>NW_024881316.1:44398818-45598818 GCF_018691265.1 Tyto alba | reverse complement strand
TATTGGCACTTGTAAAGTATACCGATAGTGATTTTTTTAGTTATTTTTCTTTATTCTTAGCTAGAGAATAAAAAAAGAAAAATGAAGAGTCTAGATCATGGCACTTGCTCATTTAAAAGTTTTCCACATCAGGAAAAAGTTTTTTGCTCTGAGGGTGTATGTCTTTTTGCTACATCAAACATTGCATTGAACTGTGCCAATTTCCAAAAAAAAAAAAAAAAAAAAAGCAGGTTTGGGAAGGAACTATTCTCCACATTAAGGCAATTAAGGATGATGGCATCCTGGAAGGGAGTAAGGACCTTTTCAATAATATTCTTGAAAATGTGTTTTGGGTTCTTTAATCAACATTTATGGTTACATTTTATGAGAAAAATAATGCTTTAAATAAAAATTTTTGGATTAAAACACAAAAAGCCCTCCTTAAAATGTCAGTAAAGAGAAAAATGCAAACTGCATATATGTGTATATACTTAAGTAAAAATGTATATACAGACATATTTGTAAGTGTATTTCATTTATAGTTAGTAGACTGAAGTTCAGTGAAATTTCTATCATAGTTAAAAAAACAACTTGTTCTTTAAAATTTTGTCCTTTTCCTAGATGATCCAGATGTAAGCACAAAAGAATAATTGTTCACTACTCAGATACTACTCTTCAAGTTATTTAATTGCAAAGTAGGACATTGAAGTAAGCCCTGACTGTACAATTCCTCCAGTTCTGGCAAACAATGAAGTGAAAATCCCTCTGAATGCATACTAGTTTCGTTATTGTGGTCAAAAGAGCAAATGAGTGTTTCTAGATTTCAGTTAATCTCATCCTACAACAAATACTAAAATCTCCAGTTAAAAGCATGTCATTAAAATGCTGCTTTATTCTCATCCACTTTGAAGAGAAATCAAATATTTACTCCAGATGTAGACATTTATATTTACAGGAATGCTATAATAATATTTAAGGCACAAGTTCTGTTGCTGTGTCCTGCTCCACTCCAAGTAATTTTATCCCACTCCTTTTATCTGTGATGATGTCTATGCTTTTGATGAAGTCTACACTTTTTACACAGATAACCTGGTAGTAATAGCCAGTTATCACTGTTATTTCATCTTAGTCTGTTCTTCTTGATTTTTATGAAAGAATCAGATATTTTCTACTTTAGTTACCATAACAACAAATATAATTTCACTATCATTTATATTTATTTTATACAAAGAATTAATACACTCAATTTCAGCTTTAAGCACTGAGAGAAGATGGATTCGCTCCTGAGTGAGACAAGAGTTCACAGCAGAATAAACACATTTCAATAACCTCTATTTATCTAATAGTTAGTTACGACTACTATTTCTTATCTACACATACGCTGACATTTTTAGAAATTAAGGTGAGTTCATTATCATCTGACCAAAGGTCTAGCTCCCTTTTATAAACTTAATCAGAGGTTTCAAAAAACATTGGAACCCTTACATAGATCTGATAGTTTTCGATCAGGCCACTTGATGTAAATTGTGATTAACTGCTTTGTACTCAAACTCATGGGTTTTGTTAGAAGATTTTTTCTTTTTGGCTTGCATAGAAACTGCCTAACATCTTAAATTCTATCCTCAATATAATTTGCTATAATGGACGGATAATGACTCTAGGGAATGCTGACAGTAGTGTTATATTAGAATCTGCAAATTCAGGGTACACTTATATGCTTCACTTTCCTTTAACTATGGTTAAATCAGTTTTAAGTAATTTTCTCATTTTTACTGGCTGAAATGAATTAGTATTTTCAAGAAAAGATTACTACCGTTGGTGACCAACTGCAGATATTGATTTTTTGGTACTGAAAATTTCTTACTGATTATTGACTATTTTTTAACGTCAAAGGACAAAGAAATTAAGAAAGAAATTTTGCTTAGTCACTAAGTATTGGCTAACTTTCAAAAATATAAAAAAGTCTTAGGTATCTCTATGCATTTATATAGCTCGTCCTATACTAATTTATCAACTGATTGATTGATGGATGACTAATACTGATTCTTTGCCTGAATGTAAGTGTTTGCAACTTTTTTTAATTTAGAATCATAGAATGGTTTGGATTGGAGGTGAACTTTAAAGATCATCTAGTTCCAACCCCCCTGCCATGAGCAGGGACACCTTCCCCCAGCCCAGGGTGCTCCCAGCCCCGTCCAACCTGGCCTTGAACCCTTCCAGGGAGGGGGCAGCCACAGCTTCTCTGGGGAATCTCTTCCAATGTCTCGCCACCCACATCGTAAAAAAATTCTTCTTAATATCTAACCTAAATCTACTTTCTTTCAGTTTAAAACTGTTGAACCTTGTCCTGCCACTACAGGCTCTGATAAAAAATCTGCATCTTATAAGCCCCCATTTATATATTGAAAGTCCCCAGTCAGGTGTCCTCGGAGCCATCTCTTCTCCGGGATGAACTACCCCAACTTTCTCAACCTTTCATCTTAGGAGAGGTGTTGATCCCTCTGGTCATTTTTGTGGCCTCCTCTGGACCCACTCCAACAGGTCCATGTCTTTCTTGTACTGTGGACCCCATAGCTGGATGCAGTGCTCCAAGTGAGGTCTCACAAGAATGGAGTAGACACACAGACTCCCCAAGTTTGTATTGATATTGGCATAGACCTGGCCCAGGTGCAGGGCTTTGCAGTTGGACTTGTTGAACTTCATGAGGTTTTCACAGGCCCACTCCTCAAGCAGTCAAGGTGCCTCTGAAAGGCATCCCTTCCCTCTAGAAAATCAGCTGCACCACTCAGTTTGGTGTTGTCTTCAAACTTGATGAGGGTGCACTGAATCCCACTATGTTGCTGATGAAGATATTAAATAATATTGATCCCAGTACAGACCCTTGAGGGACATCATTCTCTATTGTTTTCCACTTGGACTCCAAGACACTGACTTTAACTCTTTAGATGTGGCCATCCAGGCAGTTCCTTATTCACCTAACAGTTAATCTGTCAAACCCATATCTCCCCAATTTAGCAGCCAGATAGTTGTATGGGGTTGTGTCAAAGGTACTATAGAAGTCAAGATAGATGACATCAGTCCTCTATCAATTTATTGATTTTTTATTCATTCTCTCTTCAACAAACAAAAGTAAAAGAGTTTTTTGATGAAATTTTCTTGGACACAATTTCCAGTGTAAAATATTTTCCCTGACTTAAAAATAACCAAACGATACTTTATAATTATTTAGTCAATAACCAAATGAGAAAAGAAAGCTGTTGAATTTTTATTGCCTTAGTTAAGGATTCTTTCAAAGGTACTTTACTGCTTCTAATTAGAAGATGAATTCACAACTGAATTAATATTTTCATCTGCCTTTAGATTTGGAGATTTTTTCCTAATGGAACCGAGTGTCCCACAAAAAAAAAAAAAAAAAACACTAATGTATCTTTAATATAAATGTCATTAACATAACTGAAAAAAATACATCCAAGTCAAAACTTGAATCTGAATATCCTTAATGTTGGGGAAAAATCAGTTTCAGGCCATATTTTGTTTCTCAGCCACACTTCTAAAGGACTGTTAAAAAAAGGAGTGTAGATGGGCATACTGAGGCATTTCTAAATATATCTATGTTTCTTCTGATTGTTCTTTGGAAAAGCTACTAATAAACATATCTGAAAGTTGTTTCATATGTGTATAGAAGCGAAGAAGTAGACTCAAAAGGAAATGAAAGATTTTTAAAGTTATAAAAATTTCTTGCAAAATATTTATTTTCTATGCTAGACTTCCTTATCACTAGGCTTAACATTGTGTTACAACTGTATTAGTAATGAAAACAAGTTTTCAGGAGATAGCTTTAAAGATATTGACTTTAATTTTGTGATCATCCTCTATCAAACAAATCCACACCCGTAAAGAATAATGTAATATTTGCAATGTAGGCATTACTAAAGATAGTTGGATTAAAGTCTTTTTTCTGTCTATTATGATTCACAACAGGATTCTTCATAAGGGGTTTTGATGTACTATTTTTTTTCCAAGATTTAAAAAAGTTTTGGGAACAGAAAGTGAGAAAGTTACAGAAGAACAATTCATTAGACCCATAGCCTGCTCCCATCAAGTATTTTATAGAATTTCAGAAATGGCTAAGAAAAAGTTTAGGGATAGGAATCATTTGTTTAATGAGTCATAAGAAGGCAACATGAGAAAGCAACAAGAAGCTTTGCAACTCAGAATCAAGTCCTGTTACACAATAACAAAGAGATTCACTGTGCATGACTTGTGTACTTCAGAAAGAGATCATCAATTTAAAGGGCTGCCTCTGTATCTGTTTTATAAATCAATTCAGAGGTATATATATCTCTCTCCCTATATATATATAATACTTTTTTTTCCTATCAGTAAAAGGAAAAAATCAAGTCTAAATCTCAAATATGAGAAAGAATTCTTGGTTCATCTTCAAAACCATGTTGCTTGAAAGATAAGACTGTTGAATTCAATGAATGATCTGCAAAGCAATGCAAATAAGGTTGTATAGAAAGCATGAAATTGTATGCAATAAAGAATCATCAGACTGGAGCCAACTTGAGGCAGCATGTACGTACTCTTTGGTACTTCCTGGCACAGATATGTAAACTTGAGCATTTTTGAAATTTACTTTCAGCACTTCAGGTCTGGGTTAACTCACACTAAATCTGCTGGGGTGTCTTTGTGGTGTGGACAAAAGAAGAGAGCATTTTAATCTCTTGCTAAAACAGTCAGAACTTTTTTAAGTTGCAAATTTTGTTATAGAATAAAATGATTTGTTACAAGTCCTCGGATAAAAGGTCATTTCCTAAGGCTTTGGAAGTCATGTCTTAAGAGATTTAGCAAATATTTTGGTTCAGAGCTTTACCAACATGTTGTACTGTTCTGCCTCAGTGGGGTATTACATGTTGTACTGTACTCATCTAAACTATGCTTCATATGAGGAAGGCTAGTGAAAAACTGTGACTCCTGCTTGAATGAACACACTCTCAAAACATGCACCTGTATTAGTGAATCCAACAGGGCTGAGGAACACAGCTTTACAATGGAATTTTATTTTTGTCTGCATTGCTGAAGTGTTAAAATGGTCCCTGAAACTGTCTGGGCTTGGACCCATGAACAATGCCCCATATATTTCCTAGGCAGGGTTCAGGAGCTACACCAGACCTTGTCTGATCACACAGTGAGGTGCAGACTCTTTCAGAGAATGAAAGTGGCAGATTGTGATGGTTGATCTCATGGCAACAGAATAGGAGTTGACAATGTTTAGCTTACCCAGGTAGTTTTCCAGTAATGTGGGGTCTGTTGGCGTGCCCTTGTCATCTGTGGATATGGCAGAATGCATGAAATAATCACCATGGAACATGCACAAGTCCTAGAGCAGGAGTGTGGTTGAAAAATCTCAGGTATATCTTCAGGAAGAAGCCATGGCAATCCACTTTTATTTAAACAGTGTGCCCCAAATTTTACTTATGTGATTTCAGGCTAATTGAGTCATGCTTACCTCAGGTAGTCTATTGTTAGCCTGTTTTAAAAGCTAACATAATATCTATTCACCTTTCACCTGTATGTGTATTTTTGGCAGTCACTATTTACCTTAACAAGATTTGAACCCACTCTTCAACCTACTATGTTTGACAAGCCAGATTTCACTAGCTGTAGCTAAATTTAACACTGTGCCCATTGACACAAATGCATAGACAAGCCATGTCATACTACTATGGTTTTTTGATTTCCAAAACCAATCAGTCACATCCAGTCTCTTAGTAATGGTCTTTGGTCCATGTTAACTCTCAAATCATGCCCAGGAATTGTCTGGGAGAGTACAAATTGTCCCAGGCCAACATCAGGCCAGGACCCATGCAAACACAGCAACCAGGTGCCAGTGCTCAGCACTATTTCTTATCTTTGCTTCGCTTAATAGCATCAAGTTCATTGCAGGAATGTATTCTAAAATGACATGAAAATTACTGACTAGACAGAGAACAGAAATGGAAATTTGTACCCCTAACAGGAGAAAAGTGATGATAATCTTGGAGCTATTCAGACCTTTGGTCAGCTGAACAGCTGCAGATTTCTCTGCATTGAATGAGCTCTTGACTGCAATGTGATTTGAACAACTAGTGCACATCTACATGTAGCCACCTAAATATAGATGTCTTAATCTGTCAGCTAAATCCCATCTGCAGGTTCATTACTTCTGCTGCTCACAACATTATTGCTTAGTAGTGAGAGTTCTGCAATATAAAGTTGTCAACTAGCACAATATCACATCTCAGTTTTCAGAGATATGACAAAGGTGACAAAAACTCCCTTCAGTTGTCAATAATTATAGTGTTTCCCTGTCCAACCACACAATCTCCATGCCAAACACAAAGTAGAAAACATCTAGCTTGGCTATTGCTTCATTCAGCATTAAATTAATAAGCTTAATTTTTATGGTTAAGATGCATTTGCAATAATAAGCATAGTAAGATGGGGTTATAATTAAGCACATTCAGTTTTGCAGGATTCAAGAACTGTTGGTTAATGAAGCTCAATGTGATACTGTCAGTAACAAATCTGATAATTGCTTACAGGGAAAAGGCAATTTCAACAAATGCTCCTTCATGCAGGTGGCTGGTAGAAATTGCTTTCAGTCAAATATGTTTTCAATTACTTTGGATGAATTAGGCAGGATCCTTTAGCTCATTATAACCCCAAATCCACAATAAGTAAGTAAATATTTTGACACAGCGTTGAAACTAATTTCTGTAAAAGTATGTATAATATTTATAAGCATTGAAAAGGTCACATATTGTATAATAATCATTCAATGCATTCAGTGCCAGCTAAAGGAAATTAATGATTTCACTAGCTAGTCGATATCAATATAGTAATACTTTAATACTGTGAGCAGTGAGTAGTTTTCTGAAATATTGACAGAGATGATATGGCTTGTGTCACCTCTAAAAAAGGAGGAAGTTAAGCAATAGGAAAATTTACCTTGGTTATGGGATAAAGTGTATACTTACGTAAACTGTGTTGGAAAAGCCATAGTTATCCATTTTGGAACAGAATTTTTATCACCTTACATCAGAGAACAGGCTCAGTAAAAATAAGAAAAGATCAAATATTTTGGCCTTCTACAGCAACAGAAACATTGGGGGAGAAAAAAAAAAAAAAAAGAAAGGATACTCTAGCTACCTACCCTGAAGATTCATTTGACATGGCTGAGGTTCAGACATTGTCAACCTTGCTTCATCTCTGGGTACATCCAGAAGAAAACACAATTATGAGATTATTACCACCCACTTCCAGGAGAACTCATAAACCATCACTGAGATGTCATGAAGAGACTTTCTTCAGGTGAACAAACTGACACATGGCAATCGTACAAGCATAATATGTGGAGCAATTATTTAAAAAGTTAAGGTTGTCCTGTGCAACATCCTATTTTCTTAGACTTCCATAAAACATTTTTCCTCAAAGCAGGAAGTATGATATAAAATCCTGCAGCATATGTTGAGTAAGGACATAGAACAGAAAACAACTTGCCTGAATGTCCCAGTCTCTGTGAAAAGAGATTTCTGTTATGTAGTTATGATGACTATGTCTCAAGAAAAAACCACATCACTTAAATACCAGTGGGTCTGATTATTATAGCAGCACTTAAAGTCTATGGCACTTTAGTCATATTCCATTTTTATATAAAAAATGTCCAATGGCAAATCTCTGCAAATATTTTTATAACTGCAAGTGAACAACTAAACTAGAAATTTTTACTTTTTTCTAGTGTTCTAATTGCAGCAAATGAAATTGAAGCAAATGAAGCAAAAGAGGTTACCTCCTCTTTTAAAATATAGACTAGCTACCCACTTGCTTTGAAATGATGTTTCATTATGCTTTATATATTATCCCTTTCATTAGGGCTGGGGCAGAGAGGCAGGTAGCATACTATCCTTCACTATTAAATTTACAAATGCATAAGGCCATGAACTTCATGCAAGATTTCTATCTTTATGGTTACTGTGAATGTTAAATAGCAATGTCTCTTCACAAATGCAAATATTTGCATTATTCCATTCTCCTGTTAAATTGCATGATTAAAATTACAAAGCATGACATTAAAATGCAAAAGGTCAGTGATGGTGCTCATGACTGAATAAATGCAACAAACTGACCTTCTGTTTAGACTATTTGCACATGATTTCAGTCTCATGATCTCACCAGTTTTATACCATTTGCTATAAACTTATTCCTTCCAAGGTGGTACTTTGTGTGCATTCAAGAGAAAGCATATATAAAGGATGCTGTTTCTTTGAACTGAACAAGCAGAGAATATGTAATGCATCCACAAGCCTCCTTGACTAAACTTTGAAATTACTGATTTTTTGCTAAAATACTTCTGCCTTACTCTAACAGGGCTTTCAACTTGTGATCCATGGCACCACAAGGTCTCTGAATTACTTCTAAGGGTTCCAAAAAATGTGATTAAACATGGAGTGGTTAAAAATAGAATAAAACTCTGTGATCTTATCTAATTATTTTTAGATCTAAAATTTTGCTATTGTCCTTCCTGCTTTCCCCTGTTCGAGGAGGACAGTTAAGAGAGGTCCTCCTGGCTGTAGATTGTCAATGCTTGTATGATGTAAATTGCAGTGAGGGATTCTTATCTATACTATAGAAAAAAATACTATTGATTTTCCATGGTGAAAGATAAATCATGTTTAGAAACAACTCAACTCTTGTTACTGATGAGTGATATGTTCTGTACTTCTGTTTAACACACTTCCTTAGCAACCCAACAGCAGCTGTAAACAGTTTAAAGTGCTTGGCCAAAGTTTGGAAACAACTTATTGTGACAAGAAATATAAACTGGTTGTAAGAGTACATTTTACGAATTGAAACTATCTAATTCAATTATCTGTGATATCAGTGGAATTAGAATTAACAGCTCAGAAAGCACCTTCTGGTCTTGCATCTTAGACTTCTTCTGATGTGGAGCTGTAAGGAGTGTACCATTTTGACTGAAGGCCCATAATAATTTGGACCCTTATTTGAAAAGTGTTTCATACTCAAAACAGCATTTAAGCAATTGCCTAAGATAATGAGTGCATTAAAAGATGGCTATGATCAATGAAGTGTGAGTAAAAATTCTGGAAGTATCTATTTTCCTAGCTTGTCCTGAATGAGAATGATCTGCAGCATACATTTCAGTTCTTTGTTGAACTATAAACATGGCTTTGTTTTTTTTTTTTTTGTTACAATAAATGGAACAAATAAAAAGATTATGTAAAAAGTGACCCAAAACGGTAGTGACAGTTGTGAGAAGTATCTTCTGAAATCTATCAATCCCACTGTGTCTCCTTCAGTCAGATCTGCATTCAAGTAAGATTCAGGGCCAATGTGAAGAACCTATCAGGATACATGGAAATTTTCCATGACTGTTTGCCAAGACAGATATATTAACCTAAGGTATGAGAATGTGTTATGAGCAGCGTCTTGCTCTTATTCCAGAGCAACAGCCTACCTTTAGGCTGGCAAAGAGGGAGAGCTAGCTGCGGAAGTCAATCTTGGAAGACATAAAGGCCATTTAGACTCTTGTCCTATGACAGACAGCACATGCTAGGAAAAAGCTCAAGAAATTTGTCCTGGCCTTTAGTTATCTCATAACTGGTAACAGACCATAAGCCAACACTGAATTTTATTTTCACCTTGAGCCTTTCCACACTTTCCACCATAGTGAATTCAGGTGCAGATGTGGCCTTTATGAGAGACTGCAATTATTCAACTTTTTGGGATGGTTTTCATTAGTAGTATTCAACCTGTGGCTTATAAACGCATAAAGAACTGTTCATTTAGCCTAGAAACTGCTACTAACCTCTATATATCCTCCATCAGCATTTAACTCTACTGTCTATGTGATATACAGAACCAAAATTTACTACACAGTAAGGTGAAGCAGCTTTGTTTATCCACATAGGTGACAGTGTGTAGTCCTTCCATTCTACAGCTGAGACTATGTCTATACAAGTGATGCAGACGTGACCAGGCTTGTCTTCTGACACTGAGCCCAAGTCATTGAGCCCACCAACAGGTGTTATTCTCCAGACAGTGTAGCTAGATCCTAAACTATTAGTTGGGGATGGTCCTTGGTCCACACTAACTCCTGAACTTTACCTTGGTATTGTCTAGAGAGTGTTGATCATCCTGAGCTCCAGCTATAGCCTGTTCAAGTAGTTTCAGCAATACACTTTCCTTTGTGCTGCAATGCATAGGATCATGGCATATATAAATTAGGAGTATAAATATACAGGCTGACCCACTATCTGGAGAACTGTAAAATTTGGAGGTGATGGAAACTATCATGAAACATCCCAGTACCATGGGACTCACATGCAGATGGGCAGAAAGACTTACCAAGCAAACTTGTCTAGTTAGTATCCCACAGGTATTTTAACTTGCCTTACAGGGATGAAATCTGGCAAAATTAATATTTTATGTTCTTCTCTGGTAAGTCAGATGATATCTTTGACTGGAGCATTTCAGAATGAACATCCACAGTCAACACTTACTTCCAAGATTAAGACAATTCCTTCCTATATTTGCATATGTTTTGTTATTAGTCTTTCAATAAAGTCACACTCTTTGATGAATTATATGTTCTTTGTGAGACGGTTTTATGGGAATTCTCCAAATGATTAAACTTGCAGCAAGTTCAGGGGATTCAAAAATGCCTTTTTTCCTTTTCAGAGATGAGTCTACCAACTCTGCTCATCTAACCAGTTGCTGAATCTCATCTGCCTCAAACAGATACGAACTTGAAATTTAAGGTAGCCCCCAGATGTGGTGTTTCCTTAGAAATCTTTTAAGTCCTGACACGTGGTCACCAACAACTCTTCTTGCAGCCCTGGAAGACTTAAAATATTGCTGGCAAAATCTGTCCCAAGCTGGCACCTAAATGAATATAATGTAAGTGTGTAAATGCAAATAAATATCTATTTAAATAAATGTTTTTCCTTAAATTTTTAATTGCATTTTAGGACACTGCTGCAGTTTATGCTGCTTTGTCTACCTACTTGCCAGAGACACAAGATGAGGTCACTGACAAGCACACTGACTTACAATGAATAATTCCAACACCTAACAACATACTGATGACGACATTTGTGATAAAGATGTTGTACATGTTACTGGAGCAGTGATTCTCAAATGTTTTAACACCAGAAGCCTCACAGACTCAATTTTCATTGATATTCTGATGGAGGCAAGAAAAACATTGCAACCATTTTGGCTGAAATATCCTCAGCGCCTCATCCTTGCCACCAGGTACTACAGCAACTGTGACTTGAAGAGTATCTCCCTGCTTGGAGATATTCAAAAGATGTCTGGACATGGTCTTGGGGAACTGGCTTTGGGTGGCCCTGCTTGAGCAGTAGGGGGTTGCAGGATATGACCTCCAGAGGTCCCTTCTTCCAACCTCAACCATTCAGTGATTCTGTGATTATATGATTCTGTGTCTTCCAGACCACCAAATCCTGTATCAGATATTACATAGCTACTAATTTTTATTGTATTCCATTGTATTATAAAGCAATAACAATGAACTCCTAAAATTGTGTAGAATCTGCCCTGCCACTGTCTTGTTCAATACTGAGGAGTCTGACTTTAGGGAGAGAAATTCTTTTCACCCTTTAGCACCAGATCAGCCTGTCATGACTTAAATGGTTACCTTGCCTGTGAGTGTGTAAAGATCATGATGATGAGTTCATAGGACTATAATACACAACGACACATAGGCTTTTATTCTCTAAATTTCTCTACTTTATTACAGATTAGCACAAATAATCACCACTAACAAGTACACCAATGATTAATAGAGTGAACACATATGTATCTCCCTTTCTCAAGTTATTACAAGTTCTATCAGCAATCAATAGCATAGCAATTAATAGTATGGCAGCAGTTAATAATATCATCAACAGCTAATAACAACAATAACAAAGTAGGTATATATTATTATAGGTTACTATAAACCTATTAACAAAGCAATTTATCAACAATACATTTGCTGATATACTTAAGATACATTATTTATGTGGATATATAATACCTGTTACAAGTGAATTGGACAGATTTCAAAAGGGGAAAAAACATCCCAAAAGAGAGGGGAAACCAATCCCAGAGGGGGACCAAACCATCCCAGAGCTGGGAGGACAAACCAACCCGATGCCAGAAGTGGACTGAAAAGGGGACCAATAAGAAATGGACAGAGACTCGTTTCAAAAGTGATCTGTATCATGGAGTCTGAAGTTGCCCAGACGATCCTGGTGAGAATCCAAGATCTCATAGAAAGTTCATGCAGAGAAATCAGGGAAAGATAAGGCAAGGCAAGGAATATGCAGAATGGGAAGTTCTCAGAGACAGAGGTTCTATTTTGGATAAAAATTAAGTCTTTTTTATATCATAGAGTCATAAGAGGACATAAGACATCACCACTTTGAGGAGCCAATAGATGCTGTTAATTGTGGTATTCACCTGTACCAGTCATTAGATAATGATGGTTTTGGTTCTTTCAGACCACTTTTATTTTTCCAGACTTTTTCAGATGATTGCTGCTACAGTTTCTTGTGCTTATCAATGGTATCTCAGGATGCCTTGGCTTCTAGCTACCCTAGCTATACCTCAAAGAGGCCAGCTGCAGTTTTCAGGGACATTTCTAGTTTGAAGGCTTAGTTTCCAGGCTCACAGCTCCCATGCCAGCAGGCAATTCCTCTGTCAGTAGTTTTCAGTAGTCATTTTCTTCTGTTCAGTAATTTTTCCTTTCTAACCAGGCCACCTTTAAGGCTGCTCACATTGCAGCCTCTGCAGAGGAAGATCCAGTCTGCTTATCCTACATGCTTCCTTCTCTCAGCTTCCATCTCTTCAGTCCTTCCTGAAACGGATGTTTTTCTCTTAATGGAAATATCTACTTCCCCTAGTGTGAGCATCTTTATTTCTGCCTAGAAAAAGGAAGACCTCGTGCAAAAAATCTAATTCAGGCAAGATTTAGTCTGGATAGTACTACATATGTATGAAATATGCTGTGGAGCTGAAAAGGATCAGGAAGGCATATATTATAAATCATTATTCATCCTTTTAATCACAAGAATAAGTAGTACTTATGATGGAGAGAAATACAGACAATCTGGAGAAAAAAAAAAAAAAAGAAAAAGGAGAAGAAATTTAGAGAATAAGGGCTGAAACTACTGTTAGCAACTGAACAAAATGACAAGAGTGGCAAAAAAAGGGACTGGTTTGAACTCAATAAAAACAGGCTGCTTTCAGAGTGGTCTGAGAAGTTCAAGCACTTGTGTTTTCAAGACTATTAGTCTTGAAAATATTTTTCTTCAATGTGTATTGTACATGCATATAAGTCAAAGGCTTAATTTGTTCTTAAGGTGCTCATGTAATAAAAGCAAGATATTTACAAAAAGCAAGACCTGGAAAAATCTGTGCATAAAAAAGAGTTTGCAAGGTAAATTTTATTTTTCTCTGCTAAATGTTATGCCTCTGCCATGAGCTACCTTGAAGCATGTCTTCATTATGTTGTACAAAGGAAATCTAATCTGATATTTATGACCAACTTTGAATTGTCCACAGTAAACCTAACCGCCCTCCCCTTTCCAAGGACTATAAATCATGTATCTGATGCTTTATATTACCTGAGGAAGGGCTAAGGTGAATCGCAGTTTCCATTTTCCCATATGAAATTGATCTCTTTTAGTAATCGACCTTGAATTGTCTGTGTTTTTCTGACTTTGTATTTATGGGTGGCAAAAAGAAAAGAAAGGATTTGCAGGAACTGAAAGAAGTCAAAACCAGGAACTTGTGGGATTGCAACAGATCGATTTATAGTGCTTACAGATTGTGTGCCCAGATAATTTCAAAGCACATGGTATGAAGGGGTCAGATCAGACTCATGCCAAAATTTTTTGCAGCATCAGGCAAGACTGTCACTTAAGACCTAGCCAAAAGATTTACAATGTAAATGGTTAGTGCATATGGGCATGAGATTGCCTAAAGTCCCCAGCTGCCAGTGTAGACAAAGCTTTAATTAGCCAATAATGTTGGAAATTTGTGCTAGAATGGAAGTTTTCCTTATTCAGTAAGCAGTTCCTCAAATAGTACTGAATTAAAATCAACAACCGTTTTGACAAGTAACCTAGGAATGTGCCTTTATCTCAGTATTTATTAACTTCAATAAATTAGCTAAAGGTAAAAGTTTATCATTATATCTCACGAGACATTGGGTACACTAAGTAAATGAGAACAAGTTTCTTTTAGATTAGATATCTATATTTGGGGATCTAATTCCTTACAAAGAAACCTTATTACATGGCTGGTTTGTATAGATTCAGAGAAATACAGTGTCCGTGAGAGATGTAAGCAATTTTAAGCACTTGTTCTGCAGACAGTTGAACTACCTGTGCACACTGGGCTAAGAAATTCAACAGGTTCTAAGGAGTTTAGACACGCAGTTCTTAATAATAGGTATTGAAAATATCAACTAGTGTATTCAACTTTAGGTAAAGCCACTAAAGCAGACAAACCCCCTTCAGTAGTTTATTTTATCCTTTGAATTAACCGTTTCTTTTCCTTTATTTTCTTAATGTTAATGTGTGAAATGATGAAGCTGCAAAGAATGATAAACCTTAGGAAAACATGTGCACTTTATCTTATAGTTCTAATTATGGAAGACAATGCAAAAGTAAGTTTGTTTGTTTGTTTTCCTCAAGTACCCTCTATTCAGTCTAAGATTTTTTGCATTCTTTTGTATATAGGGATAAGAGAAGCAGAAGTATAACAACATTATTTCCAAAAGCACAAGATTTCTGATTTATTTGATGTGACAATGTAAAGTAACAGATAACTAACCAAGCTGATAAAATCTACGCTAGGAAAATGGAAATCTGAATCTGATGGCACCGACCAGTTATGAAGGCTAATAGTCTATATCAGCTGCCAGAAATAATTTTACTTTCCTCAGCTAAGATAGAAATGTGACAGTAAGACAAAGCAAGATTTAGAAAAGGATGGAGATAAAGACTTCCTTCAAAGATGAAGTCTACCTGATGAGACTCTGGGCATTGATAAGGGGACTCAGGAAAGGGTCGAGGTTTAAACTGTTCCATACTAAAAAAATTACAGGTGAATCAGCTTAAATTACAGAGTCAGATTCTCATATACACAAAGTCTTTGTAATGTAAACAGGTGAGATAGGATAGCAGCAATATATTTGCTCACTTTTGAAGTTCTCTTTAGGTTGTCACAGAAGACAGAAGAAATCTTGGTATAAATGAAAGTTAGGTCAAAATGTGTAAGGTACATATAGGCATGCAAGAATGATCAGCTTGATATTGATAAGGATATTTGAGAGGTGTCCAAACTGCTATTTTGAAGCACTTGTTCTCTCTCATTTGTATTCCATTCTCTTTAATTCTAGCAATGTCTGAATGGTTTCATAACATTTCCTTGACAAAAGCAAACAAACTCTCATACTCTTTTTCCTAAGGTTAAAAATCCTTATTATGCCAGTGCATAGACCTCATGATCACCTTCCATCCAGGACTAGTTTGTTGAAACACAAACCTTCATGTTTAATGGACCAAGAACATCCAGGACAGTGGTGGGAAATCAATCTTAGGTATTTCTTGAACTAAAAAAAATTATGCTGCATCGGGAGAACCAACCTTTTCCTGTGTAGCACTGCCAATAGTGATTACAGTGGCAGCAATATCTTCCAAAATTCTGCCAGGTTTTTACTACCTTGCAACAGCTAAGTATTGCCAAGTACTGCTATTAGTACATGCTCTCAGTGTCAGAAGCCATTGAATTATGCTACTGTTAAGCTCTCCCTACAACAGATAAGGCTATGTAAATGAATCACAGAATTGTAGAATCACAGAATACCAGATTTGAAGGAACCTCAAGGATCATTTGGTCCAATCTTTCTTGGCAAAAGCACGTTCTACACAAGATGGCCCAGCACCCTGTCCAACTGAATCTTAAAAGTGTCCAATGTTGGGGAATCCACCACTTCCTTGGGGAGATTACTCCAGTAGCTTATTGTTCTCTTTGTGAAAAATTTTCCTCCTGTGTCCAATTGGAATGTCCCCAGGTATAACTTGTACCTAATACTCCTCACCTTTTCCATGTCATTAATGAAGAAAGGGAGTCTCCATCTGCTTTGTAGCCACCCTTGAAATACTGGAACATGATGATAAGGTCTTCCTTAAGCCTTCTCTTCTCAAGGCTGAACAAACCCAGCTCTCTCAGCTTTTCCTCACATGGCAGGATTCACAGTTCCTTGATCATCTTTGTGGATCTTCTTGGACCCTCTCCAGCCTGTCCACATCTTTTTTGTATAACAGGGACCAAAACTGAACACAATATTCCAGGCACGCCTGACAAGAGCTGAGTAGAGTGCTATAATGACTTCTTTATCTCTATCTGTGATGCCCTTGTTGATGCAACCCAACATCCTGTTGATTTTGTCTGCTGCTGCAGCACACTGGTCACACATATTGAGCTTGTTGTCTATCAGTACACCCAGGTCCCTTTCCACAGAGCTGTTTCCCAGCCAGATAGATCACAGCCTGTGTTGCATTCTTGGATTATAATTTCCCAGGTGCAAGACCTGACACTTGTCCTTGTTGAAATACATAAGGTTCTTGTAAGTCCACTCTCCCAGCCTATCCAGGTCTTCCCGCATAGTGTCTCTCCCTTCTGAAGTCTCTACTTCCCCAGTAAGTTTGGCATCATCAGCAAACTTCAGCGTACACTTGCTCCCACCATCCAGATCACTTATGAAGTTATTAAAGAGAACTGGGCCCAATATCCATCTCTGGGGGACCCCACTTGTGACAGGTTGACAGCTTGAAAAAGAACTGTTTCCCACCACACTCTGTGTGGGTCCTGTCAGCCAGTTCTCCACCCACTTCACAGACAACTTCTCTAGGCCATAACTCACCAGTTTCTCCAGGAGGAGGCTGTGGGAAACTATCGAAAGCCTTGGAGAAATCCAAATAGACAATGTCCATCACTCACCCCACATCAACCAAGCAGGTTATTTTGTCATAGAAGGCGGTCAGGTTTGTTAAGCACAATTTGTCTTTGGTGAATCTGTGCTGGCTTTTCCCAATCACATGCTTCATTTGACTTGCGATAGCCCTGAGGATGATTCATTCCATAATTTTCTCAGGGACTGAAGTAAAACTGATGGGCCTATAATTTCCAGGACCCTTAAGACCTCCTTGTAGATGGGGGGTGACATCAGCCTTCTTCCAGTCTTCTGGGACATCCCCCAATCTCCATAACTTCTCAAAGATTAACACCCTCAGGTGGATAATGTCAGGGCCCATCAATTTGTAGGGGTCAAGATCCTGTAATAGTTTGCCTAACAATTCTTCCTTCACTGACAGTGGGTCTGTGTTTGCATTGACCTGGATTTTTGTTCCCAAGGTCTGGGACCCAACAGTGCTGGTAAAGACAGAGGTGAAAACAGTGTTGAGAACCTCTGTCTTTTCAGCGTTGGTGAGTAATTCACCTCTCCTGTTTAACAGTGGGCCAATATTATCTTTTTTTCTGCTCCTGTTTCTGCAGAACGCTTTCTTGTAGTTTTTGACATCTCTGGACAATTTCTGTTTGAGCTGAGCTTTTGCTTTTCTAAGTGTATCTCTGCACACCCTGGTAATGCCCTTGTAGTTCTCAACAGGTATTCATCTGTTTTTCCATATCTGGCACACTTCTCTTTTTGGTTTTGAGCAGACTCAGAAGCTTGCAGTTAAACCAAGGGGGTCTCTTGTTCTGCCTACTTCCCTTACCTTTAAAGGAGATTAACTGGTTTTGAGTGAAACCAGCATTTCTCTGCCAGTCCTATAACTTTATATAAGGTGGAATTCAGTTGTCTGAAAATTAGATAGACAATAGATAATATTTTCTCCCTTTGGGTAGCAGCTGCAGCACCGGTGAACAAGGTTTCTTGTCTTTGGAGTAGATATGAAGAAAAGATTTTGTACTATTCTACATTGTTTCAAAATTTCAGAGGAACTCTGATGAGCTCTGTTTACACACCTTACCCCAGAAGAATCCCCTGCAGCAACAGTCCTCACATTTGCAATAACAGACTAAACGGTAAGTAAATAGATGACAGTAATTCTTTTGAAGATTTGATGTGTCTTTAGTAATGTTGAGCTTGATAATCCATTCCAAGTTCAGTCAAGGGGATTTGACTTGTTTGTTTTCTTAAAACAATACGTGTTTCTATTACTGAATATGTTTATATCCAGTACATAATGGACTACCTGCTATGCTAATCAAGATGGGATTAACTGTTATGGCCTTTTAAATTCAGAACAAATATGAGTAAATCAGTGTGAATATTATCTAAGACTGCTTTAGTGTGTATCAAACAAGTCAACAGAGCATGTCTGTATTACATACATAGAAGAATAAAAATTCCTACCTCAGTCTTAGGCTAAAGAAGAACACTGAGTCTTGCAGCCTTTGCTAATAGGTACATTCAGTACATATTGACATGGTCTTAGTCTCTTGAATTTAGATACATCTGTAAGAGTGAGACTGAGGTCATCTAACTTTAAGGGTAGTATTCATCACTGGTAATTGTTGATTTGTGTATCTACAATCCAGCATCCAGCTGCTGCTCAAGAAGACTGTGGATCTTTTGTATATCTTCCTTCCCTGTCAGACCCATGTCATGGGTAGGTGTCTTAGATGGTCTGAGTCGTCTCAGGCTGCTCTCAGTGACTATATATGGGCAAACCTCTATGTCCACAGTGTTGACATCCTTACTTGAGATAGTCTTGACTGTGGCTAAAGACTGTGAAGAAGAATATGAACATCTCACGTGTTTTAGCTGCACCTTAAAAAGAGTTTACTTCTGTCAAGCCCCTATTCTCTGTTGTCTGTAAAGAAAGGATGGGGCTGACCAAATGGGGCTTCTATATTCTATCCATCTAAATACATGCAAATGAGTCATACTGTCCTGCTCCTGGAAGTGGCTTTTATGCCAAAGGAGTAACTCCTTCTTATAGCCTCATATAGCCTGTTAGTATTATTGTGGTGGGACTATTCTCACTGATCTCAAAGAGCAGCTGCATAAGAGGAGTGAAGCCATTTACTCACCTATCCCTGGTCTGGTGGAGTCCTGGGTGAGTGCAAGAGTGTCTGTGAATATGACACTATTTGCATCAAATGTTGGGAAAAAAACATCTTTTTAAAAAGCAGGGAGAAATGAAATGTTTATATCACTTTAAAGAATGAAAGGGACAAGTGGTAAATAACATGCCTGGGAATGCAATGACTTCCCAATGCCCAAATGTGAAGGTGTGTGTGGACTTATACCACTGTTACAAAAGCAGTGTCAAATGAGCTGATATCAGTGGAGAGGATGCAGATGTTTTGGTGGTTATCTTGGCAGAACAGAATTTTGTGAAATAAATGAACAATTGGTAAAGCCTGAAGAAGGAAAAGAGCAGGGGAATAGCAGGCCCTTGGCAAAGAGACGACTGTGCTTGAGTCAGAGCTGGATATAGTAAATCCTTTCTTTCCCTTTTCCCTTCAGTGTTATCTGAGATGCCCTTATTCCATGTCCTATTGAGAAACACCATCCCAAGCCATCAGCTCGTTAACCATGCCCAACAATTCCTTCACTAATGGAGACAATCAGCAGGATTTATTTGGGCCAAGGTTTCAATCCTCCTGGACATGAGTATTAGGCATACCTGCACCACTAACACAGACATAATCCCTAACACAGGGATGCTAAATTCATCCTCTTTCTCTTCTGCACTTGAATAAGGTTAAAGATGACTGTGAAATACTCATCCTATTGGCCTGGACCAGCTGAGTTAGAAGAGTATCTCTAGTCTCATCAACCCAAACTAAAGAAAGGAAAACCACCTCAGGTGTTCCTGCCCAGATTATTAACCACAGCTCTGGGTTTCGGGAAGGACACAGCCTTAGAGACTTTCAGCTGGTTTTTGTAAATATGGATATTTACTCATGATGGAAAGAGAGGTATTCTTTCAATCACCCATATGTCCAAGAACACTATCCTGGTTCCTATAAATGCATCACTGAGATAGAAAAATACTTGAATTAAGGGAGTTACATAATTGACATAGAAGTGATTAGTCCTTGTGGTACAACAAAAAATATATGTAATAAGAACTTATCTCCAAATTAAAAACAAACAAACAAACAAACAAACCTGATTGCCTACTATATTCTATAGCTATAGTATGACTGTATTATAATTTAGTTATAATACATAATATTCCAGTTAGACTTTATCTTCTACTAAGTCTTGCTACCTATTAACTAGGAATATGTTCCCATTGAGTCTCCTTGTATGTCAATCAAATTCCCTACTAAAATATCTGAACCCTCATAATTTTATTTTTTCTCAATGTTTTTTGCTTTGACACCACTTGAGAAAATTCAAGAAAAATACTGATTTTACAAAGTTGCTTCCAATTCTTCATCACAGTGTAATTTTCTCAGAGAATCTGCAATGTCTTTTCTTCCTAAATAAAATTCAAGGTGTCTTGCCTAGTTGCAGATTTTTAAACATGAAGGATCCAATCCAATCTAGTCTGACCATTGTCACTGGATAAAGCGAATCTCTTGCAGAGAATGTTTTATCCTAGTTTTCAGACACACCACTGCAAAGATATGACGAATAGCCCTCTTACAGCTCTCTCTCTCCATCTAATACACAGGAAGCCTACACAACCTCCTAGATTAGATCCTTAAAGTGAGAAGATTAAGGTAGGTCCATTGAATTCTACCTTCTGATAAACTACTTTATAAATGCATTTCCAATGGAATAATTATGAATAAGATGAAAACCAGAACAAAAGAATGAGATTTTTTTTTTTTTCCTGCAACATTTTCTTTTTTTTCTATAAAATTCCCTTTTTAATTCTGGAAGAGCCAGATTATAGAATTTTCTTACTATTATGGCAAATGCTATGCAAGAGTACACTCCTAATTTTGCTCAGGCAGAAATTCAAGCATTTGAAGTACAGAAAAAAAAAAGGAAACCAGACATTTAAGCAAACTGGCATCTGTTTCATTAACAGACAACCTGGATAACTTGGTTTTGTGTGTGAGAGGTTTTTATTTGTCATAACTGCGAACTGAAGGAACTGTTTAATCAGCTTCAACAAAGTATAATCCCTTGACTTTGATACCTTTCTCTCACAGTACTTAGCAATGCAAACAATATTATGAATACCTGGAAGCATTGCAGCAGTTTCACAGTAGCAACCTGTCATAGTCTTTCCGTGTGAAATTGTTTCTGAAATGGAAAAAAAAATAATAAAGTAAATTACCAAGAGAAGATGGCTGTCATTTGGGAAATTTATATTAATTGCCTACAGCCATAGTCAATGTCAACTGACTCAGCAAGGAATATTTAACATTAAGGTTTGAGTAGTCCCCAGAAAATCAACCTCTCTGTTTTAAGTCAGTTGCACACTTTAACAACTGGCAGAATAGGATTTTCAGTAAGTCAGTTGCTCCATTGATCTGGAAATGACAAGATTTAGGACATAAATTTACATAGAAGAGTGTTAGGGACAGCTTGGGAAAGTTAGCAGTGTATGGAAATTTTCAAGAACGTAAAGCTGAGGTTTGCATCATGGACCATATGTGTACCACTATCGGGCACTGCTAAATAGGTTATCCTGTATAACTAAAATTATTTCAGACTGGCAGCAAGCAAGTCAGAAAAATGGACAGGAGAGCGTGTTGAGGAAAAATACAGCAGCTATTCAAGCAGATACAGTTTTTTTTTGTTTTTTTTTTTTTTTTTTAAAAAAAAAAAAGGAAAGCAGAATAAGCAGTAGCTGTCATTCTCCATGAGCATGTCTAGACTGCTAGACTGCAAGAGAATCCACTCCTCCTCAGGATAATCATGGGAAAGAAGGGGGAAGATAAAAATCAGGACACAAATCACCCATATTAATTCCTAGTATCTCTATGATTGTCATAGCGGTCTGGTTTCCTCAGGACACATGACCAATATGTTTCTGCCATTACTGAACTTTTCCCTTCTTATCAGTGGGGAAAACTATAATCTTCCCCAACGTTAATGCTGATGAAGCTTTTACTTTCCTTTCTCATAAACTTCTCATAAGAACCATGAAATAGGACTTTTTCTTGGACACACCTCTTCATCCCACCTTGATTTACAATCCATACCTATTCCCTTATACAATTTCCTGTACATCTCTGAGAAGAATCTGTATCTGTCTTCTCTACAGACCCTGCTGAATTATGAATCTGATATTCTTTGCTGGCCTTATCTTCTCCAACCTGAACAAATGCAGCTCCCTCAGCCTCTCCACTTTTGTCATTAACTCCAGCC
The DNA here is from genome assembly GCF_018691265.1 of Tyto alba. Taxonomy (NCBI): domain Eukaryota; kingdom Metazoa; phylum Chordata; class Aves; order Strigiformes; family Tytonidae; genus Tyto; species Tyto alba. The sequence continues at coordinate 45,576,413 of NW_024881316.1, read as the reverse complement.
CCCAGTTATCTTCATGGCCTTCTGCTGAACTATTGCAATTTGCAAATGTCTTGTTTATAATGTGTGTACCAAACCAACAACACCCATATCGAGAAAATCCAGTGGATAGAAATTATTAAGTGGTCTAAATACTGTTTAGATTATAAACCATTAAGTTTACAGGGTCCAGGATAGGTACCTGTAGTGTACAGTCAAAGTATGGCCCCAAATTCATGCTGATTTATAGTAGAGTAAGATATGGTTGTTATTCTGTGTGTACTAAAATGAACAACAGGCTTCACTGGTGCAGGATGAGTACTGGTAGGAGTGAAAGAGCAGGGATTTTAATTTTACTGCATTAATTTTAGGCTTCAGAAGTATCTGCTGCTTTTGTTTTGGGCATTTCTCTATCATCCTGTAGTATTGTTCTATTGTTAGATAACATTCAAATGGCACGTTAAAGCTTCTATTTTTAAAAAATAAGATATGCAAGAAAACTCTTCACATGTCTGTCTGAGCAACTAATTTAGCCATGAGTTTTCACTTTCAAAGTTGTCTTGAGAGCACAAAGGTGGAAATCAGCTTACCTGCTCTTGAGCACATATACAGAGGTGTCTATGTTTAAGTTAGATACCTAGGCTCCCACTACAGCCAGTGGAGATAGAGTCAGCATAGCCAAAATTAATAGCTCTGCAGACTCCATTGATTCACTCAGCACTGTAATTGATAGAAGGATACATGTCTGTCTAACTCTTTCCCAAATAATGTCTAAACATGGTTCAAGAGTCAACATGGGTCAGAGACCATCCCCAATAGATAATTTCAATGCAGTCATACAGTTTGGAGGCTGAGTCACCAAATTGTCTCAGAGCTAGAGAACAGGCAGATTTATTTGTGTCACCGTTTAAACCCAGCCGGCAGCCAAATTGCCACACTTATGTATTTTTATGCATGTGTGTACACATATACGTATTTCTGTAGGTATATACAGAGAGGTGGAAAAGGATAGAGAGTCTATGTATGTGTACATATGTAAATACATATGTAAATATATACACATAGAATAGATAAAGCCTCAGATCATACAGAGATAAGGTCTGAACTCCAGTACTTTAATTTAAAAATTTCTGTTTACCTTGTCTTTCTTACAAACTAAATGTGTGACAACAAAATTTATTTGGCAGCATTTAGGCTCATATTTGTGTATTTACACTATTTATGAGCCGTGTCTTTCTTCTGGGCTTACGTTGCAAATTCAAAATCTGAAAACTAATGTTCATTTTATACACTAGGAAAATTCTATGCCTCTGAACACAAACTAATTGTTTGAGAAAAGTACTGCAAATGAAGCTAGCATATAGCTCACAAGTCTACCAAATAAATTATCGGTGCTTTCTCCAGACTTTTCTTTCAAGGCTCTGTTTGGGGAGCCAGCAGGATCCTTTATGAGAAATCTGTATACCTGTAAGAAACCTAGGTGCTGTGGCAAACAGTACAGAACCAATGGCAATTCCTGAGATTTGACTGGATATTTAAGAAATTACTCATCTGGAAGAGGTATAGCACCAAATGAGTTTCTCTTGACATACCAAAACTCATGGAGATTTATCTTGCTGAAACAACAGACTATTTCTGAGCAGAACCATTGCTTCCTAAGATAAGCCACTAAATATGTTGCATCTGAATGACAAGATGTGTAACTACCAAGGCATAGAGAAAAGTGTCAAGAACCTCAGAAGAAAATAAGACATTTATCAGTCCTGGCAGTTCATCAAGATGAGTGAAAACAGTGATTAGCTAAATGTTGGAAGTGTAAAATTCCACCTGTAAATAACTATAAAAGTAGTTGATGTGAATATTTAATATCGGTTGGGGGAGACCTTTCTTTGTTCTGTTGTTTCTATATTCTTATATAATCTTTTTAACGTTCTATTTAATTACACAGAAAATGTAAAAAGAATTAAAATTACATCTGGCCTTACCAAAAAAAAAAAAAAAAAAAAAAAAAGTAGAAACTAAAATAAAGATCTTCATTAAAAAGTCAGGATTTTTGGGTGTTCAGAAGAAATGACAGTCCTTTATTTTAGTGATCCATGTCTAAGATTTCTGTAATGAATGGAGAAGTACAAGGACTTCCAGAATGCAATGCCTCTTGTCTTTAGTTGTTCAAGTGGATTAAATCCTTCTCCACTGATGTCTTTTTCAGTTTAATATCTACAGGACATCTATATGAGTAGTTTAGACCAGACATCAGACTTTAACATATAAAAACTTTGTTAAAAATTAATCTCACCATTTATACATAAATATGGTTGTGTTTTTCTCTGATATAAAAAAGAATAATGCCATCTGTTTTGTATGACTGATCAATAATAGGCCCTTGTTCTTTCAGAAATGGAGTGAAAACTAATATGAAGAAACATTTGCAATGCAACTGTAACTTATTTCGAGTAAGGTAATTCTGGGCTTTAGTGTGTCCATCTAGTGAATACAAAGAAGCTCTTGAACTGTGAGACAATGGCAACTTCTTGAGATGACAAAAAAAATAATATAGAGAGAGTGCACCTTTGTCTATAATTTAATTCCCAGATGTACTGTCATTTAGCAGCATTAGGGCATAATGAATCTGCTCTGTTATTTGCTTCGCTGTGGGCTTTGAGCCAGGGAGTCATTCTGCCCGAGAGACAAAAGACACTCTGTCTGCGCAGAGATCCCTGCATCTTCCCGACACGTTTCCTCAGACATTTTGTGAACTGTCTTTCCCCTCCCCTCTCCCTCTGTTATGCTAGCTGTGAACTGCAGTGAAAATCTGTCTGTGACAGACACTTTCGGTACTTGGTCAGCTGTCAGACAAGCATGAGGTGAAAGACTTCAAATATGGCATTGGGCTCACAAACACACATACACACACACATAGAGAGAAACAGTCATCACTGGCTACTGCTCAGGTCCAAGCACAAAAAAAAAAAAAAAAAAAACAACACAACAAAACACACAACAAAAACCCCAAGGAAGAAAGTACTTCTATACAAGCCTGAGATCTTGCAAACAAAGAAGGCATATTATATGGTTTCATTAAAATCAAACACATAAGATCTTAACTCTAACTGCAGGGTTAGTAACACCTTCATTCTATATCCAGAACTCATCTGTGGCAGTATTTCCTGGAGGAGACCTCCACTTTGAAACTTAGTTCTCTTAATGCCAATGCCAAGACAAACATAAGGGAAAGAGATTTCACGAGAAACCTATGAATTGATGAATGGCCTAGGCTGACTCATAGAGTATGAACTGTAAGTCACTCCATCTCAATCCACCTTCATTTGGGTACTTACATCACACTTGCCAATGCATTTTCATAAGTCTAGCATGGTTAGGGCCATGCTGTTAGGACATTGTAACCTTGGCACATTAGTCTACAGTACACTGCAGTGAAGTCAGTCTTTACCCAACGTTGGGGCTTCAGGTGAAACATCCTTTTGGGGTCTTACTGTAACAAAAGGGTGTTGTCTTCTCCTACAGCACCATCTGAATCCTGCCTGTAAACACAATGCAGTATTCAGGGAAATCAAAGGAAATATCTCAGCTGGATCCAGTCTGGTATCAGATCTTGAAAAGCCTTGTTTGTCCAAGATCTGACCAAATAAAGCACCTGGGATGGAGTATTCAAATGACACAAGAAATTCCTTGATTTTCTTGTGATTCTGAGAGATGTATTTTAGATCCACTAGCCTGTATGACTCTTTTAATGTAATCTGTAAATCTAAAGAAACAACATGGCCCACATCAATATATTTAATATTCAAAGGTATTTATAAAGTCTCTGGATGCCTGTAGACAACTGAATCTTACTGACAGTGATTATGACAAGATACAGGACATGCAGGTGAAGTGTAGACACCTACAATTAGATGTGTGAACTTGAATCCTGCCATAGGTTCACTTTTAGTCACTGGGGAGAAATAGGCACCTGTAGAGGATGGTTCACCCTTTTCTAAGATTAAGAAAAGACAGTAGCTAATGTTAAGGCAGAATATTTTGCAGCATCTCAAGACAGTGCCAGGCACTGAAGTTGAGGTAATTGAATTCAACATCTGAAGGAAAGTGACTGAATCAGACAGTGGGCTATATTCAGTTGCCCATACTTAGTGTAATTTTAGAAGATATGCAGATGTGACAGACAACTTCTGGGAAATGCCCAGAGTTTTTAAGCATAGCTGGGTCTGGGCAAGATAGCTCACAATGTCTGAAACAATAGGGATGTGATTCATTTGCCTACATATAGACATTTAGGGTTATTTTAAGTACTACAGGATGTCCTACCTAGCCTCCATCTGACACTCCAGAAGGGTAGTCTCCCATAAGTGCTGTGTAATACCTGTCAGTACCATGCATATGTCTCAAATATGCTACAGCAAAATTGGCATCAGCCATCCATGTTTCAGCAACAAAATCCTCTTTTATATGTCTGCACTTTCCTGAGCATGTGGAAAACCAACCTTGCAAGTTGTCACCCACATAGCACAGAACCGCAAGCATCAGCCAGCTAAGGCACAGAGCAGTATAGTGCAGTATGGTGTGTAATCCAAGGCAGATAACCTTCATCCCCAGACAGTGCTCATTGCTCCAGGAATTTGTTCTTTCTTACAAATAATCCAGTCTTGCTCAGTTTTCACTTACTACTGAGGACATACCCAAAGAGGATGCTCAGATCCTCTGGTGGATGTACAGCATATGAGTTAAGATCTATACCATGCAGATCACTCAATGACATTTTTTGTAAGAGAAGGAGAAAGGGAAGTTTGGCTTTGTGTATGGAAATTAAGTTCCATTTGTGACTGAGACACAAACTTGCCGCATTTGACCAGCAACTGTTTTCCTCTTGTTTCCTCCTATAACAGCCTGCAATTAATACTACTTCACCTTATGTTTATGTTATGATTATTGAATATCCATTAAAATTTCACAACAAGACATAGAAAATTGTACACAAACTAGAGAGAAGTTACAAAAATTCCCTGTGAAGAGAAGGACAGACAAGACTAACTCTCCAGAAGTGTGTACCAGCTTTGAATATGCTATTCCCTTACTTCAGCCATTTCCCTCAGCATCTGCTACACTTATTTATCCTAACAAGGATAAGTTTTAGTAACTCTTTCATTAATTAGTTAAATAAAAATAATTTTTAAAAAAGAAGAATTAAAAAAACCCTGAAATTGTAATGGCCATTCAGTATTCATAACATAAACAGGTACTTCTAGGACAAAGTATGATTTTGATTAGATGTTCATTTTAGGATGAAATGTATCATGTCCTATGCCTGTTAACATGCTTGTTAATTTCCAAAGTTTATGAAATGAGTCTTGCTCAAATGGAGATGCCTATGTTTAATTAAATTAATTTCATTTCAGACACCTAGATGACATGGAGAATGTGGTCTTAATAGTCGCTGTAATATTATTTTCTTGAGAACTGTTCATCATCTTTCCTAGTAGACCTAGTTTTAAAGTAAATTCAAAAGGGGTGTGACTATATAAGTCACTAATGCAGGAGACGACCATGGCTATAATGTTGTGCAGACTGCAAATAGTTCTTAAAAAGAAACAAAATGCACGATTCATTAGCATTGTCTATATTTCTTTCTTATATTCTAATCATACGTGACTTAGTTTTGACACAGTAGTTCTTTAGATGTGCAGGTTGATAGTCAATTTTCCTGTATTGTGTATGTATATTAACATAGAATACCTGAGGAAAAAAAAAAAAAAAAGTTACAGCTTTATTGCCTTTATATGCATAGGATTTAGTGTAATGATGGAGACAGTATTACTTTAGAAGTTATTTAGAATCACATCCAGGTGCTTGACAGCAGGATATGTTTTTAACCTGTAGAAAGAAATTACTCCCAAAGATTTTGAGGTTTCTCAATAAAACTGGAGGTACATTATTCATGAAAATAATTATTAAAGTCTCCAACTGCAGTAAATATCTTCCTCAACATTTCCTGTCTGTGGTATTAAGACAAGGCCTTTTTGTGGGAGGCAGTTCAGAAAGATTTGGGGCTTTTCCTTTTCTGTGAAAGGCCACAAGGTGTAATTCTGCACTGACATTAACGAGGGCCTGCGTGTGTTCATAGGCATGTTGAAAAGGTCCACAAAAGCTCATTTAGCTCTTGGAGCCCTCTTTTTCTCCCACACATTGATGACATAATAAAGAGCAAATTAGCTATTGAGATTCAGTTTTGAGTAGACACCCTGGCTTTGGCCACATGAGAAGATGTGACACTTTAGTTCTCAGGTCCTTTCATGTGATAACATGCATACCACCACAGCCAGTGAAACAATGACTAAATTTCTAACCCAGTTGCCTGGAGTCAGCCCAGAAGATCTGAAGATTTGTTCTAATGCGCAATGCTTGGGGAACCACAGGTGCTGGAGCAAAAGGTATTTGCACTGTGAACACAACTTTCCTTGCCCCGTGATATTTTTCTCTAAGTCATAGAGAGAAAAATAAACACATACAGGGATATAGAAAAACAGAAACACAGTTTTACAACAAAATTTTCTTCCACTCAAATTCCTTGGTAGAATTAAATTTTAATTCCAAGTCTACTCTCTTAATGTAGTACATTATTAGACTTAAACATAAGACTTTGCTATTTCTGTAACAGACTCTTGCTTTAGATCACTTCAGGGTTTGATCAAGCTAAAGGCAAGACTGTACCTAAAATGCCCCTTTGGGAAGGAGAGAACTGAGAGCTCCATTCAGTGAAGATACTGAATTTTAGAATATACCCATGGACATGCTATTTCCTTAAATGATCCATGTTCAACAAAGGGTAAGAAATATGTACTGGACATTTATTTATAAAAATCCGCAGAATGTTCCTTTTCTATCATTTTTTTCAGGCCCAAAATGGTTATCACAGATATTCCCTTCCATGACATGTAACGTGTTCTTCTTGACATTTTAAAATCAGATTGATAACAACAGTTATGTTGGGAATTAACTGCGCTGAAGATCTAAATGAGGCCTTACAGAGAAGCATGCTATGGTAGAAGGATATTGTTATACAAGCTTGCTATATTGTTAAAATAGTGGCATACAGCTTCTCACCTTAAACATGGAAACATTTCTTTCAGATAAGCTATGGAAATTTAATTTTATTTTTAGTTGCATTTTTCTGTGAGACAGCCTAATAGAGTAGATCCATGAAACATAATCCTGCTAAATAAGTGCACTGTTGCTGAATGTATTTTCTATGGCAGAAGTCTGAAGTTACTAAATAAGGAAGTTGTCTTGCCTTCTTCTAAGTCATGCTTCCTTAGAGTTGCCGGCTTTAGTACTCTGGGAAGCTACAGAAGAGCCTGGTGTTTGTGCTCTGTGTGCCAAAGTTAGAGATGATGGAGAGGTAAGAAAGACCTATTGATTCCTGAAAGAACAAATGCTGCCTTTATGATGGAAGCACTGTGCCTCAGTGATTGACTTTGCAACCAGTCTATTCCTAGAGATACACAGCAGAGCCTTTATGCTGCTGTTTTCCAAAGGGTGTGCTTAATGACACTATATTTCCATCAGTTTATTGGTAAAACAGGCCTTGGGAAACACAAAAGTGACTTGAGACAAAAGCTGAGGCATCAAGTTTCTTTCAGGATTATTAATATAGATTGGAATCTCAATAATATCAATAATGGACTCAAATGGTCTCAATGGACTCAAATCTCAATAATGGACTCATCTCAATAAACTCACTAATGGACTCAAAATATTTATCAAATATCTGAGTACATTTCTCAAGATTTGAGGCTATACTGTTCACAAAGGAATTACCTCCCTGAGATAAATGTAGATAATATATAGAAAAGAACACACTTTTGTTCAGGGTAATAAAAAAATTATATGCTCGAATAATTGAGAACATTTTCGTCATATGGAGCATGAGAAAACAATGTGGCCGATTATGTCTCAAATACCAGTGGGAAAGCTGCCAGAAAGTCTATTTGGCCTTTAAGAGCAATGCATTTATTGACTGTTTCATTTGTCTAACATGTATGAAACTTCAGATGAGTGTTTGGGCTTTTGGTTTGTGGCGGGAAGAAAAAGTGACAGCTCCACTCATTTATAATGCAGGACTGCTGAACAGAAGTGATTATGTGGATGGAAAGGTGAAATTTCTCTCTCAAATGTTTGACATCTCTTATACAAGTGTCTGTTTTAATCAGTGAACAGGGATATCACCCAAGGTTAGTCTCTAAGTAGGAAGAACTTGGAGGTTACCTGCCTTTTTAAAGACTAAAAATAATTTTTTAGATTGATAAATTTAGCTAAAAAGAATCCTAATCTATGATAACAATGATTTTTTTCTCCACTGGAAAATATAGAATTCTTTCCATATCTGATTCTTATCTAATCCTTTCTACAATCATGAAGTGGAACAAAATAAGGAACCAGGAATATCTAGCTATGTAGAGACTGTGTCCTGTGCTGGGTTTGTCCCACATACAAGAATATTTTGACAGAGTGAATTTTTGTAGACTTTTGTGGCATCTAGACTAGGTTGGGCTCTCTCTGTAGCCAACAAGAAAAGAACAATACTTTCAGAAGCTAATATATTTAAGATAGATGTCTAAGATAGGAAAAGAGAAAGGTGTCTCTTACTCTCTGTTGACTATTGAGAGACTCTTGGAAACTATTTTGTGCTAGGTATGCATTGCCTGGACATCTAAAGACAAGTGAGAGGTATCTGAAGTTTGATTCTTCATAAAGTTTATTAGTGCTTTTTGTTCTTATTGTGATAGCCTTTAAGACACTGTTCTGTACTAAGAAACTATTTTAGAATATGATGTACAAATGAGAACAAATGGATGCTTTCCCTCCTAGAGGGTGTATAAGTAGATACCAGACAAGATAAAAGAGGGGTACAGACAAACAGGTCTAATAAATGGAGATAATAAGAATAAAATAAAATGGTTTTGACCTATTTGTAAGACAGTATCCACAGACTAGGGCTGGCTTACTGAACTCAAATATTTTGTAGACATCAAAGCAAAGAATATCCCAAGATAACTCTTCAAATATTTACTGACCACTCTTCCATAACAAAACTAAAGATGCTGAAAATTTACCAACTAAAAGGTGAAAGTCATCACCAGGGGCTGAGGTAGTCATAGTCAGAATCTGAAGAGTGAGTGAAAGATGATTATCAGGAGACAGAGGGGTGCTCTACATATCTGAAAAATAGCAACCAGTGGCTTATGATTGATTAGATGGGACTGGCATAAAAATTTTAAGACTAGGATTTGTATTTATATTAGCAATGCCAGGCATAAAGATGCATTATAAATACCTGAGATTTAATGTGATTTACTAGAGAAGTGAGATTTAGATAATAATGTTTTTTGTGTGCGTGACCACTCTGCTCCCTCAGTGGATGTGATTTATTTCATCAACCTTTAGACATCTACAGTATAGAAGTCTACAGCTGAGTTAGTTGCTCTAGGCTTTAGAGAAAATTAAGTAAAACAGACATTTGTAGGCTTTTGTGAATAGAATCTACTTTAGATAAGTAATACAGGATGAAATGATTCACATCCTGGAAAAGTCCATTTTTCTTCGTATTTTATCAAGGGAGATGTGCCTGACTAGCTTCAATGGCATCAAAGAAGTTAATTTCCCAAATTTAATGAAAATGATCAGCCAGGCATAAAAAGAAGATATTTTCCGGAGGGGTGGTGAATGAGGGGGAAAGAAGGCTAGTAGATCAACTTTCATTAAACATTCAAGAATTTACATGCCTTTCTTAGATCTTATTTTAGCAGTAAGACTAATACAGAATTTTCTGATTAGGGATAACAAGAGATTTCAGTTCAGAATAATGCTATAATAAATTCTAAGAACAAAACAGTAGAGAGTAAACTCAGGAGACCTCACCAAAAAAACAGTTGTTTCCTGCCAAGGGTCAATACTGGGGCCAATAATATGAGACATCTTCATTAATCACCTGAATGATGATACAGAGTACACCCTCAGCAAGTTTGCACATGATACAAAACTGAGAAGAGTGGCTTGTACACTAGGTGGTTGTGCTGCCATTCAGAGGGACCTCAACAGGATGGAGAAATGGACCAACAGGATGGAGAAATGGACTAACACGAAGTTAAGGAAATGCCAAGTTGTATCCCTGGGAAAGAATGGCCCCATATATTAGTACATGCTAGGGACCTACTGGCTGGAAAGCAGCTTTGTGGAGAAAGACCCGGGTGTCCTGCCAGATGATAAGTTGAATATGTGCCAACAAGGTACCTTTGTGGCAAAGATGGCCAACTGCATCCTGGTTTGGAGACAGAGCATTGCCAATAGGTCAAGGGAGGTGGTCCTTCCCCTCTACTCAACACTAACTGGAGTGCTGTGTCCAATTCTGGGGTCGCCTGTACAAGAAAGAAATGAACATACTAGAGCAAGTCCAGAGAAGAGCTACTAAGATGACTAAGGGATTAAAACATCTCTCTCATGAAGAAAGGCTGACACAGCTGGGTCTGTTTGGCCTGGAGAAGAGAAGGCTCAGGACAGATCATATTAGTATGCACAAGTTTCTGATATAAAGACAATGGAACCAGACCCTTCCCAGTGATATCCAGGGAAAGGATGAGAAGCAGTGCGTGCAAACTGAAATACGAGAAATTCTTTTTAAACTTGAGAAAAAACTTTTTTATCTTGAGGATAATCAAACACTGGAACAGCTTAACCAGAGAGGTTTTGGAGTCTCTATTTTCAGATATGTTCAAAACATAACTATTGAGCGCTGGGCAGCCTGCTCTAAGTGACCCTGCTCTGAGCAGGAAGACTGAATTAGGTGATCTCCAGAGGTCCCCTTCCAACCTCAATTATTCTGTGATCCTGAAGTCAACATAACTTTCACAATGAAATCAGCCATTGCAATAATCTCCCCGGGGAAGTGGTGGATTCCCCAACATTGGACACTTTTAAAATTCAGCTGGACAGGGTGCTGGGCTATCTTGTTTAGATTGTGCTTTTGCCAAGAAAGTTTGGAGCAAATGATCACTGAGGTCCCTTCTAACCTGGTATTCTATGATTTTTTGATAACTAAGGCCTCCAGCAAGAAAAGAACTCTATGATGGAAAATTTTAATTGAAGATAAATCAGATCTCACGTCTCAAAATAGAAGGCATGGAAATTCAAACTAGAGGTGCTTTATGAAAATAAATGTATAGCATCACTAGCCTCTAATAGGAGATTGAACTCTAGAGCCAGAGAGGCAATTTATAAGCCTGTGTTTATGCAATACATGTTTTTGACAGGCAAGCTAAAATCAATTGATGTAGCCACCTTTTATCATCCCTGATACACGTTTCAGCAGTTAGGTTTGCTTCAGAATCTTGGGCAGGTGAGGATGGTGTCAGGTCCCCTGTGCTCAGGAAGGCAGTGGTCCTTCCTCTAGAACAGTTTCAGTAGAAGTCCTTTATATACAAGTTAAAGCCAACAAAAAAGAGGAACTGGAGCTCCATAGCCAGTCTGAGAGTTACAATATCATATCATAATCAAAAATCCCGGTACAGGCCAGGATCTGTGTGGCTGGGGAGCAGCCTTGCTGAAAGGGATGTGACAGTCCTAGTGGACAAGATGAACATGAGGCAGCACTGCATCACCGCAGCAACAAATGCAAATTGGATCCTGAGCTGCATTCTCAGAAGCTAGCAGAGATAAAGATGTCATCATCCCACTCTACTCACTGCTTGTCAGGCCACATCTGGAGTATGGGGTCGAGTTCCGGTACCTAAAGTTCAAGAAAGATGTGGACAGAATGGAGAGGGTCCAAAGGAGGGTTACGAAGACAGTCAATGTGCTGGAGAATATGCACTCTGAGGGAAGACTGAGGAAGTTAGGTCTTTCCTCCCTGGAGAGGAAAAGGCTCAGGAGGGACCTCATCACAGTATTCCAGGATTTAAAGGGCAGCTATAAAGAAGACAGAGGCTGTCTTTTCACAATGAGTCACATAGAGAAGACAAGGGGCAGTGGATACAAGTTACTGGGAGAGGTTTCAGCTCAGCATAAGAAATACATTTTTCACTGTCATTCACTAGAATAACTTCCCCAGGAACATGGTAAAGTCCCCATCACTAGAGGTTTTCAAGATGCAACTGGACAGGATGATAGATAATCTGATCCAGGTCCCCTTTCCCACAGAAGTTTAGACCAGATGATCTTTCAAGGTCCCTTCCAACCTGGGCTGTTCTATGATTCTGTAATTCTATGATAATAAACTATAAGAACAGTTTATGAAGTGTCATGAAAGAATTTCTATTTACAGAAGTGTTATTATGGGATAAGATGTTGTTCTGAGTCATTCACGTAGGTTTATAGACAGCTCTTACACTGGAATGGGGAGTTGATTCAAGAGGTTTCAGTGTATATTATGCAAGAGATGAATGACATGCATATAATAGGAGGATATAGTTTTTACCTTAGAATCCATGGTTCACCGATTGCCAGAATGAAACATTTTTCATTATTAATGGTTACAATGGTTATGCTAGTAACACTTGCTTTCTTGTATAACAATTAGAGGTTCCCACTGTAATTAATTAAACTGCCATATCTGTCAACAAGTAAAATAAGACAAGTCTCATTTGGTGCCTTTCCAGTGTAAACAATACAAAAATCACAAAACCTTAAAACACTTTTGGTTGTACAGGGCCTCTGAAGCTCATCTGGTCTGACACCATGTTCAAAGCACTGCCAACTTGAAAGTTAGATTAGGTTACTTAGCACCTTGTCCAGTTTTAAATATCTCCAAGTATGCAAAACCTACCACCTCACTAGTCAATCTGCTTCAGTCATTAATTATTTTTCTTTATATCTAGTCAGGGTTGCAATCTGTGTCGCTTACCTTATGTCCATGTTGCAAAAGAGTCCATCTTTGCATTTCCCTTTTCTGACACAGTGGCCCTTTGTTAGGCTTACTCCAGTTTGTTAACATCTTTCTTGTACTGGGGACACCAAAATTAGACACAATAGTCCAGACACAGTTTTAGAAATTATGAAAAAAGTTAGTATAATCCCTGTTCTCAATACTCTTACTATGTCATGGTTAATACAGTGCAGTGCATGGTTAGCCCTCCCTGTTGCAAGGGAGACCTATTTACTCCTGTGCAAGTTGTTGTCCAGCAACAACCCTTAAGAGTTCTTTGTTAGCAGAGCTCCCTAGACAGTTGGTCTCTCCCAGTTGTTCACTTTCGGATCATTTCTTTCAGACGACTTATGTCAGATCACTTCTTCAGCTTTTTGAGATTCATCTGAAACGCAGCCTTATAGCACAGCATCGTAACGACTGCTCCCTGCAATTTGGTGTCAACCCCAAACTTGCTGACAGAGTGTTTCTTTCTATATAATTACAAACTAACAAATCATACCACTACCATGTCACCTGGTAGAGTAAATATACTGTTTTCCAAGGTAACAAAAAGCAAAAGAATGTTCTGAAGGCACACTTCACAAGGGGCTAGGGTAGGAGTCAAGTGGCTACAAGGAAGGAAGACTTGAATTTAAATAGGAAAATAAAAAATTTTTATAAAAAGGAGACAATACCAGCTGCTCTGGTCAGCAATTACTTGAGGCTGAATGTGGACTGAAAACAGTCAACGTTCACACAAATGCCCTTCTGATCTGGCAATATTTCTACCTATTCTCATTTTACCTCATGTACACGGAAATGCCGAAACAAATATGTGTTTTAATGTTAGTGTGCACAATAATCTTTTAATCTTTATCCAATCCTGGGCAAAAATTTCAATTACAGAAATATCTTTGTCTCCTTCATTGACTTTTAGACTGTAGGACTGATGTAAAGAAACCATAGCATGAACAGGGACTTGGCCCAAGACGTTCTTTACCCCCATGGAAAAATCAATAGGTAAGATTCTGTCTTGGCTACAACAATGTCAATCTGGAGACAACTCTATATCCAGCTGAGTTTATTTGCATTGCTGGAGGTTAAGATCAAGTCTTACTACAACTGTATGCATCAATCATTAGCAGAAAGTCTTTGTACCTGGCATTCACACCGACTGCAAATTTCACTTCTAAGGAGCAATACACACAAAACTCATTTCAGGGTATTTAATCTTTTCCAATACAAGAAGTAAGAGGAAATAAAAATGGAACACAAGCAAACAACCTCCTTCGTGGAAGAATGTGCACTTGACAAATGTTCTGCTCTATCTGGTCACTATTTGAATTTTATAATACCCGTGACGCTGAGTCACCTTGTCCTATCAGGAAACAGAAGAGCTATATGTTACCCTCCAGTGAAGAACTCCACTCACTTCCACAAACACCTGAAGGACGAAAGAAACTTCTGATCTTCCTGGAAACAAAAGGTAGGATTTATATTGAGTTATTTGCTTAAACTATTGCAAATTTTTTCACATATTAAAATGAAACCTATTGTCAGAAGACTTCTTGAACAATTTAGGACAGTCACAAAAAAAGAGGATTTTATTCAGTGAAAAATAAGGAATACATAGGCAATAGTGTAACATGAGCTGAAAAAAAAAAAAAAAAAAAAGGGAGAGAAAATTGACGAACGATCTAAAACAGATGAAAAGCTGCCTGTATGCAAGAAAGCAGTATCTTGGCAGGTTACATGTACATAGAGAAAGAGACAGAGACAGACTGAACATATTGAATTGGATATATATTCAGTTCAGTATATTATATTGCTATATGTAGCTATCACCACTTATTTTCAGAGTGGGGAAATTACCACCTTGTGCAACTTACCACTCTTGTGCAAGATGGCTGCTAAGTAGGACTTTGAGCAACAACGTTGTACAAGTTAAATGACAGTTTGCATTATTCCTTTTCAGGTCTTTTTCAAGGATGATAAAAATTAATGGGGATGTTTATTTCTAATAGATATTAATTTGTAAGGAAAACTTAGGATACACCTTTTTTTTTTTTTTTTTTAGGACAAGAGATGGGAAAAATATATTCACACAAGTTTGCTAAACTCATACAAACTAGGGATGCTAAAACACCATCTTTCAGTGGCAGATCCCTGTACACAGATGGAGTTGCAGGAAAGTCAGTAAGACTTGGCACATGTCCTGATTTATGTTTGATTGAGGGGGAACAGGGGAGGGGGACAGAGAGACTGATTTTAGGACCAGTGCCTAGAAATTAATGCAGAGCAATTAAATTTACATCTCATAAACTATAAGCATTTGGTTGAAATCAGTGGGATTGCCAAAAGTATGTTAATATCTTGGAGCAGGAAACCCACTAAGTCTTAAAAAGCATTCCAATAGCATTTTGAAATTTGTATCATGTATTAAATTACCAATTATATTTAACTGTAAGTTAATTCATAGAAAATATTACAGTGAATTAATACTTTGCCCATGCCTTTAAGTTAGGTTCTTCAGTTTGGTTTGAATAATAGAAAACTTCACAATTTCAATGAAGAGGTATTTTTCCTTTGAAACAAATAATTTGTTTTTACATGTTTTAGGTGCAAAAAGGATTGTTTTCTATTTGCATATCACTACCTTTTGCACTCAAAAGACATATTTTTGCTTGTAAATTGAGTACAGCTAAAAATAACCCCATCTATTTACTTTCTACTTAAAATTTAAGTAAAAAGAATATTTTTTTCATGTTATTGGGAGTATAATATTTTATTGCTAAATATCTAGGTCATACACCCTGCAATGTTTTGTAATGGCTCTAAGAAATAAGTGATAGAAAAGTTAGTAAGAAAAAGCTTCTGTGATCATAAAGCCCTTTAAGGAGGCATAGCTGATGTCAAAATGAAACTTAAGTGACATAAAACAATACCAAGAACAGGAAATCAATGACTTACAGTGTTAATTACCAGTATGTTTTTCTCCTGGATCAACCAGATCTTTCTTCAACTACAAGTGCTTGGAAAAAGCCACACTATTTTGAAGGCTGTAAGAGTTTAATTGTACAGATGTGGCCAGCCTATCCAGTTTTTTGGCCCAACTACAGCTGCTCATAGTCGCAGTCCACTTCATTGGGCTTTGGTCTTTAGCAGAGCTGGAGCAGCATCCCTGCCTACAGGCTGAGGACTGTGGTTCACCTCCAGTGCAATGTAAACAAGCTGTTGAGGAAAATGGGCCTTGCTGCACCATTTGGAAAAGGGTGATTTTTCTTACTTACATGTTTTCCATGAGCTGGAGCACCTTGAGTTTTATAAAAATTGGTTGCCTCAAGGTAAAGGGGCTTTGCTGAATATGAAAAGATCAGCAAACCCTATTGGCCTTTCCCCAAGAATAAATTAAAACTAAAACCAGCAGCCCCTCAAAAGCAAATAAGAAGTTAAGCTAATAATATATCTCTGTGGTAACATATCCATAAATCCCCATAGAGTGGGAGGCTGGGACAAATGCCAAAATAAGTAAATTCCATTCTAGTCACCTCCTTGCCTGCCCAAGGTAGCTAAACAGAAACAAACTGAATGTAACTCTTATGACTGATTGCAATCAGACACCTGAACTTTGAAGTGACCTACATTACCTACTGGGTCACTGTAGTGGGATGTGACGGTGCTTTGTGCCTCCTAAGCAAGTAGAGTCTTGGAGTCCAGAGTCTGGTGATTGCTTCTTCAATTAGAGGCTTTAGTTTCTGTTGTCATTCCACACTATCTGTAACATAATCAAGACTCATCTTTTAAAAAATAAAAACAAAGAAAAGCTTTCTGAAAGAAATCTTTCCCAGGAAGCCAGTGCTGGTCCATTTCTGGTCCAGCCAGTTCTGTCCCAGCTCACGTGCAAAGCTTCACAGTGCTAGTGATTAAATAAGGGGTTTTAATCCTGACTCAGACATCTAAGTGTAGACATCTGCACATGGGCTCAGTGTCTAATTCTCCTTTCAACCAATGCAGTCCAGTCAAAGCAGTCAATGAGGAGTAGGGGAAGTTTCAAACTAACGCAGGTGCAGGAACAATCTAAAAGCAGCATCCAACCCCAGCCATTTCACAGTGTGACAATGAGAAGAAAGCTTCCTACAGGAAGGGAAACACAAATGTCCTCCTGTACTGTGATTTCAGGTGAAGGTATTTAGCCAGGATTACAGAAGGAAGTATGATATGTACAAAGCAGTTGGTTCATAGAAATTTGGAAATGCAGAAAGGGAATGAATTCTATTTTTTTACATCTAAAAATGGAATGAGGAGAGGAGGTAAGAAAGAAACCATTACCTTGTTATTTGAATAAAAGCCAGAAAATACACTGGAGAAACATGCATTATGTATTCAGAGAAATGAAAGCTCCTTACAAAATAAATTAAATTTTCATTCTCCCATTTTCAGAGATGATTCTGCCACTGGTGTTTCTGTGTCTTACAGCTGTGCTGCCTCCATCTACTGGAGAGGTAGGACCCACACTTTAGACTCAGAAAATCTGGATAGAACCTGAGGCACTTATTGTCTGACCGAATATGTCTTTTCGTATGCACACTGATCATGGAATCATGGAATCATTTTGGTTGGAAGGGACCTTAAAGATCATCTAGTTCCAACCCTCCTGTCATGGGTAGGGACACTTTCCACTAGACCAGGTTGCTCAAAGCCCCGTCCAACCTGGCCTTGAACCGCAGCCACAGCTGCTCTGGGCACCCTGGGCCAGTGTCTCACCACTCTCACAAGAAAGAATTTCTTCCTTATATCTAAAATAAATCAACCCTCCTTCAGTTTAAAGCTATTACCTCTTGTCCTATCCCCACACCTCCTGATAGAGTCCCTCCTCACCTCTCCTGTCCCCCCTTTAAGCCCTGGGAGGCCGCTCGAAGGGCTCCCCGGAGCCTTCTCTTCTCCAGGCTGAACCCCCCCAACTCTCTCAGCCCGGCCTCCCAGGGGAGCTGCTCCAGCCCCACCAGCATCTTCGTGGCCTCCTCTGGCCCCGCTCGAGCAGCTCCGTGTCCTTCTGCTGTTGGGGGCCCCTGAGCTGGACCCAGCATTGCAGGGGGGAGTCACCAGAACAGAGCAGAGGGGGAGAATTCCTCAACCTGCTGGCCACAGTTCTCTTGACGCAGTCCAGGACACGGTTGGCTTTCTGGGCTGCAAGCACACATTGCTGGCTCATAGTCAGTTTTCTGTCTACCAGTATCTGCAAGTCCTTCTCTGCGACACTGCTCTCAATCCACTCATTGTCCACTCATATACAGAAAGAGTCTGATTAGATATCTAGGATATGGAAAGCATTTATCTTTGAAGTCTGTTTAATTTCAAAGTTGTAGACTGATTCCACACTTGCACACTAAACTATCTATAGACCCAGTGTTACAAGTTGAGTCAGAGACAACTGTGTTTTCCAGAAGTTCCCATGCACGGATCCTGTAATCTGGATCTCCCAGAGATCCAGCTCTCTTTCTGTCAGCTCCCCACAGTTTTACAGGCAGCAGTTACCTAACTCTCTCCCTTTCTCATCCTACAGGTGCTGAGCTATGTATCTCTCCCTTTGCTCACATTCCCATCCGCTCAACACATATCACTGATTTCTCTCAAACAGTTAATGAACTAATATAGTCAACACACACTTAGAGTGGTTCCTCCCAAACCATAGGTAGCCTGAAGTTTGAAGTTTACTATTTCTGTTTCAGAAACATTAATGTAACTGAAGTCTTGAACTACATTTCCCCATAATTTTTCAATTTCCACTCTTCATGATGCAGTCTAGAAGACTAGTGAGAATGGTTGTAAAGAGGAGTCTGAGTTCTTCACATGCCTATTTTTTAATTAGAAAACACATGAAAATTTTGAGAAATGCTATTAGTTATAGCAGGATAGGAAGAAAACCTATGACATGAAAAACATAGGCACACTTCTTTGTTCATTGGGATGTCCTGATGGAGTACCACAAGAGGTCTGTGATGACCTTGTGATTAAACAACTGCTTCCTTCAGTAAAAGAAATTGATAGGCATGTTTAAAATACTGCAGAAAAGGAACACATAATAAGCACATTAATGTCTTCAGCTGCTTTTTAGATCCTGTTTTCTCAAAACATCATGAAGGAAATTATAATAAAATAAGTCTGATTCACTTGCCTAAATGTAAGAGTCTACAGGCACATGAGGTGTTCCATGATCTCAGCCATCCACAGAGGGTTGGCAGATATGACACAGGAACCAATGTTATTACTGCTAAGTAAACTGTGGAACTACTGAAAGTGCTACTCCACATGGAAGCACCCCTAGAGGTACTTAGGAAACAAAGCATATCACAGTACCTCCTCCACCACAGGGATCATCTCCTTGGTTGATATTAACATTTTGGTATTTTAATATTTCCTAGACAAGATTTAGGATTTAGTTATATTCCAATAAAAAAGAAATATAACATGTTCTTTCAATTTAGGAACCTGAAGGTTTTGACGCTCTGTCAACTAGCAAAGCAGATCAGCAAAAGCTGATTATTGACAAACATAACGCCCTCAGGAGAGGAGTAAATCCAACTGCCAGCAACATGATGAAGATGGTAAGTTGCATGCTGTAAATCTATTTTTAATGAGTAATGGACTCTATGAGAGATACAAGACAGTATGAAAGGTCACATTATTTCATTTAGCCACAGATTCACTCTCCAGACCTTTCCTAAGGATTGAGCATGGCCAATGCCAAGAGAAACATAAAGCTGGGCAGGTGGAAAAAAAGTCTTGAAAATTTTATGGTATATCAACAATAATGTCTCTTTCTTTTGGAGTAAAAAGAAAAGGAAAAGGAGCATCCATGGCATTGTTAATTTCTTTCTGATACCTTCTTCAGCAGTCTTCAAAGTTTCTATTCTACTGGGTTCATACTAAATTTGTTTCTACCCCCCAAAAAAATGGGAAGAAAAGGATATTATGTATGATTTTTTTTTTTTTATTTGAAGTGTAATTTCCAAATGTTGTTCCTTCCTGAGGGATTATTAGTTGGTACGTGTCTGAATGACAAATATTTTCTTCTTTCATTAAGCTATGGTGTCCTCCGGCTGCAAAGAATGCCCAAAATTGGGCCAATCAATGTACTTTAAAGCACAGTCCTGATAACATGAGGAGAACCAGTAAGTGAAGCATGAGTGCTAACTGAATCATTTCATCCATGTTATTGATATGAACAGTTTGGATTTTGTTTGGTTTTTGATTTGGGTTTTTTTTTTGAGATGCTATTTATATTTAATTTGTTTTTATCGGTGCATGGGACAAAGGCAAAATTCTAGATATAAATCTGTCCAGTAAGTGAGAAATGTAAATCCTATTCTCATCCCAATAATATTTATTTATTTTACATAGGTGTAAACCATTTTCTACAGTAGGTGAAAAAAAACATAGTGAGAAAGCACACTCTCAAAATATCCATCAGAAAGAAAAGAATCTAGACCCAGTTTACTGCGGAAACCAAATTGCATGTGCTGGATTAAACTGTCTGGGAAGGAAGGGGAAAAGGGTGAAGGACAAAAAACTGGCTGGTGGTGCTAAGAATAATTTATAAGACAAGACTCATAGTTTTTTTAAATCCCATGACAACTTGCAACATATAACTCTCTTGAAGGCTCATATAAACACTTCAGTCATTGTTTATTGAAGTTACAGCAATAATTTGCTAACAATGGCCATGATCAGTGCCCAATCTGGAGCTGACTGACTTCTGTCTATACTGTATGTAAGATGTGGATGGTCCTTCAGACTCCATACTTTTTACCTAAA
The DNA here is from genome assembly GCF_018691265.1 of Tyto alba. Classification (NCBI taxonomy): domain Eukaryota; kingdom Metazoa; phylum Chordata; class Aves; order Strigiformes; family Tytonidae; genus Tyto; species Tyto alba. The sequence continues at coordinate 45,555,709 of NW_024881316.1, read as the reverse complement.
AAACAAATCCTCAGCTTCCTGCTAAGGTGAATCTCAGATAAGAACTAATGCATACACAGTAGGGTTGGACCTGAATAAAAACAGTAGGTGAGGACAGTGTAGACACTTTCTTGTGTACCAGAAATAAGTTTTTTTATTTCAAATAAGTTTGAATTATTGGGATTTTCTCAAAATTACTGAGATGTCACCTGAAGAATGACTAGGTTGCTAATTTTCAAATAGTAAAATTACAGGCATGAATCTGTGGTGCACACGTGCAGGTGTCTACAGTCATGCAGAAGGTCTGTCAACAAACAAACTACCAGCCAAGCAGGCTGTCCATGCTGCAAACCGGTCTCAACTGACAACTTCAGTATTGACAAAGACTGATGTCACTGAACTGGAAAAAAACAAAAAACAACAACAAAAAAAAAAAAAAAAAAAAAAACCAAAAAAAAAAAAAAACACAAACCTACCCTGCTATCCCATCTGGGACGAGAACTTCCATGGAAATCATACCACCTTTTGCTGTCTTTTTCTCACACATGTATCTTTTATGCATTTTTCTGTACCTTTCTCTTTTCAGCTGTACAATGTGGTGAAAATCTCTTCATGTCGACTGCCCCTTCCTCGTGGTCAGATGTTATTCAGGCCTGGTACAGTGAGGAGAAAAATTTCAAATACGGTACTGGAGCAAAAACACAAGATGCTATGATTGGCCATTACACTCAGGTAGATGCAACTTTTTTATATTTCAGGAGGAATAAACAATCTATATGCTAGCTAGACAACTTTTACCCTGTCATTACCTTTAAAAGGAATAGGTACAGTGGAGATATGAGGATTATTCTGACAAAAACAAGATGAAAACTCTCAAAGTAACAGAATAAAAATGAAAATAATAGGCTAAATGTTCTTACAGAGTAAAGAGTAAAGATACTGGTATTTCAAATCTTCAGGAAGAAACAAAGGGAAGAAACTTATTTGTTTGTTTAACTTTAGAAAATTGCTGACACATCTGAAAATTGCTCAGACACTGGAAGAACAGGGTTATTAAGGTATCAGGAAGGACATGTAAATAAGTTTATTACAGACTACAGAGCGTCATTGACTCAGATGTTTTCCAGTTGGACAATGGCTTATGGGAATCTCTTCTGTTCACCTGCATGAAACAGAGGTTGCAAAATATACAGCATGATTCTTACATCTCTTCAACAGTTTCAATTAAATGAAAACATATATAATTGAGACAATTTAACTCAAATGTTTTGTATAAATGTGTGATCAATTATTATTGTTATAACCAACATGTTTTTTGGTTCAGGGGTGAAAGCTGAGAAAAACTTGTTTTTCCAGTAAGGTGGGACATATATTTTACTACAAAGGGTAAATAAAGTGACTTAACTTGGTTGCAAATGTTTCTGTAATACATATTGTACTTAAATGATTTTCAAATATATATTTTTCATTCTCCCATGACTTTTATTCTTATACCTACAGATCGTTTGGTACAATTCTTATCAAACTGGATGTGCTGTCGCTTTCTGTCCCAACAGTAAATACAAATACTTCTATGTCTGCCAGTACTGCCCCATGTACGTATTGATTCTGATTCTGGAACTTCTTATTAAATTATTAAAATTAGTTGGGAGATGGCGGAAATTGTAATAGGGCACATCACCCATAATTGAGGAACTGGTTTGAAGTGTGTCAGGAATATGAAAGACAGTACAATGAACATTATAAGTAATACCAAAAACTTTAGTGGGAATTTTAAGGCAGAGTGATGATTTCATAAACTGCCTAAAATTAATTTACACATTCACATTGCAATATAATGCAGTGGGTTGATCCTGGCTGACTGCCAGTAGCCCACCAAGTCGCTCTACCACTCCACCTCCTCAACTGGACAGAGGGAGAAAAATCATGACAAATAGCTCATGGCTCAAGATAAAGACAGGGAGATCACTCACCAGCTACCATCACAAACAAAACACTCAGCTTGGGGAAATTAACATAATTTATTTTGAATCAAACACAGTAGGATAATGAGGAATAAAAACAAACCTAAAAAATTCTTCTTCCCACCCCTCCCTTCTTCCCAAGCTCAGCTGCACTCCTGATTTCTCTATTTCCTCTCCCCAGGCAGTGCCAGGGGATGGGAATGAGGGTTGTGGTCTGTTCATTACATGTTGTCTCTGCCGCTCCTTCCTCCTCACTCTCTTCTCCCACTCCCGTGTGGGGCCCCACCTGTGGGAGACAGTCCTTAACGAACTTCAACATGGGTCCTTCCCACAGGCTGCTGTTCTTCATAAACCGTTCTAGTGTGGGTCCTTTCCATGGGATGCAGTCCTTCAGGAATGGACTGCTCCAGTGTGGGTCCCCTGTGGGGTAACAAGTCCTGCCAGAAAACCTGTTTCAGCATGGGTCCCCCATGGGTCCACAGGTCCTGACAGGAGCCTGCTCCAGCACAGGCTCTCCACAGGGTCACAGCCTCCTTCAGGTACCCCCGTGCTCTGAAATGAGGTCCTCCATAGACTGCAAGTGGAGATCTGCTGTCCCATGGACCTCCACGGGCTGCAGGGGCACATCATGCTTCACGATGGTCTTCACCACAGGCTGCAGGGGAATCTCTGCTCTGGCACCTGGAGCACCTCCTCCCCCTCCTGCTTCACTGACCTTGGTGCCTGTAGAGTTGTTTCTCTCACATATTCTCACTCCTCTCTTCTCGTTTCTGTTGCATAGCAGTTTTTAACCTTTCTTAAATATGTTGTCACAGAGACACTACCACCGTCACCGACTGGCTCAGCTCTGGGCAACAGTGGGCTCCACCTGGAGCTGATTGGCACTGGCTCTGTCTGATATAAAGACAGATTCTGGTGTCTTCTCACAGAAGCCACCTCTGCAAATTCCCCGCTCCCCAGCCCCACTACCAAAACCTTTACAGATAAACCCAACACATATATAGATTTTTTTTTTACATATAACCAAAGACTCTGTAAATTAATATATGTATGCATCTATATAATTAAGTTTAATTCTCGTATATGTTATAGTGACTTTACAGCTTTTGTTGACAATGTTGATGTTTCAGGGGGAATCTACTAAGTTCAATTCAGACACCTTACAAAACAGGAGAACCCTGTGGTGACTGCCCTAGTGCTTGTGAGAACGGACTATGCAGTAAGTTTTAAGCATTTTAATGGTAACTTGTGTAGAGTTGGCACTTTAAAAAATACCAATTAGCTTATGCAAACTGAAAGTTTTTGAAATTATTTGTTCAAATACAGGGCCAAAAGCACTATTACAGGACCACACTTCACCATGCTACCTGCTTTACCTGGTTGGGATGACTTGTGGAGTGAAACCAAAGGAGTCTATGATAAGGGTGGGCAAATGTTAGACAGTGGCTGGTGTACATTGGCACACAGATACCCTCCACTTCATGAATCAAGATATCCCCATGACCATATTTTCATTAAAGATGACAATATCTGGGTCTCCATGTGCAAACTTTCATTAATATTTCCTAGTGTAAGAAGATGCACTGACTGCAAGTGAGGTCAGAGATATGTTTATACTGATGGTAGCATGGAAATCTGAGCTCCAGATTTCCAGCTGCAGTTTATATGCTTTTCATTCTCATCCCTGAATCTAGGAAATTCCAGGGAAGGAGGGGACTTCTTTATCTTTTTTTTTCTTCATCTTTTTTTATTCTTCCTCCTTTGAACAATGGTGGCTGATCAAGTAGCAGTAGCAACACAGTTGATAAGAACAAGTAACAAATCTGAACGTTAAGAATTCTAATAGAAAATAAAAACTTATAGGCATAATGCAAGATTTAATTTCAATCTTCTTTTATGGAATTAACCTAATTCTCCTTGTGGGATGTAGTATAAAGGAAGAAATCTTCAAAACACTTTGCAAGTTCAGTGAGAAATCTCCTTGAAAGAACTAAGAATTTTGTATCTGTGGTCAAAAGTCTTGTATGCTGCTGTGGAGTAAGTGACAGCAAAGAGGAAAAAAATACAGAAAAAATAAATATCAATTAAAATTATTCTGAAATGAAATGCTGCATGTTTTACTTTCCCATTTATGATTAATTTTGTGTTTCAATTCATTTTCAGCCAGGCTTTGAAAGTCAGAAGATGTTTATTCCAACTACCTTGGCAAAGTCTCCTGGATGTACCCATAGCTTCATCAAGTTCACTGCTCTTCTTCCTGACAATGCAAAACTGAAATAAAATAACAGGCTTAACTTTTCTTTTCCTGGACATCCATCTTCTTAGTGACTTCTTTCAAAAAAAACAGATTCCATACTGCCTCTCCCACATAAACAGTAGGCTTAACTTCAGTCCAGTGACTCACATGAGAAAAAGCTGTAGGAGGATGTATATATTCTGTTCATATAACAGTCTTGAACATAATAGAGAACTTAACTGAAATTTGGCATTTGGGTGCCAGATATATTTAATGATTAGCTTATCACATATTTTTCCCCAAAATGTTATCTAAGGAACACTGTTTAGAGTTCTGTGGTTCCATATGTTCCATTTGTTCTCAGCATAGATGGATAGTCCTTGGTCATGCAACTAGATTTAACTTGATCAACAATTTAAACTATTGTACTGTTAACAGGACCAGAATATAAACAGGATTGCTTGAAATATGTAGTGTTCAAAAGTAGTTATGAGAGCAGAGCAGTTTCCACTAGAACTATTCTGGTTTAGAATCTGTGTCTTTTGCTGAAATACATTCTACTGTAAGATGCTCAGTTGTAAAAAAAAAAAAAAAAAAAAAAAAAACAAAAAACAAAAAACTAAATTGTACTTAATTTAAATTAATGATCCTGATTATAGTATAAGATTGCACTTAGCATAAACACAGGTAACCAAATCTGCCTTCACAATAACAGATAACCAAGATGGAAGGTCCCTGCATTTGGAAACTTTGCTTTTAATAATAAGTAGAGGTCTCTTCCAAAATTTCTGTTTTAATATCTGCTTTTGCTTTATCAATCACTAAATTACTCATTCTTCACTGACCAATTAATTGTAATTTTCATTCTTTCTTACTATTATGAAATACAGTTCACTAAACTTCTACAAACTGTGTGACTTTATTATCATTAGGTCTTGAAGGGAGCCTGATTCTTTAGCAGCAGAAGTGTGAGAAATGTTCATATGAGAAACTGAAGATTTCCGAGGCAAAAACAGATGTCAGTCAAATAATTTCCTTCAGACTCTCTTTCAGAGAGAAATGACCATTAATTGAAATAACATGCAATACCCACTTCTGTGATCTCTGAGAAGCACATGTTTTTATGTACAGTCAACAGTGGAACTAAATATTATTTTAGTCTCACCTGTCATAACTAATATTCCAAGTCCAAGATTCTTTGGCACAGAATAATTTCAACACACATTTCTGACTCATTCATTTCAGTGGCAATTTCAACACATATTTCTAACTTATTCATTTTAGTGGCATTTCTTAGTGTATGAAAGGTGACAATTAAATTAAAAGACTCGTTTCACAATTCAAAGTGCTTATTGTTCTGGTTGGGTTTTTCCTTATTCATCTCCACCACTTTTTCACTCTATGATATACTGCCATCTCATTCGGGTTCATCTCTACTAGTAAATTAAGCAATGTCAGGATATATATGTGAGCTCTGGAACATGACTTCAAATAATTAGCAGAGGTCCAAGTAAGAATGATGATAACGCAATAGTTAACCCAGTATTGTTATCACTAAGGAAATGGGTAGACCCATTACCCCCCCTCCTAAAAAGTCCATTTACTATGAATAATGGGTCTAGAATACTATGCCCTTTCGTCATAACCCATACCACAAGAACTGATTTCTCAGTCACTCACAAGAGAAAATAAGTAGTGTCAAGGTAATTTCTCAACTCGAGGACCCAGGGAACTAAAGGTCAATAAGCCTAATTTAGATATCCAGGAAGAAAATGGAGCGAATTCTTTACTTGTAATTTTGTAATCAGTTGAGTAAAAAATGGAAGCATGGATTCGTCATGAGCTGACCCTGCCAAACCAAACTTTCATCAGTGAGTAACTTGGATGAGTGGATGCTATTTTGGCTTTGGTAGCATGTTTGACAAAGCCACAAAAGACATTCGCAAACTCAGGAGCTGCAGCTCGAATGAAAAGAATAAGACATGGCACACACATGGTGTTGAACACACACATCTGTAATGCTCCTGCGCAGGGGGCAGAGACAGAGGCTTCTGGCAATGCAATTTTGTGTCTGCAGAGGCAGATAGTACCCACATCGAGAGCTCACTGTGCAGTTCTCACATACGATGTCCATAACCTTCCCCAGCCACAGGTCACAATCACAGTTGAAGACAGATTTTGCCAATGTATGGAATACCTTCACTGAATGCTTTTCTTGGGTGAAGGAGGATAAGATGTACACTGCCATTTGCCACAAGCACATTTAGGCTATTTTCTTGGACAAAACCAAGTTCTACATTCCCAGATTACTTCCAACAAACATTAAGAGTTGATTCTGTTCTAAGAAATATGCCATAATTTTAATCCATTGCAGTTTAGTTTAAAATGAATAACTGGTACTTAGGAGAGATGAGATCTGGAGAAGCAGTAACAATCAACAGATTGATGATGGTATAAACAGTCTTTGGAGAAGGATATCCAAGATGTCCTGTGCTGTTCTAGAGAGACATTAATCTGCTCCTGTTCACTTCAAGGAATTTTATACTCTTTTTCTCTCCAAAGGGACATATCTTTGATGAGTGGAACAGAGAATGCCTTCTTCACCTATCCCAAATAGCATTTAGCTTAGTGCTTGCTGTATCTTCTTTATAAATGTTGGCTGTACTGCAGACTGACATTGTATCAGGTCTCCTATTCCCCTAAAACATTCTCTCACTACAAAGAAAATTGGTAAAAAGTAGACCTCCACCAACATCTTTTTTTCATTTAAGCATATTTTGGAAGGAAGATATCTATTACCACTGCTTTATGTTCATCTACTAGTGTTTCTAGAGCATGAGAAAAGTTTAGTGACTGACTCTGGTACCACATGGTCATGCTGCAACCAGGCAGTGTTGGTAAAAGACTTAAAAGCCATTATACTATATGCTTCATAATGTATTGCAACACAGTGTGCCTTGTCCCTGATAGCTCCCTGTGGTCACTGGAGTCCCCACATCAGAGCATGCATTCCCCCAGCATATCCTGTTGCTGGGTCACTTCACCATTCCTACCCTCACCAAGGATCCAGAGCAGACAAGGAGCTGCTGTGGGAGGGCCCATGGAAAGGGGTCATTTCCCATTCTTCTTCACCTACTTCTGATGGAGCTCCCTGCAGATAGCTGGTTGCTCCAGGACGGTGCCTGAAGTATCCTGTATAATGGGCCACTCTTTCTATGTGTAGAATTACAGTTTAAAACAGAACAGGATAGGAATAAAATATAGAAATAAAATAGAATCACTTGGAAGAGACCTACCTAGTCCCACTGACTAATCACAAACTAGTTTAGAAGTAATTCCTCTCTAAACTGCATGAAATCTCTCACTTGTGCAATGGTGTAACAGGAACAGTGAAACTTGATGATAGCACAGTTCAGCTAAGGCAGTATCTTGTCTCTCACTATTACAAAAATAATGTCCTTTAATGGCAAGAAGAAAAATTCGGTGGTAGGCAAAACTGAGTTTGCTCCTTCCCCAGATTTGATATCCACCAGTCATGACATCCTTTTAGCACTGAAGCAGACACTTTAATGTCATTTTGAAAATGTATCATCATTAGTTATGAAACTTCTGGATATTCCTAGAACGTATGCAGCCTTGTGAAAGCTGTAAGACGGATGTATTTTACACCTCTCATGCTGTAAGCCTTGATTCACTTACTTTTCAGAATTTGAAGAAGTGTTCTTGAAACCTGCAAAGCAAAAGCCTGCAGTACGCTTTTAAATGTGTGCCTAGAGCCTTGACTGATTTGACACTTTAAAGTGTTACAACAATGTTCCAATGGTGAGGAGGGGAAAGTAGTGAAGTCTTATTATGTGTGGTGGGTTTGAAAAATCCCTCCTGAAACTGTGGATTGCCTCTCACTTTGACTATTTCCTGGCTGCACAATTAACAGTTCTTTCCCAAAATTCCAGAAAAAGATACTGCGTGTGCTTTAAAGTAACATTTGTTCTCCGTGAAAGGGAGTTGAAAGAAACAAAGTGTCTCTGAACAAAATAACTGCAAGAAGGAATTCTAACTTTTAAATACCACCTTCATCACAGAGATAGCTAACTTTCCTTAAACCAGTGAACGTTTAGTATACATTGGTATGTGTCAGGACAGTACTGTTTAACAATACATCCAATAGGCTTTATAAGAGAAGTAAATTTTAGGTAAATGGCATTGCATTCCAAAGATTGGTGAGACCTATTATGACTTCCAAATTGTATACTCTGTAAGCAGCAGCAGGAGAAAAATGAACTCATGTTGTTATTTGCAAGACATGAATAGGCTTTCTTCCTTTTTTTTTTTTTTTTTTTTTTTTCTTTTTTTAAACTTCATTTTGCTTGTCACTTTTTATTTATTTCCAAATAACATCCAAGGACCAAACCCCACAACATTTTGAAAGACAGAGCTAGTAACCAATAACATGGACTTAATACAAGGATACCTTTGAGAGCAGGGACAACAAACCAACACCTCATAAATTAATCTAAAATGTTAAAAACTGACATTTGATTATATAATGTCTTCAGTGAATTTCTTTTCATACTTTCTTGATACTTGAAGAGGAAGCTCTATTTTTTTAATCTGCCTGACAGCTTCCAGCAAAGCTCTGCCTGGTATATATCACAAAACCAAAAATATAATTACTGAGAGAGACATCAACATTAGCTAATACAGGTCACAAATATTAATGTTTTAAGATATGCTAATGATATTTAACATCCTGCAAGCTATTTTTAAAGTATCTTTCAACTTTTTTTTTTCCTTTCTCAAACTAAACATGTTATTAACATTTGAGGAAACCAAGTAATATAGGCTCTGCAATTGCTATCAACATCCTGCTATGAAAGCATACATGAATGCATTGATCAAAATATGGAAAATTCCATATTATTCAAATACAGTCTTAAAGAAAGTCCTAAGCATTGAAGGGAAGGACAGCTTGATTTTTTGAAATACATATCACAAGTAGCTGAAATTGCATACTAGAGAGATGAAACTTTCCATTCCTCACCTAAACATATTTCGATGATAACTAAAAAGAGAGAGGCTACAGTGAGAGAGCAAAGATTAGGAGTATAGTACCTGTGGCAGTGCAAACCCCCAGGGCAATGGCGACGTGTCAAGACCAGCCAACACTGTGTTCTTGTCTTGGCTACAAAGGCAGTGGGCTAGGACAATCTGGCACTTCCTTGTCTTGGTTACAAATGTAATGAGTTGGGATGATTAGGTGCTCCTTAACGATACTCAAATTCCTGTTGCCTGGGAACTGTATCTAAAAATCCTGCTGCCTGGATCATAACCCATTCTGGAAGATACCAGAATTACCTGACAATAATTATGGTCAAAATATATATATTAAAAAAAAAAAAAATGCTGACCAAAGTTAATAATCTTGTGATCTTATAAACAGCGATCCTAAGTGAGATCCTTTGGTCTCCCCAGGATTGCAGCAGGCTGTGACCCAGTATCTCCCCCTGAGCTGGGATGCCTCTCAAGGTAGATTTCATGAGGATTTTGAAGAACAGTACAACATACACCTTTAACAGACTCCCACAGGGACATAAATATTTTCCTATGATTGTTCATGCTGTGCTTGTTGAACTTTTACAGATAGTGTCACTCCCCCAAAATGTGAAACTGTACGCGTATATAGATGATATTCTGATTGGAGAAACTTCCCCTCAGATAGTCCGGCAAGTGGCAGCAAGTGTGACAATCTCTACACAAAACAGAAGTTGAGACCCCACCTGAGAAATGTCAAGGACCAAGTAAAGAAGTAAAACCTTTAGGCACATGGTGGATTGCAGGTAGTGCAGCAATTCCACTGGACACTCTAAGTAAAATAGAAAAATTGAAGATATCCCAATATAGGAAAGAATTACAAGAGCTCATGGGTACCTCAGGGTACTCGGAGGAAGCATGTGCCTGGATTTTATATCATTGCTTGTCCACTGTATTCACTTTTACAAAAGGGAAAAACGTGGAAATGGAATCTAGAACATGAAAAGTCAGTTAAAACCTTAGTACAGGAATTAAAAACATATCAATCACTGGGGCAAATTTACCCCCATGATCCTGTTACAGTACAATGTGGTTTTGCAGAACATGTTATTTACTGTAACCTATTCCAAACTGGCCCTGATGGACCAAGGAGACCTTTAAAAGCAGTTGAGCAAAATAATAAAGAAACAAACCAGAGATACTATGAATGGAAAATGGACTTCTGTCTTTAGTTCAAGAAGTTAAACAATTTGAGAAAATACACCAGGAAGAATCTGTTCAGACTAGAGGGCCATTTAATTTGCTAGAAACAGTCTAAAAGAAACCGGTACCCCAGAAGGAATTGCACAGAAAGCCACCAAGAAGAAATTATATTCCTACCTGGTGGGAGTAGCAGATGAAATTCAATTGACTGAAAGACAAACAAAATTTTCTAAGTTACAAATGCTTATAAACACTGACCCACTAGCACTTAAACAACCATTTAAACCTTCACCAGTTCTAGATGCACCTCCTCTCACTGAGGAAACACCAGCTGAGGGCAATTGTTTCACCAAGGCCTCAGCAAAAAGAGTGAATTGTAAGTGGTAATATAAGGCTGCTTCATCATAAGTTAACAGCAGCAAACAAGTAATAGAAGGTGGTGAAGATCGTGAACGAGTCAGAGAATTAAGGGTGGTTTTTCTAGCAGCACAAAATGGAACAAAGATAATCTATATATATTCCCTTGTTGTATGGGCAAGTGCCACCAGTGGCTTTCTTAATAGGAAGCCCTAAAGTGGGGAGTAAATAGATCCCCAGTCTGGAGAACTGAAGATTGGCAACTATTACTAAACACAGCCAGAAAAACACCATTCAAGATGGGATCAGTGAAAGCTCATGCCAAAGACAATAAGCCAGCTACAAATTGGAACCAACAAGTAGATTAGCCAGAATTAGAAAAAAATAAAACCAGGAGAGACATCAGATTCTGAATGGTACCTACTAGGGGAATGGTTGCATCAAAAATTAGGGCACACAGGCCAAGAAGCAATGCACTTTACAGCCCAAAGTTGAGATTGGCCTCTAAACAGAAAACCATGTGAAAACATCCTTATAGAATGCCCCCAATGTAAATTGAAATTACAGACAGATGATCCTATTAAAGTACCACCTCTACACATCAGTGGAGGGAAAACTTTGTGATCTACATGGCAAATTGATTATATTAGGCCACTGACACCCTCTGAGTGGAAGCGGTTTCTGGCTTGCTTACAGTGATTGATGGGCAAAATATCATATGACTTTAGACTTGATTTTCAAGTCAACCTATTCTTGTTGTCATTCAAAGCAATAATGGCTTGCACTTCTCAAGTAATTGGTTCAAGAGTAGGTAAACCAGGAAAAAATTCAATGGATATTTCATGCCCCCTCTATTATCCTCAATCAAATAGAATAGCAGAAAATGCTAATGGCCTATTGGGAAAAAAAAAAAAAAAAAAAAAAAAAAAAAAGCCTTAATCCACCTGAGGCCCAGCAGGACACTCAACTTTCCAAAATAATTCATCAATTGGATAATCAGTACAGGCCTATTGGGAACACTATAGCTGAGCATTCTTTTAAAAATGAGGCTTAAGACTCCACCTTCTGGGAAAAGGGAGCATTCAACAACATCACAGACAGGACAACCCGTAACGGTCAATGCATTGATACTATGCCAATGACTAACTAAACCTCATGGCACTTCTGCCTAGGAGGCTACCAGTGGCAGTGGTGCAAAACATAGAATTAGTGCACAGTAGATTTTTCCTTTTTTTTCTAACAGAGTAACCTGTTTGTAAAACCTCACTGAGACATGTCTATTTTACCTTTTTGTCTTGCAGCTTCCTCCAAATGAAAGTAAGAAACACCATTCTACTGCTGTTGAATATGTTGACAATGCTAGCTTCCCAACAAAATCCCACCTGTGTCAGTTTGATCATCAGTCAAGAAATCAGCATCCATGACATAGTGAAATCACACTTACACTTTTCACACATCTGATTTTGATTGCTACATTAAAAAAATTAATTGGGTTTTGTATATTTTTTCCTGTGTTTTTGCAAGTGCAGGTACCTTTGGCTTAATCTTCTCTCACATAATTATGTAAACCCAGAGAAATTAATTGGAATTGTAAGCTTACACAAGACCAAGAAATACTTAGGGTTTTTTCTTATCCAGTTAAATCCTGCCAGTGCTGGTTTATCCTTCTATACTGTTTGTCTTTTAACCTATCATATGTAACCTATCATATGTTTTATCAAACAGGTTTCTTACGAAGCCACATCATCATCTGCTACATACTATGCTATAGTTAGTATCAGATTGTCCACAGTCTGCATCAGCCAGGTTTTGATTCTGTTCTGCATGAGTAAAGACATCAAAAAAGATGCAATGAACTTTTAAATGGCCTTAAAATATTTGGGACAGTTGTACTTCAGATATTAATCATCTGAGCAGAAAGGTGCCTTTTCTACTTGTATGGAGATAATCTTCATTTGTTTTCTCTATAATAGCCACAGATAAACTTTTCAGGTAAGTGTTATATAACAAAGTAACAAATATTTTTCTAACTCTTTCTATGACATTTTTAGATGGATTTCCTAGATTTATGTTGATGTTCACCTGCTCTGCTGTGTCACCTTTCTGGATGGGTAAACAAGATAAGACAAACTTTAAAGAAAACAGAAATAATCTACAGATAGTTTTACATATTTATAGATTAACATTTTATCATTTTGCAGCCGTAAAAGAAGGAAGCAGGTATATACCCAGGAGACGCGCATTCAGATCTTACTATTGCCAGAGATAACCTGTGCCTTCAGTTGGTCCAAGAAACGCTCCAGAACTTGATGTTTTACACCCTGAAATTCAGCCATGGTCTCCACAATCTTCTGTTTAACACCCAGACTGCCCACACAGTGATTTATGCGAGAGGTATGTGTCTCCAAATTATATTCAAATTGCAACAAAAGACTGAGCAAGGAGTGGTCTATTTCAATTTAATAGGAAACAAGGTTTAATCCTCCCACTCCCTCCATGCTGTGGCATGCATAAGGCTTACATATTTCCCTTGGCATGGCAGAGAGCTATCAGAGGCAGTTAGGACCACACATTTGGATTTAAGTAGCTGTATTTTTCCCAGAGCTGTCTGTAGGGATCCTTTAATCTGTGTTTCAGCCTGTCCACAAACCAGCACTTGCTGTAATATGTCAAGAACACACCTCTTACTTTTTCAGCTTTAAGTGGCAGGGACTGTCCATTGTTGTAAGTATATTTATTACTCTGCCTATAATATGCTTTCCTCATAGTTTGCAAGTTTATCATTTAGTAGCAGTGATGTAGCAAAAAAAATTCTGTCAATTTTTCCATAAGTTTAGTTATTAATGTTGTTCTGGCTGTTTTGCAGGGGGCTGCTTTTCAGACAGCTGGTCTATGATAAAAAATAACTTAGCAAAAATCAGTTATTTTTAATTGGGGTAAGGTCCTCGGCATAATTTGCTATAAGGTCCAACACCAAGTCCTTTTGTTATAATTGAGGTGCTGTAAAAAGGCAAAATTAACTTTGTGGAAGGAGAATGTTAAACTATGCTATTACTTCATGCATACCTCATAGGTAGGATTTCAGACATGATCTGTTGAAGTGCAGAGACTGTTTGTGGGAATGGAATTGAGTGATGGGGGAAGCAGCAAAAAATTATTAGAATAGATTGTCTGTCTTATCTGACAACACCACAGAAGCGAAGGTACCTGGGATGGCTTATGCAGGTTACCACTGTTGGAAGAGGAGGATTATCCCCAGTGCCACCACTATGATTCTTTCTTGCTGAGTTGATTCCATTTTCTAATCTGGCAAAAAAACATCCACAGTCTGTCTGGTACTGAGACATATAGTCACAGAAATTAACAGAATCTTCCCCAACAACAGTGGGAAACTATTAGGTGGCTCAATCAGCTGCATGCCAGAATTGTATTTAGAAGAGACAGCTGAGCTCCATTTTTCTGTTTCGTTGACTTTTATATAACCATGACTTGCAATGAAAAGCTTTTCAACTAGGGTTCATTCTGTTTGGTGACCATTATTCCCATTGATGAGGCTTTCTGTGACCTCTTTACAAGGTCTCAACTCACGAGCCGTAGTTCATAAAACTACAGGTTTACTTTAAAATCATGGCTTCAAAACAGTAATAAACTCAAGCAGCTTTTTTCTCTGTCTAGTCTGGCCTTTCTCAAGGTCTTTCAGGATTTCATCAGAACTGCACAAGCTAGGAGCAAAAAAAAAATTACCGTTCCTTCTTAACTAAGGGATTGAATGGGCTGGACATCAGGAAAAGACACTAAGTATCTCTTAGATATGCATTAAAGAGCACAAAGGTGTAAGTGCAAGGGCTACAAAAGAATAATCTCTCACTCTCTGCTATTGAAATCAGGTAGATGTGCACTTTGAAAGATTTAATTTCCTAGCAAAATTTTTTAATAGAAGGGCAAAAGCTTCTGAGAGGTTTTTAACAAAATAAATATGCAAAATACAAGCTTTTTTATTAACCTTTTCCTAAGAGGATGACTTTGGGAAACATTCCTTATGAGACTGACTGACAGAGACTTGAACCCCTTGCCCAGATTAGATGGGTGAGGCACAGGGTGTCACTGAAGGTCTTATCCTTCTGGCTCAGAAAATTATAGAAGAGGGATAGCACATTAAGAAAGATGCATTTTACTCACTTCCGTTTCACTAAATCAGTCTTTTTCCCACTTGAAATCAGCTAGGATGAGGACATGCAGCAGAATAGACTTGCAGTGATTGACAATCTGTAATACTAAATAAGTCCTGAAAGCTAGTTCATCTATCACATGGTTTTTTTTTTTTTTTTTTTTTTTCAAATTTTCCATTCTTTATATTTCAGCAAACTCTTGTAAATGTGCAGGCAAGTATTAAAAATGTCTCATTTAAGGCAGAGGCGTGCATATTACCGCAATTCAGCTGAGCATCGTTATCAGGCACCACTGAAATAAAATAAACAGAACCATATTCTCACAATGGTATATCAACAAAAAAGCTGTGTTTTATCACCACGATCTTTAACTAGTCACCCAGCCAGCTTTAGGACTGGGAGATAGAGCACCAAACAAGGTGTGGGGTATCTTATGTTCTCACCTGTAGTGACACGGTGGCTCAGTTACTGCTGCTCTCTGTGCTTTCCTTTTGCCTTACAGCATCTCCTTTCCATGACCTGCTCTCTAGGCAGAAGCTATCCCCACAGTGTATCCTTGCTGTTGTTAATTTAACAGCTGAACTCCACGTGGTTCTAAGTGTTTTTTTGGAGTTGATTTTAGGCTCCTTATAGCTCAGGTAATACCAGCAGCCTTCACAGCTCTATGAAGTGCAACTGCCCTGCTATTTACCCCCTGACCTATGCAGGTTTTGTAGCCTGTTCAAGAGCTCTGGGTTGCCCCTGGGGATCAGGCACAGCTGCAGGGTGAAGGAGAGGCTGACTGTGTGGTCACACAACAGCCTCACACCATTATCATCAGATGGGCCAGTACTAACAAGAAGCTGCATTTCCCTAATCCCCCTCTTCTCCCTCCTCACCAAATCCACACCTGGTTGCCATAAGAAGTAACCAAGATAGATTTAACTGTTTTCAACAAAAGTATGCTGATGCCTTATTAACCCTAGCTGAGATAAATCAGCACAGTAACCCAGCAGAAACTTATTCCTCTAGTAAGTTTTCTCTTAGAGGGGATTGCTCCTCTCCTCTAATCACTGCATCAAAGCTAATGCAAAACAGGACTTTTAGCAATTGAATATGTTTGACTTGCCTGTATCCTGTACCTGTCCTGAGCTGCTAGCATTAAACACCCCCATTCACACAAAGACAGAAAACTTCCTGAGGCATGGAGAATGGCTAAACAAGAATTTGTTTCTAGTTTAAATGTGCCTTAAGATCTGCAGCTGCAACAGTCTAACAAAATAGAAAACAGGTCAAAAGAAGCACTCATTAGATGAAACCCCTCTACAGTGCTACTGCTAAGATTTTAGTGCCGGGGGAATACATTGCAGAGCCTGTCATGTATTTATGTCTCAGCTTATCAGTGGATTGTGTCAAAGAAAATGATAACTAAAAGATAAGTTAGTTTGAGACTGACAAGACCATGTTGTCTAGGTTGCTTGAACAGCAACACAGCAACATGTTAACCAGCATCGTTAGCAAAATCGTGAATAGGAATTGCATGCCTGATGGCACTTGTGAGGAGCAGCCACCATCTAATGAGTGCCACGGGTCTTTGGTTAGTGCCGTGTACTGCCAGCTACATCTGTGAAACAAGGTGAAGATAAAAGATAAGGAATAATAAAGTAGGATGTCATTAATCAGCTGCTACAAAAGTAGCATATCGCTAGATAGCATTTAATAACACATCGCCCCAAGCAGCTCGATGTCTCAGCCTGATCTCATCTGCTGCATAAAGCATCTCCCTTGAGCCCAAGCTGTCTTTGTTCACTTTATGAACTGCAGCCTCTGACCTGCTTTGCCATTGGTGGGTGATAGCAGTAGGCTCATCCTGCCAGGAGGTGTTACACAATGCATAGGTTACCTTTTTACTGCATTTAAGAAACTAATGACAAATAACAATGTCATTCAGGCTAACCCATCACCTAATGAGCCATAACTGCCAGTCAGTCCACCCATTACCTGTTAATAAGAAACAAGGTGGCACAGCTTAGGCACTGAAGACACCTATTAGGCAAGAAGTACCACACAGCTCCTGGGGTCAACCAAGGCAAATGAACTTACCTATTAAAACGTCAGGAATATCAATATGGGGAGTGGGATCCATCTTGAATTACTTTAGCCATCTACACCCAGTTTTGTCATACTGACAGTCTTTAATGGGGAGAAGGGAGATAAATTGATATGATTACTATGAATTTTACGGAACAATTCATAAAAAAGTAAAAATTTTTGTCAAACAGAGGCACTATGTGATACTCTGGGTTGTCAAAGATCTACACATAGAGCTGGTGGGTACACTACAGAATCTACAGAAAAACAAGGGGATAGTTTTAGACTACTAAAACCAATAGCTACAGGTCTCCATCTTTGCAATTAGTGAAGTTGTTTGCCATTATATTGGTTTTCTCAGGGTAGTTCATACGATGTTATGTTCTGGATTTCTGACTAAAACAGTGTTTATCACACACTGGTGTTTTAGCTATTGATAAGTAGTACTTACACAGTGTCAAGGTCTTCTCAACTTCTCATACCACCCCAACAGCAAGTAGCCTGGTGGTTACAAGAAGCTGAGAGGGGAGACGGCTGAGAGAGCTGACCCCAACTGACCAAAAGGATACCCCCACACCATATGATGTCATGCTCAGCAATAAAAGCTGTGGGAAAGAAGAAGGAAGGGAGGGATGTCCGGAGTTACGGTGTTTGTCTTTCCAAGTCACCATTACATGTGATGGAACCCTGTTTTCCTGGAGATGGCTGAACATCCACTGACCAATGGGAAATAGTGAATGAATCCTTTGTTTTGTTTTGGTTTTGCATGCAGCTTTTGCTTTACCTATTCAACTGTCTTTATCTCAACCCATGAGTTTTTGCACTTTTACCCTTCTGATTGTCTCCCCCATACCACTGAGCGGGAGTGAGTGAGTGGCTGTGTGGGGTGTACAACACAACAGCCATAAAATCTTTCCCATCTTTAATGACATTCCTGCCCATGGTAGAAGGGTTGGAACCAGATGATCTTTAAAGGTCCCTTCCAACCTAAACCATTCTATGATTGTATGAAATGTACTGTTCTGCATGAAAAACAAATATTTTTCATGCCACTGTTTCCAGCAAGTGTGTCATGTAAGTGCACTGTGCAGGTGAACGAGTATATGAGCTCATTTCTGGGGAAGCAGTAGTCATGTTTTAAAGACAAAATAGTAGTTGTGCAGCATGCCTGGATATTCCATGTATATAGAATACACATGGTATGTGTAGTATTGTCCATCCTCATGAACAGGCATTCTGTGACTGTGCAACTAGGGAACATGTCAAAAACTGCACTGCACTCTAAAAATAACCCTCTAGGGCAGGAATGGGTGATGTGTATACACACCAGAGCTATGATGGTAGTTGTAATTGGCTAACCAGCTGAAGGAGTGGAGAGGTACAATTATATGTTGCTTCTCACCAAGGAAACAGCACATTTTAATCATTCCTACAGACCATATAGAGACAGTACCAAAGCTCAAAAGGTAATACAGTGTTGAGATGAATCAGTTGGGAGTAGGTTTTCTTCCTGATGGCTTTGCACTACTGGTTCCAATAAACATGAACTAGATCAGATAGGTCTTCCTTACAAGTGTCCATTGTAGCCTAACACATTCCATGTGTATTTTAGTCAGTCACTGATGCCATTCTACAGTAGGAAGTGTAAATGCTGTCTCTGTGGTATGACTGGATTCTATTCTTAGCTTTAGACCTTCTTCTAGATCTTCTTCTAAACCGTGTCCACCCATTCTTTTTCCCATGTCTATCTATACTGATAGCTTACAGGGAACTAGAACACAGGCTTGAGCACTGACATGATTTTCTGTATCTTTATAATCTTAGTCCTTGACATTATTTTGGCTTAGATCAACTAGTATTACACTCCAGAAAAGCCTTGACATGGTTAAGAGGCTAATAATGTCAAGGACCCTTCATTATACCAGCAGCTTGGAAGACATCATAGTGGTTCAAGAAGTAGAGTTCCACTATACTGACCAGAGCCAAACCAGCTGGCCTTAAGGCCCAAAAAGTTATCCTAGACACATAGTACTATAGACATAGCATTTATATCCTGCATTTATATCCTTACAGCTTCCCCTTACATCTCTTCCTGAAACAACTGTTTTCCTCAACCTTGTCCTCAAAGAGATATAGTGATTGACTTGACCCATATGATACTTTTTTCTAGTTTTTGTGATGTCAGGGCAGTCATTTAACTTAGCTGCTCATCCAGATTATCTCTGGCATGTGCTGTGGGGAGATGAAATGCAGACCTGAAGTCCCTCCATTACCTCTAAAAACAGCATACAGAGAATGGCTCTGAAGTAGACCCCTAGCTTCTAGAGCTAGATGAGATGAATCCCACCCCAGAAGTCTAGATAATATTCTTTCAGGGACAGATCTTCATCATCACCTGTAAAATCAAGAGACTTATGTGGAAACTAGTTATAGTGACGATAACTTTAATGACAGCAGACTTGGCTGGGATGGGGCTGCAAGGTGGGAGATATGCAGAGCATAAGGATTCTTGCTGAAAAGCAAGAGACTGAATAGTGGAGATACTGGCAGCCAATTAAACGCTGAGAGATTTTCTACAGTGGGTCAAAAGAAGTTTAAGAAGCACATTAAGAAAAGTAGTCATAAAACACTCCAGAGAAGTGAAGTGACTGGTCTCATTAGATGAACTAGCTAGAGATTCCCCATATTTGAATCCTGAAAGCACAGAGGTCTCTTCCTGAAGTTCAACATCACAGGTTCATAGGAGAGCCCCATATTCTTGATCTCCCTTTGATTACAATAGAGATGATGAGTTTGGCCCAGAGCAGACAGTGGCTGATGCATTAACTGGAGAACAGGTAGCAAGTTATAGAGGTACCATCACAGAACAATGCAGTCAAGGAAGTGGTCTTATCACAGAGTACATTTGTAACTGAAAGCTGACTGGCTTTTCTCTGTGATTTTCTTTGCTTCTGACTAGACCGACAGGTCACAGCCTGGGATATCTGTAGGTCTGGTGAAGACCAGTGATTTTGTAAGCACCTCTTGTAGAGCTATAACTAACTGGGAAAAAAAAACTTTGACAGAAATAACATGCCAAAGGTGTCCATAGGAAAAAAAAACAAAACAAAAAAAAAAAAAACACGACAAAAAACCAAAACAACATGCTTACAGCTGTGTTAGCTCAGCCTGGCTCCCCCTTGTTGTCTCAACTGGGTTCAGGGTAACATAGATTTCTCCTTGGTGTGGAGCCAAGTGTAGTGGTCTGACCTCAGGCTGTTCCCTCTCACTGTCTTTAAGGGAAGGGAAAAGTATCTACCTGTTCAGTTTAAGAGTTGCTGTCAGAATCTGTCACTTTTGACATTGGTGCCAGAACATGTAAACCATTTGGTGTGTCATATGCCCAATCTCTGCTGACTCTGTTCATACATATTTTGGTCAAATTACCGGAAGAGTTCATTTAGTCCTTAAACTGCCTTTGTCAACTACTTCAGTAATTAAAGAATGAGACTAACTTTAATAAATCCTTAGGAGGTAATTCAGCCTTAACAGAGCTTGTTAAGAAATGTGGTTTAGTATTGTATGCCTAGATAAAACAAGCTTCTAATTTTCTCTAGCATTTTTCTTCAAAAAGCTCTGACTTTCTCATGCAGATGCCCTAAAATGTATAATTTCTCTTCTGTCATCAAAAAACAAACTATCTAGATTTTATTCATCCAAATACATTACTTTAACTACCATAATATCATTCTAAAAACAACTAAAACAGCTGAAAAAGGCTCAAAAAGCCCTGTAATATTTGACTACTGATAGGGAGAGAGTCCATCTAAACTAACAGGTTCTTCAGTCTCTATAGTTTTGACTGCAGGTATTTGTTTTTTATTATATATTGATATAAATTCTCAAGTGTCAAAGCTACAAAATCAACACAAGCTTCATCAACTCTCAAAGTGGTTTAATTTTTATTATAATATGTATTTCTATGAACTAAGATAAAACACTGGACAGCACAGGAGATAGAATATTCCACAGAAAAAGCTGAAATCTGGTACCAACTCTGGTGACACAGGTGGCCTCGATCGTCCTCAGGAGGAAAACACAGATCCCTTCAAACCCAAATTAAGCTGGGTCATATCCTGGCCACATCAGATGCTGTGCGTATGAACTGATTATTTCTTTTATGTGCATAAGCCTCACACATCTGGCATGCTGAAGACTTGTTGTGCACGGTCCGCAGGCAGTGGAGGGTGGCAGATGATGCATAGTGTCGACAGATGTGCAACGAGGTGAATCTGATTCTGCATTTTGCTGCTTCCCATGTCGCATCTAGAATTGTACCATACATGCCAAACTATGCAAGCCTGATCAGCGTTGTTCAGAAACTTGTCTTCATTAAAAATATAGGAGTGCCCTCTGGTGGAAAACTGAACATCTGAAGCTGAAGTTTTGGTGTCACTAAAAATTACCTTTCTCCTCAACTACAAATACTTGCAATTCTTTGCTGGTAAACCAAAAGAAACTGCAGGGCCCAGATCAGATCTTGGTTACATCACTGGATATTTTCATCTAAGCATTACTCCTGGTTAGGCAACCTAGAATATTTTTTTTATTATTATTCTTAGAAAAAAAGTTGGTTTAGATTTAATCTTCTTTCCAACTTTAATAAAAGCATTGGAATACAGTTCATATTGATGTACTAGGGATGTACTGTGTACTGTGTTTCATCTCCTGAGACTTAAAGAAACTATCTGTTTAACAGTTAGCAAGCGTAACACATTTTATGTTGAATATATAATTTCAGTGGGATTGTAGCATATGGAGCTCTGTTTTAGATGACTAAACTTGCTCTATAGGTCTGGGAGAGTAATTGCTGCCAAAAGGGCACCCTTTATTGTCAATTTGCTGCAAAGACTACTCTTGCAGGTAGGGAGAGGTCTTTTGTGCCTCTCCATGTTTTTTGGACTTCGGTGAACAACCTGTGCAAGTATGTCTACAATCATAAAGGAGGTCTATACCTAAATATGCAACTTTTAGACCTCCATGTCAGGGTAGAAGAATCTCTCCTATTGGTGACAGGGAAAAGTCTGTGACTGTTTTATGGCTACCAATTCCTCACACTCAAGGCACAGCACAGTAAGAACAGAAAAACAACCTCTGCTAGCACCAACACTAGACTACCAGCAGCTTAGCCTTGTGATAGAGAAACAGTTTCCACCTAGCAGGTTCCTTCTGTGTTAAAATTATTTATTTAAAGCTAAGTCATGCATGCAGAGTTTGATTCTCCAAGATGCTCAGTCTTTTGGTTTGAATATAAAAACTTCCATGCTTGAACTCACATGTATGCTTAAGTACTTGTCTGGATCAGGGCCCAATGTTATCAACAATTTCCTCTGTCAAAGTTGTCCTCAGAAACTAGTTCAGATATACTGAAGAGTTTTGAACAGTTACAGACCTTCCCTCAGTATTCAGCCATCATTATCACAGAAGAGCAAAGTACTGAAATGCATGGTATCATATAGTACAACATATTTAATAAATATACTGCTCGTGTACTCAGAATTAGGTCATTCCAGAAAAGAAATAACACCCCTGTGTGAATATCTTGTAAGTATATGCAGCAGGGCTTTATGTATCCTAAGATACATTTTATACATACAGGTAATTTATAAATATATAAAAAAAAATATATCTTAGGATGTTTGGAAAAATGAGGCACAAAATAGAGTGAATCAGGAACTTGGTTCCAATTTGTCAAGTTTATCAAAATTGAGTTATTTTTGTGCTAATTTCTACTGAAAATAAATGGGGGGTGTATGTCCATCCAAAAGCACAATGGCTGGTTTCAAAAGCAAGAAGACTGTAAAACCTGACTTTTATGTTCAGTAAGGGCTTGGTACCTGCCTTTCTGTAGCTGCTAACAATACATGCAACACTATTTTAACAGTAGTTCACCTTGTCTTACTGTCATACGAAATTTTTTTCTTAAAACTTATTACACTATGTTTTTGAAAAATTTTGTGGATTTTTTATGTTATTAGGCCAACTCATAAAAGAAAAATCTGTCAAAGGTATTGAATACAAATACAGCATCTCTAATTCAAGGAATTGAGCTGGGAGTTGGAATCCCAAGAAGGAGTTAAAGGTTGGGAGATAGTCTGGAAAGCATCATATCTTTATCCTCCAATTCTTTCTAGGAGTTTGCTTTTGGCTGTTCCTGCAGAAAGACAGTGGGGCTAGGCTGACTTTTGGTGTGACCCAGTGATGCCATTTTCATATTCTTATTCATTTAGCTATTTAAGTTTGGACTTACTAGGATTGTGCTACAACACTGCAAGACCAGCTGAAAGAGCTGCATACAAAAATAATGTCAGCTCTGCCTCATGGAACAAAATTGTTGCTTGTCTTTCAGTGTCAGGGCTCTGAAGACTTCCTTGCAGATTGACAAAGCTCAAAACCAGTTTGAGGTTACAGTGGAGCTTTCCCTGTGACCAGGACAATGAGGGAGAAAGTTGGTTTAGGGAAATTTCAGACCTTCCACCTTCAGAGAGCAAGACAGGAAGGCAGGTGCCATTTAATCCTAATTCAGGGTGTGTCTGTGTGTTTTATCGTATAATAAATATCTTTGAAAAAGAGCAGACAAGTAAATATAAGCAATAACTGCAGGCAGCACATATTCAGTGCAGTTTTTATAATGTTTATAGAGAATAATATAACAAGAAATCAGACATACAACTTGGAAGAAATAAATTAATCAAGATTTTTCGTGAGAAATACAACCCAGTTACAAACCAATCACTGTTTGTATGGAATAAGAGAACTGTGCATTAATGACAAACAACGACATCCAATCAACTTCTACAGAGGAAGAAAATTTTTAATTAGTGGTAAAATAATAAAGCAAATATTTTGTAATATTTTTACTGGTACTTAGCTTGTCTTCAGACAGAGATTTCCTTTCCCCCACACCTCACAACTTCTTGAGATTTTTTCTCTGAAGCAACATAATCTTAAATGTCTTTTCTTTCCTCATATTTATTTAAGATTGCATGGATAACAAGTGAGAAATAAAATATCATGCAGTTCATCATGCAGTAATTCATGAACGACTGGAACTTCATTGTGTTATATTTAATGCATAGTACTGTGTTTAAAATTTGATTTTATGTTATTTTATTATTTACTCTGAGAGACCAATCTCTTGGGAAGAGGTGGGGGGTGCAATTGGCTCCCAGAGCCAATTCAACAGTCTAAATTCAACAGATGTGAAGCCAGTATAGGCAAACAGCTGTCTGGAATGTTTTAGGTCTGTGGATTCTGCAATTGGGCTTTTCAAAGTTTCTTCCAGCTCTATTTTTTATTTAAGTAAGTGCCTTCAAAGTGAAGTGTAAGATACTTTTAATTTCTCACCATTTGTTTATAAGCCTTATAGGAAAAATTAAATGTGTCTTCTATAAGGAAAAAATACCAGGCAGGGTACTTCAAATTAAAATGTCAAATCTCCAGGGGCTCCTAGAGATTCTGTCATCACTCCATCAGAAATCAAAGCAGCACAAGCTAATTCTGTAATTTCAGTTACACTGACATGAAACTGTCCTGTAGTGATACAGCTGTCCCTACTGGGAGCACGTCTGTATTAATATAATAAATTTCTGTCAGTATAAATCTTTTCTGTCTGCATGACAACATGTGTAGATTTGAAACTGCAATCAGATACCACACCCTGAGCAAATCTACTGAACTCATATAAACACTTGCAGGGTGGGTCTTGTAAAGAGGTATGAAACCCTCTGTCCTGACACCCATTCAGTCGTATCCCCAAATTAGCCATCCTAATGAGTGCTCAGCAAATTGCTGTGTGTGCAGGGTGTGTCCGTAGCCAACCTGCTCTGCCCGGGGAGGGGATGGGCGGCTGCTATCCGTCAGATGGCAACAGGACACCGTGCTCGTGGGAAAATTACTGTCTGAATCTGTTTATTAGTGGGAAAATTCAGCAGTGAATTAGGTGCCCTCCACTTTCTTTATGCTAAACGGTCTTACCCTGTGTGCTTAGTCATTCCTGCAAGCTAGAGGGAAAGCTGTGCATGCAGAGTGCTTCTCTGTGCCAGCTACCCAGGGTGTCATCCCACCTATGCTACAATTAATGATCAGTGTAAATTCTGCACTTAGACTGGAAGTGGTCCCCTAAGCCATTCTGGGGGGATCCACCACATGGAACTGAAGCAAATATGACAGCTGGCTGCTCTTTGTACAGGGTCCTCCGTGGGATGGATCAGGGCAGGATCTCTGATTAGCTGCCTCATGGTGTCCTGCAGAGAAGTGTCTCCTTGCAGATGGAGTCTGGGATGTGTCACTGAGTGTGCTAGGTACAGATGACGTGAATATCCCCTCTCATTTGCCCCCTTAATTTGGACAAGGGCAAAACAAAAGGGAGACCTTAAAACAATATTTAGACTGTATAGGTTTACCAAATCAGCCACCTCCTCCACTTCACAAGAGACTTCAACTGGTTTAACTGTTGTTGCCCATATGACGATGTACAGCTCTGACAGCCACCTGAGCACCCTCACCCTCACCAATTAACTGTTCCTGCTGCAAACATGGAGGTGACAGCAAGAACAAACCAGTGTATAAAGCTTTATTCATCTGTCAATATTATCGCCACTATACATCAATAAATTAAAATTGTTCAGCAGTCTTACAATAGAAAAATGCACATAAAAATACACGTACAAACAGTTTGAACCTTGAATTTTACACTGGGAATGAGTGTGATCCTGTCAGTCTGCAACCCCAGCTGTGAGCTCCCTCCAGGTGTGTGCCAGGGTTCAGCTGCCTGTGTTCCCAATATCCATGGCCCAAGTGGGTACCCTTGAATCCTGCTGCTGGGAAAGATCAGAGGGAAAGTTTGTAGAAAAACAGCAGAGTAAAAATAGAGAGAAAGGAAGTATTATTGAGATAAGGGTTTGTTCGTAGCTTGATGATTTAAAGAGGAAAACATGAATATGGAAATGTATAAAGTCCTACAAGAAAAAAAAAAAAAAAAATAAAATAAAAAAGCCAGGGATGCAGGTCAGGAGCTAGTGGGGAATCACCAGGCCTTTGGGTGTCATCAGAGCCACTGGTGTCCACAGGGCTGGTGGAAGCTGATATCTCAACGCCACTGAGGATGCACTCCAAGGATCTGGGGAGGCCAACCAGACCCCTCAGTGCCTGGCCCTGCAGCAAAGATTCTGCATGGTCATGAGCCTATTAGCCTCAAAGCTTCTCAGACTGTAGTCACCTCTACATATGACAAAAATTATATAAAGCACTAAATAATTGCTTTATATTTTGTATCTCTTGCTTGAACAGTTTGTGCCTGACTAAAGACACCAGAGCAAATAGACTCAAGAGAGGTTGTCACACAAGTGGTGACCAAACAAAGAACAGGGAAGCTGGAGGCATCCACTGAATCTCCCTTCAAACTACCCAACCCTCACTTTGATCCACTCATTTGATCAATATTGTTGTGACTATGCATGGTTTTCCCTGTGTTTTCTCAGGCCTTTCATGCAGGAGTAAGGGACAAAGAAAGAAAAAGATTTGGGAAGAAAAATCAAGGAAAGGAGTTGTAATTTGCTCTTAAACTCAGGCTTTCAGATTATGACGTTATTTCAAGGTAAATATACATTAACTTGTTTATTTGATAAGCTGAACAGAGCTTGTGATTTGTTGCTTGGCACTAGAAGTATTCTTGGAGCAGATGAAAAAATATCCTGGTTGTACAACATGGAATATTAAAGAAAAATTACTTTGGCAAACAGAAAGTTTCCTGGTAAACACTCTGGCTCTGTGGGAGTGGTACTTCACTGACCCAAAATGTTTGCTTTCCACAGAGCAAATGACAGGCAAAACAAAAGTCCATGAGACTGTAATCTGCAGTTCTGTCATATGAGAATGTCACGAAGTAAAAGCTTTTTTCTGTTTCTCTCCTAAAGCTACACAAATATGGGGATGACCGAGGTAGTGATATTTAAACACCTAGTCATATACAGGGGAAATGTAATAAATCTCCATGTAAATTGTCTTCACTACAATAAAAGACAGGACAAATCCATCTGCAAGATTAAAGATAGCAGTGAGATGGCAGAAGTGTAGTCAAGTCCGATGAAATTCACCACATATACTTAAGGAACTAATTGAACAAACCTTTGAACCATGAACAACCAACTTCATGGAGGCAATCACCTCATGGGAAAAATGATTTAGATCTTTGGGAGGATGACTATGGGAATTCTGCCTAAAAAAGGACTAAAGAAGCATTTGAATCATTGGCCTGGTTTGAATCATTGGCCTGGTTTGATCCAGGGAAGAATTCTGGATCAAATTGTTGAAAAAGCAATGCATAAATCCATAAAGGTTTTGTTGATAACAAAACAGATCTGATATTTCAACTTTCCATCAAACAAGCCTACAAGATGAAGAAGTCTCATGGTAGATAAGTTCTTAAAAAGGAACTTTCACATTTCCCTTTCTGTTTGCAAAGCAGAAATGTGAAAAAAAGTTACTTTGTTGCTCTGGTATGTGAACTACTGGCACATAAGAACCTGCTTGTGTTCAACTGGAGCTAGGCAGAAGAATCAAGGCTAAAGTAGAATAACTATGTCAAGTCACTGGATATGGTAAAATAAATACAACCAGTATGAACTGGAAAATGACAGGAGTGTTTTGGGTTGCAGTGGCACTCACATCTACAATATGAGTAGTATCATATAATGGCAAGATTGGCATGGGAATGCTATCAGAAATATCAGGTTTTTGATACACTAAAACCAAAACTAAGATCAAAGAGGGAAATGTAATTAAGAAAGTACTGTTTATCTGAGAGGAGTTTGAGAAGATAAAATGTGGTGCAAGGACAGTGAAAAGGTGGATTCAAACTCAGAAAAAAAAATGGAAAATAAAGAATAAAATCAAAGAACAATAGTAAGTGAATCTTTTGGCAACAAGAGCATGGACACCTACAGACATCAATGATGCCAGCTGAGTCCACCAGGGCAATTGAGAGTCTCCCATTGGAAAACCCACTGTACTTTGTATCAGGTCAACATCTGGCGGGGGGGGGGGGGGGGGGTAAATAACATTGGGTCACAGTATTTATAGAATTGTAATTTAATAGTGTATCTAAATGTTAAATTAAAGAGCTATAACCAAAAGTTTCATAGTTGCATACAAATGCCTGCATAGCTATATAACAGTCAGTTAATATTAGTAGCTTGTTATTTTGTTAATTGGATTCTGGATTATTTTGGTTCCTTAGTTTACTGATTGAGATGACTGGCTGTTTTGCTTATTACCTCAAAGTGTGTTCACTAATCAATAAACACCTTGATCAGTTTGTATGTTACATCTCAATTGTCCGATTCAAAGGGGGAGTATTTACCCTCAGCTGTAACAGATGGATAACTGGCAAAATGAGTAAACTGAAAGCAGTGGAGAAGGTATACTTTGACTTTAATAAGACTTTTGATATTGATTAATATGCTGTTATATATAAAGAAAGAAAATGTCATCTAGATTACATCTCCATGAAGGAAATACACATAGTTGAAACTCGGAAAAGTTTCAATTCACATCTCACTTTGATATGAAGAATTGATATCAGCTAAGCGCACAGAGAGCTCCCATGATGTGTGAACCAATCACTGTTTTAATTGTTTACTTGTGCAGCTGAACAGGGAGTTCAGTTCTAAAAACTTTTTAACTAAACATGGTTGAAGTTCCACACTGTGTAGGAGATGGGCTTGGAATTCAAAAAAGAGCCTAATAAACTGGAAATGTTATCTGGGCTCTTAAAAGATGAGACAACAAAATAACAAAGTATGTGATATTGGAGGATAGCAAGCCTTAAAATGGATGAGGCATCAAAAACGGTATGTTTTGTTCTGGGATGTGTTAAATACCTTCCTGTTAGTAAGACCTACAAGTTAATTATTTCACTTTCTTCACCATCAGTAAATACTAAATTAATATACTAATATTCCAAAGAAATTTAAAATATATTGTTGTGTAAATATTGGTACAGAGATGACTCAGTACATAACAACTATAGTGCACTTTCTGGAAAGTCCTAGCACAGTTTTTTAGAACAGGTATGTGTGAGTTCAACTTCATGCCAGGCTAAGTAATTTGCATGGTAACTGAAAATATTATATGGCTGCAATAAGCAAGACAGCAGCTTCTTTCTTGCAGATATTTGAATTTTTCAGGGTTTTTTTCCTACAAGAAATTTACAGCTGTAATATTTCCATTAGCATGATTCCTCCGTTTAAAGCAACAGTTAACCTCATGCAATGTGAATTTTAGTGAGGATACATTTGGCCCACACAATATATCAAGACCTTCCTCAGTTTCTCAAGGTGATTGTGAGACATATAATGTTCAGGAAAAAAGATATCAGAAAGAAGTCTGAGTAACTAGAACTAAGGTTTTTAATTATTTTTCCTTTCTGAGGAGGAAGGAGTAACCAGACCAAGATGAATAGATGGTCAGAATAAATTACAACATGCAACATATTAACAGAGACAGAGTTCTGGTTAGCCCCTACACTGTAGTGCATATTTCTAAAAAGAGTTGATCCATAAATCAATATTTTTCCTTCATAAAGTAACAATCCTTAAAAAATGACGGGACAAATAACAAAAAGGGAAAAAATCAACAAGCATCTGTAGTAGAAAGCTACAGCCGAAGCTTTAAGATTTCACCAAAATGCTTTGAATGACAGTGTTAAGATTTTAATTGCACTTGAAGCAAGAAGCCTGGAAAAGTTACCATGCTGGAGCTCCCATAGGTGCTTTTCAGTGCTCCCCAAAACAGTCACATAAATTCTCTATATTTTGCATCCAGTGCGTTGTTTCCCCAAGTTTATGAAATGGTTCTTTGACAAAGTGCTTAAAATAATTCACTGGAAGATATTTTTCGGATCTGGATAGAGACTGTTCCTTTCTCCTACCAGACCTTTACAAATGCTTACGTAAATTCTATTCCCAAACGTCTCTCACCACAGATGAACTGAAAGCTGTCCAGGTTTGTACTATAATAAAGTATTCTTAAAGAGAAACATGAATGTAAAGCATATTGAAAAAGAGCACAAAGATCTATAGTCAGGTAATACCCTAAACTGTTAATTGCAGTGTCAAACTGTGACTGTAAAAACTAAATAAAACAGAAATGTCTATTGAAGATTCAGAAATTAAACATTTGATCCTGTAAAGATGATTACAATAATTGTTACTCTTCTGGTGCTCTTGTCCTGAAGCTCAGCTAAGGACCTAGAGGTGGAACTTGACTTGAAATAAATAAACATAACCTTTTCTTTCCCATTTTCTCCGACACATTAAGAAAAAAAATAAATCAGACTGGATTGCTCTGCTCAGTTGGGAACAAGATTCAGGGCATTTATGGGAAAATCAGAGACAGAGATGTACAAGTAGTGATTAGATCTCCATCTCCTTCACAGTTAGTACCTACATGAATAAAATACTTCACTCACTGTGTAGGAAACTTGGATGTACCCCTCTCCTCTCTGTGCTGATGCACAGACCCCTCCTGGAAGACTGCCCTAATCCTCATGTCACTAGGGATTTTGAGTGACTTGCACTCATGAATATGCCCTCTTTATCCCCTCTTCTGCCTCTTCCCAATGACTTCTGGATTGGGTTAAGATGCCCAAACATAAGTGCCTAATGCCTATTAGATGACCCAGTGCCTATAGTACCTCTGAGTGGGGCTGGCAGATGGTTTGTGAGAGTCCCATATCCTTCTGGAATAGAAGGAAGAGGCCAGGAAAGACCTACATGGCACCCACAGACACTCTGGGCACCTATATCTGTGCAGGGTTTGCAATTTCTAAAGCAACGCTAGAATGCATGTGTGCTGCTTCCTAGGGCAGTGTCTTAAACATGAGGCTGCAGAGTCGATATCAAGGGAGAATAACCTCAAAATAATGTATAAACACATTTTGGGGAGCTCTGTAAAGAGCTGATATGTCTTCTCTATTAAAACAGAGGGAATTAAACTGGATTTCATGTAGCCTGGTTGGGTGCTTTAATCCCATGCCAATAGGAGAAAGGAACAGTGTTTATCCAACTCTGAAAAATTAATTCCAGACAAAACTTATTGATTGATGTGACCCAAATCCCCGATAGTTTCAGGACAACTAAAATGGTGCTCTTCAGCTAGCTCACAATTTTCCAAATGAGAATGCAACAGAAACCCTCTCTTACTTCTACAGCTGAACATTCTGAGCCAGAACCAGTAAAATGGTTGTGGACCCACTGGGGCCTTCCCACTCCAACCAAACTACAGTTCTGCTCTCTCTGAGTACAAAGTCATCTTGCCCATTTTCAGAAATTGTTTTCTTGCAATTTTTCACAGGACTGAAAACTCAGAGGTTCAAAGCAATCCAGTCACATACCAGAGCAGTAATTTCTTTAGGTTAGACCATCCAGATAAAGTATTCTTTTTCCTCAGAAGAGGTTAATATATAGTTAATGAGTCATATAGGTTGAGGGACAGCTTGTTATGGCTTGTAAAGGGGACAGATTAAAACATACATCATGTAAACACCACTATCTACCCTTTCTCTGTAGGCTATATTCTCCTAAGGATCAGTGAATGTCAGCCTAGCTGACTTCACAGCCTAAGCTGACATTAAAAACTGGCATACTCTTGATATCTCTTCTCATCTTCAGTGTCAGAGGTAGGACGTGAAAGATCTGCTGCTTACAACATCAGAGATGTTTCTCAGCTCTAGGTTGACTCCCAGCTGGTGTTCTTCCGCTCTAGGCTACAGTTTTGCTATTTGCCTGGCAAGCACGGTTGATTGCTTAATTTGAGCTGAATGGATAAGAAACCAAACCTGGAAGAGCTTCAACCTGCAACGAACAGCCCTGGGCTATTGCTGGACTGTTCTCATAGAGCTGATCATAGACTTCTGCCCTCATGCTTTGGGGTTTATGAGCTGCTAGCCCTATGTTTCTCACCCTACCCATTTCCTCTCTGCACACAGCTGCAGCCTCTGCAAATCCACATGCACAGCTGTTACCACAAAACTGCCCTCCCCTGGTGCTCTGCAACTGTATTGATGCAGTGAGGGACAAGATTCCCATCTCCAAAATCCTAAATGCAAGCAAGACTCTAGCCAAAGGCATTAAACTGTTAAGAGCTAAGGACATGAAAGGAGAGCTAGTACCTATTTCTTTTTGCACCTGCAGTTTTTATATCCAGGAACTTTTTGTGGTGGGTTCTCATTGACAGCAGTGGACATGAGAAGAAAAGCGTATGTGTTTTAGCTGATTGCTAAATTTCTTGTTCAGCTGCTGATTTTGTGGTCAATGGATACAATAGAGCAGAACTTATCTCTAACCGCCTGAACATCTCACTGTCAGGTTTTCTCCACAAACCATAACTGCATGTGTGTATGAATTCAACAGTTGTGGTGTCCTTCAATGGCCCCGTTTTGCAGCTGACCTTGCTTTGAGTACAACTGTATCATACTTCTGTATGGTTCTCTTTTTTTCTTTCCCTGCTTCCTCACTACTTCCTGCTTATTATATTTTGTATGAAGTTTCTACCATGTCCCAACATGTACAAGGAAAATTGAATAGAAATGTAGTCTTTGTTCTAGTTTTGATACTAATAAGGTACAGCAGAATGTCAGAACAAGGGACAAAAATTGAAATTTAAACCAGACATGGTTAGTAAATGCACTTGACTGTGGAACAGTAGGTGAAGCAGAGACATCAGACCCACATCCTCGAGCACAATTGTTCTGAGCAGGATTAATTTATTGGGATAAACATAATTTATGAAACGTCAGTCACATAAGGAAAAGAGAAGATTGGGTGTACTTATTTACTATGTTTTTAAAACAGTTCCTGGCTGCTGCTAAATCAGTTTTGCATTTATTTTTCTCTCCATAGCTTCATTTTGGTATACCTTGTCCAAACTACACATCCTCACAGATAACATACTTCCAGTTTGTTATACCCCATTGCTGAAGAGTAGAAGGTGAATAGTCAGTTCTCCTGGACTGAAATATCTATAATGCAGACTAATTTCTCTAAATTACTTTTCTGGTTAGTTGAGAAAAATACATGTTTTTAATCCCATATCTTTGTGGTCTGGTTTAGGGTGAGACATTCAGAGCAATGCATATCACATCTCAGATGTGACTGGTTTTCTTCAGTGACTAAAGGGAACTAAATTTAGATGAAGGCAGCTATACTGTAGTTATATACAGTTCAAATATAAATTGAATTCTACTCTAGTCATTAAAAGACTGTGATGGGTATGTGGAATCTTAATAGCAGTATTACAAGCTATTAAATAAAAGGTACGAGAGTGCACAATTAGAAAACAGGGATATCTTGAGTGCTCCTGAGCTCAACTGTATTTCACCTGGAGATTCGCCTGTTAGATTTTAGCTGTTTGCTCAAAGTTAGATTTTCCAGAAAACTACTGTGGGTTCCTCTCCTTGGTGGAGCTAGATCAGTCAACACAATAGAGCTTGATACGCAATAAGCCTGCTGAAATGTAGACATCGTAATATGAGAGAAGTGTCTCCCAAGACATCCCTCATTTTCTCATTTAAGCATTTAATTCAGTTGGGAGTCCACAGCCTCCGGAGATGCCCCAGAGTATCCTGCCAGGGGTCCGGCTACAATTTGGAAGGGTGCAAGTCTCCCATATGTCCTTTGTAACATCTTTCACACTGAAAGGGTGTCTTGGACATCCTGTTTCATATGAAAAGGTGTCTAGTACCTGTATACAGGCTGTTGCATTTAGAGTTAGGTGTCCACTAACCTAGAAGATCTCCTTCACACTTTTGGGATAACTAGCTCAGGTGTAGAAACCTACATTTTAGATACCCTCTTCAGTTAGACACAACTGTATTTTATGACTTCTTTCAAAAGAGTTTATTCACTGATCTATGAAGAAAAGTATGTATTTGCTTTTCGCCACCTTGATCACAGAAAAGCACTAATTTGCTTAGATATTACTGATACTAGTGTGAATAACTGGATACTTTCCAATAGTAGGAACTTTTAAAAGACATGTATCAGTTTCAACCAGGAAATATTTTTTTTCTTACCAATTATTTTTTTGCTGCTCATTACAGAACAGAGTGTCCCAGGTTCTGCTTCCTGGACTGTGTGCACATTTTCTGTCAGATCAAGTCTCTCTAAAAGGAAAAAACATTACAGGATGCAAACCCCATAAATCTATGCCTCCATTTACAATGTTTTTTCTCAGGAATTTTTTCGTGCAATTAAACTCTCCCTCTTGCTTTTTTGTCCATCTAGTCCTATGGCTCCTGCACGCCAGACTGTGGAATGGCTGAGCTTCAGTGAGGTGTGTAGAAAGTCTTCTTGGTCAAGATATGCTGTGAATGGATATGTAATATGTCCACTGTCTATGTAGTTTGCATTCATCTTTTAACAAGTAGTTTCCCATTTCAGAGTG
This sequence comes from Tyto alba, assembly GCF_018691265.1. Lineage (NCBI taxonomy): Eukaryota > Metazoa > Chordata > Aves > Strigiformes > Tytonidae > Tyto > Tyto alba. The sequence goes on along the minus strand of NW_024881316.1, from coordinate 45,521,216 downwards.
TTATAACCACTATGCTATTATGAAAAAGGTGAGAAGCCGCCCCACAAACAAGCTTGGCTGTGGTCAAATGAAGTTAGTTCAGTAATTATTATGAGTCAAACTGAAATTAACCAGCAATATAATTTCCAAATGGTTCTTCATGCTGGGATACTGTGATTTTAAATGAAAATTATCTTAATATTTCTTTTCCATGCTCTAAATATTTCTCATTTGCTTACTGCAACCAGTTCAATAGAATGATCCATGTAGGACTTGAAAATCTGATTTTCCTGTTTTCTTCTACATTTTAATATGCTTTTCAGTCTCAGCAAGTTCAAAATATTTTTTACCAACTGGAAACTGTTACAAGAAGACCAACCTTCTTGCTGTGCCATCTATAATATTCTAGTATACTCCTATGTCAAGTGTATGAGAAGGTTAAAATGTTTATATATGGAATGAATGTAGGGCTGACACTTTTTTTAGAGAATACATTGTAAAATCCCCAACATTGTCATCACTATTGTTAGATTAGAGAAACACCTTTTCCCAGCAAATACATGTAGCAAACAAAAAAGAATTAATAAAAAACTTGTTAGCCTGTTTTACACAGAAACAGTTATAGCTTAAGTAATTAACCATGTAAACTGAAGCTAAACCCTTAAAACCATTTTTATTCATGAGTAAGAAACAAATATCTCCAGATAATCCAGATAATATACATTTGAGATATCTGTGAAAGTTTAGAGTTTGTATTGCTTTGTATATTTCACTATTAGTTATAAAGGGATGTGTTTTCCATTACCTCTTTTTTTTTTTTTTTTTTTTTTTTAAATCACTCAGTAAATCATCTATATCAAAAGACAATTTGGACTCTGAGAAGTACTGCTGTTATTTGCTTGCTTTGTTTCCTGTTGGCCAGATTTATTTCAAATAACAGATTTATTCTAAAACATCAGCTGAGCATAACTATGGGGGTTTTGGTTACATAAGACTCCCAGAAAGGAAGACAAATCTGAAAAAAAAGTGTTGTTCCACATGAGGATTCCTTATAGAAGCCTTCTGTGTTCACTTTCTTTGTATCCTTCCATGTTGTTGTTAACATTCACTTACAATAGGCGTTGTTTTATTTGTTTTATGGGAGAAACGCAATTCAAGGGATATAGCTTATCTTTCTCATTGGCCTATATATGAGAGTTTCTTTTATTCTAATCTAACATTTTAAATGCATTAGATATGTTGCTTCCTGGAACTTCATTGTCTGCATGGTCACACTCAAAAAGTTTCTGTCAATGGCTCAATGTCCATGTGCAGAGCAGTGACGAGTGGTGTTCCTCAGGGGTTGGTGTGGGGACCAGCGTTGTTTAATATCTTTGTTGGTGCCATGGACAGTGAGATTGATGCACCCTCAGCAAGTTCACTGATGACACCGAGCTGTGTGGTGTGGTGACAAGCTGGAGGGCAGGGATGCCATCCAGGAGGACCTGGACAGGCTGGAGAGGTGGGCCCGTGCAAACCTCATGGAGTTCAACAAGGGAAAGGGCAAGGTCCTGCACATGGGTGGGGCAATCCTAAGAACAAATAGAGGCCAGGTGAGAAGTGGATTCAGAGCAGCCCTGTGGAGAAAGGCTTGGGGGTGTTGGTGGGTGAAAAACTGCCTGTGAGCCAGAAAAGTGCGCTTACAGCCCAGAAAACCAACAGTGCCCTGGGCTGCATCCAGAGCAGGGGGGGCAGCAGGGCCAGGGAGGGGATTCTCCCCCTCTGTTCCACTATCGTGAGACCCCCCTGCAGTGCTGGGGCCAGCTCGGGGGCCCCCAACAGCAGAAGGACACGGAGCTGCTCGAGCGGGGCCAGAGGAGGCCACGGAGATGCTGGGGGGGCTGGAGCAGCTCCCCTGGGGGGCCGGGCTGAGAGAGTTGGGGGGGTTCAGCCTGGAGAAGAGAAGGCTCCGGGGAGCCCTTCGAGCGGCCTCCCAGGGCTTAAAGGGGGGACAGGAAAGGTGGGGAGGGACTCTGGATCGGGGGGTGGGGGTATAGAAGGAGGGGTGATGGTTTTAAACTTACAGAAGGGAGATTTAGATTAGCTATAAGGAAGAAATCCTCTGCTGTGAGTGTGGTGAGACACTGGCCCAGGATGCCCAGAGCAGCTGTGGGTGCCCCCTCCCTGGAAGTGTTCAAGGCCAGGTTGGACGGGGCTTTGAGCAACCTGGTCTAATAGAAGGTGTCTCTGCCCATGGCAGGGGGCTTGGAATTATATGATCCTTAAAGTGCCTTCCAACACAAACCATGCTATAATTCCATGATTCCTAAAGGTGATGTTAAAACCGGTTTTTAGCTATTTACGAGAAAGGGAGATGAAAAAGACTAGCTCAAATGCAAGTATTTTCATCATTGAGTTGTTCCAGGAGCTGGAATGAATTTTACCCCAGATTTTCTTTCTGAAGCCAAATCCTTGATGTCATAGGTTTAGAAAATCTTTCTAATGAATTATTAGATCTAAACTGTAGCTGAAGTGCCAATATGTTTACAGTTAAAAAAGAACAATCCCACATTTTCATATTGCTCAGCTTTGCCACATTTAAACAGAGAAGATTGAAAAGAGCATACACACATGCACATATTGAGTTTTGATATGAAAAGTGTATGATTTTAGTAATTGAATCATATGCTAATCCATTTTGGACTTCATGCAAATGACTTCCACCCCCCCAAAAAAATTTCCTTCTGCAGTTTCATACGTTACACTTTAAGAGCAGCTTTTGAATAGTAAGACTAGAAAGGAATGAAGTTTATTACCCAGGGAAACCATTAATTCTCCTCTCTGCAAACTTTTAGGAACCATGTAAAAAAAACATCTGTCAGGTATAGCCTATTTATAACAGGTCTTGTTCTGGGGGCAGAAAGGAGGATATAGGACTCTCAAAGTTTCTGGTTGACAATTTTTTTAATTATTCCATTATACTGTGCTTATGCTTATGTTTGTTCATTTAGATTTTGGGGGTTTTATCCTTGGTTGTGAATCGTTACCATAGGCAGTGGTTTCAAGTTTCACAGTGTCATGAAAGCACACTTACTACAATCACTGGCAGAATCACCATTTCATCTGGGCACTGGAAGAAGTTAAATCCCTTTAATGGGAGAAATCCCTTGTGGGGGACTCACACACATATTTTTCACTTCAGCGTGAATACTTTCATAACTTAGCTGTGATGCCAAGGATGGGTACTAGCAGTAGGTTAGCAACAATGACTACAATTTGTACATTACAGTCAGTGCTGCTTCCATTTGTTTCAGAGATCTGGGCCTTTGCAGAAGCAGGTGAGTTTAGAAAAGATAATGTCCCTGTGCTCAAAACATCTAGAAGTATCTCATCCCCTTCCACAAAGGGGAAGCATGTAGAAGGTACATGGTGGGACTGCTTGTTAGCATGCTTAACTTCTATTTCATATGCTCTTTATATTTTTCTCTCTTGTGTTCTGTTTCTAGGGTGCTGATTTCTCTAAGGAAGAATATAACTGTAATGAACTCCTGTTTACAAGTTTACAAGTTAAAAATCTCCCTCTTCATTTCAAAAGAAGAGATCAGGAATTTCAGAAACCCTTCCTATTTTGTAGGCTGTGTGCAAATATATTTAGCTATTAAAACTATCTATGAGATGTTTTGTCTATGGCAGAAGTGAGTACTTATTGAAGTAACACTGCCTCAGGTAACCACAGTCAGAGTTATGTGTGTGCTTAGTCTACAGCTTCATTTGTTGAGAATTTCCTTGCTACTGGCCAGAGAACAAATAACCTGAACAATATGTATTCACAGTATTTTTAAATTTAGAAGTCAGTCACATTATATTATGTATGTAAGTATACAAAGCTCAGTAGTTCCTGCTAGAAAGACAAGATCAAAACAATCTCAGGATTGCGTAGAAGTCTCCTTCCAAATCTACCTAGTTGGTGATGGTTTGGATTTTTCTCAGCTGTTCCTCATCCCTCACCACTGCAGATCTGATTAAACTGTATTCAGCAAAGGCTTAAACTCATCAGTTGAGTCAATGCAGCCCAATAAATGAGGATCAGATGCGCTGCCAGTCTGCAGGTCTGCCTCTGAGACAGTGGATCAGAAAAATCACCTGCAGCAATGGTGCCTGCAATGTCTGCTTTGTAAAGTGAGTGAAGACTGCAGCTGTGCCATGGGGGGCAGAGATCTAGACAGTGCATCTGCTTGGACTGAAAGATGTCAGAGAAAAATGGCAAGTAGCTTTTCTCTCCAAAGATCGAGGGCAGAGACTGAATGGTGTGTTTCTCCGAGGAGGGTGGATTTGCTCTACCTGGTCTCCATGCTGGCTGAATGTGCGCCTCCTCCAGCTCAAAAAAATGGTGAGGTATTATAATGGTGATGTAGTCAAAATTTTGAATTTGACAAGTTGTCTACACCCAGCATCTTACCCCTGGTAATCCAACAGCCTTCAACAATACCTGTAGCTTCTGTGTTTACGTGCCTTGTCTTTGACTGGGCTAGCTTTTTTTTGTGAGACAAGTACTCCCATATGACAGTTGCTGTTTGAATTATTACCCTGTGGGTTACGTCCCTAATAATAAACTGGAGTGGAAAGTGAGTTGGGTTGTGTGGAAGAAATTAATATTCTTTTTTGCAAAACAAAGTTATCTAAAAGGACCTGGTTGCAAGGTGTTTTGTATAGCTAAGAAAAAGATCTATGCAAAGCCTGAACCACACAGAACAGCATGAATTTTAATCAAATGCACCAGTTAAATTGTCATTAACTTCAGTGGAACTGAAGAATTGAAGAAAATGGAATTTTTCCTTCATTGCTTGAGCTCAAATCAGATTCCTGTAGTTCAGGTTTATGTAAGGGGTGGAAGAACTTCCACAGTCAAATCTCCCAAGCTGATTTTAATTTTTAAAGAACTTTCCACATATTTATCTTTAAAAAAATACATTTGCAGAAACCTGTGGAATTAATTTTTTTTTTTTTTAATTCAATTACTCCACCACCTCTGGTAATCCACATGAGGAAGTGGGAATTGATATGTTAAATTGCTCTTTGTACTATGGTCCCGGATGTCAGTTTTATTAATCTTTGTTTTCTTCTCATTTATTTTACCCATAGACCATGAATTACAGCATATCTGACAGACATTCTTTATAAAACAAAAGAATTTCACTATTCAAACAGGTGTGGCATGTTTTAAAGAAATACTTGCAGTAGTATTATTTCATTTTAACAATACAAATAAAGATCAGTTGACTCTAGAAAATTAATGAAAATTACTGAGCACAGTGGATGGGATAAAATAATGGAACTATCTTCCAGGACATTGAGTATCTGGAGGTGCTAGACTTCCTCCCTTCACAGTCAATAGAGATGCAGTCTGAATAATTATTGTAGGCAGCTCATTAGGGTTTCTGATGGTGACAACCCTGGCCTCATCAAAGTTGTCACAAACACTTCAGATAAAGAAATACCCTTGTCCTTGTCTCAAAACATGGGAGAATATGAGAGACCTTACCACAAGCAATTCCTGTAGTGTTGCCCGCTACGCAAATAAAGAACGAAAGCAGCTGTGTTAGAAGTGAATTATAACCTGATATTAAAATTCTGGCAGCAGCATATAGCTGCAGAAATACTGCAGAAAACAAGAAAAAGTGAAACATTATTGAGTTGTACTGTGGACAGCAACCTCGACCCTGCATGATGAAAATGTTGCTCAGTGTGAAAAGCATCACAGCAAAGGCAAGGATGAGGAAGGGAACTGCAGGAACAGAATAAAGAGGGGGTTGGACCTAGATGATCTTTAAGGTCTTTTCTAAACCAATCCATTCTATGATTCTACAAGATGTGCAGATTCTTTATGCCTACTGAAAGACAAGAGGCAGCACGGAAGGAAGCCAGTCAGGTTGTGTTTAAACAGAGCAGAGTTGAGCATTGAGGACCTGTCAAAGCTGACTTTGTGATATTACCTTATAAATAAGTGGAAGCAAAGATTCTGCAAAAGGGAAAGGTGAGCTGAGTGATGCTGCACTGGAGCAAAAAAGCAAACACATGCCACAGATCTCTTCAGACTAAAGGGGGAAGACGTACATGTCTGTAGCCATTCTGCAAGTAGGTTACTCTTGAGCAACACATGGGGTGAATTGTATGTACAATAATGCCTAGTGCCACAGCCTTTTGGCCTCAGTGAGCTAATGCAATATAAATTGTATTTAGCAAGTGGAAGTTCAGGAGCCACTTGGAAGAAAATATCACTGTGTTGCCCAGTGTGCAGGTCATTCTGTGCATGGCTGTGAAGTGAGTTACTGACTTATATCTCTGCCTCAAAATATTTACTCCACTTTTGCCAGAGCCAGAATACATAATTACAAAGCAACTACCTCTTAACTTGAGCTTTCATTTTGTGAACACAATATTAGCACTGCAGCTTGCTGACCAGACTACAAGTATTTTGGCAAAGTGCAGCAAAAGGACAGGCCTCTTATCTTACCTTATCTTATCTTACCTCTTTCCTTGCCCTGAAGACAAGCAAAAAAATCCAGAACAAGGCAGTTTGATTGGTTCATTTTCAGTCACCTATTCATTAAGAAAAGTTCTTTCTTCTAAAATGTGCAGCCCTAAAGCTGATGTCATTTATAGGCAATAAATATTGACAAAGAGAGAGAAGGGAACGTACATATATATACAACCCTATAATGAGAAGAACCTCTCACTCCTGCCACTCTTCCTAAGAAACGGAAGGATTCTGGCTGGACGAAGGTAATGTATGCAGAATTTAATTTTATCCATACAGTAACTTGGTCAGTATTGATTGGGTACTGTGCTACAAAGGTTAATGTATTTCATATCTAAGTCATACCAAATGTGATAATTAAAGGAAAATGCCTGTTTATAATAATCCCAAAGGAAAAAATTAAAAATAAATTATATTCTCTGCTTAGAAAGCATACCTTCCACCTGTGTGGGTAAGAAATGGCTTCAGTGAAGTCTAATTCCCATATTTCTTTAGATCAAAAGGTAACACTGACTCACTTGCTTCATTCTTCAAATGTGAACATAAATTAATCAATTTTGCAGAGGGTGGTCAATCATGGAAAATGCTTGTCTAATGTAATTTTAATTATTTTTATGTTGAATTTAATTCACTTGAGTATTGGGATATACCAGTTCTAAGCTGAACTCAGAATTTTGCCATCTATAAATATTATCTGTCCAAGCTTTCAGGTAGATAAGCTATTAAAATATCTCTAACATGCAGTAAGATAATTGCATTTTATTAATGCAGAGTGATTTTTTTTTTTTACTAACTGGAAGTTAAAGATATAGAGGTAGAAAAATCTTATATCAAAGTAACTGAAAAGGCAAATATTCCCACTCTTACAAACTTTCAAACCTGATATGCCCTGAAAGATTTATCAGCTGGCAGGAAAAAGGCTTGCTGAGGAATAAAACACCAGGACTAAACATGAAAACCTGTACTGTATTATTCAAATAGAACTTTGTTTCTAGCTTTTTAGCTATAGATTTTTTTTTTTTTTTTTTACATTTGATCAAATTTGTATGAAATGTCCTGTTTTCAAGCAGAGCTACCTAAAAATGCATTGCTAGTATTTGTCTTTCCAGAAGCACAGAAGTGATTTAGTGGACTGAATACTATTGACATGGAAGGATAATTGTATCTGGGAACTGTTGTCTTCTGACTTTGAAAGTAATGTCAAATACATTTACTCTAAGGGACAGATTTCATTGTGCAGTCTCACAATCAAAGATGTGCAATAGTATTTTAATCAAGTTTAATTCTGGAGCTAGAAACATTTTATGTTTCTAGTTGCAGCGCTTATCTGGGGAGTCCCAGAAACATCTTTTTTCTGCATGTAAAGAGGACAACTCCTCAGTGGCCAAAAATATCCCTTCAGTTTAAGAATTTATTCTTCATTAATATGAGTGAGGTCCCTGCCTCTACCTCATACAAGTGATTTCCTTATGCAATCATGGGAAAACAAGCTAAAGACTGAATATCTGAATGACATGAAGATTTTGCTGTGATAAGATATGTCTTGTTAACTTATATCATGCAACAAAATACAGTACAAAAATAAATGATCAAACTAGTTGCAACTTATCTAGTACCAGGAACATTACAGTCACCAGATCACATTTTCTTGGTGTTTTCATAGGTTGAATAGACCTCCTAAGAGTTAAGATTTGTTAGCCCAGTCACAATACCATCATAATGTAACTATGAATCCCACTGGATTCAAACTCACATCTCTGCATGGCAGTGCTGTGTTACCATTTTTGTCAGTATTGGTTTAGGAATTGATAGTCCAAGATCATTACTTTCCGAGTTCCTGAAAGAACACAGCACATTTCATAGAATAACTCAACAGTACGTGGAGCTTTTGGTCTGAACTCAGACAATTTAGTCTTGCATTGCTACCATGCAAGTGAGAAGAGAACAGTGGTTTTACTTTTTTTCTTTGGTTTCATTTCCTTAGAGGTAGGTTGAAACTCTGCATAGCTGGACATCTAAAAAAATAAAGAACTTCTCTTGATTCAACAGTGGCTTGATGGCCAGCTTCTGATGCATGGATTCATGCCTTATATTTGTTCATGAATATTTTGCTGCGAATATTAGGCCTAAGATCTTTTTGCTGACTGTAAAAGTCACATGGTATACATTTATATTCTCTGGTTGATTGACCTCCAATCTTAGTGGAAAGTCTTTTCTGTGTAAAAATGATGAATGTTTCTATCTATGCCTATAGTTAGCAGCATCTAAATTCAGAGGAAGTCACTGTCAACCACAAAGCTAAATGCTGGCGAGAGCATCGCTACATCAAACCCTTCACCATGACACTATACACTGTGACATGTATATTGGAATACTCCTACTGCAAACTAGTGTGAAATACTCATAAAAAGTGAACATAAAAGGGGTCTCACACACAGAGAGATGTTTGAAAAACTGCATATTTTCCAGTGTTCTTGTAGGCTTTTCCCAAACCCTCTGCCCAGGGTTGATTTTTAGTTGGAAATTTAGCCCAAACTGAGGGTTCTAAGTGGACCTGCTTATGCCCAGTTAGAGACCACAACGTATAGAATTTTCTCATAGTATTGGAGCTACTTCCTAATTTATAAATGAAAGAGTGACATCAAAGCATGTAAGAAAACTAACACACTTTCTGGAGCCTCATCATTATTATTATTATTATTATTATTATTATTATTATTATTATTATTATTATTATTATTATTATTATTATTATTATTATTATTATTATTATTATTATCCATATAATAAGCAGAAATGGCTGACACCACAGCTCTAGGCTGACTCACTCACACAGGACTAAATAACAAGTAAATCCACTGACATCGATAACACAAACACAACATAAATGAAATCAGATCAAAAATCTAGAGGCAATTTCAGGTGTTAAATAATGAACATAATATTAATAATGTTATAAATGACATTTCTTCCAAGTCATAATTCTAGAAAAAATAAATGTTCATTTTACTTAGTGAAAGAAGAATGAAATATTAAGTTGCATTTCCAACTCCCTGATAACTCGCTGTTAATTCTCTGAGATGTGAATCTGTGCTTCCATTTCTACCTGAAGTAAAAGCTCTTAACTCATTCTTCTCACCTAATATAAACATATTCATTTAATCACTTAGCAGAGATGGATTGGCAGATTGTTTATATTTTCATTGTATATTTACGGTTTTAACAGGTGCTATCCCAATAGTTTCCCTGTCAAGCAGGATTTCCTATATCTCTACCACTGACGTGTACTGGTCACGCTGTGGATTTTTTCTGAGGCCAGCTCTAAGGTTTATTATGTTTTATGGGTTTTATTATGTCTCTTTTCCTTGCTTGCTTCAGCCTGTTTTAAGAAAATTCCTTGAGCTCAGTTACTTTTCCTTGAGATTTTCATCTTTACCAACTAAAAATACATGATTTCCCATATATCCTCAATCATACGAAGGTACGTAATCTTTGCTTGTGACAAATAGAAAAAATATCCCACGAATATGAGTGGGTTTCAGACTGCCTGTGTACATACTGTGGTATTTGCTTCTATAATGTATCTCAGCAGCCAGAGGGCAATAGCCAATATAATTTCCTGAAGGCTTTGTTTATGTCTAAGTGTCAGACATAACTTGAAGGTGATCACCATGATTTGCTTGAGTCTTTATGATGCTGATTTAATGAGGAAACAGCGAGCAGAAAAGGAATGGAGACAACTGTTGTGTTCAGTGCTCTGCTTCAAAATGACAGTTGCCAAGTGGGTGATGACTGCTTGAGCAGGACACTGATGTGACTGTACTGAACAAATTAATGTGGGGTTTTTTTTTGTACAAGGAGGGAAAGATGAAGGAAATGTTGTAAATTCAAGAAACATGCAACTTTATGCTACTTACAGTCCCTGATTCAATGCAAGGTGGAGTCATCTCTCTGTCCAAGGCAGTGGTGCCCATGTACCATCATGCACTCATTCACACAGTTTCAGCACATTCAGCTGTATTAGGTACCAACTAAAATAATCTTCTGTGTGGCAGGCTTGACTTTGCAACAGTTTTGTATCTTGCTCCCATAACATATTACACCACAAACTTTATGCAACAGCGATTCATGGATTTGGTTTTTTTTTTTTTTGTTTGTTTGTTTTTTTTCTCTGTAGAAATGCATCTACTAACTGCAATCATTTTCCTGGCTGCTTTGCTACACCAATCTGATGGACAGGTAAGAGCAGTCATCCATGCAAAAGAGTCATATCTGAGCACATTGCATAGATACCTGACACAGCATAGTCTGATGCAGAGCTTTACAATTCAGAGTTTAAATTATTGTTAACATGTTAACACAGTAAAGATGGACTCTTGGTTTCCTCAGACCTTTACATTAAAGTATTTCTTCTGCTTAACAAAATAGTCTTCTCTTCACAAAAAATAATTTTTAAAATATATTTCCCCAAAAACATTCTAACTAAGGCTATTATAAACTAGTTTAGCTAAGTATCAGAAATCTACTCTTCACCTCTCATTAGAGAGAATTAATCTTGTAGGATATAGGTATCTACTATATAGACATTTGATTGTGAACTATTTATCAAAATCTATTTAATAATGAATGAAAATAAATAAGTATTTTAACGATGCCAAACATCCCTTTTCTCAATAAATCTTGAGTGAACCATGTCCTAAATTGCTTGTTTCCTTTACCTGAGTAGAACAGCAGCCTAAAATAACTGGCTGAGATGTTATTTCTACCACTGTAAATGTCTTTAAGTTAAACAAGATGTACGACACCTCTTGGGGTAGGTTCAGTTGCCCAGACAGCTGTGTCCTAGTGTACCTTGAGACTCTCCAGAGTATCTGAGCCATTCACAGATGGCTGTACAGACAGCTATATTTTTCTGGAGCAACAGTCTGGGGCTAGGCAGAGCGCTCTGGGCATTTCAAATGGCATTAGGTCACATTTTAAGCCACTGCCTATAGCCTTTAAAACCTAGAATTGAGCTCTGAAAGCAAAGCAGTGGGGATTCATTCATATTACTTGGACATTCCAGAATTTAGTCTCTCTCATTTTCTGTTTTTCTCAGTGACAATAAAGGCAAATTGAGATGACTTTTAGATATTTACACCTATGGTATAGATATCTAAAATTAAATAAGATTAACCAGTGCCTAGAAAAGAGACCACCACACCAATGGCAGAACTCATCTCACTGACTTAAGCATCAAAGTATTAGTTGCCCAGATCTCTGTCATGCTCCCTCTACAAACAAAAAGAGAAAGAGGTACTTGTAGAGAGTGGTTCTTACAGTCCCAAAAATGAGTTCACATTTTTTGAGATGAGCTACCTCTGCCTTCTGCCACAAAGAGAGTGAAGGTATCTAGCTTAGACTGAGATGTCTAATTTGTAGGCCTTAAGAGGGAATAATCTTTTCCTGAGGAATGTTTTAGACTGAAAACTCCAATGTAAACATTGCAGCTTTTTTTCTCTGCAAGGATTCATGACCTGGCATCACTATGTAAGAGGCAGTCTAAATCATTTATTGCTATCTTGATTTAGGTATTACAGAAAGTCGTCTGGAAACAGCCAGGTCTGATCCAGCTTCACATTCTTCCAAAGCTTACAACTGACAAGAGCTGGGAACATTTTGAGTGTACACAAGAGGTCAAAACCAGTTTTGAGATTTGGTTCCAGAGCTAAGCTTTCTCCATGTTTGATGTGGAGACATCTGAAGGTAGAATTCCTATCTAAAAATTTCATTTAGGGTCACATCTCCTAATGAAAACTACAGTTCAGATGCCAGAAGAAAGAAAAATAAAATTGGCAATTATAAGAATAGAAGAACCAATAAGGGAAAATTGGGAATTTCCAAGAAGGTTTGCTTTGATATAAGCTCATAATTTATCTTGCTTATTCTGATATCTGAAACCTTACCATTATTTTTTTCCAGGGTTTTCAGTATAAACAAATGGACATTTCCTCTCCTCATGTTCAGTTTCAAAACCAAAAACAGATCCTTGAGAAACACAATGAGGTACGAAGATCTGTAGTTCCCACGGCCAGGAACATGCTGAAGATGGTAAGTTATGCACTGCAATTAGTCTGATTTCCACATTATTAGTAGAAGATTTTAGTCTTCTAAACAATCTAAACTCAGTGAACAAAGATGCCAGGAAAGGTTCTCTAGGACTGAGATGTAAAAATCAGAATTTTATCCCTTTGTTTCTCCAGGCTTTATGTTTAATTTTGCAAACCTTGATGATGCAAGCATTTGTAAAATCATTGCAAAGTCTCAGGACAGCCACAAGTACTATTCAAAACCTTTCTCCTAACCAACATGTCTTAGTTTCCTCACTCAGAAAAACTCAATTAATTAACATAGGAACTGTTCCATGCCTGAAGTTATTTGTCTACAGGAACCATGAATGCAGGTTTGCCCCAGCCACATCTATTTATTGCTGTCAAGCCTACATTAACATAGCCCGCACAGTGAATCATAAGTTTGTGCCTCACATTTGTTCATTGCAATAGACAGTAACTACAAGTCTTTTCAGGGAAAGCATTTAAACTGGGTAGAGGGCACAAAATGCAGTGATGGCTCTCAGGTTATAGATAACATTCTTTAGCCTGTGGGCTAAGCAGCTCCCTTAGAAGAAGAGAAACATTTACTCTGGATGAAGGAAGGCGTATGTAAAGCAAAGGTGGAGCAGGAACACAAGCAGCAGCATACTTCTGAATCACACACTGTCAGGGGGGAGAAAAAAGATTTAGTTCTGCATAGCCAGTTGTCCTCAGCTGATCTTGCTTTGCCCATCACTGCTCTCATCCCTGTCACCCCTGACATTCTTTGTTACCCCTGTCCCATGAGCAGATGAGCTCGTCAGTGCTTTATGGTTAAGTCTCCGCAGTGAGACTTGTAAACATTCCCCAGGTTCAAATTCCAGCTGGTGTCTATCACTACATCTTGGCTGCACCTGGACTGAAAATGAGTTTTGTGCCATTTAGTGCACTCCACCCTGCAATGTTAACTCCGAGACAAAGCCAAAAGAAAGCAACAGTATGTTGTAAAATTCCTATTAATCAGGACCATCTGGAGATCAGGACTGTGTGATACTGTGGAGGATAATCTTCTCTGCAACTTTTAAGAGCCAAAGAAATGTGGTGCCCATGCCCCAATAGTGTAACTGACACAACTTCTCTACTTTCTGTTGAGGACCATAGGAGCATTCAGTGCACAATGCTCAAGTTACTCCCCATTTTTTTTCTTCTCATGGACCGCACTAATTTATCTGTGACCTGGATAATTCTTTCTTTGTGTTTTTCAGGTGTGGAATGAGAAAGCTGCCAAAAATGCTCAGAAATGGGCAAATATGTGTGGGATGAAAATCAGTCCAAGAGATCAGAGAATCATTAATGGTACATGACAAATATGTAGCCTACGCTGATGAGTTAATGACAACTTGCAAATGACCCCTGCATGTGAACTAGAAATAAAGAAAACTTTTAATCTGTTGTAGAATATCTTTTTAGGATTACTAAAAACAAAACCATCATCTTTGTCTGATAAATACCCTGAAAGACAAATTGTTGGAACTTGAGAGAGGGATGTTGTGTACTTGTCTATTATTGTACCTTTCTTGAAGTGTTCACTTCTGGCTCCTGCTGGAGACAAGGCAGCACAATAGATGACTGTTGGTATGACTAAGTACAGACACTTCTGTGTATCATTTTGTTGTCAGATAATTATCTGTGACTGAAAGATCACCAAAATCAGCATAACATTTCCTGAAACTTTCATAGTATCGGGTGTGCTGTCCTCCTCTTAAAATCACAGAACAAATAGGTTGACATCGTAGAGTCTTTTAGGACATAGCTACAATCACTCTGTGCTACCTCCCACCCTACAGTTTGCTTCTCTCCTAATTAATAAAATAGATTTATTTGTGTTTCAGGTGTCACCTGTGGTGAGAATGTATTACTATCATCTAACCCAAAAACATGGGCTGAAGTAATTCAAGTCTGGCAGAGTCAGTCCTCCAATTTCAAGTATGGATTTGGAGCAACTGCGAAAAATGTCAATATTGAGAACTATACTCAGGTATGAGGAATTGAAACAAACTACAATGATACGCTAGATTTACTGTATTACACTTAAGGGATCTGGGAGATATTTATCGTCAGAAAAAAAATTATCACTGTCATCAAAACATTATCTATCATTCACACTCTGATCCAAAGATGAATGATAAATTAAAACTCTCTTTCATCTAAATTATGATGCAATGGAACCAGTGCTTTAGAACATATGTCCAGAGAGAAATATTCTGTAGGAAAAAAAAATCAATACCTTTAATTTAGAAGTAAATATTTTCTGTATAGGGAATGAAATACCTGATTAAGAAATATAAAAGCAAACTATCTATGATGAAAATACTTGAATTTAAACTTTAGTGTCCTGCCAGAAACTGTGTTCATAAACATTTGGAAACTGGAGGACATGGTTAACTCATTTTTCTATTTATTATTTCTGACAGTTCTGACAACTGTCAAACTTAAAAGCTAAATAGACACTGTGAAATAAGAAATTATCTTCTGGTTCTGATATTTTGTGAGTTGTTTGATAAGAATTCAATAAAATATGACTGAAGTATTGTATTTATTTTTATTCTACAGTTAATCTGGTACAACAGTTACCAGATCGGATGTGCAGTTGCCTACTGTCCTATGAAACAATTCAACTACTTTTATGTTTGCCAATACTGCCCTGCGTATGTACTGCCTTTTTACTCATTTAAGATGCAATAATTAGGGATACATTTTCAAAAACTCCTGTGATCACGTGCAGGATAAATTGATTACAGTCTAGTTTAACCATTTATAATTTTTAAAACACAAATGTGAACTGTGGGTTTAACATCAGGTTAAATATTTATTTTATTTCACTTTGAAACAGATATTAGGGAAATTGTAGCATATGAACAAAGAAAGGTCTATCTCTGTCAGAATCAGGCATTACGCACAAATCATCCTATAACTTTGTCCACAAGCAAGAAAGTCAGATGCAAAGTGAAAGCCAACAGCAAATGAATATTCACAGAGGTAAACAACATATCTGGAACAGCTGCATGTTAGAAGGCATCTGCTGAGGTTATTTCCTTATGAGCCACCATCACTTGAAAGCTATTAGGAAAGCAGAACTGGGAAGCACATAAGATTATTTTTTTAACAGATAATGCTATACAAATGCAAATAATTGATTAATTTTCTTTAAACCGTATTGTCCTTCTGATTTAAATCAAAGTTATTGTATTGTGTGAATATCCAAAAGTAAAATACGACTGTCTATGAAAATAAATTTATCCAAAAACTTCCAGATGCCTTTCATTGTGATAAATAATGTAAACTCCTGTTAATGGCTCAGAGCTTCACTTTGATCAAGTTTTGTGTTGTATTTCTTTCAAATTTCAGAGGAAATAGGGCAACGGAAATAGCTACACCTTACAAAAGCGGACCAAAATGTGCTGACTGTCCTGGCCACTGTGACAAAGGGCTTTGCAGTAAGTGAATGTATTCTCCACCTTACAAAAAACATTGCATTACCTCAGATAATAATTTTGTTGTTTTGTAGCATTTTATGTTTGTATAGTTACTTCTTGATAATCTGGATGAAAGATTCTAGAACTGCCCCTTTCATGTCCCCCAGAAATAACAGTGGTTAAATATTTCACCTGCGCGGGCACAATCTTGAGCACGGGGGTTGGACCAGATGACCTCCAGAGATCCCATCCAAACTCAACCACCCTGTGAGAACGGGTACATTGTGTTGCTGTTGAGCAATAGGGGCATTATCACAACGTCAATCTTCTTCTGTCCTCTTCTGAAAAGATCAAGACAAAATGTCTTGATGTACATCTATATCTAAGGTCACAAACAGATAGTCAGCCCTCACACATCTGCATGCACTTGAAGATCTGCACAGGCCTCTGGGTTCTGCAGACTTCTGTGTGGAGCAAGTTAAAGCATAAAAATAAATGAGAACTGTAAGATACCACCTTTCCGACTGCATTCCCTTTTCAATAATATTTAAGCAATTTTAACAGCAAAGTACTATATAGACATGAAAATTTAGAATTTTTGGAAAATGTAGAAGTATCAGACCAGGACTTGGCTTACAATTAATATTGCATGTTTTTGTTTTTATCTTTTGTATTTTAGCCAATCCTTGCAACTATCGAGACTTATTTGAAAACTGCAGAAATCTGAAAACCTTGTTTGGCTGTGGCCATTCACTGGTGATGAAGAAGTGTCCTGCTACCTGTACATGCACCACTCAAATCATATAATGTCCTGGTGGATGTCATTATAGCTGTTGTGAGACTTATTAGGAAAGACTAGAACTCACTGTGAAGTGTATTCACTGTCAGTGCATCAGCTCAGATTCACCCATAGGTAACATTTTTTTTTCTGAAATCTCACCATTACTTCAGTCTTTGTAGAAATCATGCTTAACCTACTAATATGTTACTTTGTGGTTTTCCTTTCAGTGGATCTTCCACTGATTCATTTTTTTTTAATGGGAAATACACTTTTAACACACTTTAGGTTTTTTACAAAATATGTTAAATGCCACATAAAGTTCTTCTGTTACATCTTTTTTGATTATCAATGGAATGTATCCTGCTAAATAAATACATGATTTACTACTGGTTCACAAACAGAGCTTTTCATTGAAGTTATTTATAATTAAATTTTTTCATTTGAAAAATTCCTTATGGATATTTCAAGAATCTTTGGTACTTCATGTAAGTGGGGATGAAATAGGAAAAGAAAGACAAAGAAAAAAAAATGATACATTTTTTTTGCACAGCCAAAATAAGAGGCGCTTTGCTCTGTGGCCTAAACACAAAGCTTCTGATACATCTGTGTATGCAGGTGATAAATTATAATTTTTTTCATACAGCACTAACAGTTGAGAAATATGAAGCTTTTTAAAACCATTCATACAAAGAAAGAGATATAAATCCCTTCCCATCATCGCTATGAGTAAGTCCCACACTCACTTGGAATTCCTATTGCAGCACATAGAAAAAAATGGTGCTACCAAAAAACCCCCCCATAAAGCAGTAGACCCAAATTCTCTAAAATCCCCGTCAAAATACCTGATTTTCTTCAGAACTTCCCAGGAATCATCTCAGTGTCAATTCCTAGCAGTGCACACCTTTAAGATGTCTCCAAGAGGATTAAGTTCAGCTGAAGGCCTTAGATGTGCCCTCTCCCACCTCTATTTCCAAGCACGCCACCAGGTCCTGCCTATGGGGAAAGTTTAGCTGGATCTGCTGAACATGCTCACAGTGCCATGTTGGTTTGTGTATTCCTTCCAATGATGCGTTTCCTTGAGTAATGCTTTTAATTTCATATCTTTCCAGGCTCTTTATAATGCAGGGTATGACTTCAAATGACTGCGTATCTATATTGATCAAGAACTGATGACTTAGATTTGTTATCTCTCAGTGGCATTGGTTACTTGGAGAAACTTTCTGACCCATTTATTGAGGTGCATTATCACAGTCATGCCTCTTTAGATACTAACAATATTATTACATTGATAAAACAGTATTTCAGAATCATCTTCATCTTTTATTTTTCACTTGTCATAACTTTTATCTAATCTTTGTATTTCTAGCTAATAAAAAGATAGGTAAAGAGGGAATAGAAACTCTTTGCTTACAGTTTATAAACTCTGAGAGACATTAAAAAATGAGCAGATACCTGGGATGTCATCTTCTCACTGCATAGAGAAACTCCTTCCCACTAACCTTCTTCCTGATGCTTCTCCCAAGTGATACATCCTGGTTCCATGCAGGATGCACTGCTGTGTCCCACTGGACGTCCAGCTGCTCCTCAAGATGGGTGCTGATCTCCCATAGGTCTTGAGACACATATACCAGCCCTGAGCAGGACTGTCCCCACTTACCACCTTCCCTTCCTATTTTAGACGAGTAAAAATAATTTTCTCAATAAGACTGCAATTCTGGTTAAAAACACAAGAGGGTGAACCATACCCAAACATTCAGCTGCGCTGGTTTTTCATTTTGCTACCTGTATAAAGGGCTCCTCCTTCTACTAGAAATTAAAGTTATGGGCCTACCCTGCCCTCCTTTTAACACTTGTTTGCACAGAATTTATTAGCCAATACTGGATTAATAAATAATCACTACATATAGAAACGGTCTGGTAGCGGTTTCTTCCCCTTCATTATTCTATCTTATCTCTGTTGGCCAAATTGCTATCCTATTAAAGCAATTTATTCCATCAAATAAAGGAAATTTATGGTTTCCAGGATATCAACAACTAATTCTGGTAGCCTTGATTTTCTACCTTCCTGAAGCTCAATTTCAACATCATGACTGTGTGCCACTATTCAAGTTCCTACAAGCACAGTGATATTTGTAGAAAGTGTGATTCAAACCAAAGCTGGGTAAAAATTTCCTGAGAAACCTAAGTTTTCATCAGAAAATACTATTCTGTAAAGTCCCAGTTCTCTTACAGGAAGATATATAATTTTGGTAGAATTCTCAACTGTTTTCTGTTGTATTTTCCAAGATTTAATTTCTGTTTATAACCAAGGACATGAGTGTTAAAACTCCTTCTACACACACACGCTTTATCCTTTCTCTCTCTCTCTCTCACTCTCTGGGCCAATGAATATTTAAAGAGGAATTATTTTATTATCAGAGATTTCTGAGAGAGCTGCCTCCCCAAAGAGACAGCTGTTGTGCTCTGGATATCTACATATGGTATTTGAGGATGGCAGCAAAAGGAGCAGGAAGAGATCATCCACATCATGAAGTGCCACTTTGGAGCATCCTGCATCCTGCTGGGCTACTGCAGGGTATCCAGGCATTAACCCTCTTACTTTCATAGGAGATTCCAAAAGATTCTGCTTCCTTATTGATGTGAAATAGAAGAAATAGCTGATGAGATGAAATGCTACCTGGATGATCCTATTTCTTAGTAACAGACTTAAAGGAGAGCTTGAGTAATTCTAATTAGTTGTTCATGTCCCTAGAAAGGCTGAGATGTTTCTGAATACATTTCCCTTATACAGGCAAGGTAAAAGCAATATGACATTCACTGAGATCCAGCATGTCAAATAACATTTTTCTCCATTCTCTGATTGTATTTTTTTTTTAATTATTTTTCATACTGATGCCCTGAGAATCGTTTTCTTACTAGTACTAGCATATGCTTTTTGGAAAGTGCTGAAGTTACATCTACAGAATTGTGCTACTTTTTAGGTGTAATTCAGGAAAGAAGCTAGTAACACTGAGAATGTCTTACAATTTCTGTTCGGGTTCCAGATATACTCACAAGAAGCACATATGCTGAAAGATGATAAGAGCAACTACTGTGTTACAAGTCTAAGTCTTATCTGTGGAGAATGATGTAAGAGCTCTTCAGCAGTTAGCTTACATGACAAGGACTTTAAACACAGTGGTTTGAACAAATGTTATGAAGAAACCAACAGTCTAATGGCTTGTGAAGAAAGAGCATTCTTGTTCTTTAAAATGCACCAACTGCAGTAGTCACATTATCTAAATTGGCTGTCTGAGAATCAGTCTCTGGTCTAAGCAAAATGGAAGATCTTTCACTTTCAGTATCACAAAACCTTGCTGAGAGCTATGGGCCTAAATCTTCCCTGTTTTTCTCTATCTATCAGTATGACAGTAAGAACAACTCTTCCATAAATCTTGCCTCACTCATACCCTTAACATATCACACCTACAATAACATCAGGTTAAGCTGCTAAAGCTAAAATTTTATACTAAGTGGAAAGCTGGGCTTGGAAAACTTGACATGCCATGAAAAATTTGCGTTGTTGAATACCAAATTAATGTCCATGAAACAAAACTGTAACAACATTCTTGAGCAAGACCACACAGCAAAGGGCCAGGATGAGGATTTTCCCCACCCCTGGGCAGCTCCTGGCTCTTCTAGGCCAGGCTGCCAAAAATTGGATTCCTCTAAGTGTAAAGGCCACAGTTAAACTGTGAAAAACAGGAGACGGACTTTCTCATTAAGAAGCTACTTGACAGCTACTGTCTCTACTCCAGGCTGCAAGCAGGACATTTAACATCCATGCTTCAGTCTCACTGACTGCATTGCAGCGATAAACTGACATAGTCAGGGCAAGGAAGATTAATTAGTCAACGCTGAGAAAGAGCCTATGAAGCACTAAGGCCTGTTATTTATAATATCACATTTGGTAGCCACACCTCCAGTATAATTATATCTCAGTGTAAACACAAGTCAAGGAGACACGGGGCACCAGGAGATACAAGTGAGGAAATGACACTCCCTCTCACACTGACCCGCCAGCGATGTCTGAAGGTTCATGGGCTGGTCACTGGGCTCAGTTATCTGGTCTTGGGTCTGTCCGATGCAGCCATGGGGCTCTTCCCAAGGACTAACAAATATATTCTGACACCCACATCAATAACCAGTCTTGAAGAAAGGCAGTTCTTAGGAAGAATTGAAGTAATAGATTGGCATGGAAATACTCTTGCATACATTAAGGAAATGGCCCCTGTTAACTATTCATTCTGTTACTGATAGGTAACCCAACGCTCAACCTATGTGACTGAAAATTACTTTTTAAAATGCTTATTGTCAGATTTTTTTGTTCCACAGTAATTGAAATGATAATTTCAAAACAATTACATTTTTCTGTTTTGCATCATTAACACACTTCTGCTTTCTTATCTTCTCCCATTTCTGCATAAAGTTATGGAAGGAGGAAAACCCAAGCTATCAAACTAAAATAAAATTAAGGATTTTATTTGTTTTGTTGGCTAATTTTGAATGAAACAATATTTTTTTTATTTTATTAATTGACTTTAAAACACAAATTCTTATTTTAGGGCATACATAACCATTCACATATCTTCTTTAGAAAGTCCTTTCCCAATGTAAACATATTCCATAAACCAATACTGAAGAAAACAAAGGAAGTATATGTTAAACCCTGTTATTTTTATTTAATGATATACAACATTCCTTGTGCAGGCACGTGATAACTCATCTCCCACAAAGTGATTCCTGAAGGGTCAAAAGCTGATTATTTTGGCAAAAGTCTAAATGTAGCCGTGGTGATTTTTGCACAGGACTGAAACACTGAGGAGTAAGGGAGAGTTTCTAAGCATTACTGCTTCTGAAGCACAGAAATTACACAAAAACAGTAATTTCAAAGGAAGAATGAATTCAATTCTTGCACAGCTGTGGTTGTGCAACTCTGTTCATATGATAGAGGAGACTTTCCTACCTCACCGAACAATGTTTCAGAAAACATAAAAATGTCTCTCAGTTTTTTGAAGCAGGCTCCGGTTAGTATTTTGTTTTTAGGAGTGGTTCCTGTGCAGGTGTCACTATGTCTTATGTCAGGAGATGTTCTTCAACATATTGATTACCACAAGTAACAAAACTGGGGGATTTTTTCCTTCCTTTTCCAAGATAATTGAGTTTTTACACGAACATTTAGTATCCTGGAAATCTATCACATGGAACAGTATAGTCGTTCAGTTAGCTACAAGTTCTAAATGTCCTTTGCAGCATTCAGCCCCAGTTTGTGGTTTTAGAGGCAACCCCCCTTGAAACTTTTTTCACTCCTATACTTGACTCCATACATATTTACTCAGCGTAATGAGGAGCACAAAATATGATACTGCTTAACCACAATGAAAATGTTAGAATATTTTATGGGAATATTTCTGCCAACTCAGAAGTGTGGAGAATTCTTACCTTCCAAAATTTCTGTGCTGGCAGAAGTTCTACTGCACAGAAGCTTATAGCAGGAAAACACGTCCTTCATCAGAGGTTCTATTTTAATATTGGAAATGTCATTATAAAAGATCTTTTGTTACTCAAAGATGTATATCTAGCTAGGAAGGAGTTGGAAGGATGCTACATTTGTATATGAATATGGTCTTCTCTACAAGTAGACTAACTCAAAGCCAAGTTCTCTTTTCACCACCTTGATCCATAAGGCAATGAAAGTCTAATGATACAGGATTATAGCCATAAAGAATTCCAGTAAGTAGAAGAGCCTACTAATTGGTTGTGACAACAGCATGTCAGAGAGAGTCAGTTAATATCTGGCAAGATGCAGCTGAAGATCTGGGAGCACTTAGTTTGCACATGCTCTAACCCTTCTGGAAGTGTAAGGACAACACTCTTTCTCTTCGTCCAAGGCAAAATCTGGGTAACTGAGACAATGACAGGAAATGAGGCAAACATCTTATGCCTGAAAGTTTGGTAAATCTGGACACATTTTAGTCACAAGCTTTTGCAGATCAAAATCAGGTTTCGAGTCTCCTCCCTGCTATTTTTTCCAAATCAGGCACTATTGTTGAAACTTAGTGGTTATCTGGAAGGTTTTCCTGGAATTCTGTGGTTTTGTGACTGTCTGGAGAACTATTGTTGCAGGTTAAAGAGTTTTATTTACTACTCTAAGTAGCCAGAGGAGTCAGCTCAACTTTTTACCCTCTCTCCTTCCTCAAGAACCTACATGGATTGGACTGTTTGCATGCAGAAATTATAATATCTAGTATGCTGTTGCCTCTGCTAACCCTGTTCTTCAGAAAAATTGAAGCAGCCCTTGTTTAAGATACTTAATTATTTTTACTACAAATTTGCCTTAAGCTATAAATAAGAGACACAGGATCATGTGGTTATCTTCAGGATGTGCTGGGAGTAGCCATGCCTAAAAAGCTTTTTCCAAAGCCCATTGAAGACAATGGAATGAGTGGGTCTGATTGACACCTTTCAGTGGCACAACAGATGGGACGTTGCATTTAACAAAACATACACCCAAACTTCTCACTGTCATTCACAGTGAATTTTCTGATGTCTCCTTACTATTTTAAGAATAGTACTTGACATTGAAAACACAAGAGTTACCTCACCAGGTGTCCTGAAGTCCCAAATGAGGCTTCTCAAAGCACACGTTGATGCTTTGACATCCCTTCATATCACCCTCATCTCAGCCAGTTGAGGACAATGTTTGTGGCTAAGACGCTTGTCCTGGGCCATAGCAGACAGGAGTCTTGGTGCCAAACTTCTTGAGTCTCCCCTGGAAAGGATCCTGGAATAAGTCTGGACCTGCTTGTCAGACTGTGGAGGGTTCTTTGCTTCAGTTCTTCATCCTTGAAACAGAAATTATGTTTTTTCACAGTAATTATCTGCTATGCAGCTAAACTAGTTAAAGTCTGTGAGAATTTCAGGTGGGATTCATTTCATCTAACTTTAAAGTCCTGCAGAGTTACTGTTTTTTTGTATTTTAGAGAAAGACAGAGAGAGAATGAAAGACTGAGAGAGAAATAAGTGATTTTTATCTAATTTGGATATCTGTATTAGGACATGTTTAACTACATCCCTTAAGTAGCTTTTTCCATTATCTCTAATAAAGTAAGCACCAACTGTAAGGTAATATGATTGCTCTCTACAAATGTCAGAATGGTTAAAATAAATATGAGATGCTTAAGCTAAAAAAAAAAAAGCTTAAGCTTTTTATCACAATAACAAAATATATACACTGTATTAATAAATTTAGTGAAGAAATCAGTTTCTATGCATTAAAACTGGAAACATCAGCAGCAACCTTTCAACTGAATGAAGGACACAAAAACTTTATGAACAGAGAGCAAAATGTTTATGTAAAGTATTATGTGATAGCCTACCCACAATTCCAAGAAAACTCCTCAATGACCTAAAAATTCCCTGTGTTCCTAAGCAGACAAATGTTGGGTGATTGAAGAGGTAAAAAATGTCAGTCAAAGTAAATAAGTGTTGGAAGCAGCCATCATGCTTCTTCCACAGATTGTAGTGGCTGAGTGTTCATAAGGAAATCACCTTCTAAATGGGAAAGGAGATAGGAGACAATGGGAAGAAAAAAAAAAAAAAAAAAAAAAAGAACCAGGAGCAAAAAAGTGATATGAAAGCAAGTAGTAGAATGTTAAGGCAGGGATACAAACTGTGAGATAAGGGAGAGGACATTCAAAAATGTAGAAAGTTTGCTGAACATGCAAAAATCACCAGAAATATGAAAAACCATCCAAGCCTAGTATTTAATAGTGGTGATCAAGGAGGTTTTAGGGCACTGAGGGCACTCATAGGCTTTAATGGCCCTGACCATCCTCCCTCGAAGACTCTCTCACCACCTGCCCATGGCCCCAGGAGCTCCATTTTGGCTCAGCCTGTCTTATCTCAGTGTACCTAGCTCTAGTCGTGTTTTTTGGCCTGCCTCCTGGATGGGCCTAGGACCATACTTTATGTAATCAATAAACATAAGGATGCGTGCTTTTAAAATAAAACAATCCAGACCATTTTGATATAATATTGAACATAATATGTCATAAACCAAGCTTAAATCTTTGGAGCTTAGATTATTCCAGTAGCCTCACACCAACAGTCATTGCAGATCTACCTAGACAGATCAGTTGAACAAACCAGTATAAAAGATTTTTATCCAGTCCTATATGAGTTATTTAATGCTGTTAAACATATGTTTTAGATCCACCTAAATGTGTCTAAGAAGAATATGGCATCTAATGAGCTATGGCATGAAAACTTGTATCTTTCACAGGTTTGTATGAACGCTTCAGAGACTGGACTTTTCCATTGAAATTATTTTTCCTTATATGCCCATATTTGCTCTCAATTCATTGTAATACCTCCAGAGCTGGCTTGTCCAGGAAGGAGTGTTGTGTTTTAGATAGTAAGTTAGGTACAGCTGTTCATTGAATTTATGCTTGGCCCATTGCAAGGAAATAATAAATTCATCTTGTCAGTTCAATAGCACAGGACTACTTCTGCGCATTCAGTGATTTAGTACCTACTTCCTGGTAACTAAAAAAACAGCCATGTAAATTAATTATGAAGGTCACAAATCATGTCTTCCATTTGACCAGCATTCAAGCTACAAACAAAGTTGTCCCTACTTCCCTAGTATTCAGACGACTGAAGGAGATGTTGGTTGTACATAGGAAAAACAAATATGGGAGTTTCTTGTAGGAATTTTTTATGTACTGATTGTTCTACCTTCATTTGTAACTTGTGCCAAGGTCGTGCTGATTAGAACTTGTGGATCAGTGTTAACGCATGTACAGAGTGCACCGTTTATGTTGGGTTTTAAATTGCGGTGTGTCTCAGAGTTTACAGCACTCATTGAGTCATCAAAATCAGGTATTTACAATCTCTCTGTCTTGACAAATCTTCACGTAGATCAGACCAATTATTTCATGCATTGTCACTAAACGGCACCTTGCTGCTCTGCTACTAAGAACATTACAGCTCCACCTTTGAGAGACTGATGTTTATATAAATGATGAAAGTGCCACACATAGAAGCAGGTTTTCTGGGATCAGCTCCCTGGAGTCTGTTTCCTACAGTCTCAGTCTACAGACACCCTCTCCAATCTGAATGGTATGGAAGGATTGTTGTACAAAAGATGCACCAGGAGCTATATTATCTAGGGAAATTGAAGTTAACACATCTTTTCATTGTGGAATACTCCCTAACCACCCTCTTTGACTCTTCATGCATGCGTTGCAAATATTGCAGCAAACTTAGCATTATGTAGCTCACTTAAGATTTCTGTACCATTTGTGTACTCTGCAAGATTTAGTGGAGAGAGAAGTACTTTACCTTCTCAATAGGAAGGCATGATGAAGTGGAATGGATGGGAACAGGCCCTCTTGATGAAACAGAAAGCATGCCAATTTTCCTGTAGTCATCACTCCAGTGATGTGGGCTTTCCTTACAGCAAATGGAGTACACAGGACCTTTGAAGGAAAAACACAACATTGTACTGAGAAAAAATGTAACTGTAAAAGACCATCACAGGCAAAACAAAGAGAATATATAAAGCTGAAAGAGGTTTATATAGTTTTCATCAAACAGGGAAATGGAAATCATATACAATATTTGCAGGTAATGGAACAGACATCTTGAAACTCATAAACACAGAAAAATGGTGAAAAATGTGATATGAGGAACAAAAGTTCCTTAGCCACAAGGCAGGGATTGTAAATCAACTTGTCACAGACAAGGCTAAGAGATGAATGCACACCACTGCAGTTACATCAGCTAATATCACAGCTCTCTAGAGTCAGTATTTCTCAAAATAACTTCTTTTTGCTATTATTATTCACAGAGAAATATATCCCCATCCATGAGCAAACTGAGACACCTAAGTTGATCTTTTAAATTATTAAAGTGACACCATTGAGAAGGTCTGTGTGATTTCAAATGGAAGAATAAAACACAGTTACTTCAGCAAGAGACCCCATAATAATGAGGTAAACTAAACAATCATCTATCTATTAAGCCCTGATTGCTACTTGTCCATTGTGTTTCCTCCTTCTTCTGATGGACATCTTAGTGTTCCCTGTAATAAATTTTTAGTGGTGCATTAGTGACCTTATTTTCCTGTCATTTGTAAGAAATTAGGTAAGAGGCTGGTGGGGGTGATATGAATCCGGTCAAGACAATCTTACTGTTGCTATATAAAGAGTCAGAAAACACACTGTTACTTCCTTCTTCAGGGTGAAGGAGGCTATTTAAGGACTGCATGGACAAACTGTATTTACTTGACTGAGCTTTCAACTTGAGGTGAGGTAGGTGTCTGCTGACTCAAAGCATTAAGTTAACGTTTAACAAAAAGCTCTTCTACCGTGACACCACAGAAATGGGATAAATGTCACTGTTCTCAAAAAAACCTTATTCAGCTCAAAGTTCAGATGATCTAAGAAATATTTCTGTCACAGTGTGAAGGCAAGCTGCACATTATCCTACCTTTCTGGTCTGTGTAGCTATGTCCACAATAAGAGCACACACCAAGAAGTAGCTTAAAGATTGATGTGCTCCCAAATCATGCTCCATAAATCCACATAATTTGCTGAGGGATACTCATAGCTCAGACTTCAATGAACTGAACTCAGAGTTTTCAATAACATCAGCTACTAAAACAGACCACATGGTTTCTCTTCTAGGAGGCATCCTGAAGCTGATTTGAGCCTGTGTCAGACAACAAACATGAACAAAAATGCAGAGTGCCAGGTCCTTTCATTCACTTGGCCTATTTACTCTGTTTTATTTATTTTCCTTTAAGATGTAAATACCCCTTTATCTCTTATTTTTATTAATCTGGAAGCCTGAAAGTCTGCCATAATTTTTCACATTTGTTTACATAAAGGCTGTGATACCACACCAACACCATATTTTTCCATCAGATGGAAGGGTAGGATGAAAAACTCAACAGCCATTTAAAAGGCAAGTACCCAAAGTTACTTAGTAGATCTAGGTGTGCAACCATGTTTGCCAAATAACACCTTCGTTTCTCCCATTGTATTTATAGCCATCATGATCAGTCTGAAGCTAATAAGGAGACACAAGGGAATTTCCTAGACATTAAAGACTGGCAGCTCAAGATGTGTGCATTTTTGATTGTCCTATACATCAGTTGAACAGTCATGTAAAGACCGCTGGCCTTTGAAATGAGATGTTGCAAGTGGTTGTTCTCCATCACCTGACAAGCTTGTGTCAGAAACAAGACAATCAGGAGCAAAGTGGGAATGACAGACAGCCATTGACACGGCAGTTGCTTCAGCTTGTAAATAAATCAGGCCAAAATGCAGGACCTACTGACTTTATGCTATACACAAAGTTTCCATTGTGATGCAGGGCTGCAGGATCAAGACCTTGTTTTTATGATTTAGCAGGATAAACATGTTGTACTCTGTGGGGCAGGGTTTGGCTGCTCTCAGCAAAACCCCCAGCATCGCACAATTGATAGGAGACGTGCTGGAGCTTGTTGGTCACAGACCTTGGAAAGAATAAGATAAAAACTCCGTGCAGGAGGAACAGGGGGTGCTGACTTGGTGTTTAAGATTAGGCGCCATGAAACAGATGTCCTGTAACTGGGAGTTATTGTTTTTGTAGGTAGGACTGTTGCAATTAGAAAGTGAATGTTTAGAAAAAAGCCTTTAGCATTAGCTAATCCCTGAATGCCTGATGTAGGATGTAAGCCAATAAAACTTTGGTATACTTTAAAGAAACCAGTTAGTGTGTAACACGCTATCTAGGAACTAGTATAAAAGTATGTGAGGAATCATAATAAATCGGACACTTTGCTTGCATCAAGCTGCGTCCCGTCTCTCAATCGTGGCAGTACTCTCCACGGATGGCATGGTTGAGGGCTCACAGTTATCTGTAAAAGTTTTTCTATTCAGTAGGGAACTTCATTCATACACAAATTACCTAAAAGAGTGGGAATAATCTCTTTTTGTCTAGAAAAATTAAACTGCTTCTGTTTTGAGCTCTGCATAAAGAGGACAGCATTTATGGATCATTGCCAGTGCCTAATGCTTCCTGTGATTTCATTTCACTCTTTTCTTTGAGAAACCCACCCAGTGCACAGCAGATCTGGCAAGTAGGGGAGTCTGCATGTTGTGAACATGCCTTTTCCCTGTCCTGTGAAATTCTCAGAAGGTTTGAATGAGCTACAAGGAGTTTAAAACTCATTTTTCTGTATTCAGGGTAGAGCAGCATCTTTTCACAGACGCAAAGAGCAATTCAAGCTTTTGTGGAGGAAAACTGAAACAGTTCACCTTGCCACCACTGCTTCAGACTCAGGGTATGGCTATTTACCCTTCTCCCCTTGGAAAGGCTTGAGGAGAATGTCTAAATGACCTGCTGTTTTCAGACTCAAACATGATGCAAGCCAAAGCCCATCTCAATGGGCAAAAAGTGAGGCAGTAAGACAGGCCAAAGCCGGTCTTCCCAAAAAGTCCAGCAAGCAGAGCAGCCTAACTCCACCCTCTGAATAAAGCACCTGCTACCTCCTGTCAGCTAGTGTTGTCAGTCCTTTTTGCCTAAAGTTGGTAACATCTGGAATTAAATGTTGACAGCAGTTTAAGTCTTGATAATGATGAGAGAGGAATGTTTCACTTATTTAGAAGAACAAATATTGGAGTACATAAATATTGGAATATAAGTCCCTATTTGCATGTATATCAGCTGTACATGTATAGGAATCATTTATCTGTGGGTGCTGGACATTAGTTCATCTCACCAGGAAAATATCTAAGTTGTTTTCTCTGGACAAAAAGAGAAAAGAAATAGTAGGTCTAGAAGGAGGGCAGTCGGCTAAGAAGGCAATGTGAGGTTTGCTAAATGTAATTCTTAAGGGCCATGCAATCCAATTGCAGTGATACAGCAGATTTCTGGTACATACGTGCTGGAACACAGCTTTTCTATGTGTTCTATGGTAACAGATCTCTGTCTCATGCGCTGCTCAGGCCACGTTAATTATGGCATAACAAAGCAAGTCCTTGAAAATCGTAGGTAGAAAGCCTGGTCCTGAGTCAAGTTTCTAGAGTTTGGATGCTTAAATCTGAACTACTTACCAAAGGCTTGCATTATAATCAATTAAGGGAAATTATAATCTCTAAAACATCATGCATCTTTTCCTAAGGAAACTGTTTAAGAGAATTAAGAATAATAATTTTCTTGAGATGCACATATTTTTGCATTAACTACAAAGGCAGTATAAATTGACCAACTAAGACATGCATGAATACTCTTTAATATAGATTATGTGCTTCTGTGTGTGTGTGTGCTTATGTACCTGTATGCAATTTAAGATATAAAGTAATAATCTCAGAGAAAGTCCTGATTAAATGAACTTGACTTGACTCATCTTAAAATTTAAAAAATTATAAAAAGGCACTTTCGCCAAAAAGATTTCAACAAGGATCTTTTTCTGCACCCCTTAACAGACTTCCTATAAGGATTGCACACATATCATGTGAGATATTCACTAGAGAAAACATTACATAATGAATAACATAAGATATTCATGGCTGAGCTATGGGTAAAAAACAATTAACTTTTCTTGTGATTTTGTTCTTTTTTGATCACTTCCTGTGTAAATGAAGGAGCTCACTGATCCTTACAATCAAACATTGCTGTCTGTCTTATCCTGTGGTACAGCAAGGATGAACAATAGTTTTTTAACAAAGTACTGTTTCCTCTCTTTGAGCTGTTCAAATGAAATACAGTTGCTACAAAATACAAAAAAAAATATGTATATGCTTAATTTAGCTTTTCCACTTTCAAGTTTGAATCTGTGATAGACTGGTATGTTCTTCTTGCTAAATAATTTGGTTCCCATTCCAAATCCACAGACGTGTTTTCAAGGAGAAAAAGATGAGATAATTTTCAAATTTTTTTGGACAATGGTCTAATCCTACCTTTACTCTAGAAAACTGAACAGTGCCAGGGCTTTCCTCCTCCCTAAGATTACAACAGCAGTGTCAAGCAGACTTAGTCCAGTAGTTACCATGAACAGGGTACCATTCCTAAAAGGTGCCTGGTGTCAGCCACACTGATTGGCAAGCTAAAGATTGACATATATGTAAATTGGCCTCAGGACCAGAGAAAAGGGCATGGTACTGTCTGGTTGACCAGTATAGATGGACCCTAAAAAAATCTGAGTTCTTTAAATCTCATACCATGTGAGCAGTTTTACAATAGTACCATCAAGACAGCAGCCCACTGTAACATCATCCCCCAGCATCTATAGATTATGTTTATTTTTTTACCCAAAGACTGACACGGCATTATATTGCTGTATCCTAGAACTAATATTTCATGACCAGTTAGTTTACTAATGCAATATCATCTCTTTTTTAACAGATACAAGTTTTCATTAAATGAAGTCTCCAATACAATTTGGGCCTATCTTCTGAATACTGGATTAACAGAGGTCAAGTTAATATCACATCAATAGAATATCTCATCTGTAAGAATTTTAAGAGTTAAGACAAATTCTGACAAGCAATGCAAATCTCAAGAACAAGTGATCATCCAACAATAATCTAACTGAAATTTAATTTTCTCATTCATTCATGAGAAAGTTCACAAACTGAGCTTTATAAAACCATTTAAGATATTTGGTTTCAGACCTATTTTCATTGCCTGAGTTATGGGAAATGCAAAATGCAGTAACTAAAATTGAAAAATTGAACTGTTTTTTCAAATTCCTCTTTTAATAATCTACAGCTTTATTTGTTAACAGCTAGGTATATCTTTTTTCCTTATGAAGAAGTATAATTATTTTCTTTTTAAATAAGAGTTCACAATGAGAACTTGTGCTCTGAGTACTTCATTCACTGTGAAATAAGAACAAGTACTTCAGTCTGCTGAAAGAGATTCTCTGCTTATTGTATCCTATATGAAGAGATAGAAGATTATCCATGTTTCATACAAGCTTAAAAATGAAAGCTACAACTTGAAGAAATTACTGACTACAGGAAATACAAATGACTGTTGCTTACTATGTGTTCCTTACTATGTGCAGTAAACCAGTCTCTGAGAGACTTTCTTTTAGGCTATTTCCTTTTAAAAATATGTATAAGAAAGTGAGAAGCACGTCTATGACTAAATGAGCTGGTTTGCATTACAAATTGAAAAAATATGTAGGCCAGCATTTCATGCACAGAAATAGCCTGGGAAATAGAAATCGCTATATTAACCCGTACTGTTTCCCTCCCATAGTGGGTGTGACGGTGTGTTCGCCTGTCACCCAGATCCACTGAGTTAGGCAGCTCTGCTGAAGGCAAACGTCCTTTATCAGGCTCTGGCAGCCTCCCGCTCTCCTGCGATGCCTTCAGCCCTTGACACCAACATGAGGCTCAAGTTCTCGATCACGGCTCTTCTTCTGGAAGTGATCATCATTGTTCTGTTTGGGATATTTGTGGAATATGAAAACAGTGATAATTCTCTACCATCATACCCATGTAAGTGTTGCTGTCTAAGATTTATAGAAGTCAGAATTTCTTTAAACGAATACTAATCAAGTTTTCTGAATAACTTAAAAAACCTGCAGATAGAGCTAGAAAAGAAAGGCACGCTTTGGGACAAACAAACTTTTTCTGAGATGACTTCAAAGACAAATTCAAGCTGAGCACATATGAAATACTGAAAGTGCCTAACTGCTGAGAAGTTAGCTGTTTTGAGAGAGAAGCATCCTGAAAATAGTTCTAGTGTTTGCATAGCAGATTAAAAAATGGAGAAATATGAATTGCTTTGAAAAATTCTAGCATTCTACAGAGATGGATTGTAGCGCTTCTTGCCGGACCTTTTATCCTATTGTATCAAATAATGAAAATTAACAGAACTTTTCATTATTATCACCCAGGTTTCAAAGGGCTGTCTTTCGCGAACATGGAAATTGGGCAGCATATTTGTTATCATTACAAAATATATTTGCAGAAACTGAACTCCATGAAGGGCAATAGTTTTTGTCACAAGGTGGATAAACCCCTCCTATCTTTCAGAGCAGTGGTTCAGCTGTTGACAGTAATGGTTCAGTCTGCAAATGTTTGTTGATTTGTTGTTCTGAAAATGCTTGATGAAGTTCAGGGAGAAAGCTTTCAGCCTGAGAAGTAGTTACTGACTTCTCCCACACTCCACGTCCTCATGCGAAGATCAGACTGTTGTAAATAATCAGTAAATTAAGTATGCAGAGGAGCAGCCTGTGTCTTACTGGAAGTACTGAAGTTTTGTTGTTCATTTTCTTGATTCTGATGTCTTAATGACTTGTAGTCCTGATAGCAACCCTCTCAATGATGATCTTAACAGTACAGAACTCCTTGCCTGTATGTAGTACCCATGTAATTTTGAACATATCCTTCTTTTTATGTCATTACAACTGGCCTTTCAGTGACTATTACAGGGGAATATGATTTTGGGGTCACTCCACTCCCTAGTAGTCTTTTGTTGTGTATCCTCAGACAGGTCATTGTCCAGTTGAGAGAAGAGTAAATATATGTCATTTTTCAGCTTCAGAACTGAGCCAGCGGCTGAACATTGGGGGCTAATTACTCACATTTGGGTTAACTCCACTAAGATGTAGCAGTATCCCCAAGAGATAGTAACTTAGGCTATGCCAGAGCCTGTTCTCTTTCTGAGACACAGCTTGGCCACATCCATGATGTTTAACTATCCCAGTTCCTAAATGAAGTGGCCTTATCTAAATGGTATATTGGGAATGACCCTTTGTCCACTGTCACCCGGGAAGTGATATCTGTCCTAGGCAAAAACTATTCCAGAGACCACACTAGTAATTTGACAGCACTGATAATTCTACTCTGGCAGTGTTATTTTATTAATGTAGGTGACCTTCTCATAACTCCTCCTCACAAGTCCCAACCTCTGCCTAGGTTCCTCTTCTTAAGTACAATCTTGCAGAGGAGCAGCCATCATTACTAATTGGCTCAGCCCTGGCCACACCTGGAGCCAAGGGAGATTTGAGAAGCTTCTTACAGGGGGGCACCTCTGTAGCCCCCTCCCCTGCTACCTAAAACCCCACCACAAAAACCCAGAACACACTTTCAGGCCCTCTTTCTCTCAAACTTCCCTGTCCGCAAAGTGCACACAAGAGCACAGTTTACCTGAGGATCTGACAGAAAACTAATACTATGGTTGGGTACATGTATTAGGACATATCCTGAGCCAGGGGAAGTCCTGGCAAACTGCTTCCCATGCTATCCCCAGAGAGTTTAACTCATCTGTACCTCATAGATTTAGTTGTTTCATCCAAGGGCTGACTTATATACTCAGAACTGCAGTGCAAGGCCTGATTTTGTATGCCTTAAATACCTCAGCACCATGAAACCAAGCTGTTTCAGTAGTTCTGGACTGAAGAAAGATGAAAATAATAATTGAGGATCACCATAGTTTAGCACTCAGGTAAGAAGGGAATGAGCTGAGATCAATCCCAAAGCATAGCTTTGCATTATATTTATTTCAGGTGGATGCAAGTGTAAGCATGGTGAATTGAATGGACAACTTCAGGTGTGCAGTGTCACTAGAATGGGAGGCCAAGGGTGTGTGATGGCTTTGCAAACACTCCTAGAGGATTTCTTTTGTACAGATATCCTGTATGTAATGTCATGCGATTGATCCATGATTCATGGCTTGGGAAAACTTATGCACCTCTCTTTTTCAGGCTTCTACAGCTTACTCCTTTATGCAGAGCAAAATCACAGTTTTTTAGTACAAACCTAGATGCCACAAGCATCTTTGTGTTGAGACTGACCACCATGCAGAGACCTTGCAGTGGAATTAATACATTGGTCTTGAGCAGCCTTGCAGAATCACGTGCAGTAGTTTTGCTCAGGATCTGCTGGAGCATTTTCCCCAGTCTTTATTTTCCTGTCTTACAGAATAGAAGTACTATGTTTTATTAAACACAGCTAGTTACTGAAACTGTTTATTTCAAATCATGCTGTTTTCTCCATCATTTTAAATCATTCCATATCTACTCTTCTTCAAAAGGATGCATAAGAGGTAGTTAAAGCACAAGGTATAGTCTAAACTAGTTGAAATTTGTCCTCAACATCCATGAATTAACCTAGATTTAACCAGGACTTTTAATCTTTTGTGTAAATAAGCCCAGATCATTTTAAAACATTTATATGAATCCTGGCTAGCCCTCAGGAGGACTCAGGATTATATGTCAAACAGCTGCTTGTTTCAAACAGAACTGTTTCTAATCTTCAGGGCTGGGGTGAGATTTCTAAAAGCACCTTTCGAAAGACAGTTGAGAATGCAGAAGCCCTGTTGGTGGGCATTCAGAAATAAACTCCTCAGTCATCAACACACTTTTGACACCTGTTTTTTTGCTCACATGTAGTCAGGTTACTTAAGCAGTAAAGCTTCTTTTACTAATCTAGGCATGATTTACTGAGACGTTGTATACATGAATGGGATTGTTTTGATGAGAAGAATTTACTTGCTTTGTCTGCAATGATTTAACCAGAAGATTGCAAACAAGAGAAAGCAATACACTGAATGCTAACAAACCATAATCTCCTCTGGGAGAAAATTTTTCTTACCTGGAGCTAACTACCCTGAATGGGCAAAACTAAAACTGTTGGAAAGTCCTATGACATAGGCTGATTAAATAATTAAAAGAGCAGAAGTAGGTAATTTTCAAACATACCCTTCATTTTGTGCATGAAACTCAGGTGAGATGAAAACTGAAAACTGTTGAAGTCATATATTACTTTGACTTGTCATGTTAAGTGTTTATTGAATACATTTGCGTTTCCTTTTCTAAGGTGAAACAAAAAGGCTACTTTTGTAAATGATATTGCTGTTCAACTTTTATGGATTTGCCCTCTAGTTCTGTATTTTTTTGGTAACATTAACAAGCTTTTAATAAAGTAGTTGTACAAGAGTCAGACAAATAACCTATGCCAATACTCAAATGTAAAGGTGCTGATCCCACAGGTTACTGGGTGAATGGTCACTCATAGAAAATTATTTTAAAAAGAGGAGAAAAAGGCTTTCTCAGCATACAATTTCCACTTATCTTCCAAAAAGAGGGAAAGATATCTTGGGTTACTCCTTCTCTTATTTGAAAAGAGCTT
The DNA here is from genome assembly GCF_018691265.1 of Tyto alba. Taxonomy (NCBI): domain Eukaryota; kingdom Metazoa; phylum Chordata; class Aves; order Strigiformes; family Tytonidae; genus Tyto; species Tyto alba. The sequence continues at coordinate 45,485,214 of NW_024881316.1, read as the reverse complement.
CTTCATGTGACCTGTCAACATATTTTTGTCCCACTCAAAAAAAAACCCTAGGTGGGTGATCACCTGTACCTGAGATCATCAGAGTGGTGTTAGAGGAATGCTGGAAAGGCTATCCAATCTCAGTCTTACCAGCACTAATGACTACTACATGTTTTCCAAGACATTTGAAGGAGAGTCGCTCTAGATGTGCTGTTCACCATCACAGAAAAAAGACATAGCTCTGTGTCCTTGTGGCACAGGCTGCTGCAAGCTGGGAGGGTACACAGGCAGTTGTACCCATCAAATTATCTTGTATTTTAATATCCTTTTCCTAAACACCCACTGCTGACTCCCTCTCACGTAGGAATATGGACAAATTAAGCTGTGGTTTGGGTTCTGCATCCACTAAGGCTCAGGAAGGTTGTATTAGCATGGTTTTCATGGGCCACAGCCATATCTTTTTCATCTCTTTTCAGGTCCCCCGAACCAAGGGAATATGTTGAGCTCTAAGCAAGGCTTATTTTCACACAGAATTGCAATACAAAATATGCAGGTATATTAAAAGCAGAAGTCCAGATGGGGAAGTTAAGTTGATTGTGTATGCTTTAAAGTAAGTAGTAAGCACAACACGAGAGTTTGTATAGTAGTTCTGGAAACTGAGTAGCACGTAGGAAAGTGGAAAGGTTCAAAGGACTTTGGTGGCTTCAAAAATCCCATCACTGGCTATTATTGAAGTCAGGAAATAAATGTGAAAATGCGCAGACTAAAGAGGAAGCAAAAGGGTTGGGGATGTCTGCAAACCACTTACATTTCTATGCTGTTTCTTAGATGTGTGTAGCCCAATGTAAAGGATCTTACTACATGCATGTATTTCAGTGCTAGGTCAGGGTTGGAATATGACAGTGCAAATATAATAGGGTTTATTAGGAATGCCCAGTAATTTATTGTACTTCTGGGCCCTCTTTTGGCTAAACATGGTAATGCAAAAGTGTAAGAATGCTGAAAGTACATAACTGGGAAATGTAACTTCAAGCCAAATTATTATATTAATCAGGTCAACATCTCACGTTATTCCCACATATTTGTATGTAGGAGACAATGAAATACAAATGAAAAGAAACAGTTTGTCTAGACTAGGATTCTTGCTAACAACAAAATTGGAGAAAAAGCTTTAATTACAGGACTCAAACCTGTTTGGTGTAGAGTCCATTAAATCACATAAATCACATCAGAGTAACAAAACATTTTAAAATATAAAATATCCATGTTGTGGTGATAAACTCAGTTTGTAGTAAAAAGCCTAAAATAGAAGAGGAAAAAAAAAAAAAAAAAAAAAAAAAAAAGAAAGACTTAAAAAAAGGTAGAAAAAGTACTAGCCATATTTTAACAAAGTTCATATTTGAAAAAAAAAAAAAAAAGCATATTTGAAGGAGGGCTAAGTACATGCTGATTATCAATATTAATTTCCTACTTTAGGCATTACCTTAAACATCTTTTTCTTTTACTCAGGTATATAAATCTATCTCTTTTTAAGGATAACAAACATACCTTTGGACTGGACCAACTATCACTCTACCAGAGAAATCCCATGTACAATTTTGGAGTTAGCCAGAACATGCTGGGTGTGACAACCTTTATTTGGGGGGAAAGAACTTTTCTGTAAGGACATGATACTCTGATGTTCCAGTTAGCTTCGCACATGGAGAACAGTTCTGGACAAGTTACATTTGTTAGTATAGAGATCTAGTGTTCTTTCCATACTGATACATAAATTAGTAAAATCAGTAATTGGGTATTGCATTTTCCAGATGCTTAATCTTCAACTAGTAGACTGGTCATGAAGTGGGGAAGGATGGGTCATGCTGATGACATAATTTTGGAATTCTTTTCCATTAAATCCTCATTTTTCCCTAGCTTTCCTCCCCTCATAGTCACTCTTCATAGTCACTACACAGACCTGTTTTCCCTTCAGATTTTCAGGATGTCCATGTGATGATATTTGTTGGATTTGGTTTCCTGATGACCTTTCTGAAGAAATATGGATTCAGCAGTGTTGGTATCAACATGCTTGTGGCTGCCTTCGGTCTCCAGTGGGGAACCCTGATGCAAGGATTTTGGCACATGGAAGGAGGGAAAATTCATGTTAATATCAAAAGGTACACGTGAATTTACCAAAACTGACATTTCTATCCCTTAAGATATCAGGAGAATCCATAAACTATAACAGCTGTGGGATTGTACTTCTAAATTCACTGAAATGTAATTGAACCTTATTGTCCACCTCTCAACATTTGTCTGTCTTCACCTCTAAAGGGACAAGAGCTGATGCACTGGGCCAAGGGAACCAAAGGTGGGATGAAATTTGAGGTGTTATGTTACATGTGGGCCATAGGTCATATAGAAAGACTGCTTTAAATCTCTGGAGCTGTGGAAGCTGGAAAATTTCCAGCAGTAGCACAAAACCTCCTGCATCTAGCAGGCATGAAAGGATCTCCCCTTCCATGACACATGGGGTCACAGAAGAAAGGCTAGAACAGTGTGTCTATCCATTTGTGAGGTTTTTTCCTACTTCTCAAGGAATGATTTGCATGAGCACCATACTGCAGTAGGTTTTGGACCCCATAGAATAAGACACCTTATGAACAATGTCACTAGATACTTTTAAACCCCCTTCCATTCATCTGTCCTGCTTTTACCAAGGTCTCAGAGTGTTTTTCACATCTGCAGGTCTGTTTAGTGAGACAACTTGTAGACAATTTTAAAAGGAACAGCATCTAAACATTATTGAGGGACAAGCAGAAATAATACTAGTAGCTCTTTAATGCTTAGAGGCAGGCATCTGTAGAGGCACCCATAAGTTAGTATCCCTCTGTGCTGCAAGTTTTTGACCAATTTGTGATTTTATTTATCCTTGCCATTGTCCATAACCTGTTAACACTAGCCCTTCCTAACAGCTAGTGCAAACCATCTGACCAAAGCTCAGAGCTCCCTGTCATCTTTGTAGTTCAAATGACAGTCAGAGCTGGAAATACCCCTGTACATCTGCAATACACATCTCATCTGACTTTTCACTATAATTTCAACCATCTAAACACATACATGGTATAAGCTGTAGGTAATCTTCCCATGCTTTTTCCTCAGTAGCTGGTAAGATCCCTAGAAAACCCATTTGGAAAGGTTTGATTTAATTTTCATCCACAGAGATAATCCTGATAATTTTATATCTAAAGAGCAAATGGTGTATCATTTTAATAGTATAACAGGTTTGATATTACAGCCGTATTTCAGGTCTCTTTAAACTAATTTTATTTTTTCCTGTGTTTTTGCTTTACTTTGTCTTGGTTCTACTCCTTTTCTTAATTTCAGTATGATAAATGCAGACTTTAGTACAGCAACTGCTTTGATTTCGTTTGGAGCAGTCCTGGGGAAAACCAGTCCTCTTCAGATGCTGATCATGACATTGCTGGAGATCACAATCTTTGCATGCAATGAACATCTAGTTACAAAAATACTTCAGGTACAACTACTTAGCAATAATTGTTTTCTGCTTATAACAAATACTTTCATTTTGTAATACTTCCTGTTTACATATTCTAGGTTCTAGTTTCTACCATAGAAAATAAACCATTAAAGTAATCCAGGCTTCTTCTTCTTCATTAAATTCTAATATTTATGCTGTATAAAATCTATGGCATTATTTTGGGTCCCTATTACAGGCCATGGATGTTGGAGCCTCAATGACTATCCATGCTTTTGGAGCTTACTTTGGATTGGCTGTAACCCTAATCTTGTATCGTCCTGGCTTGAAAAACAAACATGAAAATGAAGAATCTACCTATAATTCGGACATATTTGCTATGATTGGTAAGTGAAGTAATAACGAGTGTTGATTAGTTGTTCATTCCCCTTTCAGCCCTATGCTTTAATGGTTACCTATTATTACGTTGCATCCATTCTCTTAAAACCAATCATAGAAGCATTGTCTTTTTTGTCCGATGAATGCACAATCTTTTCAGTGACAGACAAACATCTTTTTACAGTTTTTCCTTGTTTAAAAAAAATGAAAGATCAAATTAAAGGTGCATTTTCACTGTGCATTAGTGGTGAATCCCTTTTTGTTAAATCTTCTGTTACAAACAGCATTTTTATAGAAATTAGTCATAATTAAAAGTACTGAGCTGTGTCTGTCCCACTAATGAATGTTAGAAATGATACATCTATCTGTCCATGAGTTCTACTCATATATCAATTTACCACCTAACACTAGCAGTTATATCAATATGTGATAAAGGATTTGCATGTGAACTGTCTTGCTATTCTAGTATGATTTTCACTGTGTTGGTGAGCTCTGGCAGGGACTGGGGCATGACAAGGGGTCACAGTGTGTTAAAGTCTTCCAGTAAGATTTGACAGAGACCAAGTGTCAAAATCCCAGGTGCTAGTGTCAAAAGCTTCTACATGATCTATTATTTTTTCCAGCATTTTGGCTATTTCATATTTCTTATTGATCATTTTTCTCATTTCTTGTAGCTAGTTCTGTTGTGTTGGACCTTTCACATTGAAATATCCCTTGTGACTGAACAGTCTTTGTTTTATTTTGATTTATATTCATCCAGGTACCTTGTTCCTTTGGCTTTTTTGGCCTAGTTTTAACTCTGCCATTGCATCTGATGAAACTTTCCAGGTTAAGGCAATTGTCAACACTTACTATTCCTTGGCTGCATGTACCATCATAACATTTGCCCTCTCCAGCCTCGTGGATCAAAGAGGCAAATTCAGTATGGTAAGCATCACTTCTCAACCTCTGTTAAATTGAATCATCCCTCTGTGATAAGGATGATTGAATAGATTTCCAATGTCCATGAGCTATCTAGAGCCTTTGCTCATAGTGTGGACAAACTTAGAGCTATTATGCTTTTAAAAGCTATAGTGTGAGGTTGGGCCCTGAGGCAACCCACCCTGCTTTAGGTATGTGATGATTCCTCAGTGGGATCACTGCATCTGGAGAGTGAAAAGCTCTTAGACATGATGGTGATGGTCCTGCTCCCTTGTTCTCTCTTGTCCACAGAACCTGATGGACCATAGAGACATTAGTCCAACGTTCAGGTAGACTTTTGGCTCTTATTCCAAAGAAAATCTTATTTGCGTTACCATATTGTAATAGGCAAAATAGTTCTCTCAAAGCAATGGCATCTTTCCTGGCAATCGCACAGTGAAGCTGCACAACAGGCAAAGCCAAACTAGGTTGGGGATGCCAGACTGTCAACCCTTCATCTCCTTGGCCTAAAATCCAGCCCTGTGTTTTCACGCATATTTTTTTCCAGCAGTCACAGTGTTTATCTAAGCCCAGCATGAGCAGGCACAGCTCAGTGAGCCTGCAGAATTTGCTGCTGTTGTAGGAGGCAGTCCTCATTGGCTCAGCCTGGCTTATCAAGGGGTCTAATGAATTGTAGTGACTTTGCAAAAGTTGCACTGCATTAAACTGGCCCCAGTTAAACTGGCTTAGAGCAGCTTTGAACCAACATTCTGAACTTGTAGCAGGGAACCAGATTTTAAGTTCCTGTTCATTCTTCATTGGAAAAATCCCACCTGAAGAAAAGGAAAACTTCTGTATGCAAAAAAAGTCTTCAAAATCACTCAGCCCTAAAACAAGCCTCTATTCCACGTATATCATCTCCACCTCTGTGTACTCTTTGCAGGTTCTCATTCAAAATGCCACCCTGGCAGGAGGAGTAGCAGTGGGTACTTGTGCTGACATGTCAATCCACCCTTTTGCTGCCATGTGCATTGGTGGCATTGCTGGAATCATCTCTGTCCTTGGGTTCCACTTCCTTACTGTAAGTGCTGAGGACCAGCCCCTGCTCTCATTTACTTATTGCTTCATTGATTTTACTAGAGCTCCCTTTGTTTGCTAGAAAGGCAATTTAGAAACTGGCTGATACACTATAGAGAGTAAGCTGTAGATAACAGTTATTTTTAAATCAGTGTGACTTAAATATATGATTATGTGCTAACTTGAGTCCATCACCTAGCTAAAACCAGAGAAGGAACACAAAGATATTACAGTTCATTAAAAATGGGGATTTCTGTTCAAGGAGCTGCCAGAATTTTGCTCCAAGCCCATGTTTCAGTGAAATAGGGCTAATTACATTTCAGTCTTTTAAAATTTCTAAGTAGATCTGTAATCAGAAAACCTTTTTGAAGTATAAAACGAAATTATTTCGTATGCAAAATGTAGAAACAAAATTTTCTGACTAAAACTGTTTAAACTGACATTTCCTGATGGAGAAACCTCTTGGAAGAAAATATTTGAATAGCAGACACAGAATAGATGTGTAGTGTTACTTATCCACCTCTTTCAACTTTTGCTGTAGTGCCTGAAGTGATTAAGAATACCAGTGGACTGCTTTGTACCATTATATGTATGATGGTAGATTGGACATTTGTACTATTATATGTATATACTTGGTTTTCTCTGCATAGAAACAACTTCACAGTGAAAGGAAAGAGAACCAGTTTTATAGCTAAATTTTGTATACATGAAATAAGTTAAACTATTTCTTGTACTTCTGCACTACTTTCTTTTGTATATCATTCTAGAGATGATGGAAGATTATAAAGTAACTATAAACTTCATATTTCTCCTCATTTCAGCCTTTGTTGTCATCCAAACTGAACATTCAAGACACTTGTGGAGTTCATAATTTACATGGTTTACCTGGAATACTTGGAGGTATTGCTGGCATTGTAGTAACTGCAATAAAAGAGGAAGCTAGGTGAGTTACAGAAATAAGAAAGGAGTTTATTGCTTTCTGAAGGTCTAGCTAATTTTACAGCTTCCTTTGATCTAATTATTATATTTTCTTCAGAAAATGCATCTTTGATTTGATGTCAAATATCGTGTTCTGTTTTAAATAGAACTCTTCTGGATATCCTTCCCTTAACACACTCTTTATATGCCAAGTGCATTCCAAACTAAAAGCTCAAATAAAAATAAATAAATTAAAAACATAATAAAAAACAACATACAGAACCATTCAAACATAAAAGATTCTTTATTATGATTCTACAATTACACTGCCGGTAACTGTAAGATTTCCAAGAAAATTGACAAAATAGGCTATTTCCATTATTTTAATTTTAGAGACTCCAAGAAGATGAAATGTTGGTCTTTTTGGCAAAGCAAAGCATTCTCTGCAGGTTTTCAAGATAATGATATCCTTTTCAAAGAACTTGTTTTCATCTATAGTCTAAAATAAAACCAAAATAAAATCATGATTTCTGTATTGTACACAGCAATGGCAGTATATTTTCCTATGTGCTATCTTGTCTAACAGACAGCAAGTACAATGTTGTAAGACCAATTATCATTCTCAAAGTGTGAGAACTTTTTGATTGTCAATGGTTTATTTTCTTTCAGGCAAGGTGTCATTTCTACTCCTGGAATGCAGGCTGCTGCCCTGGGCAGTACAATCGGAATTGCACTGGCAGGCGGAGCATTGACAGGTCAGTATGATGCATATAGCAACTGAAATATATGCGAATTTAGTGGTTTTCCCATGAAGAACATCAAAATATCAACGATTTAATGTGAATAATACAAAACAGAAAAATAGATACAACGAATGATGACACACTGGCAGAAACATATATATGGAAGTCTTCCAATAATTTTGTCTTCAAATGAAACCTAGATATCCTACTGCATACATGTTTCAAAGATACTAGGTTGTATATGTAGGAATAGTAAGATGTTTTTCTGGATGAAATTCTCTAGATTCAGACACTTAAAATTCTGAGCAGAAACTAGTTCGAGATTAAGACATATTCATTTAGGTGTCACATATTTATGTGTAATTGTGGATAGTTTCCAAACTAAAATTCAGGCTGAAATAGAAAATTCCAGTCTGAAATCTGGGAAATGTTTGAGCAATTAAAAACAAGCTCTTATTCACGTTGACATGAAGAAACCTGCATCACCTCTCATAATGAGTGATATGATGTCCCAAGATGGGTGGGCATTTATATATACTAGGAAACAAGTCAGAATAATTAGATGACTCCCCAGGAGAAATCTGAGAAACATTTATTTAGGCATTTTGTCCATTTTTTAACCTCTGATGATGTTTTTCCTGCAGGTGGTATTCTAAAGCTGCCCTTCTTGGGACAAGCATCTGACCAGAACTGCTTTGATGACTCTGTTTATTGGGAGGTAAGATACAACCTTCCATTATTTTCATTATTTTGGAAGATGTACAGCACACTACAGTCCTGCTCATCTGGGGTTTGTGGTTTGCACATAAGTCAGCTTTCAAAAATGCTCTGCCTCAGGCTGTGAATTTATCAAGGCCATCTTCAAGATCTTTTTTGGACTTGCTAGCTAGTCATGCTGTTTACATTGGACTAACCTTGAACAAAAAGCAGAAATAGAGCCAACAAATTGAGACATCAGTGGAGCTTTTTATCTCTCTTTTAAGTGTTTGCTGCACCAGGTATCCTCTTTCTTCTTGTAATTCAGTCACATAATATTAGCATTTTTGACCAAATGGTACTGTTTTTCTAATGTTATCTAGAATTTCATACTGAATGAAATTTAGAACACTTTGATGTTTGTAGGGTGAGTCTCCCTAGGCTAAGCAGAAGCTCTTCTGCTTCCTGGCTGAATGATCTGTTCACTGAGGTTATCAGAAGAAAATGAGCCTCCTGGAACTGTTGTTTTATGCATGAAGACACAAACAACAGGGCTGATAAACAAGTACATTTGAAGTATCCCTGCTAGGCTCCCTTTACACTCAATGAAGAGATGTCTCTAGACTGCAGTTCATTTGAATACTTCCAGATCAGCATTAGGTTACATGAATGAAAACCTTGAAAGTCTCTATATTCTCCACTGATAATGAAAGAGCTTTCATTGCCTACCTCAAATGTAGACCTCTACACCATAGAGACGTAGGTTTGATCAGCTGAGTCCCACATACATCTGAATGCCTATAAACAAGTGCAGAGCAGAAACTCAGACATACCCTCCCTCTTGGCTAACCTAAGAAGTTCCCTGTACTGTTTGTAGGCTTTCTGCATCCCCCTTAATTAGAGACTGATGACAGATTCTTAATTTAGGCATTCTGAATTTTATCCTTTATGCCAGGACAAACTCAAAAACGCAAGACAAGAAGAAATACAAGATACACATTCTTTCTAAACAAAATGTTGTGAACTCAAAAGTAGACTAAATTAGTTTTTTAATGAATTAAACTCCAGTATGAACAACAATATTTGGCTTTTGATGAAAGTTTTCAGTCTAAGGGGAAGTTTTGAGTCAAAAGATCAGCTGTAGCAAAGACAATCAGAAAAAACAACTTTTAATGACAGCTCTGTAAGTCATTCGCTGTTTGACCTCAGGAAAGTCAAAGCACTGGTTTTCAGCAAGACCTGAAAAAGGCTGTCAGGTGTAAAAGATAAAAATGTTAGGAAAAGGAAAGCTTTAAAATGTGGCTGAAGAATTCACAGTCTGTATTGACCAGTGATAATAATACAACCCTGTTTAACTGAAGGTACTGTAGGATCATTAGAACAGCTCAGAAATACTGTATGCTACATGAACTTTATCAAGTAGTGGAGAAGGACGTTGATATTTGGCATACAAGATCATTTACATTTCACTAGAGATGGTCACCTTGTTTCTTTAGAGCTCTTTGAAAATCTTAGATATTAATTTTGCACTCTCGTAGCTAACACCAGTGTTAAGGAATTCTTCTATTAAGAAAACCCTGAATTAATCCCTCAGAAATCAGAACTGGTGGTACATGTCGTGCTGGATCAATGTTAATGAATAGACACATAATTTATACAAACAAAATGACATTCTCAGTGTACTTTAGTCTCCTTTAATGGCAAAAGGAAGTCTACATCTCATCAACTGAACTCTTCTCTGATTTTCATGGCAGGTTCCAGAAGAGGAGAAACTACGTGAAATTCACTCCAACAACTATGATGAGCACAGCAGATTTGAAGCCAATATGTAGAAAAATAATTAATCTGTAATATTTTTCCTAATGATGCTCTTTTCAGTTTGAAATGCTAAAAACCAACATCCGAGTATTGTCCTAACCACACTATGTTTTCAACAAGGATCTATAAATAGCTATATTTTTGGACTATAATACAAGCTTGATTTTAGAATACATAGTCATAATGCCAAGCTCAGGTGAATTAATTAGATCCTTCCAATTTATTTGTTCATCAGAAAAACCCACCACAAACTGCTCTACAAATTTATCTATATTTTACCTTTTGTCATCACTGAGTCAATATAGTTATTGAAACAACCTTTGTGTTTCAAGCCTACTACAGGATACCATATTTAACTAAGATTTCTGAGTTACCATCACATCCTTCAACTGTGTAGAGGTAATCAAGAAGAAATGGATTGATATTGTTTATTTGGATTCCAACAAGCTTTTCATCAGAGCATCCCAGATTAACTTTTTAAGAAATCATGTTTTCATATTTTCAGATGGGGGAGAAAATGTGCTGCATTTTGAATATTGGTTATGACAGGCAACAAAATGTTGAAATAATTTCCAGGGTAAAGTACAGAATATAGTTATAGATAAGGTATATTAAGTGGCAATATGAGTATCAATATTCCTTGTTAATATGTTTATTGAAAGGGAGAAGAAAGTGAAGTGGTAAAAAATTTCTTTATTGTCATGGATTTATTTAGACTCTTTCAAGGACACAGTAAGGAAACTGAGTAGGAGACATGAAAAATGGGTATTTGCTTAATATGCCTTATTACATCCAACAGTAATAAGTGGTTAATAGCACTGTTAATGTCAATATATATAAACTGAACTCATTGCTAGCTCCAAGATAAAGAGTGAGTTGCTAGCAACTGATCAGAAAGCAAATATGTTCAACTCACTCAGTGGAGAACTGCCGTGTGGTTAGTCGCTACCTTTGAAGTCGCTGCCTCCTAAAACAAGACAAAACAGAAAGAAGAGAACTGAAGCTAAATTAAGGTAAATTAACTCCATCTGAGAAGTGATGATAATGTCAGCTCGATTAAGAGAGAAAAAAAGTTGAGATATCTGAAGAAACCCTGTGAGATGACAGTAGCCGGGAGCAGAGTCACACATCTGTGCCTACCTATGTGAGGTAATCCATTGAGAGGCAACGGATGGGAGATGAAAATCTAACAGAAGGATCACAGTGCCTCTAGGCATCATTCAGACACAGAAAGCTACCACTCATGTCTTAGAAGGACAATCTACAGTAGATGAACTTTCAAGACTTTTTTATATTAGCATCTTATTTCATGTCTTAATTATCAGATTTAAGGGAGAAACTCCTCTCATATAAATTAGCACAGATATTTTCAATTCTGCTGATGTATTTTTCCTTGAAACACTTTAGAAAGATACTGGGCAGGGCTGTCCCATGTGTTATATCAGTTGTATACTGACATATATGTCATATTTCTATCTATGAATGAAAATACATCTGTTATAACACACTTTAGTTCAGATATGTTCTTTTGCAGATGTGCAATGACTGACTCTTTTTTACCTTGTCGGCTAGAAGACATCTTTTATCCTTTCAAAGCTTTCACATAATAATTTTTGTAAAAACTGAGAAGGTATTTAACAATGTAAATATTGCAAATGTAAAGTTTTTAGAAGTATTTTGTGCATAATATATGAATTATTGAAGTACTTGAAAAAGACTCCATATGTAGACAGACTGTAAAAATGTCATCCTCAATACATGAAGCTCATCCTTCAAAATCCTACTTGGGGATTCAGAAGGTCTTTCATTCACCTATAGCTGTGAGATAGTCTCATTGATTGTGAGTGTTGACCACAAAGGAATACCTGAGCGAGAAAGTACCAGTCACTGTGAGTAAATCTTTCAGAATGATGCCTTCAATAGTTATCTTTAGTTCTATTTTTTTTTTTAAAAAAAAAAAAAAAAAAAAAAGAAAAAAGGAGGAAAAATAAACTATGCAGTTTTGTTCTCCAGTTCTCCTTATAATCTTTCCATAGCAATCTTTCCAGACCTTCATCCACTAAGTACTCATTCTTGTCCTCTGCCTTTTTTCAGAAGATTAATGCCCCAGGGAAATCAGTCCTTCAGGTTCTCTCAAAAACAGAATAGTGAAATGGATCCCTATGCATGGAGATGTATTCCACCTAACCTATCTATCATTTTCAGGAAATTATGTTTCCTTTTTGACAAGGAAGTACCTTAGAAGTAGGGCCTGTGGCAATAGGACAAGAAGTTATGATTTTGATCTAAAAGACGGTAGATCAGACTAGGTATCAGTAAGAAATTTTTTACAATGAGAGTGGTGAAACATTGGCAAAGGTTGCCCAGAGCGGTGTTACATGCCCCATCCCTGAAAACATTCAAGGCTAGGTTGGACCAGGCTCTGAGCAACCTATCTGGTGGAAGATATTCTTGTTCATTGTGAGGGGGTTGGACTAGACGACTTTTAAAGGTCTCTTCCAACCCAAACCATTCTATGATTCTATGAATCTAAGTCTAGCTTAGCCTGGGAAACTATATTTTAGATGGCTGAAATCATGTGAGGAATATATGACTTTAACAACTGGAAGAGGGCAGGATGTGATAAACTACAGACCATTATATGAGAAAATTGCTGGATGTGACAGGAAACAATATAACACTCTGACAAGAATTACAGATAACCCCGTGAAAAATTAAAAGTGAGATATATGAGAAATGGCCTAATAGCACACATAATTGTAGGGGAAAATTGAGGATTTTCTGGTGAGCATAACCTTTGAGATGCCAGATATTATCCTATAAGCATAGATGAAATACCACCCTCAGGTACAGATGTAGCAAATCTAAGACCAAACAAAATTTAATTAGTAGTAGCGAAAAATGGGGAAGGCAAAGAGATAAGAACAGGGACAATGAGGCATGCAAAAAAACCTGCAGTGAGATCTGTCTGGGATATCTTTCAGGCAGTCCTTGAGATAGATCAATGCAGCCCAGAGCAAGACAATAAATCAAATCTCTTGTTTTGATCATCCATGTGTGTTTGATTTCCTCCTGTGGTCTTCACCCTGCTATGGTAGAAAGATACCGTTGATGCACAACCCAAAATTCACTCATTCCCTATGGTCAGAAGACTTAGACAAGTGCCTCAGCTCAAGATAGGTGAATCAAGGCCTTACAACCTGACCACATTGTATGAAAAAACTGGACACAGAATTTTCCCAGCATGTTTCAGTCTTTTTCCAGCATGCTTCAGACTGCTCTTCACCCTGAATAGACTCTCTATGAAACAGATGTTGCACAATGATGTCTGTGATGGAGTCATCAGAAAATTAAATACAGCAGTTGTTGGATTTCTAAATAACCATTGTTTAATCAGAGCTTCAAACATTACTTTCTTTTCAATGTAACTGTGCCCTTGAAGTGTATGACTTGTTTCTGCTAAGGTTCTTTAACCTAATCACTCACGTCCATACTCAGATGTCAGGTTCTCTGCCTTGGGATATTTTCTTTGGTTGGTTATTTCTAAATTAAAGCTTTGAATACCCTGAATCAGTAGAGCTTCTTTTGTACACGTTTACAACTGCTGTGTAATATGTTACTGGACACTATGGAGAGGTGTCCAGCCTTACAGAAGCTTAAAATGTTTTGCTGATAACCTTTTTACTTGTCAATGAGGGAATCATACAATGGCAGGAAAGGAAAGCAAGGAGTTAAATGAGACACAACGTGGAGGATGAACTTTGAAGATGGAACTAAAAAGTAAACCAAAGTTAAAGTGCAACTATTCTAAATTTGAGGTTCATGATGACTAACATTTCTTTTCTTTCTCATAAAAGCCTGCCAATGTTTTATCCTCTCCAGTAACCACTGAATATTCTTTCTGTTTTACCTTTGTTCTCGTCTTGACTTGTCTTTACATAAAAAAGCTTAAAAAAGACTTATATTTTAAAAGTGAGTACAAACGCATTCAGTATCGACATTTATTAATCTGTGTATAAAAATATCTGAAAAATATGAGTTAAATGGTAGCAACCGTGTGTAACTTTCAACTCAAAATTAGATACCTCCATCAGGATGCTGAAATCTCTTTCTTAGATTTCTGTCATTCTTAGAAAAAACCTTAGGAGACTCTATATTTTTCAAATTATTAGCATTTTGGAAGTTAGGTCAACCATCCCTTAAAAGATATTTTCTGTATCAAGTCCTAATCAGAAAACTCTTTCTCTGAAAGGGTAAAACTGGCAGAAGCCACTGGATTGGTGGTTTTCTAAGTAAAAACATAAATTTTAATGTTTCTAATACAGTGAATCTTTTTTTTTCTTTTCTTTTTTTTTTTTTTTTTTTGAAAGCGATTAAATACAGATAGATTACATTTTAATGAAATGAAACAAAGGAGTTGGACTTAAAGAAAGAAAAAGTTTTATCTTATTATTATTTCCTCTTATTAGCAATTGTTTCTTATTTAAACTAACAAAAGATCAAGCTTATTGACACACAACACTTTTCCAAAACACCAGTTTGTGTCCATAACTTTGAAGACTGTCTTACAGATATTTAGTACTACCTCTTTCAGAGCAGTATCTTTGTATTTCTTTACTGAAAGGCAAATTTACTTTAAAACCATTTACTGAACATTTGCCTGAGGAGAATAACGGACTCTGGCAACTCTATGAGTCATAAATAGAAGATGTTTATTTCTGATACAAGTGCATTTATGTATCTTCCTATCAACTGATCACACATAAACAAAAAGCTTGACTGGTTACATGCATTCTTCACACTCTGTCCATGTGCTTAAGACTAACATTTGATTGGTCATTACCCTCTGTCCATAATACATCAGATAACTCATTGGCTACAAGTTAGTTACTGCTATCCTAAGCCTATTGGTTAATTAAATCTTACAAGCACAAACACAACACTCTATACACTTTTAGCCCAAGGTAGAAAACTTTCTACTGTTTAAGAAATGGCCAGATGTTTTCCATTAACCATAGCCTGGCACGTTTTCTTCAGGTAAAGCTCAGCATCCTTATCTTGTTTTTCTACATTCCTGTTTGCTACTCCCAAGGCTTCTGGCCAATGAAGGTCAAGATGTTCTCATCATTCACTAGCTGTACAGCACTCTCAGTTCTTTTTCCTCTTTTCGCGTCCCTTCTGAGATGTAGCCAAAGTCTTGCTCTTGTCCAACATGGCCATTGTCCTCCAAAAACGATCCCACATTTGCCTACAAAATTTCTTTTAACATTTGTATTCAAATCTGTTGCTGGCTAAATGCATGAATTAAATGATCAGATGATCAATTCTATTTGTTTGATATTTCTTGGGGGCATACAATTTTCTTTCTCTCTCTTTGGGATCAATCTGTTGACAAAGAATGTATGGTGAGGCTCCTACCAAGAAAGAGCTTTGCCTCTTCTTCCCTAGCCTCCTGCAGAAGTTTACCTTTCACTCTCCCCTAGGAGTTTCCATCTCAGACCTGGACCTCTTCCCTTCCGCTGGGTTTTCCGTCCACCCAGAGCCTTATAAGGCCTACACTATACCAGCTTCCTAGAGTTTTTCTTAGACGTATTTCTGTTTCGGAAACAAAAAATATATACATTCAGTTCAAAACAGATCAGCAGTCCCCTGACACATACTTGTCCCTACACCTATACAATATCTCATCAAGCAAACTGGTCAGGGATCAGTCTCTGGTACTGCAGAGGTCACACACCCACACAACGACACTTTCTCTTCCCTGACCTCCAAGGTAGATCTCAGTTCTTCACACATCCCTCCAAGTACAGAAACGTACATAGAGATACTAGTATACATAAATACTAGTAAATACTAATAAATATTAGTAAAACCTACTACAAGAAAATGATATATGTTATCCCAATTCAGAACTACCATGCAAACACATTGAAGAGTACCAGAGGAAATCCTCTACTTGGAAGTAAGAACTAATTTACTTCAGAATAGTATGCATATTAATGAGATCCATTGCACTCTTTAAAAAAAAAAAAAAAACAAACAAACAAACAAAAACAAACCCGACTTTCCCACTTTAGAATCAAACTGTCTCCAGCATTGTCTTCAAAGATGCAAAGATGCTTACTTTATTATGAGTGACATAGCTAAGCAACCAGATCCCCCAATTTTCCAGCAAGTTTGGCCAATGTTCCGTATGTCTGCATCCATTTGGGGTATTTTTTCTCTTGAGTTCATGTTAGCTGAGGAGAATTGGGACAATGAAAAGAATGACTTTTGGTCTCCTAAGTCTTGCTCACTGAGATGACTATGCACCACAAGAATTTTCTCCCATTCCTAAAAGAACCTGACCCAGTTCTCATGCATCATGTAAAACACCATAGAGCAGAGAAGTATTTCTGCAGGGATCCTGATGCTTTAAAGAGACAAGGACAAGGGGCTCAGCCTGGGCACCTCATCTCACACAGCCTTCACATTCTTGCCTCAAGGTCATGTACAATTTAGTTCTCTACACTTCTACTAGAAAGCTCTTCTGAACACTGTTCTGAGGGCTGAAGTTCATTTCTGATCAGCCTCGATGAAAGCCCTGGATGGTTTCTTCTCCATGGTTTGTTTTTTTAACACCTCCTTCTCTGCCACTCACACCTTTAGACTCTAAGACACGAGTCAGACTGTACCTCTGCCCTCTTTTCTCAACCAGCAGAGGCCATCTTTTCTCAATTCTCCCTTCAGTTTTGGCTCCCCATTCAGAGATAATAATTCAAGTTCTTCTCTCCACCTCTCTTCCTGAAATGGTTACAGATGGATGTCAAAGTCAATAGACACAGCTGAAGATACAGGCCCTAACGTACAACTGGCTCTAGTAGATTGCCCTGCTTGAGTAGCAGTGTTGGACCAGATGACCTCTAGAGTTCCATTCCAGCCTCAACCATTATGTGAAAATCAGGAACATGTAAGGTGTGGATTATCTTACCAGTTTCAGCTTCTGATTTTGGAAGAGAAGGTGACCTTTTTTCTCTATTCACTTTAAAGGGAGAAGAGGCTATCAGATCAAGACAGACCTCACCGTTTGGTCAGATCAGCCTGACCCTACTTTTCTCTCTGCTTGAACTCTTACTAGAACAAAGATGTGTGCACCACAACAAATTATTCAGTTAGCACAGAGGAGTTTGGCACTGAGTTCTTCCTTTCTTGAGTACTTCTGATCAATGAAGCTTTCCACTGTAGGACCCACAGTGCATCAATGCCATAAAGCCACATAAAGATTATTCAAGAGGAATCTTCACAGCTGTCTCATATCCCTAGTTAGCTGATCTTCTGCTCTTGTCAAGATCTGGCATCCCCATCATCTTCCACAAAGAGAGAAGATGAAGCCTGATCAAACAGTGGAACCTCTTCTTTCTTCCACTTCCAGTCTCAAAGTTCAAGGCAGTGTCTGAGTTGCTGTTTCTAAATTCGATTTATGCCCACAGACATCTCTGCCAAGGCACAGGACTAGATTAAACATCACCAATTAAACAGTAACTAGCATAGGGTGAGAGTGCCTAGAAGGCATTCTCCAACAGTAAAACCACAGATGGGCATTTCTACCATTTCTTAGAAGTGAAGCTTGTATCTCTGTATGTGTAGAAGTGCCATTAATGCTTGAAACTCCTACCTTCTAACAGGAGATTGCACTCTGCCTGAATTTTCATCCTCACAGCTAAGTCTTTGCTGAAAGACAATGGATTGGGTCAATCTTGTTGTGTAGGGTTACTGTTTATACTCATTCTCCTGATTCTGAGAAGACAACATGTATAGAAGAGCCACACAAGAGAAAACTTCCCCCCGGGACCCAGGCCTTTACCCATCATTGGAAATCTGCACATCATGGATCTGAAGAAAGCTTACCTGACAAAGCTAGAGGTGACTTCTGTTGTTCCTCTGAGGCGGGGGGGAGGATTACACTCACCAAGTGGGCAGATTTTCCAAACAGATGCCTGTATTTGAGGTTTCATTTACTCTCTACAGTCTACATAAGGACACAGGAACTCTTGAGAGAGGATGCACCTCACCTGAGGGTGACATCTAAGGGTAATGAGCACACTCTTCATACCAGGTGATGTCCCAGAGGCACAAATCCAACTCTCTTTTCTAAACAAAGCTGAACAAAATGCCTCATGCCTCAGGGCACATCAGACACCTCACAAACTCAGAACAATGGCTGTTTCCCATTTACTCATTTACCTGCTACAACAAAACTCTATCTTGTAAAAATGTGGCAGTGTTTGAACCCAGTTCTCACCTCTATATGGTATGGTCTCACGAGGTTTCAGCCCAGGTCTGCTATAGAAAAAGCATGGGTTGGCTGTTGGGTTACAGAGAAATATAAACCACCCTTCTGGACTCTCTTTTGATGCTGGTGGCAGGTAAAGGTGATACCATGATGGGACAAGTCTCCAGTACCTCTTGAGTTCATGTCAAAACCCAGCTCTAGCAGTAAATCTATTCTTCTCAACAAATCTCATCCTGCAAGATGATCTGCTCCAGGATGTATGGGCAGAAAAACACTGAAGGAAATTATTGAATCACATCGGTGGCCCCAGTGACTGCTCGCTCTTTTCAAAATCATTCTTGTCATCACTGGCATTATCCAAGATGAAGCCCCGTGTTTACTTGAGCGTGTGTTCTTGTAGGCAGCACAGGCAGTCCAAACACTCTGTCTCAAGACTCAGCTTCAAACAGGTTTCTCAAGGCATCCCCTCAAAACCTTCTTATCCTTTACACTTAACTTCTCCTTCAAGGCTTCATATGAAAGTTTTCCCCTGTTCTCCAATTAAAAAGTGCCTTCTTGAATCTTTATTCAGCAGATATTATTGTTTCATAACTTCAGGAAAATGGAAAGACCAGTGGATATTTCCATAATAAAAAACTCTAGCTGAGCTTGTGAGAAATCTGTTTGTAGCTGGCATGGAGACCACATCCACCAGTTTGTTCTGGGGCCTTCTGTTCATGATGAAATATCCTGAAATTCAGAGTATATGGAAACTAAGCAATCAATAACTTCCTTCTCATCAAGTCACCTCATATGTGACTTCACGTTGAGCAGAGCTGAACAAAAAGGGAATTTTCCACATCCCTCTGTTCCTAGAATAAGAAAGAGACTTTCAAGTGATTTATCTATATATGATCCCTATTCCTTTCACAGAGTCCAAGGTAAAGTGAGTGATAGGACCAAACTCCCTATGGATCAAACATCAAACTCAAATGCCATATATGAATGCTGTTGTCCATGAAATTCAAAGGTTTGTTATTATCCTGCCATTGAACTTGACTCATGAGACTACTGCAGACATGACCTTCAAAGGCTATTTCATTCCCAAGGTGAGACAACTTCTACACTACTTTTCTACCCTTTGTCCCCAGTGTAACACATCTCCCTTTCAAGTCCTACTTGCATCCAAGGATGCTTGCTCACACAAGGGTTTTCACAGCTACATTGGCAGGAGCTCTCCTAATAAAGCGGGTGTTTTGAGCTCTAACATTCACCATCACTCTGATGGTGACAGCAACAGCATCCTCACTGCATTAACAGCTCTCCAGCTCTCTGCCTTGGCTTGCAGGGAACCTACGTTGTCCCATTATTGGCCTCTGTCCTGCAAGACAAATCCCAGTGGGAGAAAGAAGACATCTACCCTGAGCATCTCCTCAACTCTGAAGGGAAGGTTGTAAAGAAAGATGTTTTCATGCCTTTTTCAGCAGGTATCTTTAATTTTTTTAGAGCACTGAGGGGAACTGGACATCTAAGACTCCTTTCCCATCAAAGCTGGCCTCTCAGATGCTTCTCAGAGGTCTCATCTTGTCTCGTCTCATCTTGACTCCTCTCCTCTCATCTCCTCTCCTCTCCAACAGCTCAAGAAGCAGCTCTCACTGACTTTCTTATGGTCGTTCTGTATTTTGCTCCAGGGTGGAGGATCTGCGCCGGTGAGACTCCAGCCAAAATGGAGCTCTTCCTCTTCTTCACCAGCCTCCTGCAGAGATTCACCTTCCACCCTCACCCTGGTGTTTCCATCTCAGATCTGGACCTCTCTGCCTCCATTGGCATCACTGTCCCCCCAGTGATTCATTAGGTCTGCACAGTGTCACGTTCCTACGGCTTTTCTTAGTCCCTCTTCCTGAAACACCCACATGAAATGTCTGTGTCCCTAGTCCTACATAGGAAGTTTGTACTTCTGAATCCAGTGGGGATTTTTAGCCCTAGTGCACTTTGGCTCATAGCCACAGGTGTCTCCCATCATTACTTCAGGAAGCAGTCATGACTTCCAGTCACTCCTTGAAAGGGAGGGTGATGGTCATTGTGAAGATGAATCCCACAACAGGAATAGCAAAATCCATTTAATTCTGACCTTCCCTGCACCTCTGCATGTTGCCCTCAATGAAATAGGCCAGGACCAGTCTTTGGGCCAGACCTCACAAGGTACTGCACTGATCTACACACACACAAACAAAAACCCAATGGTTTTCACCTTCCACACCTCCAGCACAGCTATATCCAAACTGCCTAGGGAAAATGGCCCATTGTGCAATTTATCTTCACACCAGTGTCCTAAATGCACATGCACACACAGAGGAATATAACTGACCAGCTCAACTTGAGATAAGGAACTGTAAGATGTTCACCTGATGTAGAACTGCGGTGCATGTGCATAGAGGGCTCTCAGGTGATGACATATGTTTATACACTGTCTGGAAGTTAAAATTAATTTAGTTTACTACAGAATAATGTGCATATTAATGATAAAGATAAAAGCATGGAAAAATAAAATGTTCTTCTCCATTTCAAATCAAAATGATGTCAGTATTGTCTTCAAAGCTGGAAAGATCTTTTTTCACACCTGAAATGGCTTCTGGGAATGCATCTGTGCCTGGAACAAAAACCAGTACTGTTGTTCCAGCAGGAACTGAGAAAAGCAGCCTTTCTGTGGCACCTCTTAGGACTTCTTTCTCATATACTATAGCTTTTTAGTAACAAGAACGAGTTGTCTTAGTCACAAGAGGTCTTCTTAGAATTTGGTAAGGCTTTTGACAGTCTCTACCATAAGATCCTCATAGAGAAGTTGCTGCAGTACAGGCTGGATGAGCAGAGGTGGGTTGAAATCTTGCTGAAAAGCCAAGCCCAGAGGCTAGTGATTAGTGGTGTGAAGTCCAGTTCGAGGGCAGTAATTAGCAGCATAGCCCAGGGGTCAATACTAGGTCCAGACCTTTTTAATGTCTTCATTAATAATGTAGATTATGGGGCAGAGTGTACCCTCAGCAAGATTGCTGATGACACCAAACTGAGAGGGATGCTTGATACACCAGAATGTTGTGTCACCATCTAGAGGTACCTCAATAGGCTGCAGAAATGAACTGACAGGAATCTCATGCAGTTCAACAAGTGTAAAATCCCACTCCTGGGGAAGAAGAACCTCAGGCACCGGTATATGTTGGGGGCCGTCCAACTGGAAATCAGCTTGACAGAAAAAGACCTGGGGATCTTGGTGGACACGAAGTTAAATATGAGGTAACGATGTGCCATTGCTGCAAAGAAGGATGTTGATATCTGGGACAGGATTAAGAGGAGTGTTGCCAACAGGTCAAGGAAGGTGATCCTGACCTTGTAAAAGCCACATCTGGGGTGCTGTGTCCACTTCTGGGATCCCCAGTACAAAAGAGGTATGGATATATTAGAGTCCAGCAAAGGTCCACAGAGATAATGAAGAGACTGGATCATCTCTTATTTGAGGAAACAGTGAAAGAGCTGAGACTGTTTAGCCTAGGGAAGACTCAAGGGGATCTTTTCAGTATGTATAAGCACCTGGAGGAAGAGTACAGAGAAGACAGAGACATACCCTTTTCAGTGGTGCCCAGTGACATGACAAGAGGCAATGGGCACAAACTGAAGCAGAGGAGGTTTCCTTTGAGTATCAGGAAACACTTTCTTACTGTGGGAGTGACTGAGCACTGGCACAGGTTGCCCAGGGAGGTGGTGCGGTCTGCCTCCTTGGAGCTATTCAAAAGTCCTCTGCACATAGTCTAGGACAAATGGTTCTCGGTAGCCCTGCTTGAGCAGGTGGGTTGGACCAGATGACTACCAGAGGTCTTTTCCAACCTCAACCATTCTCTGATTCTGTGGTTTGAAATTCCCAATTAATTCAATGGAAGCAAAGTTATACCAACTCTGAAGCACTTTAAAAAAGCCAAATCTTTATGCACTAATCACTTGGGTTATTGGCATTCTGATTTCAGTTCTCAGAGTATCAAGGCTGTGCTTGGACTAATGACGAAATATAACTAATCAGTAACCTGGAAAGCATGCAGAATTTATGTCTTTTATTCCAAACACCAGGTTGATGACCTGTGGTTCTCTATTTCTTGCACTTTCATGCTTGGACAGTGAGCTACATGTTCACCCAGTCATAGATGCTTGGCTAGCAAACATTTACCTGCCTCTGTACCGCACTGATGATTCATTAGCAAGCAAAGGGCAAGAGAACAAAACCAGTCACCAATCGCAAGAAAAAACACAGCCTTCACTGGGAACGAGGTTTATGGACGAGTACAAGTGTCTCTCACTGGAAATTTTTGCAGGAGGACAGAGATCCAGAGTCCACATTTTCTCTCTTCTCTTCCGTAGCAAATTCTTGGCTACATAGAGATGGAATGGAGCAGCTGCACTTCCATTGGTTTAGTGTTCATCCTGACTTTTCTATCCATTTTGAAAATGGGAGGTTTCTGGAATAACCACCGGAAAAAGAATTTTCCCCCAGGACCAAGAGCGTTACCTATCATCGGAAATCTGCATTTGTTTGATTTGAAGAGACCCTACAGGACTTATTTACAGGTAGTCATTATCTTTTCTCTGGGTCCCATAATTGCACATACCACCAAGCCCCATAGTCCAAGACGTCAGAGAGTTTCTCCTATCGCATCCAAGGTGCTGCATCCACAGACAACTGTTAGCAAGGGACAGGAGATGGCTATTTGAGCAGAAATCTTTGAATGCGGCAAGATTTGTTCTTTACTGTAATACTCTCTCCATGAAACTTCATGCTTCTAGGTTTCAGCCTTAAACACCTCTCAAATTAATAACGAGTGCTAACCTTATTTTTCTAGTAATTTTGAGAAAAAGGTAACTGAAAAAGGAGACATTTTGATGTGTGGTCTGACTCCCTCTATTTTCCATTGATTGGTGTGTCTGGGGTTATGACTGCAGATTCCTACGTTCACTGATTTAGCAACCCTTCTCATCTACCTTTCCTCCTTTCTTCCCCAAAAGCTGAAGATAAATATATATACTGTATATATATATATATTAAGAAATTAAATATATAAAATATATATAACTATTTACTCTTAACATTCAGGGTCAACAGTTGCCAGAATATACAGCAAAGATCTAAGCAAATCAAAGGAATAAATATTTTGGTTTTCTTCTAGTGCCTTCTTCACCTAGTCCATTGTAGGACTTTCCTGATTTTGAGTCAGAAGGCTTCTGTGAACCTGCTCCTTTCTTAGAGTTTTTTCTACTTAGACATTGAGATTACAAATCCTCCTTGCTGATGATTTTAAAAGGGATGTGTGCATCTACGTATCTGTATGTATGTCACACGCACAGATCAAAAGACCACTCAGATGCAATATCTGGAAAATCAAGGTAGCTATCCAGTGAAGCCAAATTGCATTGGCAAAAGCAAGTTCCATCTCTTTTCGGGCCAACAGAACCAACATGTCTCTGCTGTAATTCCTTGAATCCATTCTAATGGAAGAGGTTGGTTCTCTGACTCGGGCTTAGCTCAAGGTTAAATATTCACACATACTTAGTGTATAAATGCAACTGGAGATGATAGGTTCATTCTAAGCATCACTATTGCAAGCACTGCAAAGTCCTTACTGGAGAACCCCCTTTGGAAAGATCATATTCTGCCACAGCTACAGCAGCCTGGGATAACAGTATCACCACCAAAGAAGCCACTCTGGATTCAGACACCCGTCACTGCTGCTCTGGTATTTCATATAGTTGGCTGGACGCACTTTCCAGTTGCTGAACATTTTGTGTATCAGTACTAAATGGTTGCTTTCTATTACTCTCTGCAAACACACTAGAAAATAAGTGCAGTCAGGAAAAACCCCTCCTATTGTCAGGAGAACCTGCAACATTGAATTACATGAAAATAAACCTGCCTGTGCAAGCTTAAAAGGTACCAGCTTAGGCCAAACATGGTCTCTGAGACAGATTCATGGTGGATATAGTCATTTATAAAAAGGGAGAATTTGCGTAATGCTAGATCCTAGCCCAGAAACAACCTGCGGGTTTTATACAGTAAGGGTAGCTGATGTTTGAACAGGTTTAGCCTGTAAACAAAAGAAACACAGTAACATAGAGATGAGTGTGAAAACAGGAGTCAAAAATTGAATTTACAGGGGTTGTGGAGGGAAGGCAGAGCTGTCAGCACAATCCCTGACTGACTTGGGGTTTCAGCTTTAACACTTCTGCTCAGTTTAGCACAATGGTACTGAGCTCCTGACTGTGCCATGTAGTCATTAGCCATCATAATCTCTGGCACATTCTCATTGTTTACAACAATTCTCTTTCTCTGGACTTAGGACAGCACTTAACATTTTAGTAACTTCAGAGGCAGGCCAGGAAAAGAGACAGCACTGAAAGGGTGGTGGATTTCTTTGTAAGCTGTCAAAGCTGTAAATCACTGTTCTCTTCTTCTGACAGCTGTCAAAAGTATATGGTCCAGTCTTCAGCATTCAGATGGGGCAAAGGAAAATAGTAGTGATTTCTGGGTATGAGACAGTGAAGGAAGCTCTTGTAAACCAAGCAGATGCATTTGCAGAGAGACCTAAAATCCCAATCTTTGAAGATCTGACCAATGGAAATGGTAAGTTGGTTTTATTTTCCTTATCTTCTTGACTTATTAAAAATTTTTTCCTACAGATGAAGCAGAAGCTGACACATCCCTTTGGATCAGAGACCACAAAATGTTTTGGAAATAGAGAGCAATTTCACTGACTTCAGTGCATTTATTCAAACTTGAAACTGCTGACAGTGACAACAAAACAGTCACAACTCTAACAATAACCACAGCAACAGAAAATGGATAGTGCCACACTTTCGGGATCTAGAACAGGGGCATGCATGCCAGGGAACACATTTCTAGCTCTCATGACATGGTCCTGGACTTCTGCTGTTTCAGGTTTATCATAAATTACTATACTTCTGCTTCTCATTTCAAGTGGCAAAGAGTGCTTTTGAAATCTGAATGTGACAACAGAATGGAACACATACAGAATTGGGGATTTATTTTAGTGAAGGAAATACTGTATATGGAGCAGGGTTTCCAAATGAGAATTTCACACCCAAGCTTCACTCTAACTTTCCATGAAAGTTTCGTATTTACATCTCTACAGACCCTTGGACAAATTCAGGAATAATTCTGTGAACATTTTAACAGATAAATCTTTGACCACATTATTACATGTAAGCGTTCTTTACATCTTCTTTTTCTTCTTGGGAAAAAAAAAAAAACAAAACAAAACAAAAAAAAAAACTAAAAGCATTAGTTAGATGGTGTAACAACTTCAGTGAAGAAGCTGATTGAGAAGGCATTAAGAAGCTGCCTAAATTTTAAAGACATTTGTGCCTAGTAAGGTTTCTCCTGCGATCATCAGAGACGTGAGATCTCAGTTCAATTCCACTTTCAAACTCTGATAATCAGCAACTTGAACTTGAATTTCCAATGCCCTCTTTCTTTCAGTGAAAACTGTTTCTCAGAGATATGTATTATTCTTACGATTTGATTAAACACCTCTTAAAGAGTTTATCCTCCTTTTTTCTGTTCAATAAATCTATAGCTGAGGTCTGAAAATACTTAAGGGAAAGTTGTTTTTTTCCTCAGCCAGATGTAATTTAGCTTGGTTTCAAAGTGACTGCTACTAAATATCTGCATCATTTGTCTACAAACTATTTATTTAAAATCTTCCAGCACCTTGAAATGTTGTCTTTGTGTCAGGGATTGTTTTTGCTCATGGGGAAAACTGGAAGGTGATGCGAAGATTTACTCTCACAACCTTACGAAACTTTGGAATGGGAAAAAGGGCCATTGAGGACCGGATTGTGGAGGAGTACGGGTATCTGGCAGACATCATTGGGTCACAGGAAGGTGTGTAGCTGTTTCATTCTTCAAACCTCCCACATTTTGTTCAAGCACCCAGAGTCTTGCCAGTAACCCTCTCAAGGTCAGACCTTCTTAAGAAATGTACTTCAGGCTCAATCAGTTGGATGAATGTGCCTTGGCATGGTATTCTAACTTTGAATAATAATCAATAAAAGCAATCAATCATAAGAAACAAATAGCAATAATTAGTATTAAATTTACATTTACAAACTACATCTATTGCCACAATGTAATATATTCTTTTGTTCATTGTATAGGAAAGCCCTTTGATCTTAGTAAAATCATTAATGCAGCAGTTGCTAATATAATTGTGTCAATATTACTTGGAAACCGATTTGACTACAAAGACTCCAGATTTCTGAGACTTTTGGAGTTGACCAATGAAAATGTGAGGCTTGCTGGGAAACCTTTGGTTACGGTAATGATAAACACTTTTATGTTGTTGTTCCACTGGATGACATAAGAACATAGGAATACTGGTAGTCAATTTTTTATATTATATAGAAATATCTGAGACTCTGAGAAATAATTGGTTTACAAGCACTTTCTGGAGCAAAACAAATCTTTAGAGACAGTCTGGGAATCTTGAAGCCAACAATCAACCCCACCATTCTCTCAAAAATATACTAAAGTTACACTTTGAAGAGCACTAAATCTGGGCTGAAAAAATCAGACCACGTGGTGCATTAACAGCAAGCTAACCATTCTGCAAAAACATGGTTCACACATATAAAGTGAGCAGGAAAACCAGCTCACTCTTAGTATATGGTTAAGGGAGAAGCTGTAGAGTACATGCTCTACCTAGACAAGGAGCCCTGATACAAACTGTTTTTTCCCATGATTCTAGTACACTGAAATCTCTCAATGAGTAATAAATACTCTCTGATACATGCAATGCTGCCACACATCAGATTCACTTCTGTTCCTTTAGGCTTTGGAATAAAAAAAGATAAAAGTTAGCAGAAAAGCAGGCTAAAACAATAAAAAAAATGTTGACCAACATTGCCAGCTCCCTGGTGGCAAGTTGCAGGTGTTTGAGTCTGATAGCTACACTACTCCTGCACAACAGTAATTTGGGGCTGAGAGTTTCCCACATTTTCAGTGGCCCTTGATGGATATTCTACCATTAATTCATCCAGTCAAATTTTTGATGTTCTACAGAGCAAAATATTCATGTTAAGTCTTTATCTTTGTATCTGCAAAACAGGCACAATATTATTAATTTATTTCTGTAGTGTTTTCAGACCTATGGCTGGTAAATTCTAACATCTTCCACTCTTGCAGATGTACAACTTCTTCCCACACCTTGGGTTCCTTTTAAGGGCTAACAAGACTCTTCTCCAAAACAAAGAAGAATTCTTGGATTTTATACAAGTTACTTTTGTAGAACATTTCAAAAACCTGGATAAAAATGATCAAAGAAGTTTTATTGATGCTTTCCTGGTTAAACAGCAGGAGGTAACCAGATCTTTTATCATTTATTCCAACTTTTATCGTTATATGAAGACATTCACAATTTCCTTTCAGTCCTTAAAATTATAAATATATTTCTTTAGGGAATCTATCATTGACAAAACACATGTAATGAACCAGGAGATCTGAACAGATATTTCACTCTGTTGCAGTTCCAACCCCCTCTAGTAAGCAAACATTTGTCGTTACTTATGCTTTTCTTCAGACTGTATCAATGCATTTACAGAGACTATATCTCTTTATCCACTCACTCTGTTGTCCTAGCCCTTTTGTCTCTGTCAGAAATGTCATGCGTTACAGAATAAAAACACCACCTGAGCTTTCCTGGGATCCTTATCAGGGGTCTCTGAGCTATCTGGGTTACCTTCTTAATAGAAAAACCTGTTCTCTTTGCAGCTGGACCCAGTAAATGAAGAGATCATGAAAAACATAAATTTTAGCTCAACACCATTCTTCAGCAACAACCCCAAAGCTCTTCTCTGTCCTCTGCCCCTCTTTAAAAATACAGTACTTATGTGTTAGCAAATGTTTGACTATGTAAATTGTATTTTCACATGGAAAGCTTTAAGTTTTCCTTCTTTTATCTCAATTGATTCTTTCAGGAGAAACCTGCTACCAATGGGTATTTCCATAATGGCAACTTATTAGGCTTGGTGACCAATTTGTTTACTGCTGGGGTTGAAACAATTTCCACCACACTAAACTGGGCCTTTCTGCTGATGCTAAAGTACCCTGAAATTCAGAGTAAGTGGTTTTATGACAAACACTGTTACACTCAATCCATTAGGAACTGAATGGGAACCCGGAGGGTCAACATATCTATTAATACACAAAGTTATATAAAACAAGATTCCCAGCTAATTATTGTCTAGGTATCACCATGCTCTGTGGTTCAGACCCAGTGATGGGCACACTAGTCAGCCTACCAGTAGATTATAAACAGAGTTCGTGTGGGCCAGGTCCTTTGCTCAGTAAAATCTCATTAATTAAAAAGAAGAGAGCTCTCTTGTGTTGGCCAATGAAATTGTTTCACATTTCCCTCAGAAACAGGTTGTTGTTAAACCAAATGCCTAGGCAGATGTCAAGTGGACTGAAGAAAGGCTCTGAATAGTTGAGCAGTTTCAGTGAATTGCTCTTTGTCTGACATCTCCATTCCTGTTTATGTTACATAAACAGGACAGCGTTGTTAGGAGTTGAGTGGGGTTTTTGAGACATCTCTTTGTCAGAGCAAGAAACTTTAGGCAGAATAGAGGGCAGAAAAATACAAGTCTCTAGGTTTCATATTGGTAAAGAAATAATCAAACACTGCAGTTCTGTTCACCTTTGATTATTTCTAAATGGAAAAAAAAATATTTTTGGACAACTGATGGTTTTCACCCAAGGTCTTTTATACTTTACATCAGTAAAACACAGGATGTCTCAGGGGTGAGTGAGTCCTTGTCTCTTCTTTATAGTTGATTCTGTCTGCAGGAAAGGTCCAAGAAGAGATAGATCAAGTGATAGGGTCAAACCCTCCACGGATCGAACATCGAACTCAGATGCCATATACGGATGCTGTCATCCATGAAATTCAGAGATTCGCCAATATCTTGCCATTGAATTTGCCTCATGAGACTGTTGCAGATGTCACTCTCAGAGGTTATTTCATTCCCAAGGTGAGATGCTTACAAGATTGTTTCTCTTAGCATTTCTTCTTTCTCAAACCTGGTTAGTGTGATAAACATGAACTCTCTAATGAAGTCATATAACAGCAATCAGAATAATCTCTTTCACCAGACTGACAATCTTGACGCTTTATTCCCATTACTGCCACCATAATATTTCTCCATGGATTAATTCCACTGTCTCATTTTGCAGGGAACCTACATCATCCCTTTACTAACCTCTGTCCTGCAAGACACATCGCAGTGGGAGAAACCAGACATGTTCTATCCTGAGCACTTTCTTGACACCAACGGAAAATTTGTGAAGAAAGATGCTTTCATGCCCTTCTCAGCAGGTGCTTTCTCATTTCTATTTACTGCTGTTGCAAGTACAGATCTTAGACAAGAACTGCTTGTACTAGTGGTTGTTACTGAAGCCTGAACTCCACACCATCTTTTTCATGGGACCATTTCACAACTCATACTTCACAGGTTTCTCAGGATACACCTCTGATAAGACAGTTCTCACAAGTGTCTGGTACTTCCTCCAGCCTCTGGATGTTATTGGTTTCTCAGTTAGTATTCAATGACTACAAATGGGAACTTGTAGTGCCTTCTTAAATATGAGGGACGTTTTCAGCAAATCCCATGATGGCTTAGATAACACATTTATGCATTATAACCTGTAGCCCACAACTGCTCTATGGCCTGGGCTTCTTTGTCTCTGACTCTTACCATACCCAGCTGCATTATCTGTGACCACACACAGAACACAAAGGGAAAGTGGCTTCTGTGTCTTTCCTGGGGAAACGTGTTTCATCCTGGCACGTCCCTTTTGAAAAGTCACAAATAATGTTGGCTGGGATAAAGACTTCGTATACTTTTCCAACAAAGAGGTGTTGACTTATATAAAACCTCAAATTCTGTGTAAAATCAAAGGACAGAAAGGGATTGCCTTTTGAGGCTTCCACAGAGCGTGACGTTCACCTAAGCTTACACACCTGCACCATTTGCCAAAGCATGGGAGATGCCAATTCCCATGAAGACTGCTCCTTCTCTGGCATTTCTCCTGCTTTGTAGGGTCTGTCATTGCTTAATTAAGTTCCTACACATCAAGTCTCTGGATAACTGGTCTATCATAGCCACAACACTGCATTTTTAGTAGAACCTCTTTGTGTATTTTTAATACTGCATAATACTTGAATAAGGTTTTTTCTTGTCATACTCAACAGTCAACATACAGTAAATATGTTTTTTCATACAAGGATTTATGATACTGCCAATGGACTGTCTTTCTTTTTCAGATTTAAGTCTAGATGTCCTAGATGAAAGCACATCCAGGGAATGCCAGGTCTCGGCATCCTCCTCGGAATAAGAGTAGCTCAGAGGTTTCTAGTTCTTCCAACTCTTGCAGAAGCAGCTCTGACTGACTCATGGCTGTTCTGCATTTTGTTCCAGGGCGGAGGATCTGCGCTGGTGAGACTCTAGCCAAAATGGAGCTCTTCCTCTTCTTCACCAGCCTCCTACAGAAGTTCACCTTCCACCCTCCCCCTGGAGTTTCTATCTCAGACCTGGACCTCAGCCCTGCTGTTTCATTTAACAACATCCCCAAACCCTACATGATGTGTGCTGTAGCACGTTCCTAGACCTCTTAATCAGCATCCATTTGTTTCAAAAATGTTTGTAATTTCCATGATACCTGCCTTAATTCTTTGGCCAAAATAATTGACAGCATTACATCTTAACAAAGGTTTCCAGTACCTCTAGAACAAAGCGGCTTGCTTTTGTTTGGTTGGTTGGGGTTTTTTTATTTGTTGGTTGAGGGTAGAAGAGGTACAGAAGTATGGACTAATTGGTGACTGGTGGATTAACCTATTAAATCACCTAATCTGGGCTAAATAATACAGACCCACAGCTTTCACACACTTCAATTTTCACTTGGTAATGTGTGCTTCTTGAAAGATATGCCCCAGAAACGCTCCTGAGTTCAGGTTTCTCCAAAGAGACATATGAACCATAAAGCTGTGCCTAGCTTGTACTAGCCTGATTAAAGACAAGCTCTGCAGAGCCCCTGTGGCGATTGTGTGATGTTCAGAGCTTCAGGTCTACAGAACAGAAGGGCTTCTTGGTCTTGGCAGGCAGATGGGTTTGAAGATGGGTTGGATATACAGTCCCTGACTCTGCCTGTGTAGTAATCGGTGCTGACCCTCTGTGGTACGCCTGAAAGCTCAGTTTTTCTAAGGTTGGTTATTTTACTTGGAACTAGAAGAACAATATTCCCTGGACTTCCACTTCTCCAAGTAGGTGTTGAAGTATTTCTATTGCAATCTTATGCGTGTGTGTCTTCTGAGCTATGTTTACACTAGGAAAAGGTGAAGTTTTTCATCAGTTAGATGATATCTGTGAAAATTACAATTTAATCAGCTTTACGAGGAATTAAAATATTTTTTTTATTCCTTGACTCTGAATTTTAAATGTTAAAAACATTTATGAAATATGTGGAGGTTCCACTGATGGTAAGGTTTGAAAAAGGGAATCAATGTAGAAAAAGTATTAGAAGTTGGTGGTCACATTTCATTCTCTGAAGCTATTCTTTCTCATATCATCACAGTACTCAGATGTTTGCATGTCTTGCTCCTATTGACCTCTGGACAAAACATACATATCTCAGTAAAATTGGAAATATAATGTAACAAGAAGTTTTACATTTATCTTATAAATAGAGATTCTGAAGCCATAATAAGAATGTGATAACTGAAAGCGTGATCATAGTGCATGAAGAGATGGGAGGTGATACGATTGCACTGTGTTTTCCTGGGAGAGTGTTTCTGTACGTACAAATGAGCTGATCTTATCTGAACATTTTTGTAGATTTTGATTCACATGACCTTCATTAACCTACTCTCTCGGGATTTTTCATGTATTTATCTTCAAACATAGAACCAGATCTAAATGGATTTTTAAATTTTTTTTCCATCTCTAACATTTCAGAAAAAAAAAACATTCATTTTAAACACTGTTTTATCACTTGGGAGGTTGGAGACAAATGATAAAAATAAATTATTTTTTCATGAGCAAAACAGGCTCCTATTCTTTATTCTGCTTCTTGCCAGGAGTTGCCATCAGCCCTTGAGAGGCTAAATCTCCATTTCTAGGTCTTTACTAATGCAGAAGAAGGTGGACATCATCTGAAAGATGGAAATGCCAGATTGTTCATGAGTTATGGCACAGCTGCTTGATATTTGCAAGATCACCAGGATGAACTCCATCATAGAGGCTGTAACTCCTCCAGGCAAGATTTACACACTTCAGAAAAAGGCAGAAACCAGTTGTACCAGAGACAGGACATTCATTCACATCTAATATTCACCCAAAAGGCCCATGGTTATAAAAGTACTTAGTCTGTTGTTCTGCCCAGTTGCCTTGGACAGTTTGGGCACACTACTGTCAGACACAACAGCCGGCTGACTGCTTCTCATCCTGAGAAGAAACAGAAACTCTCCCTCTGCCACGTAACACTTGTATCTGTAAAGTGTCAACTTCCTCTTTAATCATTATTTCTCTCTCATTTGCCTTCTATTTTCTGTTGACCTTCTTCTAATGATGAACAGCCAACAACGCTACATGTAAGACAAACAGCCCCAAAAACGTATTTCACAAATACAGATGTATCTGACACAGCCTATCATATGAAAGAAATAACTGTTGTGTACTTGTTATAGCAGAGCAATTCTCAGGAAAAACTTTAATCCAAGTTGACATGAGTCCAAAGGGTCATTAAGATTTTTTCTGAATAATCTGTAACTGGATAAACTCAGTAAATAAAGCATGCACCCGTGGCAAATAGCTCGTGCTTTTGTAATGAACTTTCTGACTTGCTATTAAACATTGCATAAACTGTCTGCAAATTCCAGCTGGCAGAGGGCTCCCACTTCCTGGCAACAGTAAAAGGAAGTTAAAATTTACTGAGAGCAAAAATATCCCAAGGTCAATATCTCTTCAAGCCTCCACGTCTGCTGTCTCCCTGAAGGCAGTGTGGGAGTCGAGCGGTACTCTTGGTTCAGGCCTAGAATCCTCAAAGTACCACCCAGAGACATCAGGGCTCATCAGCCAATTTCTGGTGTAAAGAATATCATTGTTTACTGAGCAATCACTACTGGATCTGTAGGGCACCCTTCCCTCACCAAGCATGATGATGATCATCTCTCTTCCATGCACTTATTGCTTGTCCTGACTGTTCTATTGACTATGAAAAATAGAAAGTTTCTGCAATAGACATTGAAGAGATAATTTCCCTCAAACCAAAGTCTTTACACATCATTGGAAACCTGCTTATCAAAGATCACAATAACCCCTCCTAGATATTGCTAGTGCTAGTGTAAACCTTTTGCTCAAAAAAAATTTCAATTTTTAAAATTTGATGAAGTAGAATCGTAGCTTGGTTTCCTGAAACAAAATCTGCCAGCCCTATGTGAGTGATTCAGATACATGTTTTCTTTCAAATGGCAGCACAAGTGACATTTTAATTCAGTATGAAATTCAGAAAGCTAAAAATAATAATGGAATATTTGGGTATTAGTGAAATTAAATGCCTCAATCCACATTTTTGCCCTCCTTTCAGAAAATGTTGTAATTTTTTAGTCTAGGATAGTTCAAAATCCTTTGTGCCCTAAAAAGACATGTGCCTCCTACTGTGCTCCAGGCATAGATTTAGGAATGGAAGGTGCCTTCCTTTAGTACCATCCTGTCAGGTACACACTGCAAGTCAAGTAACCCTGGAATTAGCCCATGAATGTGTTGGGTATCATCTCCTCGCAGACCTGCAGGCATGCAGCCCTGTATTGCTCTGGCCTTTTCAAAGGTCTATGTACATACATTATTTATCTTTCTCACTCACCTGCAGTTAACCCATTAGATCACATTGTTAGTGACTCCAAAGGAGGCAAGAAAGAAAACTATCAAGCCAATCAGTTGGGTACTATGTGAAGCTTTGAAACTACATGAAGCCTGAACTTGTATTTGTATTTTTAGCAGCTTCACAGCTGCTGTTCTGAGGCTCCCTGGGAGCTGTTTGGCCAGGGATGTGCCACTTCTATGCTTCTAGTCCACAGTGTCTGAATCAAAGGATATCTGAGTGACAGTGTTGACATAAGTCAAGCCAGCAGCTTAGAGGACAGGCAAATCTTGGATGAAGCAACAGTCTCTTGGGTATTAAGCAATCTACTTTTTTACTTGAATCTGTGTAAAATGCACTTTTTCCTCTCTTGCTTTCTATAATACACCTGAATGAACAGGCCCATGTTTCCTCCCCAGTCCCTTCATAGCCTTTCAGTAGGCTTGGTTCTCTAAGGTCCTGTCCCTGAAGCTCATGGCTCATTTTCTCAAGTAAGGAGACTGACCTAACCTTGCTTCTACAACAGGCTAGCCCCTCAAATCTGTCACTTCCCCTCCATGGCTTGTCTCTCTCTTTATCTCTTTTGCTCTGTTTCCCAGACAAATTCAGGAACAAATCTGCACAGCTTTACAGAGTCCACTTCCACCACCTGGACTCTTTGTTCTGCCTTTGTCTGTCCTCCACCCTTCTGCTCTCCTTCCTTTGCCAAACAGGACAGCCAGAACTGGTTCTCACTCGGGCTTTGGTTAATCTCCTTGTCAAAAGGAAATAGGACTCCTTTTATTCTGGACCTATAGGACTCCTTTTATTCTGGACCTGACTCCTATGAGGTGCTGCAATCATAACCCCTTGCAGTTCAGTAGATAAATACAAGCTTAAGGCTAAGTATTTAATGACTGACTCATTTCAGGTCTGTGAGGAACCTTACTAGCAGTGCTAGGTACCTGTTTGCAGAGAGATATCCACAAAATATTAGAGATACATAGCAAATTCCACAGAAAGCAGCAACTGTAGACACACATCTCCTTCACAGTCACATCCCGCTTCCAGTCACACCCATTCAATTCCAAAAGGTGAAACTGTGGTGAAAAACTGGAATGTCAATAGATTCACAGGCTCACAGGACTACATGATAATTCAGGTTGGAAGGGACTGCAGGAGGTCAAAGAGTCAACTGTGAGGTCAGACCAGACTGTAAAGGAATTTATCCAATCTGATTTTGAATCCAGGTGAATACAAATTCAGTTTTGGACATACGTAGGTGTAACAGAAAGCACAATACCTCTCTGAATCAAAGTTAAATGCCTAGACAGTATAATAAGCCTTCCACTGTTCTATTTTCCAGTGGAGATCTGACTTTGGTACACTTCTCAGGCTGGGAGCCAGGTTCTTTAGATGACATTGCACAGCATGATGCCTGTTGCTCTGCTTTGCCATGAGCAGAAGGCACTGGTGTGGCATGGTGGAAGTAGTCTCTTGTGGAAGTGATGAATTGTTCACAAGGCAAATTATCACTAGAAGACCACCACTGCATTACTACTTTGGGTTTTTTTCTGGGGTTATATTGGTAAATAGACATGCTGTAACATGGAAAACTAAGAAATACTGACTAAATAACAAAGTCTAGTGATTCTTAAAATGTAAAAGAGAATCAGGGTACTGGACCAGATGCCCTGTGAAACAAGAGTCCTCCCATTTTAAACTATCTTCTGCAAGGTGTTGAAAGAGGTGGTCCAGGCTAGTAATTTATCTAATACCAGGAACCAACAGAAATACTAAAAGTTATGAATGTCCTCTGGGATCAACTGCCTTGATTAATAAAGGACAGTGACCTCCAGCAAGAAGCTCCAATTCAGATCTGCTCTTCCTACACTCCTGTGTTAGTAATACCTCAAGACACATGCTGTTAGTAAAAAGCACATATAACTGGCAGGATTCAGCTACAAATTCAGACACCTAAATTTAGGTGTCTGACTTCAGTGTCTATATGTGCCCTTGTGACTTAATTCAGTCATCTAGATCTTGAGCTTATGATGAAATTCTTGTGGTGGGTTGACTCTGGCTGGATGTGAGTGTCCCACCAAAGCCACTCTATCACTCTCCTTCCTCAGCTGGACAAGGAGAGAAAAATGTAATGAAAAGCACGTGTGTTGAGTTAAAGAAAAGGGGCGATCATTCACCAGATACAGTCATGGGCAAAACAGACTTGACTTGGGGAAAAAATAAATTTTATTTTTTATTAGTCAAATCAGAGTATGATAATGAGAAATAAAACCAAATCTTAAAAATGTCTTCCCCCCACCCCTCCTTTTTTCCTGGGATTAACTTCACTCCTGATTTCTCTACCTGCTCTTCCCCAGCTGTGCAGGGGAGCAGGGAATGGGGGTTGCAGGCATTTCATCACACATCATCTCTGCGGCTCCTTCCTCCTCAGGGGGAGGACTCCTCACACTCTTCCCCTGCTCCATCATGGGATCCCTCCCACAGGAGTCAGTCCTCCACAAACTTTTCCAACGTGAGCCTTTCCCACAAGCTACAGTTCTTCATGAACTGCTGCAGCATGGGTCCTCCATGGAGTCACAAGTCTGACCAGTGTGGGCTCCTCTCTCCATGGGGCCACAGGTTCTTCCAGGACCCTGCTCCAGTGTGGGCTTCCCATGGGGTCACAGCCTCCTTTGGGCATCCATCTGCTCTGGTGTGGGGTCTTTATTGGCCTGCAAGTGGGTATCTGCTCCACTATGGACCTCCAAGGGCTTCAGGTGCACAGCCTGCCTTGCAGTGGGCTTCACCACAGGCTGCAGGGGAATCTCTGCTCCAGAGCCTGGACCACCTCCTCCCCCTCCTTCTTCACTGGTCTGGGTGTCTGCAGAGCTGTTGCTTTCACATATTCTCACATCTCTCTCCAGCTATTAAACTTGCAACCATTACTAAATCTCTTGGATTTGCCATGCACAGCTTTCCCTGATCAGAGAAGTTAAGCGTGAGCAGTTAATCCCTTCTATTTTATCTCATTTATCTTATATGGGAACCTCTTGTATGATTTCTGATCTCACCCAAGTTATTAAATTTCACCGAAGTGCTCCTGCAGTGCACAAATTTGATCTGAATGTAGAGGTTTGCGAGGTTCAGCTATAAGTGAAATTTGGCTAAAAAATTAAAAGGTGTATGAATGACTCTGAAAAATGAGCAGGGAAGAAACTGGGCATTCATGCTTTTCAGCAATGTTATTGATGGTATATTCGTCTCCAGGACATTACCCTGTGCGGGAAAACCACAGCTATGTAATTTCTTAGCTAAAGTGGTAGCCACAAGCCTACTATAACCCTTCCTCCGATGCTCTGGAAGCGTATAACTATGAATCATGGTGGAAAACTGGTCTGTCAGGCTCCAGGAGAGGGGATGCCCATTGTCATCCAAGACACACACACTGGGGAAGCAACAAATGAGGTTAGCAAGGTACTTCTGGCACCTTGAGTTGCCTCCCCGTGACCAGGTTTTGCTGAGCAGGCTGGCGTGGGAGATGTCCAGGTAAGCCAGCGTTAACTTAGGGTCCATCCTAAGAGACAGTACAGAAACTGTATTAGGCAGAATGCTGTGCATCATATTCTCCAAGCAACTGCACTAGATTTACAGCTCTCTTCTCCAGCCAAATATATTTGCAAGTCTGTATCAGAAAGAGGAATCAAAGAGAGCTGAGTTCATTAGGCTGGAAGTTTGGGAATAATTATAGAGGGCAGTGCCTCTCCATTTTAGGTCTTTTTTAATATAAACTGAGTCCACATAACACACTACAAAGGTGCCTTATTCCTTACAAGAAGAGTAGAGAATACATTAAGGAAGGCAGGGAGACCCAGTCACATATTAGGTGACAGAGAAGAGTGGAAAGGATTTTATTTCTAATCTTTCATCTTCCAAGGCTAATAGATTCTCTCTCTATTTTGAATCCACTGCTGAGAAATTTATTCCAGGAAAAATGGGGCCTCTGGTTCCCCTAATCTTCTGCTCTGGTGTCAGATGAATATCTCACCAGCAGAAGGATATTAGAAAGCTTAGAAGGCTTCAAGCAGTTGTGTAAAGCCCTCTTGTGAAAAATGAGCTTTGCAGGAGTCTCAGGTCCAACTATCAAATCTAAGGAGCTTTGACACAGGAAGGTCAAAGGAGATGGAAAACAGACCTGTAGATTCCATGTGTACAAAAAAAGAGGAGGGGATGGAGACTATTCTGGAATATAAAACTGCAAAAATTATAGACTGATTAAAGAAAAATCTTGATGAATATTTAAGGGGAATAGTTCCTTCCCTTTAAGTAATTTAAAGGAATAGTTCCTTCCTTCCCAGGTAATTCCTCAAACAGGTTTTTGAACCAGTCACAGAGAAAGCCTAGCAGTCTTTCTGATATTTTTGATGCAAATGTACTTTTAGGAAATATATTGCTATAGTAAGGACATTGACAAATGACATGATGTGTTTAGACATACTGAAGACTGACATCTGGCAGCGTGTCCGGGTCTGAATGGATAACCATCTGGAAAGATGATGTTTTCACATCTACCTGCTTAGTTAAAGCCACTGTTCTGGATATTTCACATATTCCATTCTGGAGCCCTGTGTTATACAAAGATAAATACTGATGTACTTTTAAAAGAAAGCATTTTAAAAAAAAAAAAAATTAATTCCAATAGTACACTTTCTATCGAACTAGCCAGGTATTTGAAATCTCCAAAATTATTAACTTGGTTGTCTCCACTTAGGCTATAGCTTTACATATGTGAAGGTCAGAAGGCACTACACTTTTCATCTAATCCAGTCACCAGAACAATGAGGACACAGACCCTCTCCAAGTGACTTCTCCCCTATCTAACTACTACCCATAGTTTGAGCCACAGTAAATTACCCAGTTGTAATACAAGGTTTTAAATAATGGAGAAATCACCAATTCCATAAACAAGTTCTTCTACTGATTGATACCCTTCAACATGAAAAACGTGTATATTGCTTCCCATTCAGGTCTTGTCTACATTTAGCTTTCAAACACTGTTTCTCACTAAACCTCTAATAACCACATTAACTACTGCTCAGCTCAGTCTGTATGTATCCTATGGCCAGTAGCAAAAATAAACAGAAATAAACATTCTTCCTGTCAAGGAAATAGCTATTTGAACTTGAAATGGTAACAGTGAATATGATATGGATGAAATTCAAAAGCTAGAAAAGCCATATCCTAGATCTTATATTTTATGTAATTACAGGAAACCTTTCTATAGAGCAGAATGGCAGGGTCTGCACTCCATTAAGACTTCTTAAACCAACTGATTTAGCTATTCTATTTCCTCTAAACCAAGTAAGGCTGGACTGTACCTTGTATCTGAAAAATTTGTCCCCAGTTGATGGCATTTGTGTTTTCCAGTAGCTCCTGGTAAGCTTGTTGCTCCTTGTAGAAAACAGCATGAGCATTGGTATAATGGTCAAGATCATCCATCTCATTCTGGGGAGAAAAAATCTGGAAGAATTAAATATTCTCCCCCTTCCCACACACACATCTTTCACATTGGAATCAAAACTCACTGAAAGCCAACCCCAGAGATTTAACAAATGTTTGGAGCCTCGGGGTGGCTTCTTTTAGGACATTTTCAGTGGTGACTATCAAGCAAGACAGCAGAAATATCTGTTGCTCTCTACAGTGTCATGATAGCAGAAAGCAGTAATGGTAGTGAGTCCTCATGTACCCAAGTCACGGTAACCCAAACCTGGTGGTAGTTTCTTGAAACTCTTGCCTAATTCAAATCTCATCTCTACTACCAGTTGTTCCGAAAACCATGCTGTGTTCTTTGTTTGCCAAGGTCAACATGTTTTAGA
This sequence comes from Tyto alba, assembly GCF_018691265.1. Taxonomy (NCBI): domain Eukaryota; kingdom Metazoa; phylum Chordata; class Aves; order Strigiformes; family Tytonidae; genus Tyto; species Tyto alba. The sequence continues at coordinate 45,445,160 of NW_024881316.1, read as the reverse complement.
ACACATCTCTTTTGGTAAACTAAATAGTATCAATGCTTGTTCTCCATCCCTGAGCTGAAATGGCACAGTCTGGCCTCGTCAATACTATTCGTCATGGTTTGAGCCTGGTCTCAGGCTCTCATAGTCTTCGAAAGAGGTTGGAAACTTCCAAACTGCCAGTTGGAGATTTTCCACGTTCTGTGCTGACTTCTGCATCATTGGCCTAGGAGAGCTGGTTGTCCCAGAGAACATGCCAAAGATTTAACTGCACGGGCAGTACTTGTAGTACCTCATATGAGACTAAAACAACAAGATCTTGTCTCCTAGCCTGGAGACACAAATCCATGCAACTCAGAGATTGCTTTAGCATGGTGGATAGAAGGTCTTGAGGCAATGCCCCCTCCAAGGATCTTTTTAGCACTGCCTGTTATGGAATAAAAGATTGCAAAAGGACCCTTCTTTCACCTTGTAGCCACATCTGCCCCATCACAAGCTCACTGAGGCTTTTTTTTTTTTTTCTGACTGCATGAAGACTAGAGAGACCAAAGAGTCCTAGGAAAGTCTGATCTAGTGGCATGAGTGCAGGTAAAATGTGTCTCTGCATTAGCTATGCAAGTTATTCTTTAGCCAGTGCAAACAGAATAATTACAATCAATTAGAGCATGTTCTTCATAGGTAAGCTTGGTTAGGCTATAACTAATAGGCAGAATGTTTCAGGAAAGAGCAGTGCTCCCTTTAGTGGCTCTGTGTTGACATCTACTGGGATGTTCTATTGCACTTTACAGTTCCTACCCATCCCTGTTATGTTTTCCAGATAAAGCTAGCCGCACCCACAAAGCTCTCTGAAAACTGAGAGGAAGGCCTCAGTCATGCTGGATCCACCTCAGAAACGAAGATAACAACCCATGACAAATCTACCTCCCTCTGCAGCCGGGTGATAACAGCTTTGAAGTCTGGCCATGAGTCCACCACCACTTCCTTCCTGAAGGGATTCCCTCGGTTGATGTTCATCACAGCTCCATAAACCTGCAGGATAAACAGCCAAGAGAAGAAAGACAGTTTGAGACACGCTAACGTGGTACATGTGTTATAAATCAGAGACTGAACCAGTGACATGGAGCTGGAAGCACACATTTAGGTTTTCATACATACGCAGATATTTATCATATAGGTTGATACCTACACACTCACCAGTAAGACATTATCATGAAGATAAACCATTGTCTACTTAAGTCAACCCTAATCACTTTGGAGAGGAGGTGGACTGGTTTGCTTCTTTCTTTTCTTAAGTATGTAGATTTGGGTTAGTAAGCAGGGTCAAATGGATTTCTCAGATGTAGTCATCTAAACAGCAAATATCAGTCAGTCCAGAACAAGCACAACCTTCTCCCCACAGCTTTGATTCCCTGACAAATGTTCTGATTCACCGATAGAAGTATCACAGAAAATGAAATGTCAGCACTGTGTTACCTTGAGGGACTCGGGGAAATTCCACCTTAACATTTTCTCCAGCATCTGCAGCTTCATGGAGCAGTTGAGCACCAGCATCTTCCTTTCTGGGAACACACACAAGGTATAAAGGGTCACTCAGAAAAGCAATAATGTGGAGGAACTAAGTGGCATAATTGCCAATTTCATAAAATACAATCACTCCCACAAGTGTCTCATTTCAGCATTTTCCTATGGAAAACATTTTGGAAATATATTTTTTTTTTTCAATAGATGGATATGCAGAGAGCAGCAAGATGGGATGGTGTTTGGCAGACGAAGCTAGAGTCAGAAAATCCTGAGCTTATTTTGTTATTCTACACCAGGTTTCTTGTACAACAACAGGCAGGTCACTTACTTACAGATAGGTTAAAAAACAGGGTTTTCTGGTGTCTGCCCCAAAAAATCATGTTAGTTTTTGCTTGTAAAAACTGTAAAAATAAATTCTTATCACCACATTCTTTAAGCCTAGATATGACTGACCTCTCTTATTGGTTAATAGCAAGTAATTTGTACTATGTTAATTCAGCCTTAAACTTTTTAGGCTATGATTTTGGACAGTTCATCCCCCAGGGTAACTTCTTCAGCAGAAGAGTTACTGCAAGAATATCAGCCGCAGATCTTATTAGGGAAACAGCTGTCTTGCCTTCACATTTTTTTTTTATTTCCACCTTTGCTGTAAATCCAAATTAGCCTGTCCAAAATAACATAGTTACAGTCTGTCAAAAAAAGAAATCAACATCCCCTCAAAAAAAAAAACAAAAAAACAAAAACAAACAAAACCCAAGAAGCAATGAAACTGTATCTTCACTTCAAAAGCCCAAGGGAAGGATTCAAACCCTAAGGTTTCGCAAATAGAAAGTACCTGCATGCTACAAATGTTGAATGGTCTTAGCACTGACAACTTATTTTGTCAGCACTGTATATTAACCTTATAGTTGATCTACTGCAAGGAGTCTTTCTACAATCAGTGTTATCACTGGTCTGGAACCCACAGAAAAAGTCTTCTATTCACTTATTCTTAATACAATGTGCCAATCTGGCCATTTTCTTATTTTGTTTAATTCTACAGATTGCACAGCATGCCTTTTTTTCTAAATGCTTTTGCATCTCATAACTTGAATCTTCCATCCAAGCTATGTTCAGGTTTCAAACATTTAGTAGGTTTCCAGGTGACAAGGCTTTTTTTAACAGAGAACCAACATAATAATCAGTACTAATTGCCTCTTGTTGTCTTCAGCAGACAGATTAAAGGTTGAATAAACCATAGCATTAAGCAACACACTTGCACAGGCAATCTGCTCCCCAGGTCAGGGTAGAGATACGTAACCAGAGCAAGATAGTGAAGCTCAGGCTGCCCCACTAAGAGACCTGTGCCTTAGATAGGAAAATATCTTCCAGCACCCATGTGATCCACCATCAATCTCTATTCCTCCCCTTGTTCCTTTCTTGCTTCACCAAACATAAAAAGTAAAAAAAACAAAAATAGCCCATTCTATGATCGCATGTACATATTTACCTTTCTTGAAGCTTATACTCCATTTTCTCACCATTTTCAAGGGGAAAATTGCCTCCATCACAGAACATCAGTATACATGCAACTATATCTAAAGGCAGTGTTGATATGTGTTTGAATACACAGCTACTTTTACTTAAGGACAGTTCTAACATATATCTGCCTGGCAGTGATTTCAGATTGAAAACAAATTTTGCACCAATAGACCACCTGATTGATCACTTACCAGTTTTCAGGCTCATAGCTCATCCTTCCAACACGCAGTGATAAACTCGAAGCTAGGAGACAACAAAATGCATCCACTTTGTGTCTGCTTCTGCATGAGGAATGACGGAAGTCCTTATCCAGAATCTTAAAACTATAATTTTATTGATCTGGATTGTTCTAAACTGGTATACTGTTCCTAAAATCTTTATGCTTTCTTTTGGGGAACATGGAAATAAAACCCAGAGCCAGCCACACCTTCCAAGGAGGGACTCTGTGAGGATAGTTAATGAAGTGTCAAAAGGCTTGTTCAAGAGTATAGGCTCCAACAAGAACCTTTAATTCTTTCATTAAGTCATTTAATCTCTTTGCATTCATACCGGTGAATGATCTACTCTGCACAAGCTTATAATTATCTGTTTTATTCTCAGTGGTACTGAAATTAGTCAATCTACATTCTCAGTGCCAAGCTTCCTACCACAAGAGCATTAAGATCCTGAGATAAACTGCAACACATTCTGCCAGACAAAAACCATCCCAGCTAAGCAGCCCTAAGCAGCATTTGGAGCTGGCAGCCCTGTTCACCCTTTGCCTTATTTTTCAGTTGTCCCCATCACTCCAGTTTGATGATGTTAACCCATATTGTCCTTTTGATTTAGACTTGATAATCTATAGCACAAGGCAGAAGAGGCAATAGAGAAGGAATGTTGAAGTGCTATGGAGAGCACATGCAGAAAGATGTTTTAGTTGAACATGACAAATGGTTGATACAAGATAGATTGATATTCCTGCTATATCTTAAGAAATCCATGGCTCGTAACTTACCTGCTGGAAGCCGAGGTCTGTGAAACTGGTCTCAGATGCTCCCAGGTCAAATCACGGAAGTTCACAGCTCCACAAACACTGATCAACAGTGAACCTTCTCCTAGAAGGGTTCTTTAATTTCATCAGAAACCACAATCATATCATTCTGCAACTCTGCCCCAGGGTATCCACCATCAAAATAGTTGAGCCAAGAACCACCTCCCGAAAGCCTGGATTTATGTTCCTCTTCTATGTTGTCCTGTTCGTATGTGCACGACAACCCGAAAGTAACAACATCCACAAGCCTGCCAGACTATCATAAATCACCCAGTACTGGGGAAAAAAAAAAAAAAAAAAAAAAAAGGCTTGCTTCTGTAACTATCTGGCCCTGTAATGCAGCACCTCCATTGCTAGTGACCACTTTGCACTGTGTTTACAAGGCCTCAGGATTGAGGCTCTTTTTGAATGTTTTACTTAGCTGTGTAATTTAGCATTTCCACTAATTGACCAGGTGTCTGTGAATACTTATTTTTGTTATCGTTGTATGGTACAACCAGAGTTTTATACAGCTAGCAGTAACAAGCAGTTATTTTATGTCAAAGGAGATATTTATGACTAATATAATGACGCAGTACAGAGAAATACAGGCAGGGTATGATAGCAGAGGCCTTCGGAAATGGTAGATAGGGGACATGGTGCAGAGAAGAAGAGGTATGAGGTGATAAGCCATAGTACACAGGAGAGCGATGAGGATGACAAGAGATGAGGCTTGGCATGGGAGACCCCTCAGCTACAAAGAACTCACCAACAATCAGCTCAGGAAATAAAGACTCAGAGCTGGACAAAACTGGTTTTAGGAGTAACAAAGAAATAGCATTTAACATACATAAAAAGCATTACATGCTCCCTTGCAAGGAGTGTGTCCTCTTTGCATTTAAACAGTGTTTTGAGCGCAACACATTGCAGTCTCAACAACTAGATTTAAAGAAAGGGAGGAGACAACAAATCTCTATTCCAGGAGCTGACCACATAGGAATAAATGCAAAAGGTCTTGTGACTATAGCCTTTCTTGGGGAAACACAAGAAATGCTGCAAAAAGGTAAGAAAAAGTTGACCCTCCTTCAGTACCCTGTCTTTCAGTGTCAGCAGGTATGATCAAAAGTGCATCCACAATGTATCACCACCTTGTCCAAACCATTCAATTGTCTCTGATGGACACATGCTTCATATATTTGTTTACTTCTTTTTCACACCTATTTGTACATTTTGGCTTACACAACCTTCAGGCACTAAGAACTTGCTGCCTAGCCATAACATTGGCTACTGCTGCATTCCTATGTTGTAAAAAGTAGTGTGACCAATCCCTACTCAAGGCTTTCATAAAATGTTTTACATCTTATTATTTCCTTCTTCAGTTACTGCTATTTCAACTTTCCTTGTATGGAAACTATATCATATCTCTGACTCCTATTTACTGCCTTTCTCTATGTTATTTTTTTTTTTTAGAAAAACAGTATCTATGTGGTTCATGAAGTTCAAAACCAGCATAGTAAATTGCTCCCAAGTAGATCACCCTTAATGAAAGCAAAGGAGTATTTCTTTACTTAACAAAAATTAAGATACCTGCATGCAGGAAAATCACTAACCCATTATCTGGATTAAATTACTTTGGGGTTGTAGTTATATCAGTAAGCGCCTCCCTGGTCAAGGGTTCAAAAATTTGAGAAATATTTCTAATTATGTATATACTTTTCCATGTGATTCAGTTTAAAGCAAGCAAGTACTTAGTCTGGTTTTCCTACATGTAGCAACCACATCAAGGCTTTTAATCTCTCATAGGAGAATAGAGATAATGTCTCTAGCTCATGTCTCATTAAGAGTACCAGCAATTTGTAAACAAAAGAACAAGTGTTTGTGTGGTAAGTCAATGTAAAGAGCACTGCTGTTTTCCAGCAGGTAATCTGACTGGAGAAAGAACATGACAGTGACTGAATCTTTTGAGGGAAAAGCTCCATCATGCAAAAATAGAGGAGAGATGGAAGTGCATGGAAAATAGATTTTTGACTTAATTTTCCTCCTCTGAAGCTGAAGAATATCTGACAGTTAATGATATATAAAGTGAGTACACAAGTCTCAGAGCTTTGCTCTACATTCTTAGCTGCTTTCCCCAACCATCTGGATAAACCAGGTGTGAATGTCTTTTTTTTATGCAGTGATTCTGAAACAGTATAAAAAAATCCTGTACATTTCACAAAAATCATTCCATTTCCTGACCTGGAGGATTTTACTTAAAAATGGTAAGGAAGTTAAACAGAGGATTTGCAACTGAGCATTAGATAATCATATTTTTACCATGTGTTTCAGGTCTAAAGAAGATGTAACTTCAAAGCAAAAGTTGGTTTGGCAAGATATTGCCTTCACTGATTTAGAGAGGTGATATAGAAGTCCAAATATAGTGGAATAGGTGTTTTGCCAATTGACGGGGTTAACACAAAGGACACAGACACCAAGCTAAAGAAATAGGCTTATTTTGCTTTAGCTTAAAGCAGCAGAAAGAATGAGCAAGGTAATGCACCTAGTCATTGCTACATAAAGCTGGCTATAGTGATTAAGAAAGATCCATCACCAATTGCCCTCCTACTTTACCATCATCCCGACCCGTGCATCAGCTGGGGAGCCCCGTCACAGAGAAGGGTCAGAGAGCCTTTCCTGGCAGCTAGGAAGTCTCACACAGTGCATCCACTCGTAGGTGAGGTCTCTGTCTGTGCTGTGAGAGGGTCTGGCTTTTATACAGTTTAACAAACAAGTCTATACAAAATGCACAGGAGATATCTGGTAGATTGATATGCCTCACTCAGGCATGTCCGGATCTGGCCAGGATCCGGGCATGTCTGAGGAGTTTCTGTTTTTCTTTACATTTGGGATTTATAGTTACTTCCTATTGTTTACTTATAGTTCCCAGGGTTGCATTTTCACACTGATAAGATGCTGGTTGCTCCATGCTGTTTATATGTTGGTTGCTGGTCGGGGGATTCACTCAGAAGTCAACCTTGGTTTGAGGCCTATTGTTTGGGCCTTTTTTGTTTCAATAGGTTGTCTTGTTCTATAAAATTGTCCAAAAAAACCCAGGATCTATTTCCCTCCCTTCTACTAAGATAGTATAGATCATCATTAGAAGTCCTCACAGGTCTAGAAAAACAAAACCCCTTGATTGACCACTTAAATCACTAGAATCCCAGAATGCATCTACAGATTTATATAATAATACTCGTAGAAAATGTTTTAACAGAAATTCAGCAGTCACAACAGTAAAGCCATTAGGAAGAGAATAGTTTCCATGACCAGCATCTTGCTGCTCTACATTAACAGAGTGCTGGCCTAGGTTATGTTCTTCAAAGGAGACTCCATATACTTTGGTTTCTCAGAGGAAGTCCACCTTCTCGTAGGTCTTTTCAATGAGGGTTAACATGTTCTTCAAGTCAGCTGACTGCTGAATAGTGTTCATATCCTTTAAAAGACCTTTCTGATTTTTTATCTTCAAAATTTCATCCTAAAGAAGGAAAGAAAGAATAACAGACAACAAATAAAAACCAGTTTTCACTGAGTCCAATAGCAATTTAACCCTCATGCAGCCTAGCTGTACCTAAATACAGCTAAAACAAAGATTTGAAGACACAGATTGAGACAGTCTTCCTTCCATCAGAGATACATTTCAGAAATTATTACAGGTTCCCTAGGATTATAGGGTTCCTAAGGAAAGACATGTGATCTTTTAAATGGCAGGTTTTCTAGTGTTTTGTTCTGTTTTTTAAATGTAAGTATATAGTTCTCAATGCAAAGAAAAAAAGAAAGAAAAAAAGAAAACTTTCAGATATTTCAGAATTTTCAGTATTGCCCACTCTAGCAAAGATTACGTGATAAAAGCACATTCTGTTGCCTTCCTTTTCATATCCAAGATGCCTCTGAAAATATATTCCATGCTCACCTGCAAAGTGGGTGCCTGTAAACTGCACCTGGGGAGTTCTGGAAGGTGGAGTACTCCACTGCCCTTTTCCTGGAATACCTTAGAAAGGGATAAAGAAAAAATAATCCAAAACCAAACATCAGGCAGACAAGTAGGAAAATAAACTGGTTGTTATTATATGACTTCTGAAAACTAAGCTTCTTAATTTTGCAAGTGAAGTTGGAAAGACTGAAAATATACATTCCCAAGGGTAAATAAGGACTTCCTTATATGACACTCTCTGCAGAAACAGCTTGTCTGGGATAGCTCTGGAAGATGGCCCGTTCCTCTATCCTAGAGCAGTGAAGCAACATCTGTTCGAAATACCTTCTTGGCCTTATTTTCATCTTCCTCTAACTTGTTCTTGAGCACCTTAATTTTGTACTGCAGTTGCAGTATAGTTTCTTCAATGCGTTCTGCTGATCGCTCAGCTTCATTTATTTCTTCCTAAGACAAAATAGACACAAAAAACAAAGTTTACTTTAGCCTTTTGTGAATAAGATACTGATAATCAGCATCAGCCAAGTCACTTAAAAACCATCCAAAAATATACATTGCTTTGTAGCAAAGGTAGGTGACAATGATGACAGTGAACAACTTGTCCACAACAGCACAAGCATAGCCCACAGTCCGTCTACTAAAAAGTTACGGCACACTGAGCAGCAACAGACAGGTAAGATATTTTCTTCCCTTCCTTGTCTTTCATACCTGCAACTGTACCAAAGTCTCTTCATTTGTCTCAAGCACTTGTTTCTCTGCCATTTGAAGGCTTGAGACCTTCTTCAGGTTGCCCAGCATCCCTGGAGGCACCTTTAAAGTCTTGAAAAATCTCAGCACCCTTTATTATAGAAAAATGAAAGCATAATTTGTTTGGAGTTCTTTGCAAAACTGAAAGAAAATTGACTAAATGGCTTCTCTGGGGGAAAACTAAACTCAGTTTAGCCCAGTTGCTGCCAGTGAAGTAAAAGGATCCAGGCAGGAAGAAAAGTTGTCTTGAATTGCTTTCCAAAATCATGTGGAATAGTTGGCTAAGGAAGGAACCAGGAACAAGAAATCCCACCATTCTACCTTTTGCTACTAGACTGATATTGTGTGGTTTCTATCCCATTGGTCTGTATACTCCCTGACTGTAAATACACATTAACTAATATTTTCCCAGTTCTGACCTTTCTGCTTTTCAAAGTAAAATTAAGTTCTAAACCCAGCATGTTTAACTGCTTCCAAACAAAGATAATTTTAGTAAATCTGTAAATGCTTTTCTGAAACATGATATATAGCTTTATGTCAGAGGAAAAGTTTTAGCTTGGTCTCAAAGGTCCTTCTGATTCTGAGGAAGACTTGGATTCTTCCATGTTGGATCTGTCTGTTAGATACACCGAACTGCCACAACTTCCATGCATCTCAGATGAGAATGCAGGAGCTTTGACAATTCAGAAATTAAACACCTCACAAAGTAAACACTAAAAAGAAAAAAAAAAAAAAAAAAGGAAATAATTTATGAAAAACTAGCTCTTCATATTTGAAACTTGAGGTACTGTAAAAACAAAGAAAGCAACATACATGCTCAGGCTCTATGTTGATAAGAACCTGGTATACCGACACACATGCACACAACACTCAAGTGTACATAATTACTCCAACAATAACATAAAAAGGCTACAAGTTATGACCCAACACAAAATTTCGATTCCTTCTGAAGTAACTTTAACCGTCAGAAAATGAATTATCATTTAAGAAAATCCAGCTATAACTGCTCCTGCCATTATCATAAAATTATAGCAAAATAAATAGCTGCTCACAAATTTAAACCCTGTATAAAGAGCAACAAGCTGATTCAAGGAGCTGTTAAGAATACCTCATAGGAACTGTTACTCATATAGAAGTAGTTAAAGTGAATCTTTCAACAACTCTTGCTCGTCCACTTCAATCAACATATCGTCAAGATATTTCCCTCCTTGATTTTGCATCAAATCTCCCTTCTAAGATTTCCTAAATGTGATCGTTCCCAGAAGCAATTTTGTAAGCGTGGTACAAAACAACTGGGTAAACTAAATCTCTTCTCCTCTATTTATTTTTTTTAATTATAATTTTTTACCTTTCTTTCAGTAAATACAGGTCCTTCTGAACATTATCTTTTCTTTCACGTTGTTGGTACAAAACAGATCTGGAAAGAAAATAAAGGCAGAATTTTAATCAGAAAGCCTGCAAGCACAGAGAACACATCAAGTGAAGTGAACATAGTCAGAACTTCCCTAGCTAAAAATGTCCAGCTTGAGATAGAAAGTGTTGTATTATACTGGACAAAAATATACGCAGCCAGCCATATTGCCCAAAAAAGCTCCACAGCTTTTCCAGTTCAAGCAGTATTATGATTTTTACTTTATTCATTGTGGAAACAAACAAGAACCACCTGGATATTTGGCACTTACAGTATTACCGAATCCATTACAGTTTCCAGAAACTGCTTACTGCTCTCAGAGAGAATCTGCCAAGATCTTGTTTTAGCACTGGTTAACTTCATCTTTTTTGAAGACATTTTGTCTCCTTTTAACAGAAAGGAAAAAAGGAAAAGATATGATTTGTCAAACCTGGATAGACTGCTTTGTGACTCAATTCAGTCAGACTGTAGTCAAAGGTGTAACACTTTAAGATTTTTAACTGTCACAAAACTATCAGGTGAAGTCCATCCACACTACGTGGTACTTATTTTTGGCAAGTTACAAATGGTTTAAAAATCACAAAATAGAAAAGGTTCTTTCTGCCAGCAGTTTCATTCTAAACAGATACTTTCCCAAAACCATTGGCAATACAAGGGAAAAAAAAAACAGAATGAAATAAAAAAAAGAGCGGGAATATACATAAGAAAAATGCTCAATGTGGCAGGGGTCTCATCTCATTTGTGTGATCAATACAACACATGCCAGCCTTAAGACAGAAGGTTAAGAGAAAAGACAATGACCTGTGAAGAGAAAGTTAAAGTGTTATGCATGCTTGTGGTGGAATTTTACAAGAGAAGAACACTACTTGCAAATAAATGTCTGTGATTAACATGTGCATATACAACACAATATAATGTGAACACATACTGGCTAAGACTGTGCTGCAAATACTTGCTTTTACTATTCAGGAGGAAAACTTTGAAACTTAGTGACATCTCAGACATCTATGATTTCAACACAGCAGTTACTACTTATACTTTCAGTGTTTTGAAAAAACACTGAATTTGTGCAAGACAAACATAAGGAAAGAATACAATCCTACCTGCAGCAGAATAGTCCCCGTGTTCCTCAGCTTTTCTTTTGACTGTCTGAGTGACCTGCTGAAGAGAAGATTTACAGCAAAAATGGTAATTTTGAAACATCCTGGGCTGTGCAACCATTCATCTACTACTAGCAACCCACTATAAAAAGGCTGAGAAAACATGTTAGTGCTTGACAGAGGTCTACTGATGCTGACCACAAAATAGGCTTTTTGAACTGTGAAACAGTAATTCATCTCAAGGATGCCAAGGAAAGCAAGTCACTCATCTTAATTCCTCTCATTCCAAGAGGTCATGAAATCAGAAATTCAGAAGATGTTTGGCTATCCTGTTAGACCTCGAGTTCATGCTGTTCATAAGTTCAGTGGTTAAGCAAGCTCTCTCTGACTGAAAACTGCCTAGGCCGATGCTGAGACATGCAGAGAATATTTTCCAGAACTGAATAAACACCACCTGAGCTGAATGAACAGCTGACTTTATCACTCTGTTCAAACAGATGCTGTGCAGTTCTTCAAAACTGCACAGCCAGCTTGTCTTTTTATTCATGATGAGGCAATGCTTCCCTCTACTTGTCACAGGCACAGAAGCATGCAACTAGAAATTCTGGAAATCTGGGTGCAGCTATGGCAGCAGGTCTCAAAAGAGCTGTTCACACTAGACATTTCCTCAAGAGGACATTTAGTTAATGAAATATTCTTTATAAATTCCAGTTACAAACTGGGCAAAATGGACTCTCCTTTTTCCCTTGGTTACTTTTCTAATTTGTTTGATCCAAAATAATTATTACCTTTCTGTTTTGATCTTGTTTTCTTCCTTTTCCATCTGTTCCTTTTTTTTGGCTGGAAGGCCCTTGCTGATTTTGTGATTTAAACATTTTTTTTGCTGATGCCCCACCAGTGGTCTCCTCTATTTTACTGGAAAATTTCCTGTGACATTTCATTATCTGTAAACTAATGGAACAGGAGGAAACAAAAACAAAATTTAAATCCAGCAATTATAGCTCCATATAGTACAAACCACACATTAATAAAGAAAATGACAGGAAATACCCAGTGCTAAATGAGCCCAAATGTTTGAGTATTTGCTAACCCAAAGTCCTAAATCTTCCATATTTATCTAAGTGCAGGACCACTAAAAAAGCATCCCCATTTGCCTTTTAGACAAGTCTTCGCATGTTCCACATCACTTTCTAAACTCAAAAGCCAGCATGTCTGTACACCAAAGAGCATCAATGGCAATGCAACTGGTAACTACACTGAGAACAGTCTAATTTGTTCTTAAAGGCCTCCAACAGTAGAAAATCTTTATCTTTCTAATGCAGTCCAGTTCAGTCATCTTATTACCAGAACTTTTTACCTTAAGCACCTAACCATGTTCCTTGCTGCAGCTTAAACTCATAGGTTCTTTCCTTACCCACTATAGAGATGGAGGAAAAAGAAGTCACACAGAAGACTGTAATCATTACACCCCAGTAGCCTTCTCCTTTCTAAGCATAACTAAGATGTATGCAGTTTTTAATTCAGCCCCTCAGGTCACATCAAAAAGACGAGGGGTAACTGGATACAAGTTACTCCTGAGGAGATTCAGGCAGAACACAAGAGGAAAATGTTTCACAATGAGAACAGTCAGCTACTGTAATATTCTCCCCAGGGAAGTGGTGGATTCCTCAACATTGGACACTTTTAAGATTCAGCTGGACAGCGTGCTGGGCCATCTTGTCCAGACCGTGCTTTTGCCAAGAAAGGTTGGCCCAGATCATCCTTGAGGTCCCTTCCAACCTGGTATTCTATGATCTTCCCTCACGCAGAGGATCGCCAGACCACAGTCGCGATCCCCACCAGGTAAACAAGCCCTCCCTCTGCCCGCTCCAGTAACTGCTCGTTTTGCGGGGCAACATTCGCTGAGTACCTCAGGAGGAGCCACGGACTACAACTCCCGGCATGCAACGGTGCCCGTCACTGCGGCGGCACACGCCTACCGAGCGAAAATGCATGCCTGGGAGTTGGAGTCTTCAACACCCATTCACCATTCGCCCTTCACCCTCTCCCTCCCCGCTCAATACTCCCAAACTCCCGCTCCCCCTTACTGCGGCTTAACACTACACCACCACCACCCCACCACCACCCCACCACCACCACCCCACCCCACCCCACCCCCCACCCCCCACCCCACCCCCACCCCCCACCACCCCCACCACCACCCCCCCCCCCCCCCCCCCCCCCCCCCCCCCCACCACCACCACCACCACCACCACCACCACCACCACCACCACCACCACCACCACCACCACCACCACCACCACCACCACCACCACCACCACCACCACCACCACCACCACCACCACCACCACCACCACCACCACCACCACCACCACCACCACCACCACCACCACCACCACCTCTCTTCCTCCCCCTCATCCCGCCCGGAGACTCACCACCCCAGCGCCTACCTCCACGCTCCCCGCGTTAAACCGCCGAGCCCTTAACAAACCGTTTTCCCCGCGCAACCGGACGCATGCGCACTCCCCACAACCGGGGAGGGCTGAGGGGCGGCCCTGTGCGCCTGCGCAATGGCCAGAGTGGGACCGGCGGCGGGGCCGGCGGCAGGTACAGGGGCTTGCCCGGGCCCGCGGCCCGCAGCCTGCCCAACGCTCCCGTCCCTCGGTGGGGAAGGGCCGCGACCCCCCCGGGACAGCCCCCCCAGACCAGCCCCCCCGTCCCCGTTGGCAGCCAAGGGGGCGGGTGGCGGTGGCGGTGGGCGGTGGCGGGTGGCTGCTGGGCGCTGCGCGCAGCCGGGCCTGTCAGGGCGGTGTGGGGCTGTGGGGCTGCCGGGCCGGGGAACGGTGTTTTCTGCTCCTCGCCTCGCGTCGCTTCGGCCATGGGTGCTGTGGTGTGAGGTGGCGGGGGGGGAGAGGTGCGGCGGAGGGTGACAAGCCTGCTTTGTGGTTCTTTGGGACGCAGCAGTGGAGGCCGAGGTTGCCTTCCACCCTGGGTACGGGATCACGTCTGTGCAGGGAGCTGGGCGCCTCTCTAGTGCCCCTCTGTGCTCAGTCTATTATATATACACTACATGTACAATCTATATTATTAAAGCGCGTGTGTGGAGCATGTTGCTGCAGCACCGTAACACTGGCAGAGCTGCTTCTCAGTTTTATTCATACTGTTTCATAAAGGTGTCAGGGAAGCAAGTGTTTCCAGGGAGTTGGGAAGGAGATGAGGCAGAGGGGAGGTGGCTAGCCCTCGGAGCCAAGCTGTAAAGGTTTTTCTTGGGGAGAAAGACCAGGGGTAGGGTACAGAAAGCAGAAGCAGAGGAGCTTACAGCTTTCAGGACTCAATGGATTTATCCATCGTCTCAACCTCATGCATGGTGAGACAATCTCCACAACTCGTATTATCCCTGTGTCCTTGCATATCATGCTTTTATTCCCCTCTCTTTCATCCAGCCCAAGCCGTCTTTTCCTTTTCTGACAGTCTACTTCCTTCAGATCTCTTTGTTGTTGAGCATCCCTCTGCCATTAAGGAATTTGTAGATGAGAGAGATGGGAAGGTGGGGAGGTAGCTAGGATGCCATCTTCATTCTTGACAATTGAATTTTCAGTGACTGATTAATGATGGTGCTGCTTAGGGACTGAAATAAGTTACACGTTTCATAGGTGGATGTAGATGAGTTGTAGGAATGTTTTCCTTAGCTAAAGGAAAATGTAGTATTTTTCCTGAAATTTGTTTTATGCACTCTCTGGTTGAAAGGCAAGGGGCGGGGATGTCTATCAAATGAGTAAGTGAATAAATACACATAGTTTTTTCCTGAGTAACTGTTTTTGCTTTAGGAAGCTGCTTGACTTCTTCATGCTCTCTTCCATGTGTCGGATTTATACAATAATGCAAAATATTTGGTTTTATTTTCTTCAGTTTACCCCATAGTCTCCAACCAGTGGGGCAGACATGCTCAGAACCAAGGATGCTCTCCTGCGCCTGTGGCCCCACCACCTCACGTGCCTGGCACAACTTCCAGCCCACCAGCTTGCACGATGTTCACTGCATGGGCAGCCACTGCACCCCGAGTGGGCTGCCCTGGCTGAAAAGCAGCTGAAAGGCAAGAATCCAAAGGATTTAATTTGGCACACCCCAGAGGGGATCGACATCAAGCCCTTATACTCCAAAAGGGACACTAAAGACCTCCCTGAGGAGCTGCCAGGGGTGAAACCTTTCACTCGAGGACCCTACCCAACCATGTACACGTACAGGCCATGGACTATTCGCCAGTATGCTGGCTTCAGTACAGTGGAGGAGAGCAATAAGTTCTACAAGGACAACATTAAAGGTAAAACAGCTGATTTGGGAAACAGCATTGCCTTGTAAAGCAATGGGGAACATTCATATGGTGAATTACATGGCAAACGTGGTTATTCCACCTTGGCAGTTTTGGTTTCTAATAGGATCTTCCCAGTGGTGCTGTATTTCTTTATTACTGGGAAATTGGATAATTTCTGAAACTGCCTTTGCTTTCTTTTGCTATTGAGGTGGAAGAATGAATGTGTGAAATGCACCTTTTAGTTATTCTACCTTAACACTTAGAGAGGCATCATTTGGCTGCATCCCAGGGTCCAACCAGCAGAGATCATATATCCCTTTACACTCATTTTGTGATCATGAGAGAAGGTTGTAGTGGAAAAAAATTACTAACTTTGTCCCTTAGCTGAACTTTTGGCGTTAGTGCATTCTGACATTCTGGGTTTCCATCTCATATTGTTAATTTTAAATTAATTTATAAAATCATATGAATAGCGTTATTCATGTTGTATTAGTAAAGCCAGCTTCCTAAAAGTATTTATATTTTCCTTATTTGAGACAGGTTTTCCCTGTGTTTCTGCAGGAGTATTGTACTTTGCAGCAATTTGTTTAGCTAATAGCCAGAACTTCATCACAGTATACTATTGAGTTAGGCATCGTAAAACCACTACTAAAAGTTGTTCTGGATAGACTGAAGCTTTAGTTTTACACCAGCCATACATTTTAGCAGTTTGAAGCTAATTATAACCTTGCCAGTCAAAACATCAGACCACTGAAAGTCACCTTTTGAGTAATAAATCTGCAAGACTCTTTTTTTCCCACTTTACAGTCCCTCCTACTCAAAACATAACTGTTTAAGGTGGGGGGGAGGAGCTGTTTGGGGATTTTTACCTCTTGCAATATCATGTTTAGCTAATATGAAGCAATATTAGCTGCTGCAATATCCTTGCAAGTAGTCTTGATTATTTCCATTTATAAAACTCTCAGTACATTAGTAAGTTATAAATACAGGGTATTAGAGGTTTGCAGACAAACATTTAAATAGAAGGATTGTTCTGAGTATACTCTGCTTTACTGCTGAATGTTGCTGCTGAAACAGAAGTGCTAACACTTGGGTTAGCTGGTAGCACAGCTCAGTTACTCAAGAATGTGTGCTGCCAGGCATTTTTCATCGTTATTCAAGTTTTGACATTGTAGTATTGTAATTTTGTCTTGTTCTGTTAATGGTTGTATTAATATTGAATTATTTAACATAGATTCTCAGTCTTAGGTATTTGTAAAACATTTTTGATAATTCAATTAAATAACTATTTAGAAGAATGTTAACAAATAATTATCAGTTCTCATAATTGATGACATTTCTATTGCTTGAAACTAGGCAGAAATTTAAATTTTTGACACTGTGTTTCAGAGCTAACACCTAGCTTTTTAGATCAAAGACAAGAGCTCTGTTGATGTTGGGAAGTGGATTCACAAATGCAGTAAATAGAGTTACTTCAGGAGCAGCAGTGCTGGCCAGAGGGTGAATGCCTGAGGGCAGCAGAGTTTTGGGTACTGCTTTCAGGTTGCAGCAACAGGTCTGCCAAGAGCTCTAACTGTCCTGTTCCCTGCTTTATATGAATAATTTTCTCCTACTGCACATTTAGTAATGTACCACTTCACAAATAAACAGTGTATATCACAAGAGCCAGGGTAACAATCCACGTGTGTGTTTAATTTGTGATAAAGAGAAGGTAACATGATATAGTTTATCACACTTTTGTTTCCTTGTTTCCAGCTAAGATAAGTAGAATTTCTGCATATAAGCCCTGATACTGTCTGTCAATGCACATTTATAACTTGTGGCTAAACTGTTATTCAGTAATTTGTTAAGCACAGTAAGCTAATTGTGTGGCTGAGCTAGGAGGACTGCAATATTTTTTCTTCTCAGTTAATAGCTTTTTCGTTTAAAGTTTAAGACTAGAAGACCTCGGACAAGTTTGGAGAGGGAACAGTGTTTAACATCTAAAATCGGTTTCAAGCCTGGATCATGTAAAATAAAATTAATAAATTTAGGTCCAGTTCTGATGAAAGTCTGTTCAACACTTCTGAATCTCTCTCTTTGTTGTTTTTGGTTTTGTTTTGTTTTTTTCTTTTTTTCTTCTTTATGTAGCTGGCCAGCAGGGATTATCTGTTGCTTTTGATTTAGCCACCCACCGTGGTTATGATTCAGATAATCCACGAGTGCGAGGAGATGTTGGAATGGCTGGAGTTGCCATTGATACAGTGGAAGACACCAAAATCCTTTTTGATGGAATTCCTTTAGAGAAAATGTCAGTTTCTATGACAATGAACGGGGCAGTCATTCCCGTGTTGGCAACATTCATTGTCACTGGAGAAGAACAGGGAGTGCCTCAGGCCAAGCTGACAGGGACAATCCAAAATGACATCTTGAAGGAGTTCATGGTCCGAAATACATACATTTTTCCACCAGAACCATCAATGCGGATTATTGCTGACATCTTCCAGTACACCTCAAAGGTATTAATTGTTTCGATGTATTTATTTCTGTTATTACATCTAGTTAACTATATACAAGGCACTTTGGAGAACAAGGCAGAAGACCTGTCATAGTGAAGAATGATGCGGTTGTGGAAAGGGCCAGGATGAGAAGTTAAGATCCCAAATCACTTAAAGCATAAATTTTAAGATTTTTAGGTCAGTCCAAATCAAAGTCAGATTAAGATGAGCCTAAGCCTGAAAGGATGGCAGAAAACTTTGAGACAGGGAACAGGCAGGCTGTTCTTTGCATAGAAAGTAAGAAGCCCCACAGTTGAAGAGTCATCCAGCTGTAAGCAGGAGCAAAGAGGTAAGCAATCTCAAAGGACTTCTGCTGCAGCATTAAGCATGGGAAGGAGGTAATGAAAGGAGTGAAGTCCTGAACTGATGACTGGGAGTTTAGTACTACCAGTTGTTTTCTTAGTTGCATTTTCACTGGAGAGGTGGCAAGCAGCATGTAACTGAGAAAGATATTTAGCGTGGTGAGTGGTAGTTTAAGCACAATGAATAGTGCAAAAAGGTAAAAAGCATCTGAAGTAAACATCTGCAAACGCCACTTAATAGAGGTGGGTTGTATTCACAGTCTACAAAGAATGGATTACTTGTGAATATTGATAGAACAATTATCTGATCCCGTCCCTTCTGCTGTTATACCCTGTTGTCTTTTATTTTTGCAGTATATGCCAAAATTTAATTCAATTTCAATCAGTGGGTACCATATGCAAGAGGCAGGAGCCGACACCATTCTAGAATTAGCTTACACTATAGCAGATGGCTTGGAGTACTGCAGAACTGGACTTAAAGCTGGCCTTACCATTGATGAATTTGCACCAAGGTAAGCTAAAGAAATTTCTAAGTATAAAATTGACTTTTGGTGTAATCTTTAGAGTTTAATATCAACTTCAATATTTTTACACATATAAGCAATACTGGCAATACTCACATTGCATTTAGGTTTTGTTTTGTTTTGTTTTTTACATGGTTTCAGAGGTAGGGAAATATATCTGGCCCAACACACACTTAGACTACATCTATGCTAATAAACTGAATATACAAGCCCAAGCATTGTCAAGGTCTGTTGTGATGGTGTCTGGGTCAGAAAGAGGATCTCTGAGCTCTTCTATCTAATACAGTTGTAGCTTTAGGACTGCAGAATGCAGCAAGAGCTCTTGCAGTTCTTTTATGCTGTAGTGTTATTGAATTATTATTATTATTATTATTATTATTATTATTATTATTATTATTATTATTATTATTATTATTATTATTATTATATGGAAATATTTGAGAAAAATTATTAACAAAGGGAAGTTTAGGGTAGTTCAATTTACAGTTGCAAATTTACTAAAAATAAAATTTAGTTTTAAGCAGAGTATTGTATTTTTTCATAGTTACTACCAAACTAAGCAGGATCACAGTTTCAGTGGTCTAGATTTACAGATTCCCTAACTATATGCTGAGTCTAAAAAAAAAAAGGTGCGGTTCATGTAGCCTGTTGCACATTCAGACTGTAGGAGTCAGCTGAATTAACCCATTTCTGAGATCTGTGGCAAAATCAAAGTGGATCATATAGAAAAAGATACAGCCTTGTTTTCAGACTTTCTAGTGATAGAGAATCTGTAAGAGCCTTTGGCAAATTGTTTCAGTAGATAATTCACTGTTTAAAAAGTGCATCTTTAGTTGTGTCCAGGAGCATTCCCTGGTACTAGAGTGTCACTCTCTGTGACACTGCTTGACCTAGGGCTCCCCCAAAACAGATCCTGGAGATAGTTTATCAGTTCCAGGAATCATTGTTCTGGCAGTTTGCTTGCAGTCACCTTGTTTGGAGGCTAAGTCAGTTTATTGGCATAAACGTGTATCATTCTGTAGCAATTGGCATCTGTGTCCAAGAACATTCCCGTCATCTTCTGTCTGGGTTATATCTGTAAAAGTAAATTAATCAGAGATCTTACTGTAGGACCTCTCCTTTACTAAAACAGAGGTATTAGAACAGTTTAATGGTTTATCCTGTTGATATCTTATTACAGGCTCTCCTTCTTCTGGGGGATTGGTATGAATTTCTATATGGAAATAGCTAAGCTGAGAGCTGGGAGGCGGCTGTGGGCTCACTTGATAGAGAAAATGTTTAAGCCCAAGGATCCCAAATCTCTTCTGCTGAGAGCTCACTGTCAGACTTCGGGCTGGTCACTCACTGAGCAGGTTAGATACTAGAGTCTCATCAACTTCCTCATTTAATTACGTTCTCATGATGTATACCTTAAAGGGGGCTGCTGGGTTTACTCATAAAGATGCAGTTTTCTGAAGGAGACAACCTGTGTTACACTCAGTCTGACAAATGCACATGCTAGCATTGCATACATCTTTTTGCTTACATAACACAAAAAGTCTTGTTGAGTGCCAGCAGCACTGCTTCCCAAAACACTGGTTGATGAAATACCTCAGTATTCTGGACTGCCCTGTAGCACTCGGGTAAAAGGGCAGAAACTAAAGACTTTAGACTGTATTCACAAAAGGATTCCAGTATGGTGATAGACAGAGTCTCATTGCCTAACTTTTCATTGTCTGGCTTCATTTTCATTCTGAAATCATTGTCTTAAGCGTGTGTGTTCCCAGACTAGTGGATGCTGAATTGAGAGTAGGATACAAACCTGCTAAGTAGAGAGAGAATCGCAGAGAGATGCTTATATTGATTCACGACTCAGAAGATGAAGCTCACTCATGGGTTTGTCCTATAAGTTATCCTTTCAAAATGCAGCTGAACAAGGAGGTAGAGACACCTTTTTCTCAGGATCACTGGCTTGAGAATTCGTTTGAGCAGCCAAGGAAATCATTCATGCCTCTGACTCTCGCTGCAGAAGAGTGAAGTAATGATTATAGCTCATCTGCTCTTTTGAAACAGGGTGCACTGTCCTACTCTTCCTGTTGAGCTACATCACAACAAGAAATTAAATCTTTGCACTGCATATAGTTTTCCAAGTGAGGTCAGAGCTGGGTTCCAGCTTTTATTCCAAGGCCTGCTTCTCAATAAAAGTCATGCAGTATGAATTATTTTTAGGTTGTGATTTGCAACCATTGTTATTTGACTCCTGAGCCTTGGTTTTATTTTTCCAAAGCAAATGTAATGTTTTACTTACATTGCAGGAACACAGTAAAACTAAAACAGTGCAATTTTCTGAACAGTGGCCTTTGCAAGTCCTCCAATTAAAAGTATTGTATGAGTTCCAAAATACTGAAAATATGTTCAACTATATTCCAGTGTCCAGTGTAAATATATTTCTAGCCAGATCATAATCCTTTCCTGTCTAAACATTGTCTTAACACAGGTCCTCAGTACTCTATGTTTACTCTTTATAGGTTTCACAGGGCAAATATATTTTCCTTTGGCCTGCCTTTCAACAGGTATCCACTCATAAATTAGGTTTTACATTCTTGCTCATCCAAATCTCATTTTTATGTAACTGTTCAAATGGAATAGTTGAACCAGAAATAGTCTCCGAGGTAGGTAGAATTGACATGTCTTGTAAAATAGTGATATTAATTCAATTTCTTCATGGAAAATACTGTAATTCACAGATCTCATGATTAATTTTGCCTTCTTCAAGGTTCTGTTGTATTGGTAGCTGCTAATTATTTTGGATACATTTCATCTCAACATCCAAGCATGTCAAGAATTAGGTATGCAATCTAAGATACTGTTAAGTTCCCTCAGTAATCACATTAAGTAACACAGGCAGCTGCAGTTTGTGATTCTTAATCTCAGAACATAAATCACCCCCTGGAGATCATGGTAACTCCTCTTTGACTGTAAAGGCACATATCTACAGCTCAACTGTCTACATGTCTGAAAAAAGCAGATACAAATTTTGACCTGAATGCTGAGATTATGTTTTTTAATACTGACTAATACCTTATAATCCAGATTTTCTGTTTGTTTTGGTTAATATCCCAGTTCTCCCATAGATATCTTTCAATTTTATAGCACCAGCAAATTTCAACTGTAGTTCCTACCTTTATGTAATGCTGTCCTTAATGACAATATTAAGCACATTCCAAAACAGATCTTGGATAGTAACCCATCTGACAGATGGGCTATTCACTGCTTTGAGAATTTTGAAATCTGAGGATAGGGGACATCAGGAGTACCTGTTTCATCCTCTCCAGCTTGGATTCATTAAGTTATTTGAAACATCACTAAATATAAATTAGGCTTTGCTTTGTTGTCATGACTTTTTTAGTCATCCAGTGATAATTTTGGCTTGCTTTATGGATTAATCTCTTTGTCTAAGATACTGGTAAGTGCTATATCAATTTGATTGGATGCTTATTATTGACTGGATGTTTTTTTCAGCTTCAGTTATGGATTGCAATGTTTCAGTGGGGAATCTATCATTCATTTAATTGCAGTAGTATATGTGATTAATTTGCCTCAGCCCCATGGCAGAACTGTTGAGATTCAGAGCTCTCCTTTTCCTTACAGGATCCCTTTAACAATGTTATCCGTACTACAATTGAAGCAATGGCTGCAGGTGTTTGGAGGTACACAATCTTTGCATACAAATTCCTTTGATGAAGCCTTGGGTTTGCCTACAGTGAAGAGTGCTCGCATTGCTCGGAACACACAGATCATAATTCAAGAGGAGTCGGGTATTCCTAAAGTGGCAGATCCCTGGGGAGGATCTTACCTCATGGAGTGCCTCACCAATGATGTCTACGAAGCTGCTTTAAAGGTCAGCTTGCATAACCTTATATCTTTTGTGGGAAAATTTTAGGTATAGGAGTTTTGAAAAATGTTCTTTAAGGGACTGTTTGATAAGTTTGTAACTTCTGAAGAGGGAATTATTTTACATTTATGCTTCAGTGATTTCTTTGTAAATGAAGCTTTACAAAAACACTGGTGTATATTTAGAGAAAGAGAGACTTCAGCCTTCTAGTAGGCTACATTCAAAAGGGAGATATCCCAGTGTGGAACAAATAATCAAGCCCTGCAAAATCCCTTGCATGCTGAAGACTCCCAATTTGCTGGGATCTCTGTTTTATGTGTAAGAAAAAAAGGAGTTCAACAGAAGAAAGAGTCAAACCAACCTACTTAGTTACATGCCTCTTCATGCCTGTGGTGATCTGCTTGAGACTTTAAAACTCGCAGTTATTGAAAGCAAAGTTTTGTAGCCAAGTGCGTGCAGACAGTTGTCTGGCCATACTTGAGTATTATGCAGAATTTAGGAGAAATTTTTCTATTGGATCAAAATACTTCTTTTAATAATGTTTTTAGCTGCCAGTCATTACTTGCACGATGAAAAGCACTGTGCAGCAGAAGTCTGACTGGTGGCAATCCTGTATAAAGGCACATGTCTAGCCTACAGCTAAACCAGGTGATTCTCTTTTTGAGCAAATTGTTGCTTTTATGCAAAGTCCCAAATGAATAAGCTAATATAGGCTCAAAAGATAGCCTGCAACTATACAGACATGATGGTGTCTGGCATGCATTTTTTATGTCCTTGTCAACTAGGACTCTTGTAGACCATGCCAGGCATGTTCTGATGGCCACTGTCAGTAGGCAGTTTGAAGGCAGTTACCCTGTTTTGGAGCCGAACAGGCTTCTGCTGTGAGAGCTGAACCATGCCATGGCACTTGTCTTCAGGATCAGAGAACTGACCCTTGCTTTTTCCAATTTATTTGTATGTGTATACACATAACCATAAGGGCTGGCTGGCAGGCAGAAGTCAGTGCAGAGTCAAGGTCTCAAATTGTAAGCCTTTTCATCAATCAGTGTTACTGATTGAACAATAGGCCATGCACAGTTACAAATTCATGGAATTTTGGTAATAAAAATGCTCTTTTGTTTGAGATGTCTCTTAACTTAGACCAAAACCCATAGTCAGAGATGTGGGGATAGGAAACACGCTTTTAGAGCACAAGATTGTATATATAGGTATAGTTAAAATTTGATGACGGTACAAGTGCAAAGCTCATTTTGTGAACTTTGCTTCTACTCATTTTCTCAATCCTTTTAATTTCTCAGCTAGTTGAAGAGATAGAAGAAATGGGTGGAATGGCCAAAGCTGTTGCTGAGGGGATTCCCAAACTTCGTATTGAAGAGTGTGCAGCCCGAAGACAAGCCAGGATTGACTCTGGTAAGCAGCAGGGAGTTAAAGAAGAGAAAATTGCCAATAGAATACCTTTGTATAAAGGTTTTTCTTCTCAGTTTAGGAGTAGCAGATAGCAAATGATAAAATATTTTATGTCAGTGACAGCTTCTGGAAAGAGATAACAGTATGTGTGAAATATAGTAGCAGTATGAAAACAGTCTTGCTTGACATATTTAAGATTAGATTAGACAAAACACTAGAAAGACTATTTTAAAGGACTATTTTGGGTCTTCAGTAGTTAATCACTCAATTTCTGATAGCATCTCTAAACTGTGACTCCTGAATTTAAAAGCCTGACTGCCAGCAGATGGCGATACTGAATGATCTGTCCAAATTCCCGGTTTTGCTTCAGAGCTCTTCGTTTTACCTGAAGACTCGAAAAAATGCAGTCATCTTAGAATAGAGGATGATGCAGCTCTTTGCTTGTGATATATATATGTATATGCATATGTACACATATAGTAAGTATATGCGGAGATGTGTATACATCTGTTCTTATAGTTCTATTCCGCTTCTTGTAGTCCCCATTCTAGTAGCAGTCTGGGAACAGAAACTAGGGATAACTCGAACAAGAAAGAAATTATCTGAACTTTTTTGTTTGGAAGATAAATTTGAAGCAGGTCTTTAATCGAAACCAATAAAACATAATCAATAAAATTCTGTGTTTTTTCTCCCAAGGTAAATTACTTCATGTTGCTTTGACGAGTGCAGTAATGTTATCAGGCACTGCAAATAAAAATGGTTGTAAAGTCCACACTGACTGAAAGCTAAAACACAGTTTTCCAACGTGATAAATTAATTTGTATTCACATGGAATAGTTTTAGGGAGGAACTTCACTTTCTTAGTTGTCTGGTAAATCAGAAAAGTAAATTCAGAACAGTGCAGGAGACTAGCACTTCTGCTTAATTATGTAAGATTCAGTTACATAAGCTTAATAAGAGAAAAATAACTAATGAATATTAGGGAGTCAATATTAAATGGGATTGTAAGATAAATATTATTCTATTTCAAATCTTTTTTATGGCTCCCTATTCACTGAGTTGCATGTTCATGCATCTAATCATCTCTCATCATAAAATATGGAAAAATGCAGATTTAAAATTTGTTCTTATAGGAAGGACTTAAGTATTTGAAACATGTATAGTTAGAAAGCAAAGCGCTGCGTTATATTGTTCAATATTTTCTTGTCCTGTTAATATTGTGTCTTCTCACAGTAGTTTGCAAATGTATTCTGAGTTTCTGGTGTTTCCACTGGAAATAGGGTCTGAAGTAATTGTTGGAGTAAACAAGCATCAGCTAGAAAAAGAGGAGACGGTCGAAGTTCTGGCTATTGATAATACTTCAGTCCGTAGCAAGCAGATTGAGAAGATTAATAAGGTGGGAACTACCTTCTTAAAAATGAAAGCTCTTGTAATTGCTTATAGAATTTGAATAATACTAAGGAAAGGTGGCATTCCAGAAACTTGACCTTCACGTTTCTGAGAATCAGCTCTGGTCTTTAGTGGAGAAGCTGGATTTCTGTTCAAGTTCAGTGGAGGCTGATGGAAAATCCCAAGGAACACAGTATTAGAATCCAAACAAAAATGTTTTTGTTATATTCATTTGGTTTTAATCTTCATATTTCAGATAGTCTCGTGAATATGCCTAACCTTTCAAAACTGAGAACTTTACATTTTCTGAAAGTAATATAGAAAATAGCTATGCAGTGATTTACTCTAAAAGTATGTAACATTACTTAATCACTCAGACTATTTAGTGCAGCTTGTCAAGTGCTATTAAGGGACAGGGTTATAGAACCAGCAATCAATATCCACTTTCATAATTAGTAGAAAGGTAGGTAAGATGGTTTTAAAGTCAATTAATGGACTTATACACATGTTTTAAGGTCTGAGACACCTTTTTACTTGTAATATTTTTGAAATATATAGCATATCTTGACAGTTGACAGTTCCACACTTCCAGAGTTAATGTCTGAAATCAGAAAGTCTTACACGCTTGAATTCCCAGTTCACCTTGTAGTTTGTTTTAACTTAACATTTTTCTCCTCCACTTTAGGTGAAGGCTAGCAGAGATCAAGCAGCAGCCCAGCAACGTCTCGCAGCTCTAACACAGTGTGCTGCTACTGGGGAAGGCAACCTGCTCGCGCTTGCAGTGGAAGCAGCACGTTCAAGGTATGGGGGTGGGGTTGAATAGCCAACTTCTGTCTAAAAATCAATGATTCATTTTCACCTTGTAACTGTTCTTGGTTATAGTGTCAGTGAAGTTGGTGACTTGAGCTGTTTTGGGCTTTTCTTTCAAGGTGGAAGTAAAAGATGGCTGCAGTTTGACATTGTAAAATAGACTGTTACATTTTATAGTCTCCTAAGGCTATGTTTTAGTTTCTCACAAAGAATATGGATACAAAAAAATCTCATATGAAACAATGTTGTTCATACACACTATGTTGTTTACAACTCAGACTCTTACCAGTTTCAGGATGTAACTAGGTTTCTCTGTCACCATTCTGTTTCATAGGTCAGGGAGATTAAAAAGTGTCTGGGATGTGAAAATGGATATTCACAATCTTATCGTGATCTGTTGCTTCATCCTTCCTTGCACCACAGATTGGTGTGAAGACATTTTTTGATTGAAAAAGAACTAAGTTTACTTAGCCAGGTGAAGATGTAAAAAGTGCTCTTGTGTAGAGCAGTGAGGCATCCTTTAGAGTTCAGTGGAACATTTACTTTTTTCATGTATGGTGCTTTGAAGGCTGTTTTCACTCCTGCTTCAAAGTAAGTGTGAGTCTCTAGAATAGATGACACCTGTCTGTTCCTTAATTAACTAAATGCCTCAGAAATGAACAAACCTATTTCACTCCTTATTGGGGCACTGTCCTATTTTTACTGTGATGTCTCAAATTCGTGCATTCCCTTTCCTTGAACACTTAACAGCCATATTACTCCCACAGAAAGATTGTCACAATTCTGCCATCAGCATGTCTACATCTATCTTCGAATGCAAAGGTCACAGGAGAGTGGTGTTAGATTTACCAGGGATTTATCTTTTCTGTAGCAAAACAGACCAGTCAACTGATAGTTTCTTTCCTTGGTGACCTTATTTTAATTATTTGTAAAAGCATTAATGGACTTCAGATACACTTTGTAAGTTGCAAACACAAAACTTACCTCTGCCCCAAAACTATGTATGGCATGTGACCACAGAAGGAAGTTGTGATGGCATCAGATAGAGGGAGAAGAATTGTGAGCTCTGTGAACATTCACGGGGAGCCCTTCTGTTAGGGGCTACATGGGAAGAGATTTTCAAGTAAGCATGTTCATCCTTTACAAGAAGTAGACAAGTAGGCCAGTATGACCAGCATGTCAATGACAGATGCCTGTCTGCTCCTGAATGGAAAAATGTCCTGGGTTGAGTGAGTGGTGGGTTTTGATCCTGAATACAAGTAATGTAATTCAATTGAAATAAAATGTGTAGCACAGAATTTTCAGCATTGAACTATGGAAAACAGTCCATGGACTAATGTGGAGATTTCAGTGCTGACAAGCACAGGTAGAAAAGTCATTTTATTATTGTAACCAAAGTAATAAGGCAGGCTAAGGGTGATAAGGGAACGGGAGCAGTACTGCCTCTCTTCTGCACCTCATTTCTCATGAGAAGCCAGGTTAAGGGAAAATGGGTGTAGTTAGGTAGGGCTATGAAACAGGCTCTGCCAAGTTCTTTCTCATCTCCCTCATCTGTGGTGCTGTTTTTCTGTCCCTCTTCAGACTTGCAGTTCCTGCTCTGCCAGCTATTGGTGATGGAAAAGGAAGGCAGAAGTGCAGTGTAACACTTAGTGCTGCTTCTTTGTTTGCCTAGTCTGTGTCCTCATGGTACTTTGTCACCTGATTACACACTGCTACCTCTCATAACTGGTGAAATACAGGGAGATGCTGGCAGTAGTGTGAGACTGAACAGACAGATTTTATTTCTTCAAATTCATATTTGTGCAGCATAGGCTCTACAGCTGGTTGTGAACCACTAAGAGAGGGTCACAGCACAAATTGCTAAAGGAGATAGATCCTGTGCCTGATAGGACACACTGGATTGAACAATATCCTGTCTGGTTGAATTGCTGAAAGGCTTAGCCAAGAGCCATGCTCCTCTTGTTTGGAAATCACCTTCTTTTGAGGAAGTACAGGGAATCTCTGAGCAGTTGAGGGCTCTGATAAAGGACAGTTGGTCAACAGTAATTCTGAGCAGTGCAGAAGTTCATAAGATGTAAACTACAGTTTACATACAAACACACTCTCTTTGCCACCAGACATTTTGTAAGGGCTACAGACTGATAAAACACAAAACAGAGAATATAGCTATATTTTGATGTCCACTTCAAAATTTTAAATTTACTTACAACCACAGATTAGGTTGTAAATTATCTGTTAACAGGTAAACAGAGGGTGCTATGGAAACATAGCTGGAGATCAGCCCTGCAGAAAGGCATCTGGGGGTGCTGGTTGGCAGCAAGCTCAGTAGGAGTCAGCAGCGTGACCTGGCAGCCAGGAGGGCAAACCCCATCCTGTGGTGCGTCAAACACAGCATAACCAGCCCGTCAAAAGAGGGGACTATCCCTCTGTATTCAGTGTTGGTGCAGCCTCACCTCGAGTACTGTGTGCAGTGCTGAGTCCCACCATTTAAGAAGGATGTGAAGGTCCTTGACTATGTCCAGAGGAGGGCAACAAAGTTGGTGAAAGCACTGGAAAGCATGTCCTGTGGGGAGTGTCAGAGTACTCTGGTTTTGTCTAGTTTGGAGGAAGGGAGGTTGAGGGGCGACCTCGTTGCTGTCTGCAGCTCCCTGGGGAAGGGATGTGGAGAGGGAGGTGCTGAGCTCTTCTCCCAGGGATCCAGTGACAAGACACATGGGAATGGGTCAAAGCTGCACCAGGCGATGTTCAGACTGGACATTAGAAAACATTTCTTTACTGAGAGGGTGGTCAAACACTGGACCAGGCTTCCTAGAGAGGTGTTTGATGCCCCAAGCCTGTCAGTGTTGAAGAGGTGTTTGGACAATGCCCTTAACAACATGCTTTAACTATTGGTCAGCCCTGAATTGGTCAGACAGTTGGACTAGATGATCATTGTAGGTCCCTTCCAACTGAAAATATTCTATTCTAAAAACGCACGGTTCTACGCAAGACAAATGTGCATGACATTCACGTGAAGGAAACACAAGTTTAAACAAAGGCAAAGTGACTTATGTTCTGTCAATTTTGCATAATTGTCTAGTAGGTTTTTATCAGCATACATTGAAAAAACTGTACGTGAATAATAAGAATACTTACTTATGCTACTTAAATTTTATAATGGTGAGATGAAAACAGTTGTCTCCAGTACAAAATTTCGCTGTAAAGATAACAGAAATGGAAGGGATTTTATACATCCAGATTGCAAAGAACTTGCCCAATGTTATGGCTAGCTGATTAAAGAAAAACGTAATTATTAAAAGTATGGTTTTCCTCTCCTGTTAAGAAAAGAGGCTGTGTATTCCTTCCTTCAGACAGAACTATTCCACCCTGGATGCATATATGGCAGGGATTTAAAAGAATAATTGGTAAATAGTAGGAAAGCATTCATGAGTAGTTTAAAAGCAAAACTTGTATTTTTACTTAGGAACTTTAGATTTAAAGGGTTGCAGAGACCTGGGGCAGAATTTTCAAAATACACTTCAGGAATTTCAGAAGCAGTATTTGCAGAAGAAATAAATGTATTCCATTCTTTGTGCAGTACACAGAAAAACTTCATCCCATCCACCAGATTATACTTCAGTAAAATTGATAGTCCAAACCACTTATTTTTCACTTGTTAATGTGAAACTTTCATTGACATCTCTACGCAGTAAGAACAGAAAAGAACACCACATCTATATCTACATGTGCTGCATTTTAATTTAATACTGAAATTAGACTCAGGTGCTGCTTCTGCAGAAGAGAAGGAGAAAGATTTATCTAAGTTTAGTTTTCTCTAGAAGAAAGGATGCGTGTTACAGCACTGTAAGCCTTCACCAAACTGCCAGTGTTTACACAGGAACAAGTCATCAATGTTTATGCATGGGATGTATCTGTATCAGGCTGCAATCTGTGATGTCTGGCACTCAGAGGGAATCAGTGTTTATAAATACTGGGTTTAAGTCTGCTGAAAACTTGATTTTTAACCTTGGGAAGTCACTTGATCTAGCGTTTATGCAGTTTACTTTTTGATTTTTTTTTTGTTAGTAATATCAGAGAGCAGTAATATTAATAAGATTATTTAGATGTCCTGAAAAATAAAAACTGATGATATCAGTGAGTAAGGTCTGAGAACTGTTGTAACTCAGGTAGTGCTTGCTAAGTTTTCTGAGATCATATGGGTGCTGTAAAAATGAAGCATATTACAAAGTGAAATCAATGGGTTCTGATGCAACTGTGGACAGATAGCTTTGTAACTAATGTTTTTTAAATCATTATTAATACATAAATTCAAAGAGAGTATTAGACTAAGTCACATTTACACATAGCCATACAGATACTATAAATTTGGTATTACTTTGTGTTAGCTGCTTTTCTAGACTATGATCTTTATAATTCCAGATTATTAAGTCCTTAGTGTGCTGAGGAAGAAAGTGGATAAAAGCAAGAAACTTTAAAAATATAATTCCAGAAAGCCAGGTGGAGGGGAGATGGCAAACAGTGGCCAAGACTGCGTCAATAACATGAATTAAAAATGTGTGTTCTAGCATGATACTGCCTTCTAGACAAAGCAGGCCAACCGTGAAGAGCAATACCTAGAGATAAGAGGCCAGCCTCAGAGAAATGCATTGGCTATATGTTCAGGATGGGATTTCTCCCATTTTGCACTAGTGTAATTACAATTTATAAGTTTGCTGAGTATAAAAAACATAAACTAGCAAAATAGCCGGGGAGTCACAGAAAGTAAAATACCTCTCTGAAATGACTGAAGAATTCTGTTAATACAGAAGAAATTCATCTTCTGTTACATTGAACACATGGCAGATTGCCCATGGTAGGAATCAGATAGCAGCTACTAAAACTGCAAACAGCAGAAGGAAAACTGAGAGTGGTTCATTTGGCCATCCCCTTCTAAAAGCATGTGGACAAGAAGTTGCATCTAGTCCAAACATCCTTTGAGCATTTTATATAAAAGCTCTAAGGGTGCTCAACCTAATTTTTGTCTCAGAGTAGCTTATAGTTAAATGCAACATGACAGGAGAAAATGTGAATTCTAGGTGTTTGAAATGTGCTTAGGAGTAGCTGAATAGTGGGGTTTGCTCTTTGTATTTGTAAGCATACTTTTAAAAGTGTTTTATAAGAGTAGAGTTTTTCTCCTTTGATAAAGTTTGCAGCAAGTTGTTTTCATTTCTAAGTGTACACAAATTCTCTAGTCTTTTTTCCTATTCAAATATAAGCTAAAATATTTTCATAAAAATACGTTTGATGGAAGATTTCATCAAGAGCTCAGTAGCATACCTTCAAAATCATTACACAGTACTGACTCCCAGTTAATTTCATACCAAAAGTAAGAAGCTTGCAGTGATGGAGCTACTAGCTGAACTGCTCTTGTCTTTTTTGGTACAGTCTGCATTATAGATTTAAACAGAAATGTGGAATCCATTAAGCATGAGAATTTTAAATGCTTTGGGACAGGCTGTTATTTCTGATGTTTGTATAAGAAAACAGCACAGCCTACTTGGCTTCTAGCACTTGTGCTACAGCAGTAAAATGTGTATTATTTTGAACTTGCACAGTGTCTCCAGTAGCAAGCAAAGTTTAGAACTTGCATGTAAATGGATTTCCCGGATTTTTCTGCATCTCAGTGGATAAAGAAGCTATGTCAGGAGTAGAGAAGAAGAAGAATTAATACTAAAATATCAAGGAAAAAGCAAACAAATTCCAGTTAAAAATCTAGACTTCAGTCTTTTCTGTGTGGTCTTCCATTTTTTTTTTTAATTTTGATTTATATTTTGAATTTTAATATGAGTCCAAATGCAAGATCTTACAGTCTGAACCTCCCAAAAATTCTCAGTTGAGAAAATTTGATTTAATTTCCTGAAATATTTTGCTATGCAGTGGTCGCTGTTTCCTTGTCACTTGTAAAATCACTTCTCGCATGAGAAAAACAGTATTTTCTTAAAAATACCCTTGCATGTTCTATTAGTGGATGACACTGGGGTGAATTACATATTCACAGTTGGAGCACCAAAGGGGAAATGAGTGTAAATGAATTTGTCCTGCAGCAAGGCAAATAGTTGGGCTATTGCCAGTGATTTCTGTATTCGCTTTTCAAACAGGTCTTCTGATAGAATTAATACTTCGTTTCTGTATCTTAGGTGCACCGTTGGAGAAATAACAGATGCAATGAAGAAGGTGTTTGGGGAGCATAAAGCCAGTGACCGAATGGTGAGCGGAGCTTATCGCCAGGAGTTTGGAGAGAGTGATGAAATTCTTCATGCCATCAGTAGGTGAGAATGGCTTCCTGGGAAGCCAAACAGTCTCACATTTAATCCATTAGATACATGTGCCACTCACCGCGCCCTAAAAAGGTGTTCCCCAAATCTGAATGACATCCCCAGAATAAAACAAAGATCTGCACATGCCTGTCAGCAAGTAAGCAGAATGAGAAGTAGGTGCAATAAGAAAATAGTCAAAACTTAATTGAACTTGTATTTGCTTGTAAACCAAATCCACTGACATGAAGTTATGATTTGAGGTTTTTGTTCAAATAGACTATGCAGCTCAAGGATTAAGAAGCTGAGGAGCATTGCCTGAAGTCCCCACACATGGGATTGCTGCTTTTGAAGACTGTGTAATAGTAATGTCTACGAATATTTTCAGCAGCTTCATATTTTCAGAACCTGGTTTTGGTCTGCCCAGGAGGTGTGCCTGCAACTTCCCTCTTACTTTCTTAAAATTGTAACCTGTTTGGATTTCCACATACCACTTCCAGTCTATTGGTGTTACTTACTCATATCACGAGGGAGAAAACATCAGAAGTATGTGTGAAAATGGTTCAAATTTGAGCCTTTTGTTAGCTTCTGCCTTTGCTGCTGTCCTCTTGGGCAAAGAGATTGAATTGCTCTAGTGGGTGGTGATGTCACATGAATCGATGCTCATAATTCCCTGCTGTGTTGGGACTTACACATTAAAAAGAGTTACAGGGTCTCTTAAAAATCAATTACTTGATGACTTCGCAATAGTGATGTTTAGCCTGACCTGAAAGTAGATATTCTGGGGGAGGTCACGATCATTTTTTATTTTAAATATTTATTTTAAGTATTTGTAATTATGCATTTACATGAAACTGAATGATTCCTTGAGAATCAAGATGTAGCTCCATTTTTTACATACCTGCCTTTGTGTCCAGGGTCATGTGTACTAGTTAGTAAACATGATAACAAAACTGGATTAACTATGTCACTTTTTCAGAGGCCTTCAAAAGCATGATTTCACATTTGGCCCACACCAAGCCCTGGGTTGCAGTGACTCAGGTGGTCTTAGCCTGGTAGGCTTGGAGCACCTAGAGCTGTTCTTGTTGGGAGGGAGCCTATGGGTGGGGAAGCAAGAAATTGAGAATATGGAAACAGAAAACAATACAGATAAAAGGATTTTAAGATATCACAAATCAATTCAGTTACCTACTTCACTGCTATTCTCAGCAGTCCTTAGGAATAGAGAAGGCAGGCCCAACTCCTATACATCCTCAAGCAGAAGCTTTGTCAGTCTGCTTCTTCAGGCACTCTTGACATAATTCCTTTTTAAGATGAGTTCTTATTTTTTCCCTCTTACATGATGCATGTTCCTGTCCTGACATCATCATCTGAGGCTGTTCAGATCTGTGCTGATAAGTGCTTTATTGAGAGTCATTCTTTTCCCCAAACTAAGCCGCTGGATTCATACAGTGATCATTCCAGCCAGGTCAGCATATAGTTGCAAGGTGCACCAAATCCATACAACTCCATCATTAGTAGGATGCTCAGAACAGCACAATGTTAAAAAAAATCCTTTTAGTAATATTCCTGAGAAGAAGCAGGTAGTCCCACGCAAGGACAGATACTGGCAGTATGTGGCTAATCAGAAGTAAGATGAAAGGTTAATCTCTGAACCTGTGGATATGCTTTAATATGACAGAAATCTGAAGTGCCACTAACCATAAAAAAGGGAGGCACTGGAATGAGCGCAGAGGATGGGGGATCCGGTGGTAATCCTGTTCTGCACAGGCTTGTGCCCAGTTGTATGATGACACACAGCATGATGTCTAGGACCCATCTCGATAGCCTGTGTGCCATGAAAGTACTTTTGAAATAATTGGTCATAATTATTCTTAAAATCTAAAAATTTTGTTTTAGTTAGTTGTCATTCAGCTCATTAAACCCTCAGAGAATTCAGTATTTTGTCCATTAGAAAACAGAAAAATAGTGGAGTGGTTTTTGTTAAAAAAGAACATTTTATTGTTGAGGCTAGTAAATACAAGAAATAAGTTAGTAGTCATATAACATGAATATTAACGTAGTATGCAGACTACACAGACAAACCATAACTCAGAAGATCTTTTTATTTGATGTACGGAAATTATGCTAGATTTGCAGCCAGTGCTTTTTTTATTTGTGGAAATACTTCTAATGAATCTCAGTGACTTACAGTGGTACAATATGTGCTTTTGATCAGAGTTAACAAGTTCACGGATCGTGAGGGGCGCAGGCCTCGTATACTTGTTGCAAAGATGGGTCAAGATGGCCATGACAGAGGAGCTAAAGTTATTGCTACAGGATTTGCAGACATCGGCTTTGACGTGGACATAGGTCCCCTCTTCCAGGTATGACTGAGCGGTCCAACGTATTTCAAATGCAACGATTTTCCCTCTAATGCTTGTTCAGCAGCCAAGCTGGGGCTGTTACTTGTCACGTAATTCTCTTTCCATACAGACACCTCGAGAAGTGGCCCAGCAGGCGGTTGATGCAGATGTGCACTGTGTTGGCGTGAGCACGCTTGCAGCAGGTCATAAAACTCTTGTGCCTGAACTCATCAAAGAACTCAGTGCCCTTGGCCGGCCAGACATTCTTGTCATGTGTGGAGGTGTCATCCCACCTCAGGTACGGGTCAACATCATTTCCATCACGACTAGGAGACTGCTTTATTTCTGTCTGTGCTGTTTTTAGCTATTTCCTATTATCTGTTAGTGTCAGAGGTGAAGGCTGCTGTGTACAATCACCAGGGTCAGCACAGATCTACAGGATGGTCGCAGAGTGCTGTCAGGCCTCATTGATGTGGTTTTCTGCACACCGTGTCCTGGTTTAACTTACAGTGTCTCTTGGATGAAATATTAAGTTGTGTTGTGAAAAGACTAGCCTGGGGGAGATGTTCTTTATGCTCTGTTGTTTCCGATGACAGTACCTTGCATATTGCTAATAAAGGCTAGCTCCTGTCTTAAGAGACTTTATGACTCCAAATAATAGTTTGGAAGAGTCACAGCTGGTGACTAAGACACATGGCAGGTCCCAACACCTATAGTCTTACACATCTCACTCATTGTTTAGCCTCCCCTCATGTTGCCAATCGTCAGGCCTCAGTGTTGCCTCTCATTCCCCCTGCTCAACTATTCCGCCTAAACTGTTGAACAGTTTGTTGAATTCCCTTGGACTCAGATCTGTGCTTTTGTCTTTAAGTTTTCCTTAGTTCATCCACAGTGTCCCTGGCTGTATCACCCTTAGGGTCATCTTCTTCCTGGAGAGGTTCAAACTGATTTTGCATATAAATCTCCTGCTACTCTTTTTTTCTCAGACATCTTCTTTTTCTGGCCAATTAGGTAAGTGTTCAGGAGTGACAGACTTTTACATTGGACAAACAAAACTCATAGTATTTTTCTAAGAGACAAATTGTGTTCTGTCCAGTATCTCTCTATGGGATGCTACTAGCCTGTGGTTGGAAAAGGTATAATAAATCCTATATAGAAGTAAGAGAGACTACATAACTACTTCCCAGTTCTTTTTGAAATTTCAGGACAGTCATAAAGTTAGAATAATTTAGATTACAAGAGACCACTGGCAGTTACCTGGTCCAAGCCCTTTTTTAAAGCAATGTTTTCAAAATTAGAAGTTAGATCAAATTGGGTTATTCAGGGTCACATCCAGTTACTTTTGCATATTTTCCAAGGATCTGACATTAGTCTGACTCTAAACAAATAAAACCTTTCCCATGGATTCTTTTTAATATTTATTTCTTACCTCCTAAATACTGTATTCTTCCCACTTCCCTTGGTGGTGTGCTGCCTCTCTCTCAGACTGGTTTCATGTGATTTCTCAGGCCCAGCATACAGAATAGAGCATACACCAGTTATGAATCAATTATAAATTTTCTGTTGCACTATTAACCGTAGATCTTCAATTTCTTCCTGAACAGGATTACGACTTCCTGTACGAAGCTGGTGTTACCCATGTGTTTGGTCCAGGGACTCGTATTCCGAAAGCAGCTGTCCAAGTGTTGGATGATATTGAGAAGTGCCTGGAGAAGAGGCAGCAATCTATGTAACGTGGAAATGTCGCACAATGCAACCAGCCTTATACTAATCGCTTACAGAACATAATCATCAGCAAGGGATGGCCAGCCACACACCTTTGGTTCCACTGCCCTGTGGCCTGGTGTTTCGTGCTTTCTAAGAAAGTTGTAAATTCTCTGCTTGTTCTTTCTGAGGATTATTTATATATGTACTCACAGGAAAATTTTATCTCTAAGAACTATTCAGAGAGTGAAAGGAATTCAGTAAGTGGCTTTGTGTGTTTTTTTCAGATACACTGGTAAATAAAATATCCATCCCAGCTCTTTGATTGATCTCTTGCATGCAGATAACTTCTTTTGAACTTTTTGGCAGGCACTGTGCACATAGAAGTCTTCAGGCAACATCACTGAAGTTGAACAGAGAAGTGATTGAATCCAGCAGCACTTTGATGTTAACATTAATCTGACTTAACACTCTTCAGAAACATACAAGTAGATAAACCATAATTTTTTCAAAGTTCATGGTTTGTTTAGTAAGATACAAATCCTGTATCTGGCAGTAGCTCATACAGGAGCAGCTGTGCACCTCCACTCTGTCTACATCACTGCCCTTCCCTGATACTTCACTATTTCTCAAGTTCATTCCAGTGCTCCTCCTCCCTTAATTCTGTATTTTTGTCCACTATTTTTCTTGCTATCCCTGTCTACTTAGCATTTGGACTTTCTTCAGGTAATTTGATCCTAAATTGTCACCAATTTCATCTCCCCTCTTTGATTTATACATGTGGAAACTCCTTTGTGGAATCCATACAAGGCAGATGGGGTGTGAAGGTCTTCTGAGGGGCAGTCTTTGGCATTATGGCCCTACCTCACTTCATTATGCCTTGTTGCTCATGGCATCCCATCATAAAATGAGACTATAGCCTCCCTGGGATAACGCTTGTAGCTGCCTTATGGTGGAAGAGGCTGTAGCACACTTCTAAGATGTTCAGCATCATCATACTTTATTCAAAATGAGTTTTTCTGCAGTTATCTGGAAATTGCAGATCCAGTTAACGACATTGTATCCTCACTTCAAAGATCAGCAACTGATGAGATTTTCACTTAAAATAAGCTTGTTTAGTGGGGCACATGCCCATGGTCTCACACTGTTCAGAAACAAGGAGGTTAACTGACTTGCTGTTTTATTCTTTCTGTCTTTCTAATTAAGGTTTAAAGTATTGATCCCAAACCAAACTTTTGCCCTGAAAACTCCTTGGGGGTTTATCCTCAACTATTTATAAGTATCTGATTCCCTCCAAGAAAGATTGGTATGGTTCAAACCCAGATATACAGAAAGTGGCAACCATTAAAATATTCTTTTATGTCTTTCCATAAGCCTTCTTGCTTGCCAACTAGAAAAATACATAGTCAAAGTGTCAGTGACCTCTAAACTTTGTAATGCCAATCGTTTCATTCATTTATTTCTATCTATGGTTTCTCTGCTCTTTGATAATGTATGTCATCTGTTTGCTCTACAGATTCCTCTTTTTTTTTTTTTCTTTTTTTTTTTGTTTTTGTTTTTGTTTTTGTTTTAACTCTCATGATCCTTGAAACCTGCATCTTGGTCCCTTTGAATTCAGTAAAAAAATTCCCACCAACTTCAGTTGGAATCACTTCAAGCCTTTAATGCTTGAAGGAGAGCCCCTTAAAGCTCTGGACTAGGACTGACTAAGGTACATTGATTCTCTCTTGTCATATCAAGGTTGGAAAACAAAAGAGTGAGTCTGGAGAAGAATGCTTTTCCCACCTGGCACACAGTGTTTTTATTAGGCCCTTTAAGGAAAAATGCTCAAGGGAACAGACTTCCCTTTGTTGGTTCACTGCCTAACTGGAGGTTCCCTGTGGGATGACAAGCTAAGATGGAAGATGCGTTTCCCAGCCGTCCTCTCCTGCTGGAGCCGCACAGCAGCGAGCACAGCGCTTGCTGACAACTTCCCGTCAAGTTGTCAGCAACGGCGAGTGGTGACCAAATAAAATTTCAGTTGCTGCACACACTCCTCATCAACCTGGCTGCTTTGAAACTGCTGTTTGGGCTGGTGAGAATTCGGGTTAGTGCACAGTCAAGTAGGTACTCCACAAATACGCCTGAAATGTTTTGTTCAATGTGAGTATTTTTGGCATATTCCAGGACAAAATGGTATCTATAAACTGTGGGACTAGGCACTGAGGTCTTTCCAATAGGGATGAGCAAGGTAGCAGCAGATTACTTGCACGCCTAAGTAATTTCCCTTAGGAAGTTCCAAAATAAGTAGATATTTTTTAACCTGTAAGGCAGCTTCTGTTTTGCAAAGATTCAAGGAATACAGGTAGGACAAAGGGCTGGAGATGTGGAAATCCTAATTTACAAATATGATTTGGTTTACTGCAATGCGTTGTCTTTCATGAAAGAAGCTTTGATAAAGCAAGAATGCACCGAGTCCCAGGCCAGGGTCCTAACTGTGAAACAAACTTTCCATTTGATTTTCCATTGTAAAGTAACCTGCCCAGCGTGGTGGAGGGATCCTACAGAGGACAGATTTCTCTAAGGCAGTGGCAATCTCTTTTTCATTCTTAGTGCTTCACGGCCGTCAGGATTGGCACTTTTGCACTTGTATTAAGCTATTCATCAAACAATTGGTGCTTTACAACGATGAGCAGCAAGACTGTCTCTGTTGTGCGGACAAGAGAAGAACCCAAGGCTATGTTTAAGTGATTTCCCCAAAGTTGCACAGTATTACTGGTAAAGTAATGGGGTGGAAGTCAGGTCTCCGCAGTGTTAGCCTCATGTGCGAAGTGCCAGAACAGTGATCTCCCTCAAATAATTGATCTTTGTTCTGAAGTGAGTCACACTGAATATTACAGATGGGAAAACTGACCCTTAACAGAAGTGATAGAGTTCTGTAAGTTATTCCTATGACTAGATAGACAGAGACTGCCTAGAAGGTTTTTCCAAGTAAGGCACTGAATTCCAATTTATTTTCATGTAAATCACAGTGCTAGTTGTGTTATTTAATTTTACATGTCATTGTCTGAGTAGGGAGCTCCATTTATCCTCCAGTGGAAAGAAAGGAGCCAAAGGTGACAACCTCAGATGTGGATGTCTGCATTGAAAAATTACACAGTTCGGTGAGGTAACTCCTGGTATGTGAGCCGGGTAGATGGTCTCAGAGTTTTTACCTTAAGTATTTGTTTGTATTGGGATGACTGCACTGGTGATTGCAAACATAAGATGCCCAGAATCACACCTGAGCTAAGTGCTTGCATTCTGCTTCAGTGTCTTAGAAGATCACTTAGCTGACAACACAGTCCTCAGCTGGGTAGGAAAAAACATGAAATTAGAGTTATAATTTGACCATAACTAACTTCACAAAACTTAAGAAAAAACAACTAGTCCCCTGAAGTTAATGCTATACTTGCTTTCCTAGTTCTTTGGTCAAGGGCAGCCCTGCTTTTTAAATTTTCTGTATATAACATAAAACCATCTAAAATTCAGAGTCTTTACTGGGGAAGTTTTGATTTGCTTCTCATTCAGTCTGGAACATGAAAAAGAGATTTGAGCCATATTTGATACACAAACACCTGGACTTTGATTTTTAAAAATGAAATACATAAACAAGTAATAAATCAGACTATTAAAGCATTATACTTAAACATTAACAAAATACAGATCTTTTGGGTTTACAGAGATTTTGCCTGTATTGTAGAGTGGCATATTTTTCATATTACATACACTTTAAAAACATTTACAAGTGGATGTGGACTTGTTCTAAATTTTTCACACAGAAAGCTCACATGTTATATCACATTAATGTGCATCTCATTGTTCCATTCACAAATCTGCAATTAGCAGATGGGAATATATATTTTGCTGTTTATTTTAAACATCAAGCAGTTGAGCAAGTGAAAGCAAAAACTCTAAAGTGGAAGATGATTATTAAACTACAGTTTCATTTTCCTGTCAGGTTATTTTTTAAAGCTGACAAAACACTGATAATTGACATTTCCCATAACAAGTCCCTTTTCCCGCATGTTGACATCTTCTCCAGCCGCTGACACACTTCTCTGACCCCTCTTTTGTTTTACACTGTTGTCCCTTTTGCACTTCCCTCTGCCATCTCCTCACCCTCCCCACAAACACACTCAGCGACACTTTCCTGCCATTATCTCCTCTTCCCAAATATTTTCCTTCAGCTTTCACATGTTCCCCTCCCAGTTACTGGTGTTTTCTCCTGCCCCCCCACTTTCCTCTTGTCCCATTTTCCTGTGCCATGGGCTGTCAGAGGTGACTGTTTCCCAGAGAATGTTTCACTTTTTCTTATTTGGGAGAGAAGACTGAGCGCAGGCTCATTCCATGTGGAACATCTGTGAGTGACAACCCAGGACAAGATAATGTCGTCCTGGAGGCCAAGTTAAATTAGGAAATTTTTACAACTTTTTTCAAATAAACCTAGTTTAATCTAATGGAATATTCATGAGAGTTGGTGCCACTACCAGTGGCACAAGTTCAGGGGAATGCAAACTCCTTAAAGTTTCCTAAACACCAACTTGGTAATTTATTTGTGCCTTAGTGTGTGTTACAGGTCATGTCTCATTTTGTTTGTTGTTCTGTAATCCACACGCCACGATAACAGAAATTCTCACAGCCACAGAAGTGTTTAAGCCTATCTTTTAGTCCTGTTCTTGGCCTTAGCTGTAGTTTATAAAATGAAACTAATTATTAGGGTTTGAATGTGGTAGAAGTTCTCAAGAACTCAAAGTCCACTCACTATTGTTTTAGATTGTTGTTTAAAAGCTGTGCCAAATCTGCCTGTGATTTTACTCCTCTAGTCTTCACCGAACCGTAATGCAAAGATGGATGTGGTCAGCTGAGCAAGGAGGGGAAGGAAGAACTTCTGCAGCTATCAAGCCGTATGTTGTACATTTCAAACCCTAAAGATAACTGTTTATGTCCTTTAAAATCACAAACAGTAACTCAGAGAGAGATTTAAACTGTAGGAGCTCATCATTTCCACCACAGAATCCCTAGTTAAAACTGGGCAGCAGGGTGATGTTATGGTTGTACACGTGCTTTAAATGGAATCGGCAGACTGTTCTCAGTTGCAGTTGTGTCAGTGCTCCTGCCAGCGGGGACCAGAACCTCTTGGGAGCTCCCAGGGAGTGATGAGAGCAAGGACAGCATCCGCAGGATTACCTACCGCCGGGCAGCCCACCCCGGGGGTGTCTTTTGGCACGTTACACAGAGTGCTCCTGCAGAAAACAAACGCACCTCTGGCACCCTTCATGGTCGCTAGAGCTGTTACACTGCAGCAAGCAACAGCGTAAGTGCACGGTTCCTTTTGCTAAGAGGTTCCTTCACTTCTCCTTGTGCTATTTGGGGCATGCAGAAGGCATCCTTTGCTGGCTGCCACATTCCCACCTCACCTCTTCAGACTAAGTCTGCTCAACTCCCTTTCGAGCTTGTGTTTTGAGGAGTTGGAGCTATACCTCTGACAAAGCAAGGAACTGTAGATTTCTCTAAGACATTTTGATAGCCGCCACTTTATCATCTTCTCCTGGCAGTCAGTATTTCTTGCTACCCATATGGTTTTCTGCCCAGATTGCTGGAAAGGTACACCCTCAGCTGTATTTATGTGGTAACACTTTGTGTTCAACCTACAGTTTTCTCTGATGGCAGTTTTACTAATAGAGCCAAGAGTTTGCAGATAGATTGCATTAAAAAGTCAAAAGTATAAGAAAAAAAAAAAAAAGAAGATAATAATAAATCTTCTTTTAATTATAGCTATTTCCCTGAAAATAAGTTCAGTTTACATGTTTTTATGTTTAGTCATAAATCTATTTCATCTAAAGTGGAAAGTCTTGAAAAAAATAGCATTTTTTTTGTTGTGTAGCTTAAAGACAATATTTGAGAGTTGCTTAAAAATACATACTTAAACCTCTCTATTTGACATAAGATATGCAGTGACAACCCCACGTGCTGCATTCTTACTCATCTGAACCCATGAGCGAGCCCAAGTTTCGACCTGTGTTGTGAAACCATGTCTGCATTTCAGCGAGCTTGCAGCTCCCTGGTTCTCCACCTTTGCAGCGGACGAGAGACGTACGTTGTCTCTCCCACTCCACATCATCGACACAGGATTTTCAGCAGAGTTGTCGGTGCTGAAGAAATGAACTCGCCAGCCGCAGCAACACTGCAATTGTTTAATTTCACGACGGAAAGTTTTGCTGAAGATGTAGTAAATAAAAGGGTTATACGCCGTTGACGATTTGGCAAACAGACAGGGCAGCAGTGTAACAATGGGCTGTAAGGTATCACTGGAGTTAAATATGGACCAGAAGCTGGCTGCTGCATACGGTGTCCACGAGCTCAGGAACCCAACCGAGATGAGCACAGCCATCTGAAAGGGAAACAGAGCTTCAGTTCTCAGCTTGCTGTTGACAGGATCTGATACTTGGCCACATGGTGTGTGGATGAAACCACACCTGAACCAGCTGAAATACCTGAAACTGCGTGCTTGCTCCATGGTGGTATGAGCACAGGTAACACTGGACAGTGCATATATGCTTTTATTCCCACCTAGCAGAGCTATACTGTGGGTTTCTTATGAGACAGTTGTTTTCATCTCCTTCCCATACTCTGGCTCCGATATGTCATATAGTCTATCAATAGGCTGGCCTCTAGAAAGCTTGGGTCAGTTCTGCTTTTCCACAAGAAATGAGCAACTGAAGTACTTATTTGAAGAAATGTTATATTAAAAAATTCTATCTCTATCCAGAATTTCTGTGTAGCTTTCACTCAGAATAGCCAATCGATCAATTAAAAATACCTAGGGTGACAGAACAAGACCTCCACCCCAGATACAGCATGAAAGGATTCAACAGCTATTCCAGTATGACTGGAAATCTATATATCCATAAAAATCTTGGATGCAACTGCCTAAAGATTTGACAAACTGTGTGGTGGCTATGATATATTTATTATCTTGATCAAGCTACTGAAATGACAAGGATACCAGGAGCCCCCCTGCTCCTCTGAAGAGTGCAGAGTATGGGTGAAACATCATGAGCCATGCATCAGCAGAGCCAGTCCTCTGCAAGCTCCTCATTAGTGCAGACTCCTCTTATCACTGGGATAACTCACCAATGTCAGCTTCTTCTCCAGTTTAGCTGCATTAGGGATCCTGTCAACATTCTGGATCTCTCGGTATGCTTTATGAACCTTCCAGGCAATTCCCAAGTAACAGGCAACGATGGTCAGTGCAGGCAGGACTGTGCACAGGAGGAACATGCTCAGGATGAATGAAAAACCATTGGAGGAGTTGTGGAACTTGCTCCAGGCTATTGTACAGGAGATGCCAAATGGCTCAGGGCCATAGTAGCCCCAGCCTACCAAGGGAAGAATGGCCCAGAGCAAGGAGTAGAGCCAGATGAAGGTAATCAATATGCGAACAGTGTTCTTGGTGATTTTGTTACCTGCAAGAAAGAGGAGGAGCAAGCAGATATGCATTTCATATCAGTCACATGGTTTTTGTCATAGCTTCTCAAACAGAAGGATGGTGGCTACAAATATGCCTGGGCTGCTACTGCAGTCTTCTTGAGAAACGCAACAGAGAGTGCCCATGGACTGGATGAGACCTGAGTGCAGCCCTCAGTGCTGATCTAAAGTTGAGTAAGTCAGGGAGCTTTACAAGATCAAGTTGACCCCAAATGTACCATGCTGCCAGCCCAGGAATGCCAGGAGAATACTCTTTCCTCTCAAATTCCAGTATGTCTGCCTGCACACAAATAGGAAGACAAGACTGTCTGGTTCAGCAAAACATTTGGGTTCTCCACCCTGAAATAGTTTCACTTGGTATTACTGA
The DNA here is from genome assembly GCF_018691265.1 of Tyto alba. Lineage (NCBI taxonomy): Eukaryota > Metazoa > Chordata > Aves > Strigiformes > Tytonidae > Tyto > Tyto alba. Next base: position 45,400,535 of record NW_024881316.1, on the reverse strand, counting down.
GAAGTGAGAAACCTCATTATTTAATATGGAATTTAATCAGATCCTTCTCGGAACATTAGGGTTTGATATTGGACTAAGAGTTGAGGCCTATCCCTACAGATACTGAACTGGCACTCCATGCTGTATTCCACAGAGTACCTCTCTGAACATAATAGCCCAAATGCACTGCTACAAGGTTACCAGTAACTACTTACTATTAGATTTGGATGAATTGGTAACAAGGAATCGAATCACAGCCATGGCACACAGGGTCATCATGCTGCAGACACCAAAAAGAAAACCCATCAGGGCATAATATATGCAGGATGCATCTCCTCCCAGCCAAGCGTGGTTCCACGCAGATGCAATGGCCAGCGGATACATGCTGATTGCCATTCCAATATCTGCTATTGCCAAGTTGACTGTAAGCAGCTCTGGTGACTTCAGGAGGGAAGAGCGTTTCACAGCTGTAGCAAGGACAGCTGAATTCCCAAGGATTGTAAGGATGGCTGAAAGAGAAGAATCAGCACAGACAATAATATCACGTAGTTTATACACCTGTGAAATCTGTTCACTATACAGAGGATGTGAAAAATGCTAGTCGTTAGCCTGGGACTAAAGTCTAGAAGACAGGATGGACTGGGAGACTATCCAGAGTTCAGCAGCTCCCAGGCCAACACAGTACCGTGCGGGTGCTTTGAAAACACATGGGTGTGTATCTGCTATGCCCTGCTATGAAACCTGGTTCTTCAGCTCACGGTGAGGAAACTTGTTCTCTTAGCAAATGGGACACGCCACCTGGATGGCATTTCTGAGAGCTGCTATGCAGCTCAGCATCCTCACCACATAATCCACTTCAGCCAGGTCTTAGGTTTCAATTCCTGCTTCCCTGCTAGACAGGGATTTCCCGGTCAGGCTGTGTCTTCACTATGGACCTCCTAAAACAAAGAGCACTTCAGCTTTCTGTTCACAGCCTCCTGTAGTGCTGGCCAGCCTTACTGACTAGGGGAAATTTTGTCACATGAGCACCAGACCATCTCTTGCCCCTTCATATCACCGCACTATAGCTCTTCACTTCCATGTCACACCCCCCTCTCCATGAATTATATCCCACCTATCCCCCTGAGGTTCCCACCTCATGTGAGTAACCCACACCCAGAGTCAACATGTGCTGGTTGGGCAGCTCATGGTCCACACTCGTCAAGCAGCTGAGAATCACTATGTGCTGCAGATCAGACACCCACACTATTCTGGTGGTCTCTTCATGCAGTGAGACGTAGGGCACAGAAACTGTTTAGCCGGAGGCATGCAACAGGCCAGAGATTGCTTTGCAAAAGGACCCATCAGATATACAGATATTCAGATATGCCACAGGGCTTCAAAGCATTCATGACAACAGTGTCAAAAGCACATGTAGCAAACAACTAATTTTCTCTTTTCTTTACAGTGAACATTGTGCTGGAGCTACACTTTGATCAAGGGTTTTCCTGAGAAGGTGTCCTCTAAAGTCAGAAGTGAAATAGGGAAACAGAAAAAGACACTGTCATGTTCCCCTGTCACTGTGAATGCAGGAAGGCTGCATTTTCTCACAGGTGCCACATAAGAAGGTGCCCACAGAGGAATTAATAAAGGCGCATGCAACAAGACAGAGTAAATACATTGGCATAAAACCAAGAATGGTCAGAGATGCCAGGAGAAAGCTTTAGACAGAACAGAGGTACAAATCCAAGACCCCACTTCCCTCGTTCAATCCCCTTCTAACCACACACATTCACTTGGCGCCTCTGGATACGCTTGAGGAGTTCCCTGAGCTCTTAAGAGCCGTGTGTCTGCACACAGAGATGCCCACGGTGGCTTGGCAGGGATCCGCTTGCTGACAGAGAGCAACCTGTGGCTTGGTGGGAAGAGCACTCTCCTGCCAAATGACAGCCACAGGTTGGGACATCCTCAGGCTTCAGGAGGAAAATTAACCCAGTTCACTTTCTTCTGTGAGAGCTCTAACCACTACACAAGAGGTCGGAAGTAGCTCTTAGTCTTACCATGAGGGTTGGACACCCAGGCCAACCCTCTCCTTTACCTTGACAGATGTTATTCTCCATCCCACTGCCTGTGAGGCTGCTGGATGTCATGGGACAAAACTGTGAACTGCATCTATGTATTTACTTTTGTGTGAGAAAACAGCTGGCATTCTGAATTGCAAGAAAATAAAATCCCTTTGTTGTTTTGCAGGTAGTGATTTTTCTCACCCTGCGTTGTACTCTCTGCTGTCAGCACAACGGAGGGGACAGCACAGTGCAATGCAGGGAAAAGGGTGCAGGAACACGGGGGGAGATGTGAAATGCTGAAGCCCAGCATTGCTTCCCAAAGCCTCTCTATTAAAACACATAAAAATATATGCTTGTCTTTCTTTTTCAAATGATGTGAAGGGAGGAAGGTGCCCAAACCAATTCTGCTCCTCTCCAAACCTACACTGATAGTAAACAAGTCACTTGGGTACATGCACGAAACAGACAAGGAAGAAAACACTTAGCTAAAGCCATGCTGGAGCAGACTGGTAGATATCCCCACTTGTATTTCACTGTAAGTCTGCCTTCAGCAGGGCAAACAGGCCATTGTAAAAAAACAGAAGTGCTATTTGGAATCCCATTGCTATTTTATACGAGTTTATCCTACCAAGACACAGCTGCTCTTCATGCATAATGAACATGCCCCCCACAAGGGTCAGACCAAAGTTGCTCTCCCCTGCTCAGTCCCATGAAACAGGCTGCCTCATCTCTCAATTCACAGGGTTGAGATGCCAGAATAAGCAGCAGACAACTCATTTTGAATACTTGTGACGCCACAGAGGCAAATTTATGCTGGCAAGTCTTCTGCATCGAAACAAAAGATTGCAAATCTGAGAGTGGAGATTAATCCTGGCATCCAACTGACTCAATGGCAATAATCAGGAACCTGTGTGGAAACAGATTCTCTTTCATTTCCCTCCAGCTTCCTCTGGAGCTGCGGGTGCTGACCCCAGCACAGACAGGGCAGCCCCAGTGTGTCCGCTCCTAGGCTTGAAGCAAACAAGCAGGCTGTGAAGGCAGAACTCACCTATGATCAGAAGAAAGACCCCAGCTCCGTAATCCACTACCGGGTGGAGTTTGGAAATGTATTGCTCCTCCATCGTCCCTTGTGGAAGTGGGTGAAGGTTTTAAATCAAAGGTGAAGTGACTGCGGGGGCAAATAGACTCTCCCTCATGACTTGCCAGCTGCAGATGTGAGCTGGGCAGTTGGGTGCTGTCAGGGTGAAGGGCCCCTTCTGCTTTCTGCTCTCTCCCTCCCTCTCATGTGGCAGGGGAGAAGCCTGGAGTGAGGGAAAGGCTCCCTCCCTGGGGAGACAGAGTGAAAGCTGGGCAGAGCCACTGCCAGAGCGATCCCGCCTGCCTGGCTGGCAGAGCATCTCTCCACCCACCCCCTCCTCTCACACCACTCTGCTCCTTGGCTTGACAGGGAACTTCACAGTGCAAATCCCCCTCAGACTGCCATTGCTGAGGAAAAAAAACTGTCATTCAACTATCAGCAGCCTTGGGAAATAAATCCAGGCTGAGGGATCAGCCAGGGGAAGGATGGTTGGGAGCTTTGTTTTACAGCTTTATGGTTGAGTATAGGAAATACGAGGTTGGGGTTGGGGTGAGTGATGTGTTGATGTATGAGAGGAAAGCTGTTTGCTGCAGGGGTTCAAAAGGGTCAAAGTCACCCCGCTGAAGGCAGGACTTTCAGAGCTGCTCCAGGGCAGAATGGGAGGGTGCTCAGTCGGGTGTGTACAGCTGCAGAGCACCACAACAGAACCAAGCTCCGAGTCCACTCAAGTGACACTCCAATGTTTTTACTGGGCAAGCAACCACATCAATGCCTCACATCCAAGTTTACCTTCTCCTTAAAATACCTGAGCCTAAAATCATCATAATGCTCTCTCAGTCTTTGTAAATGATGCTAAGTTTTGCAGTTTTGCTCCAGGCTGCAAATACGTTTTACAGGCTCATCTATCAATTTACTTATGCGGGTCTTGGTTTTGGTGCACACAATTAAAAGCTCTGTAGTTGCAATGCCATTAACTTGGCTTTTTGCCTGGTCATCACCCAGCCAGCACATTGAAGACCTGATCTATTCTAAATTATTTCATTCTAATACCTGGATGTACTAAGCTGCATTAGCATGATTATCTCCTTGGCCTGTTTTACTCTGTTCAGAGTTAGGGAATTTTAAGATTCCCAAGAGCACATAGGCATCTCATGTGCAATCTAGGTGAAATTTAGGTGTTTAAGTATAGCAGTGAGATCATAAATTCTGAAATCCTTAGGAATCTGAGAGACTTCAAAAGCTTTGAGTTTCACCAGAAAGTAAAACTGTCCATGCACAGATATGCTGGCACCTCAGCTTTGCTGCATGTCTCTGTGCTTGTTCCCTGCTGAGGCTGTCTGGGATTTACACTCCAGAGATCCCTGCACTGAAGACTTTGGGGAGTTTAATTCAGCAACCAAGTACATGCAACACAGCACATACAGCACAGGGCTCAGTAGCACTCGCGGCCTTTTCAGGGCACTTCTGTACTAAAAGCTTAGCCATCCGTGAAACGGAGATATCAGTTCCTTCCTCTGGTTTCCAACTCAAATGCATGTTTTTTCCTCTAAGAGAAAATCCTACAGATGCCTTAAGATGAGGAAAATGGCATAACAGAGAGAAGATTTCCTCTCCACTTGAAGCTGGATTGCTCCACACTTAAGTCACAAGATTGAAGAGCGAAAAAGCAAATGGTGTTTGACTCTCTAGTATGGTGCTGAAGGGAGCTCTTACTCCAAAAGTTGTTAATATATTTTACAATGAACAGCTATGGCATTAAAAAAAAAAATCTGTGGTGGTAATGATGGTTCAGTGTTCACCTCTAGCTACAGCTTCAAAAAATGAAACAATCTCACAGAGGTGCTGCTCAGGATATAGTTATCACTTCAGAGAAACAAAATCTCTGTATCTGGGACCAGGGCTCCACATCAGGATTCCCCACAGCCAGCATGTTGGGTGTTATTAGTAAAACCGCCGTCATTACTGACACAGGGAACTTGGGTATGAAATTCAGCATTAATTCTTCTGTCATAGACACTGACCTTATTTTTAAGGGAGATTAAGCACTAAGAGTTAGGGGGCTTCATTAGTCCACATAAATGCTTTAGTTCCCAAGTCCTGCAATCAGGAGCTAAATGTAGGCAAGCTATAGCAGAGGAGAGCAGAGAAGGAATGTATTTTTCCATCAGAGAACAGACACTGTAGCTCACAGTATTATCAGAATGAAGATTCAAGATATGCTACAACCTAATGATTCCTATCCTCAGAAACTACTTCCCTGTGCTAAGCTACTTCTTGACTGAGGCTGGCTTATATGTAGCCAGCGTAAGCACTTCTAAAAATTCCCCCAACCCATCCCATGTTGCTCCGAAGCTTGTAGAAACACAATGTAGTGTACATGTATCCATGGCATAGATAAGTACTAGGAGATGGAACAGTCCACCAGTTCTTCTCCAGACCTTATAAAATTCTAATTCAGTGACAGAAATTACTGGCCTGAAAAATCTGAGTAGATAAGACAAAAAGATTGTGAGGTTCCTGTTTAAAATGCATAGCTAAAAAGGCATGAGTTTTGGGTAGAGGGAAGCAAGAACAGGCAAGAGGGACTTTGAATTTTATCTGGGTAAAGAGAGACTGCTGTTCTAAACCTTGATCCAATGAAAAAAGCACACAGAATTACAGAATCACAGAACCACTGAGGCTGGAAGTCACCTCTGAAGATCATCTAGTTCAAGTCCCCTGGTCAGAACAGGGTCAGCTACAGTAGATTGCTCAAGACTGTATCTGGTTGGGTTTTGTATATCTCCAAGGATGAAAACTCCACAGTAGGTGGAGCTCCTCTGTGGACAATTTGTTCCTGCACCCCTTTGTAGTTTCATTCAAAGTCTCATACAGTCTTTGAAGAAATATACCACCTAACTCAAGAAATCAAGCACCTACTCATGAGGTGTCCAGTACAGATGTCCTTCACTGAATGTTCCTTGGCAGCAGATAGTCAGCTGAATGTGGTTGTTTGCTGCAATGCCTCTCAAGCCATGGGTGTGTAAGCAATTAAGCATAGTTTAACCTAGGTAGGTAGGATATATACAATATTCATTATAAAAGGAGGTTCTTCTATCAGAAAAGGCTAAAAAAGGACAGATATGATGTCTCAGAAACATGCCTAGTAATGAGAGTCTTAAACATCTTGATCAGGTCAGTGTAATCTGTTCAAGAAACAGAGGTTACCATTTGATCCCAATTTGGGAAAGAAATGTCTGCTAGCGTCAGCAAAAGATGAAGTAAATCCTGTGACAGAAAGTAGAAGATTGCTGCATTCTGACAAGCTGGTATAGTGCACACAAAACCATATTATTGGTAAATTAAACTATGCCAGAACACCACAAAGATGATGGAATTCAACTGTTTACCTTGTTAAATTCACAGAACATTGTTTTTGTCTGGGTCAACTAGTACTGTCCTGAGTCATTCCCAGGCACATGTCAGCTGAAACGGGGTCAGGACCATTCCCAGTAGGCAGTAAGATCATCTGTTTCGAAGACAAAGTGACAGTTTAGTTCCCTGGTACAGATGTTGTCCATGGGTTCTGCTCTTATCCTGGGTGCAAACATTTACCTGAGAAATATATTCTCAAGCTGCAGTCATTAGATGAGAATTGACTGTTTTAAGGGATTCTTAGTGCTCAAATAGAATTTACAGTTCTGATAAAGAATAATCTTTGGAAAGTTTCCATCCTGTGCTACGTAGTCAGATCACCTAATGTTTCTTTTTCATGAAAATGTGACAGAGGGCTCAGTTCAAGGAGCCTGGTGTCACCCAATCCAAGCCATATCTCTTGCTTGCCCATTTGTTGCATGGTCCAGCCTCTCACTACTGTAATAAGATATTAAATGTCTTCAGGAAAGCAAAAAGAAAACAGAGGCAAGATTAAAACATTTTGCTGAGAATTTAATTACTCCCTGGAGATGTCATTGGCTACATCAGGAGCCTAGTCTTCTTTCAACTTTTGTGGGCACCTTAGATTACACCGTGTGGATATTTCATGCTGGTTTAGATGGCATTTCATTTATTGTGAAACCCTGAACTTAGCATTCACATGGGGTAGGATTACATCAACAGTTCAGTTACGAAATGGAAGAAAAGAAAATAAATGATTAAAACCAGAAGAGTTGAGTGATCCCAAATCCAGTGCATTATTCATGTGTCATTTAACAATAGCAAGTTGTACCCAGCATTATCCTTCTGCACGTCACATCAATCTAGATTATCTGTTTACAACCAAAGCACAGTCAAAATTTATACATCTTGACAGACCCAATTTGGGGAGATCATATTTTAGAACTGTTTTGTGAAACTTCCCTTCAATGTAAGAAAGTACTCTTTAAATTAAACAGATAGAAGAATAAAGTTACTACCTACTCACTTCTGAAAGGTTATGTGAAACTTCAAACAAAAAATTAACTCATGAAATCACATATATGTATTTGATGTAAATATATGCATATAAAAGTACCTATTGTTGATGTAAACCAGGGTATGGGTTGAGTAATTGCCTGATGTTGCCGGGTTAGAATGTCCTACAACTCTTCCTTTCCACAGGAGAAAAAAAAAAAAAAAGGCAAAAGAAAAAAAAAACAGTATTGGATATTCTGAATCTGTAGGAACAACGGAATTGTTCTGAATTATCAGTCTGACAGCCTGTGGTAGTTCATTTTGCAGAGATAAAAAGTCTCAATGTCTGGATCTGTTTGGGCAAAGAATATTGGGTTTGGTACCATATATCAATATCATTGATATCTCCTGATATCTGGAAAGGGCTATGAATCTATGTCCATATCTGTACAGAAGTCACGTCTATCAGAAAGTCATGTGTCATTTAGAAGAAGAGCATGGCTTTGCTATTCCTGTTTATCTCTGGCTGCTCTGTCCAGATCTTCTCTTCTGTGAAGATTCCAAGATTTCAAGCTGAGCAGAGTACCAAAATCAGTCTGTTTGGACAGTCCCTTTTGGATGCCTCCTCCCTGCTTCAAAACAAGTCCGCCATGATGCACACTCAAGTTTTTTATTAACTAATGCCATCTTTTTCAAATTCCTTGGAGAAGACAACTTCATCATATTCTTCAGGAATTCCTACAACTTCCTTCCATTTAACTATTAGACTATTTCTGCAGTCTTACTTTTGGAAAATCGTCTTTGAGCTGAGACCTCTAACTGAGCTTATAGCTTTCACCTCTGTTTATGAAAACCAGAATCAGCATTTAAGTTGAATTCTCAGAGTCTGCTCATGATGTTGTATGTTTTCAACAACCAAATCTTGTTTAAGCTGGTATTCACAACCTCAAGCATAGTAATTTCTAAATTGTTTTCTTCTGGATGTCTGCACTGACTTGCATGTTATTGCCTGAAGGGTTATTTACAAAGTCTAAATTTGGTCTAGGGACACTAACCTCCTTAGCTTCCCCTTACAGTAACTGAAGGTAGCTGCTTCCTTGAAGAATCCAGTTTGGACCAATAAATTTTACTCTTTCACTAAAATAACATATAATACCTGGCTGTTGGTTAACCCAGTCAAAGTGAGTACAGCTCTCCACCATAGCAGTTAGAGACTCACCAGGAAGACCTGAGTTGCAGCTCTTATTCCAACGTGTGTTTGACCCCAGAAGAGAAAATGGATCCCAAACCCAAGACTATCTTCTGTGCACAGGACTGAAAGAGGATTTTAACACTTCTTACATCACTTTTATTCTTCACTTTTAAGAGCTGTTCAATGCTACTGGCAGTTTGAGGTGAGAGCAAACAGCAGTTTAACACTAAATGAATGACCGATGATTGAGATATGAGGAAACAAAAACTTGTACAATGTCCATATTAGGACTAGTAAGTATATCATGGAACTAAAGCCAGAAGCTCTCATTTATCAAACAATGACATCATTTGTTGTAGCTGGTAACCACTGATACTCATTCGACACTGGTGAAAGGAGAGGACAAGATGTACAGCTGTAGGGGAAGTCACACATGGAGTAAAAAAGTGTGTCCCTGGCACCACAAGCCAGCTCTTTTCAACTGGACAATAGGTTGCCCTCTCATGGGCAATTTTTTTTTTTTTTTTTTTTTTTTTCAGTTCCCAAATACGAAATGAAAGGCACTAATTTGAGAAGTAATATAAAAACAAGACAAAGCAGAAACATATCATGAGGTGGGAAGGAAAAGATGGTAATGAGATACAAAAAGGTTAACTCAACATGCAAGTACAAAGTATATTATAGCTATTTCTTTCAAAGGTCTTTTCAAAGACACTAATATACTATGAGTGGAAAGTAAATAGCACCAAAGGTGCTAACATAAATTGAAAACTACTGCTATGTCAGGAAAATAGAAGAATAAAATATATTGCCCATGGTGTGAAATTTGACAATGCAAACCTGCTCAATTTTAATACGGTGACAGTGTTCCTGGACCTCAGTTTAATAGTAGTATGAACAGCACTAATCCTTTCATTTTCAAGGTTTCAAAGACAAATCCATGTCCTGTTATGCTGGATATTACACAAATAATCATGAGGGGACACTTGCTTGCAGTTTAAGTAATCTTTCAAAAATTTATTGACTAGGTTTTGGTAGCAAGCTCCACTGAATTTTCCTTTGCATTTCTGTCCTGCGCTCCATTTATTCATGGTTCCTCTGTGTCATTCAGACCATGGGAAAGGTCATACAATTTGTGGAATGGACCGCCCAGAACTCTACCACCAAAAGAATATTCCTGTGCATCAGCTCTGTATCATCATCCTCTGCACACTTTTAAGCAGACTGCGTGCAGCAGCATAGCTAAAGCGAAGGGTGAACTGGGAAGCGATTCATTGCAGCCACTCTACACATCAAAAAGCCAGTGAACAGATTGAACCATTTAAGACTCTCCAGTTCTGTGTAACTGTAGCATGGTGGCAACGAAGACTTGACTGTCTGTGATCCTGAGCTCAGAAGTGTTCTGGGAGCAGCAAAATTGTAATCATGCCACTGGGAGCCAGACATCACAATGCGTAGGGTTGGGACCGTACCTGCTCAGATCCCTCCAGCAGCACTGGGAGCAGGAAGGCCAGCTCTTCAGGAGTCTCCCCAGCATCAAGACCAGTCTCAGCTCTGCTCCCTCTTTGTCTCCTTTTCTTATGACCTAGTGCTGACTTACTCCTTCCTCTTTTGAATGACAAAACTCAATTCTCTCCACTTTGTTGGGAAATCTGGAACCATGCTGAGAGGCAGCATCACTCCAACAGCACAGGTGAAACTGGTTCTCTTTGTTCTTTAACTTTGGTGGCAGCACTAGGATCTGGCAGAATTGAGATAGAACAGAACAGGCTGTGGCAGTGATGGCCACAAATGGAGATATTTGGCATACGGGGTCATACGGAGTGGCAAACACCAAAGGGAGCCTATGTTCAGTTTTCTTTGAACGTAGGAATGAGGAAAATAAAACCCACCCAGTGCTGCCTCTTGTAGATTCCACTGATTGCATTCTTGTTTGTGTTGGTGTTGCATGCTTCACTGAAGGAGGGAAAGGGGGATTTGTTTTAAGTGGAGTTTTTTAGCTTTATTTAAAGATAGTCAGCAGACAGGCTACCAGAGTGAGAGATAAGAGATCAAGATATTTTTACTACCTTTGGGAACAGAGCTGAAGTATATACTGATATTCTTTACCCAAATGGTATAACCTAGTTGTGCTGACACTACGGAGTCTCTGGACACTTTCTGGGTTTACAAATACTGACTGCAGCACTGAAGCTCCAGGGTGCACCCACCTCTACTCCCTCTTCCAGTTTCTCCACAAAGGCAGGAAGGCAGCAGACCAGGGGTATGACACCAAAGCAAGCATGGCTGTGTATCCAGTGCAGACAAGGGTGCAGTCATACAGCACTACAGATTATCTCGATGGTACTGCTCTGGCCCTGCTGGTGCCTACTGTGTAACACTCATCAAGTTACTTACTTCCTCTTTCTGCCTCTGATTTATCCACTGAGATCGTACATTTTTCAAGGTATTAGTGATCTCTATTTCTGCTCAGTGTCTGCAGCGCCATTATTGGCTTGTGCCTCTCAGCACCATTGTGATACAACAACAATAGGTTTAAGAAGGAGGCCAATTTTCTTTCATATTAGGATTTGGCTAATTTTACTCTTACTAATTTCTAAATGGACCCACACTGGGAATTCAGAAATGCCAGGATTACAACTTATTATTTAGAGACACTTGGAAGAGAAAAATAGCTGAGAAACTGAGTCCTGTAAAAATATAGTGGAAAATATGAGTGGAAATTCATGGAGATGCTTCTCTTGGATAGAAAAGAACAGGTTTCCTTTTTCAATCTGAAACACAAGGTTTAATGGAGAAAGAAGACAGAAAGATTGGGAAACAAAGGTGCAACAGACTTGATGGTAAGAAAACTCATTAGGTAGAATGGGGAAGACAAAACTTCTGTTTTACAATAAGCTGTGGTGTCACCAACAGTACTTTTAAAATGATCCTGTTAGGGACAGCATCCAGCATAGCTGCCTGCCAGGAAACTACTAATGCAACAACCCACTGCTAAGGCAACTTCCATGTATCTTAACTTCATGTGGAAGATATTGCTTGGCTGAGTGAGTTTAAGGGTCCTGAGCAGCACAGATGGCACCAGAAGCCTCAAGTCAAGACCCTCTGTTGCTTTTGAGGTCTTTATCAAATTTGCGAAATCATGTTCGGGTCTCTTTTGCAGCTTTCAGATTATATTTATGTGAATGAGAGAAGTCACAGTTATTCTGTCTTGACTCCCTTTCCATGGCCTTTTGACCCCTTAAGCCAAGAAGTGTTTAATCCTCTCTATACAAAACTGCCGAGTCTCAAGCTGACTGTAGATATGGCGCAGAGTATGACTGTGAAGCAAGGAAGAGGAGATACTGTACTACTTTCTTGATATTATTAGATACACGGCACTAGCATTTTAATTGCTTGAGTATTCCAAGTTAACCGAGCTGCAGCTACATGTTGCTTTCAGAGAGCACATCCCACACCTCTGCGTTGGAAGGTGCTTTAGGGTTAAGTTCCTGGCACTTCACCCCCTCTTTGCAGTGGCATGAAATGCCCTTTGCAGGGATATAAGAGATCATCTAAGTTGCAAAAAATAATTCCCACAAGTGTTATTAACTTACAGTCAGGTGCTCTGCTCATTGCTCTTGATGCTTGACAGAAAACAAAGGTGGGATGAAGGGGTAAGTTAAATATTTAGTGGATACTCCCTGTATTTTCACAGAGAAACCTTCAGCTACTTACTTCATGTTTAAGCAGTGCTCAGCTATGCTTTGCTAATATTGAGTTATCCCTCTGATTACCTTCCAAGGGCCAATCTACAGTGAAAAACTAAGAAGACAAAAGGCCTAAGAAAAGCTATACGTCACTGCAGTCTTCTGCATCTCTAGGCAGGTATGACACAAATTCATTCTGCTGCTTAAGTAATCTGCTGTACATTGGAAAAAATATTGTCTCACTTTTAATACACTGGTTCAGAATATTCTGTAACACACCATGCTTAAAAACAGCAACAGCAACTGTGATTACGTTCTGCACTCAATTACACTGAAAAAACAGAGATGAACCTAGTCTTGGGGAAAAAAAAAAAAAAAAAAACAACAAAACAGTCTTGTGGTGAGGGCCCTAGGGAGTGCTGGGTTTAGTTCCTTGCCTTGCCACAGTCTTCCTGTCTGCTTTTCGGCAAGTAATTAAATCTTTCTGTGCCTTAATACCCAAAAATTGAATTATGGGCGTCAGTAAAGCTTTCTTCTTCTTCTTCTTTATATCTTTTAAATCGCTAGCACACTTCATGGCAGAGTTCTGGCCTGTGCAAACCAGCGTTCTCTCGGGCAATGCCTGGACACGAGTCAGAGGATACCCGTGCTCCAGGGACCATTCCTGGTGGGCAGTTTCTCTCCTGTTTTGGGAGGGAAGAAGGTCCAGGGGTGCAGATGTGAGCTGGGCTGGGCCACCTGCCCTGCCGCTCGGAGCACAGCCGATGCCTTGTTTGACCCACATAAGCACAGAGCACAGGGGCAAGGGGGGGCCTGTTGTTGGGGGCCTGCTGAACTCACATCAGCACATGGGGGCAAAGGCACCCGTGGAACACTTTGGCATATCTGGAAGTAGAGATGCTTGTCACTCGGAGGATCCCTCCCCAAAAGCATTTTCTATTCAGTCAGTGTTGCAAACATGTTTGTTTGTTTGTTTGTAGACTCCATTTCCTCATTAGGAGAGAATCTCTGTATTCATTCAGAAGGGAAAATTCTAGGCCATCTTTATCCATTACGGTTATTTAGAAAAACCCTGACAGCATGAATACGACAGGCACAAAAACCATGAGGTAAATAAAGAACCATAATTATGATCCTTTTTTCACTCATCATTTCTGTGATACTGACTTGACCACTTTAATGCGTGGAGTTGACAGGATATTAATCTATTTTTGCCTGTAACTGAATATATTAAAATATTTGTCTGTCACATGTGCTTAAATAGATTTTATAACCCTAACATTAGAAGAAAAACTTATTTATTGGTTTGTAACTGAATATATTAAAATCTGTCTCTCACATGTACTTAAATGGGTTTTATAACCCTAACATTAGAACAGAATTTATTTCAGCTAAATAAAACAATTTAAAAGTTTCAGATGTAGTTTAAACTGGTCATCCAGACTTCTTCTAGAGACAATGGTGAAAGATGGGCACTCTTGTTGAAGAAATATGCACCTTATCTGAATGAGATCAGTTGCCATTTAGAAGTGCCTATTGACATTACAGGGAGCCCAAAGAGGTGTCTTATACAAGCCACTTGGCTTCAGGTGGCTAGACTTGGTTGAGCTGAATCCTATCCTACAGACTTATCCTAGGCAACACAAGAAACCAATAGAAAAGGATGAACTGGAACATAAGTGCCTCAGATCTTGAGTTAAGATTTTATACTCTGCGTATGTTCTCCTTGTTTCCCTTACTACCAAAATCTGAAATTCCTCGGACCATGCAACAGCCATGAATCCTCTTTGCTATTTCAAATAAAATAAGTATTTTAGCCATCCAACTTTAATATTATTTTCCCCAAGGTTTTAAATTGTCAGTTTCTTCCTGTAGAAACACAATTGGGACAATGACGTTATTAGTACTTGAATGATCCCAGTTTGGTCATGAAAGTCGTATCACATTGACCTGGACAACAGGAATAACGTGAGTTTGCCACTTTGTTTTCACAGAAAATTGTTGTTACCTGTAAGGCTCTGATAGTAAGGCAATAACATGTTCTCTGAGGCAATCTTTGGGCACAAAAGAGTAATCTTTCCCAGAAACTGGAATGGAAGATTGGAGCAGTGGGGTGAGTAAAAGTATAAAGATTGCAAAAGCACCCACAATGCCACAAAAATAAGACCAATCTTTAAACCCTTGTATTTTCTCTCCAAAGCCTTCACTGGCCCCAAAAGTTACAATGACCTTTCATGTTATTTATTGTTACTTAATGCAGTTTCAAGCTTCAGTAATACAGTTCAATACTGTATTTCCTCTTATCAGTTCTCCCCCATTCAAACAACATCTCTGCCTGTGTGGCAGAGAGGAAGAATGTGTCATTTCATCCCAAATGTTTTGTCTACCTTGAATTCTTATCAAAGGTACTTTCAGTCCCCTTATCACCAGAGGCAGTTTTTTTTAATCCACCAGACTTGTTGCTGAGATGTAGGCTTCAGGATGGTCAAATGGTGGAAGGATAGAGATTGTATGCCAGGGAAACAGTTACTGGTGGATTCACATTCTGGTTACAGTTCTGTAAAAGTTAGTCGCCCACAGGCACCCCTTACAGCACAGAGACAGGCATCCTCGGAATGAAACATCATCTCACCTCCCTTCAGCTGGAGGTGATCTGCCCTTCACAGATCATAACGAGAACCTGCGTAATCAGTTTAAAACAGACTCCCTAATTTACTCCTGTATCTGGTGAGCAAGCTGACCAGACTGCTGGGGCTCTTTGAGGAAGACGGTTAACACTCAGATCGAATGGAGAAGCTGTTCTTTGTAAACCACAGACCAGTGGCAGCCTTGGATTAGATGGACAAAAGAATTAAGTATTGATTGCCACTATGATGAAGACTGTGGACTAGATCGACCAAATCAGAGGAGACTCAGGTACTAAAGGAAGGGATTGTTGTGCTAACGCATACTAACATGATAATATATACACAACCTTTATGACTGAGTGAGCCCCCATATTAGTCTATGACTCACTTTATTCTGCTCCAGGGGTGGCAATCTTTGGCAAAACATTAATAATAAAAAACAGAAGAATGATGTTATCTTAAATTGTGGCACCCAGCTGCTAAATTAATGTATGTGGAACCCCAGGGTTTTCAAAGCCCACTGAAGCCAGTGGAAAGATTCCCGTTGACCTCAGTGGGCTGTGAATCATTCTCAAATGGAAATGGAGCTCCAGTTCCAGTGGCTGTTCTCATCTCCATGCAGATTAGTCTTGGGGCCGATCCCATATCAGTCATGGTGTTTGTTGGGTGATAAAGCTATTTGTTGCTGATAGGGCGAAGCATACCCTCATTGTACTCTGAAGTGGGGATGGGATGAGTTCATCTAATCCCATTAGACATCTACATCTAAGCTAATCACCCTCTGCTTCTCTGGTACTCAATGGAGAGAAGTCAGCATTTCATCTGCAATTCATCACTCCAAAATGGACATCTAAAATAGGTCAGATGACTCACACTCTAAATGCCTGTTTCTTCTCATTGACAATAAAGGGAGCCTGTGGTAATTTTCTCAGATTCAGACATTGACATGTGGTTGGAAGAATTTCACTCCAAGCATCTTCATTAGATGAGCTTCAAAAATATTGTGTTTTTATATCTGATTGCTAAACCAAACAGCTAAGTCAACACAAGATCCCAGTGGAGACAGGTTCAGGTAAAACCAGTCAGATCTAAGTTGTTTTGAGAGAACTACATATATTTTCCCCAGCAGGATTTTATATTAACAGCTTAAAAACATACCAAGTTTTTTCAGTAACAAGATAGCCTTTGATGTACCCTGATCTGGTTACATGTTATAGATGACAAGTCCAAAATGGTCTCAGGTATATTCCAAAGATAATAATATTAAATGGACAAGAAGCTTCAAATTATTGCCATTACTTTGTTCTTAGACAACTCTCATCCCATTGGTGAACAGTATAGGATGAAATTCAGCACCAAATTAAAATCTAAGTGTACGTGTCTATGACAGAGTCTAGGCTCCCATTACACTTACTGGAGAACTACTCCATGCAGGCAATAGAGGCTGGAAAATAATTCACATGCCTAAACATAAGGATCTACTTTAGAGTGACTTGGACTACACTCTGTTGGCCATAGAAGATCCCTCTCCAAACCAGGAATTTGGCCATCAGCTCCAATGTTACCACTACACAAAGAAGATACCTAAAATTAGGTAACTGTAGTTGAATCCCATCCACTGGAAACTGCCCACTGGGTTTCCCAGTAATAACATCCTTACCTGGACCATATCCTGGAAGGATACAGTGTGACGAGATGTGTCATATCCTGGACGACTACAACTGTTCTGTCAGGGGGTAATGAGCCAATACAAATATAAAAAGAACCCAAAATAAGATTTGAAGTAACAATTTCATTTTTAAAGTGAGGTTTCCTGTGTACATACATATATATATATATATATGTTTTTTTAAAGCAACAGTTTTCTAAATGGGCAGGAAAGTTTTTATACTTGTGGTTTTGTTCATACTGAGAATGAAAATATACCATGAAACTTTGTTATCTGCTATGAAATGGAAATGCTGAGTTTCAAACAGCTCAAGAAAATTTGATAAAGCCCTGCAAAGATGAAGTGTGCAATGTCTTTAGCACAACCAAAACCATGAACTGCCTCCACAAGGGGACATGTAAGTACGACTGCCAGTCTTTGTTGTGCCAATGCGATGCCCTTCTACCAGATGTTTCTTGGATGAGAGTCCAGACACATCAACATAAAGCTTCTCACAAAATTAACCAAAACATAATAGAGTCCTTGCGTATTTGAAAAGCTCTGTTCAGAAACACAGCTTCTAACTTGGCACTTATCCTCAAAATATTTGTGATTGTCAGCAGCTATTAAAAACAAGAATAACAATGGCTATTTCCATAATAGCAGTATTTTGAAATTTCAGAGCACTTTGTGAACTTAACCGACTTACTGAGGTGTATGGACTCATATAATCAATTAGGGAATGTAGCTCCTTCTGAGGTAAGTACTGGATTTCTGTTCTCAAAAATTCTATCAAGAAATATAGATAAGGCATGAATACAGATTTCTGAAAATTGAGCCCAGTTTGGATTTTCAGGTAGGTTGAATATGAGTTTTGCTCTCAGAATGTGCCTAGAAACTATAGTTAACCTTTGCAACAGTGGGATGATTTATTTTTTTAATGAGTGGCAGTACATAGGATTTCTTTCTTTTGCACTAGAGAGATTGCATAAGGTGAAGTACTGCAACATCAACCAAGGGAACTGGTGCAAGGAGATAGCCTGGGCCACAGAATTGTCAGTCCAATAAATGATATTAAGTGCCTTTTGTGTTCCCATTGATACAGCACTGAGGTGGCACCTGGGACACCAGGACTGAGTTATAGTTTCCTGTTTAGGCAAGAGACACCTCTGTGATTTTCATTTCCCCATCTCCAAAATGAGATTTCTCCCTTGTAATACCTTTGGTGAGAAGAAATATGGTTTGGTTTGGTTGGGTGAAACACAGCTACTCCAGGTAACATTAGGTAGGGAGAAGTATGTCGGTGTGAACTGTGCCACTTCTGGAATATGTGCCAAGTGCAGGCACAGCAAATGACCCTCTAGAAAAACCCCAAGCGCTGGTTTTGTCTGCCAGGGAAAGATTGAAGTGTCTTCCTATAGCATGTCACAGGTTGGTCTCCAGGGAAGTAACACAAGCTGCTAACTTGGAACAGTTCAGAGGAATCGTGTGTCAAGTAAGTTTCTTCCTAGCCTCTTTCCTTAGAAAGCGTCTTCAATTCAGCATTATGTGAACTGTATTTTTCAGAGCAATGCTTGCTTGTGGGTCTCATCTGTGCTTAATTATAACATAGCCATTGCAAATATAATGCCTTTTGACTGATAAGTCACTCTAGTAATCATCCTACTCTAACGAGAAGCCCATACCACTTGGTGAAAGCCTCAATCACTTCTAACATGCTGTGTACCTGTCACTTATACAAGACAAGAAGATGGAAAAAAGGGTATTTTGTACTTGCATTAATGGAATTCACTTGAAGCCAGACTTGGTGCTCTGCAGCATGCAGGGGAAAATAAATTCTGGAGAGTATTTTTGTATCACATAAAATGCCCCTTGTGTTTTCCCATTATTAAAAGTATAACCTAAAATCTTTAAGGATGGAATAATCTAAGCTGAAAGAAAAATACAAAACTAGGCTAGGAGGGACCTAACAACTTTAGCTGGGGAAAAGGTTGCAAACTTTGGCTTCTCTTTTCCCATAATTTTCCATCATTTTCAATCATGTCAGCATGAATAATATAGTTGATTTTTGCTATGATTATGAAGCAGCTGAAGAATAGATAACAAAGTTGAAAAACAGCTAAAAAGCCATTTATCTATTTTGTTTTCAATTGAGACACTCCTTCCAACCACAGAAAATTAACCAAAATGACTATAATTCCAAACGCCACATCTGATCAGCACATAGTTCAGGTTTTGGAGGGATTTTTTTAAAAATCTTTTGAAACAATAAAGAAAAAAGTTACTTACATGTTATAGTCATGCAAAATATCTTTTTATGTAGTCAAATAAAATATCATTTTTGCAGCCCAGAACAGAAGTCCTAACTCTGAGGTTTCTTGTTCTGCATGTATCTGTTTAGTCTCTCTTGCTGAGGACTTTAGTGATTAGTGGGCTGTGTGCAGATAGAAGCTTCTCATGAAGTACATTTGGATGGGATTCATTGAAGCTAGTCTAGATCCCTTTTGCATGCTACAACAGATATTTCCAGGTGAAAGATTCATCTCCTTTTAACGTAGACTACTAAAGGTCAGATGGATCACATACTAAAGAGTCTATTTCTTTTTTATCCATAAGAAGGGCCTTAGGTGTCTAGTTTAAAAGAAGCCATATAGAAGACTAGAGAGGTGAAGTAATACATTATTCTAAGAATTAGAAAAAGAGGAGAAAAGAAGGTGGATCCAGTTCTGATTGGGCCAGTTTTACTTTATTTTGTAGCAATAGTGTTTCTAGGTGATTTCAATGATATTAGAGTTTTTCACCAGATTTAGTAAGGAAATTGGTCATTCCTTCTGTTTGTTTCTCTGTCTTGTGCTCTGTCCTGGGAAACTGTCCCTGGCCCATCCTAGCTCCTAACTGTGCCTGGAAATTGTTTAGGAGAGTTTTAGTTTGCCTGGATTGAAGCCAGACCAGTACTTTGTTGACAATATAGATGGATTGAGTTCCTTGTGCAGGTGTCTGTCGCTGCTTAATTTGTTGGTGTAGCCTGACAGAGAGAGAGAGACAGATGAATAATTTTCAAATGGCAACTGGGATCTAACCACCCAGTTCTGGAGGGTAAGAGAAATTCACAGTAGGACATGACCAGATCACACCAAAAGGCCTCCAATCAGCAAAAAAGCCCTGCCATATGCAAAAACCATGTCAAGGACCAGTTAAACAACCAAATAATATCCAGACAAAAGTAAGCAGAACATTCTCCATTTTGAGTGAGGTGCCTTAGTCGTGAAGTTCTCTTTATCATGTTTTCGGGTTGGTCTTCAATCCTTGTGCCTGTGAAGAAACTTTTCCATAAATAAATCATGTGTAGTTTATTTTATCTGGTGTTGATGTTTTATTTTAAGTCCATTAGGGATACATCAAAACTAAATAAAGGAACTTTTTATTGTTATCCATGTCCAGCCAACTGAATTGAGCTTGCAGTCAATGTTATCGATGGAGCCTAGAGAGATTAGCTGACCAAATGTAGCAGGTAGTCCATGTTGCCTAAATAAAAGTGTTGAGCCATTTGAGATGCCCTGATTTACCTTTCCTGATCCACAGATCCTCCTCCAAAGGGCTCATTTTCACATCGTATCTGTCATATCTGCAAGCCCATACAGATGTCTCACATGCTCTGTGGCACTTCAGTGTTACTGGACACCCATGGTTAGGTAACTGAACTGTGTCTGTGGTGGCTGTCCAGCTTAATTACTCCCTAGGGTTTACCATCTGTGACGGCAGTTTAGACATAGGCTGCACCTATGGACACATGTGGTGCAAATCTCTTAATCTGTAGCTCAATCTCATTTTAAGGACTTAAATCAGTTCACAGATGGACTTCTAGCACTGTTTTAAACATTCTGTGATATGGCAGACATACTCACAGTGCTGGCCAATATGACACAATTAGGATACCTGCTCCTTCTAGATCAGCAGTAGAAGAACCAGTGGGGCAGCCTAGGGCTCCTCAATCAGCCCAAGGCACCTACCTGTGTGCAGCAACTGGGCTGAGCCTCATGTCTTAATCATAACCTGACCTCCACCAAGAAAGCTCATTGCTTCTTGTCTGTACAACACATATTTTAGTCTGACATGCCCCACTGAAGAAAACTTCACACAGATGGTAAATTATTAAATTCCTTCCATTAATCTAATATACTTTTCTTCAGCTATGGGTTACCCAGCAACTGACAATTTGGCAGAAATACACTTACTTTTATGATTAACCTTGTCAATCCACTGGAACTTGTTTTCCCAAACAGCTGAGCTTTTCCTACAATATTATTTTTGACAAGCGATGGCTCATTACTCTCTGTTAAACTGTCAGTATTTTAATGTTCAGTTTGCAAATTATTATCAAAGGCAGAGGCATCAATATCCTATAGTAAAACTACCTCACACTTTCCACAATGAAGTCTTGTTATACTGGAACTTTCAAGCTGAAATTTCCTTTGCCACATTTGTTTCACACTGATATTTTTTTTAAGAAGGTTCAATTAAAAAAAATTGTCCTTCCCGAGACCAAAATTAAGAAATATTTTGTGTATGTAAAATAATAAAGAAAATACAATCAGTCATACACTATTGCTGAAAAGCTCTAGCATTTCTGTGTTTTGAAGCAGGAACCTGAAATCAAGCCGTATGTGTAACCCTGGAGACAAAACTGTGTCTTTGGATGTCTTCATTATGTTCTCCCATATGAGACACGGCACTGAATCCCTGGAAAAATCAGTTTATACATGCTCAGGAGAGACTTAGCTTGACAGCTATATTGTCTAGTGTGCTCGCACTGAGCTCCTCCCTGCACAGCTCCTTTTCCCGCTATCCCTTGGATCATTAGACACATCCACTGGGGCTGAGCAACCCTTCCCTGTAAAGTTTCCTCCAAGAAGCTGCAGGTCATCAAAGTGCTGATCAGTGATACAGAGAGAAGAAGAAATTGCTGGAGCCCCTACCATGCAAAGAAAGGTGCAAACTGAAAAATGAGGATAAGATGGGAAGTGAAAAGCTTTAGGAGAGAAAGATCGGGGAGAGAGACCAGAAGGAAAGATGGGAATCTGGGGAATGCAAAAAGAGAACTGGCAGGTAGGAAAAAGGGAGAGAAGACTGTAAAAAAAAAAAAATGAAATAAGAGCAGAGGGAAGAGCAGATTCTTCAATGTTTCTTGCAGAACATGGGCAAGAGATTAAGGGAAGTGGATGGTTTATGCATTTTAGAATGTATTTAAGACACAGGACTTCCAGGACTCCCTCTCTTCTAGGGAAACAGCTGCAACCAGGACTGCATGACAGAAGTATTTGGTATAATGTCTTGTTCTTCTCTCAAATTGCAGCAAACCCCACAACCTAGAATTTTTGGCTAATTGTTCAGATCAAAACAGGAAACAATGTTTAGTTGTTAGTATGTTACTAGTTCTTTCTGCATACCTTCAAGAATGGCAACTTTGGTATCTAAGGGTGGCTTTATAAAAAGCAAATCCTTTGATTCAGAAGTTCTCGGGTTGGTGTCCTTGCTGGCAGAGATTCTCTGTTCACATCAGAAAGGCACAAAAGAACTACACGGAGAGAGAAAGAGCAAAATTAATAGAATGGACCAAGCTCAATCTACCAGAGAATGGGCCGTGTATTCCCAGGTTTTCCTGAGTTCTTTCTACCTTGGAGATATTTGTCTCCCGATTTAGGGAAATGCTGTGTATGGCAATAAATCAAACTGTTTCCAAGTACTAGTGCCTGCAAACACATAATAGCACTGCATTGTTTCTTAAAGCAATGTGAAGAACATGAAACACTTTGCAAACAATAGTGATCTACACAAACCTGAACAAAAATCAGGAGTGGAAATCAAATATCCTGGCTCCTATGCCGTAACTACAGGACTGAATTTCTTCCCTAGTCATACAGTTTCAACAAGTTCAAGGTGAACTTAATGACAAGGAAATCAACTTGGAGCAGAAAGTATTGAAAATAAGAGTGTGCTGGGGACTTTTTTTGACTCTCTCAATGCCCAGCTGCATCTCTCCATGGGCATTTGGTGTTAGAAGGCTCTGTCCCTATGTGTTTCTCAGCTCTGTGTCAATGACTAGCTCCTTACTGATGGGTTTTCTTCTCTTCCCTCTGGACTAAACTTTAGTGAAGCTGTTTGCAAAAAAAAAAAAAAAAAAAAAAAAAAAAAAAAATCAGTGGCAGTGTGAAAAAAACAACAACCCATCAGGTTTTACAATAAAAGAAGCCATTTAGTTACTAAGTCTTGGTTTGTTATTGCAAAACCCTGGCTCTTAAAAAGCTCTCAGTCATTGTATCTCACAGTCTTAATACAGCTGATATTGTGCTGACCAATTCTTTTAGAGATATTTTCCCTCTTTACATTATCTGATAGATTAACGATTTAATTTCCAACTCATCCAGCCTGTTTCTATGCTTTTCCAGCTGGATTTGTGTTCAGCTAGAGCTTTTTCTGCTCTGACTGCCAGATCATAACTGTTCTAACACTATTTTCTTAGGAACGATTCTCTGAGTCTCCCTCATCTAAAGGTGACATTATCTTTTATCCCGGGGGTCTCAGGCTTTTTCCTCAGCTAAGATATTTCAAGCTTGATTTTTTGTTATGTGCCAAACCCCCAAAGGTTTAGCTGAAATTACTAGGAGCAGTGGATGTCTAGGGCCAGATGACAATCCAAAAGCATCTACAGATGACTGTATTTGTCTTGAGGTTTTAAGCAGTGCATTGTAATGCCTAGGAAAGGACGTGCCATCTGCCAGCATTTACAAATGACGGGTTCTGACGGTATCTATGAGTGATCATGACACACAGCCATGAATAGAAACGGAATCAGGAGCATGAAATACAAAGTGGCGTGCGCATCTGCTCCAATAACAGTATTTCTACAGCAGCAGCAGTTAGAGGCTGTAATCAGACCGTGCTCCACCGAGCAAGGTGCTATGCAAACAGGTCCAGAGGCAGAAGGCCACATGTGCTGGAGAGTAATTTCCGTAGGTTCTTCCATAATCAATAAAGACACACTCAGGTGATTCAGTCTTGTTGATCTCAGTGGAGTACCAAACCTCTGCTCTCACTGCACAACAATGGTTTTCACCTTCTTCAGCTTGCAGAAGCCTGAATGCTCCCTCTTGGAGGTACAGAGCCCTGGCTGGCAAGCTGAAGCATACTGATATAAGGCCTCATGAAATTATTGTCACAGGCCCTTCCAATCTACAGCATTAAATGCACGAGGATAAAAAACACTGCTCCAGAAGCAGCCTAGGATGACTGCACTCTCCAGTTATGCATTTTAGGTCAATACCTTAGCTGAGGTAAATCTGGGCACCCTAGAGATGTCAAAAATCCACACATCAAATAGTTACATTTTATTGGGGAAACTTCAGTTTCTCACAGTGTCCAATATTCTCCATATTGTTCTTTAAAATTTATTATCTTCCATAAATACAAGATACATGTTTGACTGTTAATCAGCGCAGACAAAGTTTCAGTACAGATCAACATCTGATTTTTGTGTTGCAGAGAGAAAGCTGTAGGTTGCTGCATTGTCTTTTGTCAAAGTAAATTTTTCAAAAATACAGTAACTCACGTGCATTTTCCTGTTTCTGTCACGGCTGTCTAGGTAATCAAAGGAACATTCACTGGTCAAGACACACATGTGGATGGATAATCAGAGCTCACAAATTAAGACCTTTCAGCTACTAATAGTGGCAGCTCCTCCTCCAGTTAACAGTGGATCTGAAGATGCCCTCTTTCTCTCAGGTTTGTCACAGAGTATGCAGTCAGAGATGCAGGAATCACAGGTTCTTTACAAGATACTTTCCACAACTCTTGTTTTTTCGATGCTGGAGTGTGAGCACAAGCACTATTGCAGGCAGATTTCTATCACTCCACTGCAAGTTGAATTTGCAGAACATAGTTTTGTGCAATGGGCTTGTGAAGGCAGCTCTATCATTCCCCAAACTCACTTTCCATAGGTCAGATTTAGTCTTCAGCCATTGCATGATCACTTTATTTGCTGGATGGCAGCATCAAGGAGTACTAGGCTGAGAGTTATAGATTGTTACTTTAAGAAAAAGAGTGGAAATACTCACTTTCAAGGAAAAAGGCTTGTTATTTATAGCTTTGTAAAGTTTGTGCAGTTTTGCAGGGTTTTTTTGTGGGGGAGATATTTTTCAAATAAGATTGTTTAAAAGTTTATGCTTTAAAAAAAGAAAGAATGGAAACAGATATTTATCTCCTTCCAGTGAGATTATATGAACAACTAAAACATTCCCAATTAAGTTATTTTCCTCATCTTCTGCATTTCTTTAGATGCAGACCCAGGTTACAAGAAACACCAGCTGTCTTTGTGACATCCTTTTCAGCTGTTAAACCTTGCGCTTTTAAAATGCAAATTTGGAACTAGCTCAGGGAAAAAAGATTTGCCAAATGGCTGAAGCACAAATCACTGCAAGAAGTCAGTGTATGCACCACTGAGAATTCAGATATGACTCACAGCCAAAAAAAAAACCCTATTCACAGTCATTTCTTGTAGTTTCGTCTCTTTAAAAAAGCTGAGTTTTGTGCATTTTGAAAGTCACCTAAGGAATGGGAACAACAAATTTGTGGGCTATTACCTTTCCATTAGCTTCAATAATTACAACTGAGATGATGTACCTTTCCCCCTTAATTTCTACTTGAATTTCAGATCTTATCTGCCACCCCTTTCCACAACAGACGTTCTGGACCAGCTGAACAGGGACGGGATTACTTGTGATCTCTCATGTATTTTCAGGTCCTTTAGTCGCAAAGCCTTTCCTGGCGCAGCCACAGAGCAAACCCAGGGCTGCAGAGACCTCTTGTGGAAGAGATTCAGACGGTTCTGTCAGGAAGAGACTTTTTTACTTTTTTTTTTTTTTTTTTTTTCCTATAGGAGGAAAAAGAAGGATGTCCTATGGATTGTTGTGGCAGCAAAAAGTCTAAGCAAAACATCCTGCTCATCCCAGCATCTGCTTCACCCAGCCTGGAGCATCAACAGATCATCTAATTGTAGGATATTCTCAAATTGCCTGAGAGCTGAAGCACTGCAGCCAATATTCCTCCCATCTTTGCCTAATTTAACACTCAGACTTAGGAGGGTTTTGACAGTGCTTCTGCCTAGAGGTTTTGCCACTTCTATTTGAAAATATAACTATGGCATCTGAATTTCACAAACTGAACCAATGTTTCTACCTACAACGGCAGGAGAAAGATGGGTATTCCAGTTACTCATTCTAATGGGCCTGGAGTTTCATGTTATCTTCTGCTAAAAGGGGGCTGCAATCCTGGGTGGGAACAAAGAATTGGTGGTTAGCAAAACTGTAAACTGACCCTCAGACTAGAAGGATGTTTGTGGGTAAATAAAGCAAGAGTATGGAACATGTTGTTGCGAGCGTGAGAAGCTGCAGGTCAGAACAGCACCTGTGGAGAGTGTGATGAGTGAGTGGTCAGTAAACAGGATAGATCTGAAGATCAGTAGGATGGGAAAAGTAGAAATGAAAGATGTAAACACTGGAGTAAACAGACTAGATCTGAAGGTCAGTAGGATGGGAAGAACAGAAATTAAAGATGTAAACAGAGGGTAATAAATTGGGGGCTTGCATACAGGATGGCAGCATTGGCTCTTGGCAATGCTCCCCCTTTGAAAATTGAAGTGAATTTGTCATTATTAGGTGTGTCGCCCCAATCCCAGCTGGCCCGAGCCCGGCAATCCTGTCTGAAGAAAAAGCTGCCTTATTTTAAAAGTGGCTTCTAGAAGATCATGAGGTTCAACAAGACCATGTGCAAGGTCCTGCACCTGGGTAGGGCCAATCCCTGGTATCAATACAGGCTGGGAGATGAAGGGATTGAGAGTAGCTTTTCAGAGAAGAGAGTACTGGTGAATGAAAAGCTGGACATGAGCTGATAACCTGCACTCATGGCCCAGAAAGCCAACCGTGTCCTGGGCTGCAGCCAGAGCGGGGGGGGCAGCAGGGCCAGGGAGGGGATTCTCCCCCTCTGCTCCGCTCTGGGGAGACCCCCCTGCAGTGCCAGGGCCAGCTCGGGGGCCCCCAACAGCAGAAGGACACGGAGCTGCTCGAGCGGGGCCAGGGGAGGCCACGGAGATGCTGGGGGGGCTGGAGCAGCTCCTCTGGGGGGCCGGGCTGAGAGAGTTGGGGGGGTTCAGCCTGGAGAAGAGAAGGCTCCGGGGAGCCCTTCGAGCGGCCTCCCAGGGCTTAAAGGGGGGACAGGAGAGGTGGGGGGGGACTCTGGGTCAGGGGGTGGGGGTATAGGAGGAGGGGTGATGGTTTTAAACTGACAGAAGGGAGATTTAGATTAGATATAAGGAAGAAATTCTTCCCTGTGCGGGGGGTGAGGCACTGGCCCAGGTTTCCCAGAGCAGCTGTGGCTGCCCCCTCCCTGGAAGGGTTCAAGGCCAGGTTGGACGGGGCTGGGAGCCCCCTGGGCTGGGGGAAGGGGGCCCTGCCCGGGGCAGGGGGGTTGGGACTAGATGACCTTTAAAGGTCCCTTCCAACCCAAACCAGTCTGTGATTCTATGAATGAAGGCTACTAACACACCTGTATGCAAAGGAAAATCACTCCACCTAGTAGGTAGCGGGCTAGCATTCACAGGAGGCAGAAAGGTACAGTAGATGAACTTAGAAGTAGGCACATATTTAGCTTTGGATGGTACTGCCTTTCTCTATCTTCATTTAGCTTTCCAGCTGCAACATTTATGTGCATATATAACAAATTTTTGCAAATGATGACTGGCTACGTGCCAAAGTTAGCAGGGATTTGGTTGAATTTTAACTGGATAGAGAAGGTTATACCTTGTCCTTGCCTTTATCTAATATCCATGCACGTTTTGATCAGACCTAATCAAACACTGCTGTATGTTAAACATGTTACACTTTTACTGTGTGTCCTGGTATCATCTTGGATAAAGTTAATTTTTCTTCTTAGTAGCTAAAATACTGCTGTGCTTTGGATTCAGTATGGAATTTGGTATGAGAGGAATGCTGATAACACACTGATGTTTTCAGATGCTGCTGAGATTTCAAGGACTCTTCAACTCCCCATGCCCTGCTCATGCACAGGTGCACAAGAAGCATGGAGGGAGCACGGACAGAGCACCAGACCCAAACTAACCAGTGG
Organism: Tyto alba; assembly: GCF_018691265.1. Classification (NCBI taxonomy): domain Eukaryota; kingdom Metazoa; phylum Chordata; class Aves; order Strigiformes; family Tytonidae; genus Tyto; species Tyto alba. The sequence continues at coordinate 45,372,731 of NW_024881316.1, read as the reverse complement.
AATATTCCGTATCATGTAACATCATGCTCAGTATATAAAGGAGGGGCGGCCGGGAAAGAAGAGGCTCTCTCTCACTTTTAGGATTGAGGTTTTGGGATCTTTGTTTTTTTTCAGGATTACTAGCCCGGAATGAGTTGAGTATCAGCCAGCACATGGTGATTGCATTTTGCATTACCTGCTTGTGCTTTCTATTACTGTTATGGTTTTATTTCAATTATTAAACTGCTTTTATGTCAGCCTACGAGCCTCCTTTTACCCTCCAATTTTCTCCCCCACCCCCCCAGGAGGAGGTGGGGGAGCGAGCAGCTGTGTGGTGCTCAGCTGCCAGCTGGGTTTGAAACATGACACTTTAATTCGACCCAAAGCAGTACTAAAGTGACCTATGTACACAGCGCCTGCCTGTGGATAAATAAATAAATAATACATACATACATACATACATAAATAGATAGATAAATAAATAAATAAATACATAAATTAATGGGTGCAGCTGCATGTATGACAGGAAGTGAGGTGATGAAGTGAGGTCTGTAAATAGGTCCTTACATGCTTTTTATGGGGGAGAAGGAAGAAAATAGGGAACAGGGGAAATTCTTCTCATCGGAATGGCTAAATGTGCCACCCTCTTCTGGAGGCACCGTTAAGGAGTACAGAGCCTGTAAACTGGAAATCTTCTAGCAGTGTAGGACCTGAAATGACAAACTGGAAGTGGTGATAAAATATTGTCAGGGTTCCGTGCTGGCTGGCTGCTCCCTCAGGACCAGGGCTCTGGGAGCAGCAGGGATCCCTGGACGGACAGGACAAGACCTTGCCATCCAGGGTCTGTCCCTCTGCCCCCCAGCAAAGGAGCAGGGCAGACGTGGGGGTGGCTACTTGGATCAACGAAAAGCTCAGATCAGCAGGCAGTGATGGGGCAGGTCCAAGGGCAGGTTGGGAACACAGGTCAGCAAGTCGTGGTCAGGATCAGGCCCCACGAGAGTAGGCAGGGTCAGGCACAGCCCAGCGGTAGACGGGCAAGCCCGTGGTGCTGAGGCAGGCATGAGGCCAGGCTGGGCAGCGAGCCCACCGGTCGGGATCAGGGTCCATATCAGTGGATCTGTGGCCCAGCACAGTCAGCACTGCGGTGCTGCAGGACTGTAGCTCAGGCAGGAGGCAAACACAAAATCATTGTTAGGATAATTTAGATCTTAAGGGTCTAATCATTACTGGCTGAGATCTAATGTAACAGAAAAATAAATAACAATCAATTAAAATAATTTCATACATGCTTAACTTCCCCCCATTTCCCTGGTGGTGTGCTCACCCTTCCCTTGTGCCTCCTAAGGCAGGTAATTTCATTCTGGGGTTGTGGAGGGTGTTACAACAAACTGTCCTTCACCCAGAGGAAAGCTCCCTGCATGTACATATTTCCACGAGTTAAAATCAACTTTGGAAATATTTAACTTTCCTAGAGACTTTATACTCATGTTTGCAGATATTGTAAGCCCTTAGCCAACCTGTTAAAGAAAAACCAGGACTGGAGATCTGAACCAGATCCAAAGTTCTGTCAGCTTTGAAAGTCAAGTTAGCATGGGCACCTGCATGGCAATTTTGCAGCATAACCTGTAAAATTGTAACTTGCAACCACTCTAGCTGTAGGGAGCCACAGTATCACAAAAACAGGGGGAAAAGCAACAAGCTATGGCATATGATCATATGTCCTCACTAACATTGAAAATAGTTCACTTGGTGTGAAAAAGTGTGTGGTGCCAATATGTGAGGAGAATAATGGACTCCAGCAACTCTATAAGAGTCATAAATTGAAATTGTTTATTGCTGATACAAGTGCATTTATGTATCTTCCTAGCAACTGATCACACATAAACAAAAATCTTGGCTGGTTACATGCATTCTTCACACACTGTCCATGTGCCTAAGACTAACATTTGATTGGTCATTACCCTCTGTCCATAATACACCAGACAACTCACTGGCTACAAGTTAGTTACTGCTATCCTAAGCCTATGAGTTAATTAAATCTTATAAGCACAAACACAATGTTCTATACACTTTTAGCTCAAGGTAGACAACTTTCCACTGTTTAAGAAATGGCCAGATGTTTTCCATTAACTGTAGCCTGGCATGTTTTCTTTAGGCAAAGCTCAGCATCCTTATCTTGTTTTTCTACATTCCTGTTTGCTGCTTCCAAGGCTCCTGGCCGAGGAAGGTCAAGATGTTCTCATCATTCACCAGCTGTACAGCACTCTCAGTTCCAAGTCTTGCTCTTGCCCAACGTGGCCACTGTCCTCCAAAAACGATCCCACAAATATGGACCTTAGAAGACTGTTCTTGTATCATAGCAATCAGAATAAACATAGACAAAATATAGAACTTTGAAGTACACTGTGTCAGGAAAAGTACCAAATAGGCATCTTGCCAGTCTATGGGGCACAAGGTGGATGGATACTTGCCTTAATGAATTGGGGAATTACCATGAATTAAGGAGTCAACAATGTGCCCTCCCAGCCCAGAAAGCAAACTGTACCCTGGGCTGCATCCAGAGCAGGGGGGGCAGCAGGGCCAGGGAGGGGATTCTCCCCCTCTGCTCCGCTCTGGGGAGACCCCCCTGCAGTGCTGGGGCCAGCTCGGGGCCCCCAACAGCAGAAGGACACGGAGCTGCTCGAGCAGGGCCAGAGGAGGCCACGGAGATGCTGGGGGGGCTGGAGCAGCTCCTCTGGGGGGCCGGGCTGAGAGAGTTGGGGGGGTTCAGCCTGGAGAAGAGAAGGCTCCGGGGAGACCTTCGAGCGGCCTCCCAGGGCTTAAAGGGGGGACAGGAAAGGTGGGGAGGGACTCTGGATCAGGGGGTGGGGGGATAGGAGGAGGGGTGATGGTTTTAAACTGACAGAAGGGAGATTTAGATTAGATATAAGGAAGAAATTCTTCCCTGTGCGGGGGGTGAGGCGCTGGCCCAGGGTGCCCAGAGCAGCTGTGGGTGCCCCCTCCCTGGAAGGGTTCAAGGCCAGGTTGGACGGGGCTGGGAGCCCCCTGGGCTGGGGGAAGGGGGCCCTGCCTGGGGCAGGAGGGTTGGGACTAGATGACCTTTAAAGGTCCCTTCCAACCCAAACCATTTTATGATTCTGTGATTCTATGATTCTTTCACTCACAGCTTATGGACTGTTAAGTTACTAACATGAATGTCCACTACCACAGGAAGAAGAAAACAGCAACATCAACATCATATTCTTCCTGGGGACTTGAAGATGACAGTTCAGGTGTTATCGTCCTCACAGACAAAGACTTCTGACTTTAATACCGATAGAAATGATGAAAGGGTGAGCATAACCAAGGAAAAGTGCCAAAAATTAAGTGCATGTTTTATAGTTTTAATGTCATTAATGAGATTTCTTCTTCACAGAAGTATAAGTGCAATCTTATTTTTCCTTTTTCCTTAATAATTAGATCTAGACTAATAAAGATTCTTGATTTAGACTATCAATTGTGCTAATAATAAATTCTTGGATTTATATATGTATAAATAAGGTGTGATGCTTCATTACCATAAACAAGACTTTGAGCACAACACCAATTATTGTAATGATCTATACTGTGTGTACATATAGATATATGTATGTATACTCATTCCATTAGTAGAATCCCACTGTGACCAGGTGGTGAGAAGGAACAGGATCAGGTCACCCGTACCATTCATATTTGTGTATTTTGTGTTTTCTGTCCAAGTTTATCTGTGTGGCTGACCATGTGTGTACATGTATATTTAGATATTGTATATTTAGATATGTCTATATATTTTCATGAACTGGGTGTATGAATGCGTAAGTGCCTTTTGGGAGTACGTGCTCAGCCTTGCTACTGGCTGAATGGGCGACCATGGAGCTGCAGGAGAGCATGTGGCCGCAACAGCCTCCCGTGTAGTGGACTCCTGGATTCATCAAACCCTTGCACTTTTTTCTTAGGCCTTGCATGAGGGTCACTGCGTCCTTACCTTGTTACAGGGGACTGCAAGTTTTTGGTAGCACCCAAGAGCTCATCAGACTGGTTGAGAACAATCTCTCGAGGGCAAATACAACCAATGCTACTCTCATTACTGGTGTACTTTTTATTTTAGTTTATTTTCATTTGCTTTCTTTTTTCTCGACAGCCCCAGAGCACGGATAGTCGAGCAGTAAACAAAGAAGGAACAGTAGCTGTTAAAGGAGACTTGAACTCCATCGTGGGTTACTCTAGGATTTTATTCAGGTCCAGCAGCGTTGGGTCACCTCCGCAGAGAGTGACAGCTTACATGAGTTCGCATACATGTATTTATGCACCTACAAAGCATTACCTAATCCAGAATACACAGAATTATACTTTATCAGTCATTATTATCTTGACAGTGGGTTTCACATCTTGTTCTGGAGTCCGACCGCTTCGTTGTTTGTTTCTTCTTTCTTTTAGTCTTCAAGGGAGATTACCTCAAGTTCTGTACGTCTCAGTTCTTAGTAGTCACAATGATAGATCTCCCATCGCTTCGGTAGCTAAGGGTCAGTTTCTCATACATCAACATCCTTTGAACTGTCAGGCCCATCATTACCTTTGTTACAACATTTTATTGATGCTCTATTCAGTTGACTGTGCTTGCAGCCCTGGGCTGGGGCTATACAGGGGACCGAGCTGATAGAACAGCTTGTGCAGCAGCACTGCATTGCAACATTTTCCCAACAGTAGCTCCTATCACTCTGTAAGATGGCCATCAGCACCTGAATTGTCTCTGACTAGGATGAGGTTAACTTTACCCATAACAGCAGCTCACATTTTAGATTTGTAACTAAACAGTGTTAATAACACACAAGGCAGTCATATGGTACAGAATGACCCTGTCCAATATTTGGATCAAACTCCTTTGGGGAGTTTGGGTCGGCTGTCCTGGCTGTGCCCCTTCGCAGCCTCCTGCCCACCCCCAGCCTACTCTGTGAGGGGGCAAACCGAGGAACAGTGAAGGCATTGATGTTGTGCAAACACTGCTCAGCCAAGATACTGGTGCATTATCCAGCTGTTTTGGTCACAAATATAAAACACAGCACCATTGTGGCTACTATGAAGAAAATTTACTTTATTGCCACCAGACCCAGTAGAATTATTTACTTCACTTTCTGTGAAACCCTTTGGGTTGAACGACATAATGACTTTGGTTTTTTACCTTGGTTTATAAGCTGAGTTGGCCAGGACCTGGCACAGAGGAGCAGGAGTGGGGGAAAGCAGTCTTTAAGCCCTGAGGAACCGTTCGCTGATCAGCAAACCCCTCTGTGTGCCCTTCTGGAAGGCAGCATGGCAACTTCTGAGCTCAGACCCTCACGTTCTGAAGCGTGAGCCACCCCTGAGGGCTCATCCGCACCATCCATGGGAGCAGCGGGCTGGCTGAGCTGCGCGGGGAGACCCTGTGGCTCCCCATCCTCACCGCGCAAACATCCCCTCAGACCGGCTCTGCACCAGCCTCTCCCTTCCCCCGCATGCTCTCGGACCCCCACCTCCCCTCCCGAGAAGGAAACACCGCTGCCCACGACCAGATCACCACAAGCAGCTCCCGCGTTTCTGCCTGAGGGAGGAACGCTCGGGGGCCCCGCGGGGCCCGCGCCCTCGGCCTACCTCATCTTTTTGTTTCGCTTAACACGGGACTAGATCCTACAGAGCTTTCAAAAGCCCCACCCTGTCGGGTTTAATTCACCACCTGTTTTTTACACCACTTAAAAGCGACCACGCTGACACCCGAACCACCCACAGCCATGAAGCACCGGGCGGCTGATCCTCCACCCCCTTCCCCGGCCTCGCCCCCTGACGCTCCCACCGAGCACATACTCCACCCCCTTTCCAGGCCACGCCCCCCCCCGCGCTCCCTCCAGTCAGAAAGCGATCCCCCGGGAAACGGCGGGTCGGGCAGCGCCGTGTCCCGCCCCCACGCGTACGCGCGCCAGGCCGACGCATGCGTGGTGCCGCTGCGGCCGTGAGGCTGGTGTTGGTCGGCGTGGGAAGGGCGGAGGGTGCGGGCCGGGTCAGGCCGAGAGATGTCGGTGGTGCAGGGGAGGCCGGAGCCGGAGGATGATAACGGTGAGTGCCTGTTTCCTTCGGAGGGAGCCGGCAGGGCTCCGAGCGAGCGGGGGCTGAGGGGCGCTGAGGGACCGGAGGCGGCGGCGCGGAGGGGGGGGGCGGTTTGTGGTGGCGGGCGGCTTACCTTTCTTGCGCATGCGCACTGGCCGGCCCTCGGGCACAGCGTGGGGTCGGTGGCCCGCGGTTGCTTCGGGTATTTTAGAAATAGTGTTGATAGTCTCCCTTTCTGTCATCAGAGTCGGATGTCTTTGAAATTGTCCTCCCAGTCACTGTCATCGTGCTGAGCGATGATGATTTCCTCCAGGAGGACGCTGAGGAGCAGGCAGCGGCCGTTCCCGGGTTGAGGAAGGAGAGTGAGCAGGAGGCGAACTCAAACACCAGTATTTTCGTAAAAAGCCATGTGGAACCCTCAAATGTTAGTAGCAGTTTAAGCATTTGGGAAGAAAACAATACTGACTCAAATAAGGATAATACTATGAAATACTCTGGAGAAAAAGGTGTTGCTGAGAGTGTGTGTAACGAATCAAAATCATCTTTAAGTGATTGCTGTGATGCAGGCAAGAATAAATATAGTCAAAATTGTGCGTTGCCTACATCATCCTGCAAAACAGAGCTTACAGAGATAAAAGAAACCAGTGACAGAAAACAATGTGATGGTGATGATGGCTTTCAGAAGATTCTTCCTCTCCTCTCCTCTGCTGGCAGCGAGGGCAGAGATGATACCATCAAGACAAGCAGACATTGGACACTGGAAGTGATATCCAAACATAAAGAGGAACATGTCAGTGTTCAAAGTGTTCTTTCTGATGGCATTCAAGCGGAACAACCAGAAATCCACAAGGAGATGGAGACAATTGCTGAAATGGAAGGTAATTTGTTAACAAAACTAGTGCAAGAGTTTGAGAAATCTGGTAAATCTCAAGTTTTTGAAATAGATAGGAAAGTGTACAGGAAGAATGACAAACCTGCTTATTTTAGAGTAATCATTTCAGCACAGATTAATATCATATGCAGCGGAAAGAGAATATTGGTTGGAGTATGCTTGGTTCTTTCACAGACTTCTGTAAAAAATAGTGAAATTATGATAAATTGGTACTGTTTCATTCTGCTGCAGCTTACAAAAGGGTGGACTTTCATTAGGGAAAAGGATGTGAAATTTAAAACTTAGGTTAAAGAGGTTTTTTATCCCAATTAAAGATATTAGGAAGGGAAAAACAACAGGCAATAACGCTTGGTGATACAAGCAGAGACTGGGAGAGGCATAATTTAGGTTTAAACTCCACCTTTCCTTATAGCAGATGGAAGTCCTTAAGGAAAAAAGGCGTAGAGAAGTACTAAGAATACTTTTCCTTCTAACAGTCAGAAGACAGCAGAAGGAGCATCACACTTGTGAGAATGGAGCCCTAGCAAAGTTCAGTTACAGTACTTTGAGGAATTCTGGCATGAAGCTGTTTCATTAAAAACTAAAGGGGATGCAATGTTATCCTGTAAAATTGAGAGCTTTGAGTGAAAAGAGGAAGTGAAAAGGAGGCTCCTAACTAGGATTTCTTTTCTTAAAACATTATCTAAGTGTTGCACGGGAAAACATGGAGAGAGACATTAGGAAAGAAGTGGTGCTAGGAAAATATTAAGGAAGCAAAAGGAGTGAAGATTAAGGAAGTTGTTAGACAAGTTGGGATTATTTCTACCAATTAATCATGAACATTGGTGATTGTATGACATGTCATGCATGTGACTTTTTTATCCCCCTTGTAGATCCTGGTTCTTCAAAGATTGGAGATAATGAAGCCAATAACAGCAAAAGAAAGAAAATCAGATTTGAAGATGAAACTCTGAGTTCTCTTTTGGAACATGGCTTGAAAGAAGAACTGAAACTTACCTATAATTGTTCTTCTCTGTTTCTTAACGGATGTTCTTCTGCTTCAAAAGAATTGCTGAAAGATGCAGGGAAACCAGAGATGAATGCTTCAACTTCTTCTGAATCAAATACTACTGAAGAGCATATTTATAAGACGTTAACTCCATTTCCTAAAAAAAGATATCGGCAACAACAAGTTTCTCCTCATGCAAGCCCAAAAGAATTCCAAAGCCAGCAAGAAGGTTTAGCATGGCTAAGTAATAGTGTGACAATCAAACCTCTTCCTAAAACATCTTGTTCTAGAAAAAAACATGAAAGATTGCATTTGAAGTGCAGGTTTTGTAGTCGTGCATATAAATGCAACGCACATTTAAAGAAACATGTTTATTCAGCTCATAAAGATAAGAAAATACATAAGTGCTGCTTTTGTAAAAGAACCTTTTTCTTTTCTGTCAACCTCAAGAATCACCTTAAATTTCATAAGAAAATTACTAGGTTGCACAAGGCAAGAAAAAATAGAATAAATGCGAGAAAAGCCAGGCAGAGGAGATCTGAAGAAAGAAAATCTGAGACCAAGAAAAAAGAAAGTAAATATGAAAAATTTTTCATCAAAATCGAAAGGGACTTTACACCTCTAGGTGTGCCAGTTAGTTTTTCCTGCAAAATTTGTTTCTTTGCTTCATCAAATCCTAGGATTTTTATTCATCACATGAAGGGACATAAAGAAAGACCACCTTACCGGTGTCCTCAATGTGATTACTCCTGCATTAGCTTATCTTATCTCTTAAATCACATGTACTGGCATGCTGGGTATAAACTGTACCAGTGCAGGTTTTGCACCTTTTTTTCATCATATTTTTCAAGCATGGTAAGGCATAGCTACATACACACAGGAGCTAAACCACGTTTGTGTGAGTTCTGTCAGTCAGCATTCACAAGCACCACTGTGTTGAAGAGACACAGAAGATTACACACTGTCAAAGAAACATGCCCAGGGCAGCAACTCAACTTCGTAAGTGGAAGAAAGAAGACTCGGAGACCTTTAAAGAATTATACATGTGGTGAGTGTAATGTAGTGTGTTACACTAGAGGACATCTTAGCTTTCATAAGAAATTTCATAAACAGCTTAAATCTACTGCTAATGGTTATATGAATCAGAGCAACGAATGTCATAAAACCAAAATATGCAAAGTTGACAGTGATTCCCAGGACCATGCTTCTCTGTCTCCTCATAAAGAAAATTATTGTCTCAAAGGGGGATTGCTAGCTTCAGAAGTAGACTTTGAGCAAGCAGGTGGTGTGTGGGGCAGTAAGAAAATGTGCTCTGGAAAGAAATTCCCTGAAAACAGCCATGGAAGCAAGAGCTTGTCTATTATTGGGAATAGATCAGAAGCTCCTCTGAATTCATACAAAACAGACACTGTTGTTTGCAAAGAGGAGCCTCTTTTCAATTCCAAGGCCTCTTGCTCACAAGCTCAAGATGATGATGCATATTGTAAATTTGTGGAAAACTTAAAGGGTACTTGGCCTTCCAGTTTGTCTACATTCAAAACGTACAAGTGCCAATACTGCAATTATGCTACTGCTGTTCATAGTAACTTTCAGCTGCACCTGAAAATACATACACATACAAGACTGTTTGTATGTAAAGAATGCAATAAGACATTTAAAACATCAAACCAATTGCAGAAACACAGCCTTAGTCACATAAAGAATGGACACGAGTTTGGCCATTGCCTCTATGTAGATAGCCGTTTAGAGAATCTTGAATTGCATCATGAAATGCATGTAGGGATGTGTCCAGAAAGAGATTTTGGTTCCTCGGAAGGTCCAAACAATGTCTATTCCTTGCTGGGTTCACAAGTCTGTGGACTACAGCCAGGTGTACAGGGAAGTGTAGAAAATGATTTGCTAGCACAAAGTCAGCCACGATTCTATCAGTGTGCAGAATGCGAGTATGCTACTCACATTTTAAGCAACCTTGAACTACATGTAAGAACTCACACAGGTGAGAAACCTTACAGCTGTAGTGTTTGTCAGAAGAAGTTTCGTACTTCCAGTCATCTGAAAAGACACCAAGTCACACATTTTAATGTAGGGTATCTCAAGTGCAGGAACTGTGACTATTCAACTAACAAATGGCTGTCCTTGAAACAGCATTTGGCTTCACACTCTTGTGCAGAAGGCTCATCTACTGACTGCCTCTATGAACAAAAGCAACTACCTGTCAAAACATACACATGTGAAGAGTGTGGATATTCCACGGTCCACAGTGGAAACTTCAAGCTGCACTTGAGAATTCATACAGGGGAGAAGCCGTTCAAGTGTGGTCAGTGTGCTGTTGCTTTCCGCACATCCAGCCACCTGAAGCGCCACTTAGTGACTCATTCAAGGTTGCACTGCAAAAGGTGTAAATTTTCTACAGTAGATAAATGTGATTTCCAAAAGCATGTAAAAACACACACAAAGTGCAAGTGTGAACAGTGTAATGTGATGCTGCCTACCAAAAAACTTCTGGAAAAGCATAAGCAGCAACGTGAGCTTGGAATATGAGCTTGGGAATTGCAGGTTGGCGTTTGGTTCTGGAGATGCTTGCATGTCCTGAATTTGTTCACTGCTTTACATTCTCCTGCTGTCTCTAGAACAATGGCTGGTAGTGGATGCATCCCACGTTTTGGTCCGAAGAGTGAAACTCAGGGCACAGATTTGCTCCAGATTCTTCTAGGAGCTTCAGTTCTAGCATGGGCTGTGCCAAAGAAGATCTTGGGGGCACTTGTTCATGCCTGAGTAACTTCTTAGCACCATGAAGTCAGTTATGGCCAATGTTCATTGGTTTGAACAGTTATTCTGTGTCACTTACTTTCCTGTAAAAAATTTAAAAACCAAAGTCACATCTAACTGAAAGTATGTTTAAGCGGAAGTAAGGAAGTGAACATTACAATGCATTGTAATAACTTTTCATTTAAAAATCATCAATGTGTTTGGAGGCTTAATGCTACCTCCCATCTGCTGAAAATTGCATTCACTGCTCCCATGTTCTCTTGCAATAGAAAAAAAAATAGTATTTCAGAAAATTACAGAAACAGAAGTTGATGTTATCACTGGATAACTAGGATATGAAAATGTTTTCTCTGTGTGTGTATATATATATATTAGGTTTATTAGGCAGTTACCTTGTCTCTACTTTTGATAATTCTTTGAGTAGTTGGGCAGAAATGGTAATGGTGTCCTTAGTCAGATATTTCATGATACCGAGAATCCTTAAGTTAATCTTTAACATAAGACATTTACATAAAATTAATCTAGTGTGGAATGCCTTATATTTTCTTAGGCTGGTAGTTACTGTACTCTTTGTTTCTTAAAATAGACAATATCATACTTTTCAAAGAATTCATGTTAGTTTAACCACTTGCTGATACATTGCAAATACTACTTAGTTACATTGAAAACCTTATCAGTGTCTTGACTTGTAAAATTTACTTTGTTAGAGGTTTACTGTGCATCTAAAATACCATGCACAAGGACCAGTTGTGCCAAACAGCAGTTGTTATCTGGTATAGTCAAGACAAATGAATGCTTCTTCCACTTTATGTTCAAATCTAGACAAATTTCTGTTTGTTTTAGAGTTGTACAGTGCTAGAAACTCTGTGTGAGCATCACTGACTAATGTGTTCAGTGGTAATGATAGCAGCATTGTAACCCTCTTGTGTGAGGAAAGGAAATGGCAAAGGGCTGGTACTAACTCTCTCCTAATGTTACAGTTCAGTACATGAAATAGCACAGCAAACCTATAGCTTAATGTAGAGAATGTAAACATGAAATTTCCACTGCTTTTTTGCTGCTGTCAAATGTATGATTTTCTTTATAGATATAGATAATATCTTACAGAGGCTTTCTGGTAACGTAAGAGACAGGTTGGAAACAGTTGCCCAGAGAGGTGGTAGACTCCTCCTCTTTGGAAATATTCAAAAGCCCATCTGGACATGGTCCTGGGCAACCAGCTCCTGGTGGCCTTGCCCTGAGCAGGGGTTTGGCCAGGTGACCTCCAGAAGTCCTACAGCCATTCTGTGATTTGGAACACCATTTTCCAAGAGTGGATTGAAACTCATGAACAGATGCATGTATTTAAGGCCAGATCAGCAAAGGTATTTAAGTGATGTAGTTCTTTGTAGTTGCAGTAAAATCAGGCAAGTAAGTATCAGTGACTCTGAAACCTGGTGTTTACAGATGTTTTTACTACAAGCCGGGAAGTCACAGTTTGGGAATCAGTGATTCAGATCTTAGAATGATTGGGCTAACGACTGAATACAGTTGTGAGAAAGAAGAATGTTGTTCTGATATGAAGAAAGAAAAGCATTTCTGGGAAATACTAACACTGTTACACAAACATGGAGGAATTTTTACCTGCATTACTGTGCAATTAGGATCATTTATTTGAAGAGAAATTCAGAATAAAGGGTGTAAAGCGGTAACAAAAGTGGTGAAGAGAATTGTAAGCCTGTATATCAACTGAGACTGGGAAAGCTAAATCTCATAGACGATAATTGTTTACAAACATGGTGCACAGTGGTGAAGAAGGGAGCCCAATTTAAGGGGGGATAAATTACTTCAAAGGAATTTTTAAAAGTTTGTAAACAGTATAAGTTTATTTTAATTGTAAGTAAGAACGATGGAAGACATTTTGAGTTTTTAAGAATTATTTCAGGAGGTTGCTTCTAAAAAAAATAAATAAAGTGTTTCATGACTCATGAGGTTCCTCTGTGTTTCTTATGGAGTGCAGTGCACTGCACTTTCAGGGATTGGAAGTGGTTCTCAGTCTGGCAAGTCAGAGAAATTTAAATGTAAATGCATTCTAATTTTAAAATAAGGATGCGGACTGTTCTTGATATTTGGTTTTGCTAGCTAAAAGTAAATATTTTTGCAGCGTCTTAAGAAAAATTAAAGCCTTTCCTAAATCAAACTGTGAAGTTTTCTATTTCAACCTAAAAGATTTGGTTAATTTTTTTTTTATGAACATGTTTTGAATGTGGACAAAACAGTAATGGGAAATCACACTAATGACAACTTGAGCAATGCATCTACTACATAAGTGAATAAAAGTTAAACACAGGGTGAAGTAAATGAATACAGGTGAACCCGGCCATGCTGCAATATGGTTAACCACCAACCACATTTACCTATAACGGAAGGAAAAACGATGTGTTTTGTTTTTTTGTTTTTTTGTTTTTTTTTTTCTTTACGGTATGTTACTACATGCTCCTACCACAGTTTCCATTTGGGCTACAGTTTTTTTCTCAAATTAACAAAAACTAATGCAAATGCAACATTGGTGAGATCTGATTTTCTTCTGCTGTCCCTCTGCGTCCGTTTGGTGGAATTTGACGGAATTTCATGATTACCCCGGTTTATGTTTTGAAGAGCAGGCGCGGGCCGCTCCGCTGTGCGCTCCTCCGGCCCACAGGCGGCGCTAGAGCAAAGCGCCTCCCCACAGCGCGGTGCCACCCCACCCCACCCCACCCCCCTTGCGCATGCCCGGTACGGCTTGCCCCGTACTCGCCGTGCGCCTGCGCGGCGGAGGACGGGGGCTGGGTCAGCCCCGCGGAGGAGAGCGGATCTCCCTGCCTTTCACTGCTTTTTTTCTCTGCGTAACTTCGAGCCTCTTCGCCGCCAAGATGCCGCGGATTATGATTAAAGGCGGTGTGTGGCGGAACACCGAGGTAGGCCTCTGCTCGCTTTAATCCCTCACACACCCTCCCCGGCCCCCCCCCCCCCCCCCCCAAGGGCCGGGGCCTCAGCGGCCGGGGGGGGAGGGAGCCGTTGCGCCGTAGTGCGCAAGCGCTGAGGCGCTGCGGGGTTGTGGCGCGCATGCTCGGGGGGTTCGCGTAGCGGGGTGTCATGAAGAGGGGGGAGATCGGGATTTTTCTGCGCCTTTTTGTAGCGGGGGATGTGGGGGGGGGCTAGGTGTCTGCAGGCACATTTGCTCTTGTGGGCATGATTCCTCAACAGCTAGCACCTTCCCTAGTTCAAATCGGCGGTGTTGCTCCGGAGGGCTGCGCGCTGGCGAGGATGGGAAGCTCAGCCCGTGCGTGTGTCCTGTCTCTGCCCTCTGGAGAAACAGTCCCCAGAGCAGCCGGAGGGGATGCGTGGGCTGTGTTGTCCTCGGAGATGTCCTTTTTGTAGGCTGGAGTGTGTCTTATGCTGCATAGTCACGGTTCTTATTTTCTAGGGCTGTGAGGCAGCTGGAATCACTTGCCCATGAAAACCCTTCTAAATGCAGAAATGTTGAAGATGAGTATGGGCTCTTCAGCAGCAGCCCAAAGCCTTTCGAACACGGAACTTTATGTGCTGTTCAAAAAAGCAAAACCCACCACCCCTCTCTCCCATTTTTGCTATCGCATGCTTTCAGAACTGCAAGTGATGGCGAAAAGGAAAATAATCACACGAGAAATCAAGGATGCCAGTTTTATGAGGTGGCACATTTAAAGCAAAAGGAGGTACCCAACATTTAAATCCAGGACACTACTCTTGTATACTATGAACGCTAGGCATGTACATAGTTCCCAAAAGTAGTGAGAAAAATTAATGGAAGATAAAAGTGTTGTGTGCTTGGAAATGTACCGCATGTGCTTTTAACCACTGGTGACATACCAGCTAGGTGCCAGGAGGCAGCTAAATTGGAGGTCAGCAGCGGATAGGAAGAACCACTGTGTGCTTACCCTATTCTTATGGTCTTCCATAACTGGCTAATTCTGGTGACTGTTAAGAGAAACATCAGTGGGTTAAATGGACCATTGTTTCACCCATTTTTCAGTACCAGAGCTGAAATAGCTTACCTTTGTGCTATTTTTTTTTTATTAATGGTTTGATTTTATATACAACATAAAAATTACAGAAAGGGGAACCAGTTGATACCAGGTCATAAAGAAAATGACCAATTGCTTGCAAAAAAGCCTACTAATGTCATCAGTATGGCTACTGCGTGTCATGTGATACGAAGTACATTTTAAAAATCAGGATTTATTACTTACTTTTTAAATAGAAATTACATGAGTTGCTTTCTGTAGCAGCTGAAGCCAGAGTTCATCAACAGCTTGCCATTAAAGCTGCTGTGTGCTCTGTGAGATGTCTGTGCTCGACATAGTATTTGTCCTTGATGACTAGCATCTGCATGGTACAGCTGAACAGATTCTGAACACAGCTACAGGTACTTATTGGATACAGAAGAGGAACATCTGTGGTTGACAAGGCTGTAAGAATAGCTTTGATGCATTTGAAATGCCACTTTCTGACCTGTGAGGAAACCAAAAATAATGAATCCATTTATCTGGGGGGAGGGGAAAGATGAATTGCTGGATGGATTGACAGACAGTTGACAGAACTTCTAGCTTTTGATCAAATCTCAATGCAGACTTTGATGTATATGAACAACCTTGCGCCCAAGCTGAATCCATTACATATTATTTTTTTTTTTCCCCAGAAGTTTATAAGCTTTGGGATTAGCACTTTTGGGTGTTATATTCTGAACATTAAAGTGATTTATTTTAAGATTTACTTGTAAAAGATAAACTTACTATAAAGTTCCTTTATTTTTGTGATACTTTTCTTTTTTTTTAACAGAATATTCTATTGATAGGTAAATATTTCATTTGCATTAAAATATGGGGGAAAAAAAGATAGTTTTGTGGTATTATTTAAAACAAGCTACCTAAAGGTATGTATCAATTCTATTTTTTTTCCAAATGTTTTGTTATTACCAGACAAACACTTTCCTACCTCTTTATTGGTGTCCTTCAAGGAAGACATACAAAATCTTTACAAATGTGCATTAGAGAGCGTTGAAAGTAATCGGTTTGGAAGTTCTGTCTGTCTCCCTTGTCTGAGGCCTAAATCGTCATCACATATCTTTTCATTTAATTTTCTTGATTTCGTTGGCATTTGAAATACAAATCCTCATTCAGCTTGAGAATAGAACATGTAAAAGAAGCAGCAGTGCTGTGCTGTTTCCTCTGGGTCAGCCCTTTACATGAAATCCACCATCTTCTCTGCTTGAGCTCAAACTTTCTGTTTTGCAAGTTCTTATGATCCGTAACAGTTTTTTTTTTTGTTTTTTTTGTTTTTTTTTAGGATGAAATTCTGAAAGCAGCTGTGATGAAATATGGCAAAAACCAGTGGTCTCGTATTGCTTCTTTATTGCATAGAAAATCAGCAAAGCAGTGCAAAGCCAGATGGTAAGAGTGAAGTACCATGTCTGGGAATATGGGATTCATAATTAGTGGGAATTTAGAAATTACCACAGATGAATTTATGTCTACAGAGGAACAATAGTTTTAAGATTGTTTGATTTCTGCTATTGCAGATATTTCAAATTCCTGTTGATTGAAATTAATTGAACAAAAGTAGCCAAATGATATCTTTGCCAGTGACTGCTGTGTTAGCAAATGCAGGATCACCTCAAATTGTGCACATGATTTTTTTTTTCCTCATATTTACACATTTTTAATCTGTGAGTATTACCAAGGAAGTAAAATTGTAAGATATTAATGTCTCTTACAGATAATGTTCTAATTTTTCATAATGAGAATTTGGCTTAAGGATAAATGTTTAGAAATTGCACTGTGGAATTTCATTTTAGATAAATAAATAGAAGTTTAAAACTAATACAAATACATGCAGTATGAATCCGTTTGAGAATCAGACTTAGTTTCTTGAGTACTGAACTGCACATATTTATTAGAATACTTCTGTATAAAGGTAACAATACTGGCACAGCTAAAGTTTAGTAAGATAACTGTTGAAGGATCCAGACCAAACAAACCTACCATTTCTGTTATCTTTGGTTGCTGCAATTTTTCTTTTTCTGGATTAATCTTGTGACTCCTTACCTTGCCAGAATAGAGGTGGGAAAAGGAAGAAGAGGCAATATCTGTATGAAAAGTGGTGGATAAATAATACATTTTAAAGCTCAAATGTGTATGTCATAAAAATATTCTGGAGCAACATCCTTTTGTACAGAAAAAACTGGTATGAAATTTGCATGACAAGATTTTTAAATTTCATTGTGATGATTTGGGTAAACACTGTTCTGAATTAATTCAAGACAAATCAACAGATAGCTTGTATCTGTTGTCCTTAATTTTTTCTCTTTTTAACAGGTATGAGTGGCTAGACCCGAGCATCAAAAAGACTGAATGGTCACGGGAAGAAGAGGAGAAACTGTTGCACCTGGCCAAGCTCATGCCAACCCAGTGGAGAACCATTGCCCCAATTATTGGGAGAACTGCTGCACAGTGTCTGGAACACTATGAATTTCTGCTGTGAGTTACTGTTTTGCTAGAAGTACATACTGGGAAAATGTGCAGAGTTTGTTGTAGCAATGTGTCCTTCCCTTCTCCCATGGTACTGAAATATGGTGGTTTCCAGTTGACAGAGTCCTTTTGTAAGCAAATCCTTAAGGACCGTTTCTTTTCAGTTGATGTATCTGTCTTCAAAGAAGAAGCTTCTGGGGCCTGGAGAGCAGGTTTGAATAGAGATAGGTGTATATTTTCTTGCTTCTGGTCATTCTGGCTGGAGGCGTGTCAGGACTGAAGCTTTTTATAGGCTTCCATTTCAGGTTTATTTGGGTATTTTTTGACTGGCTGACAGCATGAGTAAGGGTGTGAGAAGAAAAAAGACACACATAAAACACATGTTGAAATGGCTAAATGATCAGCCATCATCTCTCTTTACTACAGAGGGTTTCTTCAGGCCATGAGAAGTGCTGTTTTCCCTTATGAGCTTTCATAATTCTGGTGTGATTGGTTGAGTGTAAAAGCGTAAGAAGAAACTCAATTGTTTGTTTTGTCACACTGCTTGAATTCTTGTCCTTACTGTTAAAGATTACCCAAGGAGACTTCTCTGCTATTAGCTTTGTCAATAATGTATTATATATGATATTTATTGTAATGCAATACTGTGTTGGCTTCTTTCTCTTGTCTGATTTAAGATGATGTAATTGTACCATGTTCATGAATCTTTTCTACAATAATTGTGTAACAAGTTTAATGCATAGTACATAGTACAACATTACTTTTTTTTTTATCACTCTTTAGGGACACTTAAGGGATTGTTATGAGCCTGGGGGGAAAACAGAGATCCAGTTGTGACATACATACAATGTGTTTTTAGGGACAAAGCTGCTCAGAGAGACAATGAGGAAGAAACTGCTGATGATCCTCGGAAACTTAAACCTGGAGAAATTGATCCAAATCCAGAAACCAAACCAGCCAGGCCAGATCCTATTGACATGGATGAAGGTAAGATAGGAGTTTGTCTACCATTTTTGACAGAAATCTGATCTTTCTGATTATTCCTTTTACATGGCCTCTGTACCCTGTATGTCTTTTGTCTTTTTTTTCCTCCATCCCCTGATCATTTTTTCTTACTGATTTTGCCAGTCATTTATGCTTTCTCAGTTTTCTTTTCTTGGTGTGTTTTCTGCTTTCTGATCTGTTTTCATCATCTCTTACCATGACTGACCGTTCTTTGCTTTGACAACTGCTTTGCTTGTTTCCATTCATATTTCCGTATCTTCATCTTTTCCCATCAGCTCATACCTCCCAGATGAATCTGTGCTGAAGTACAAGATGACTACATGACTTTTTTCCCTTGCATATAGCTATGTTTTGAACTAAAAAATAAACATTACTAAAATCCCATGAATGGACCAGCAGTGTTTTTGAACAGTCACAGGTTCACAAACAAAGTGCTCTTGGATCTGGATGTAAATGGAATGAACAAGTTCTCTAATATAGTACTCTCAGATGAAGATGTAAATGAAATTATAATTTCATTGAAGTGGTCAGTTTGCCTCTTTATGTAAATGTTTTTATTTGCTGCAGATACTAGTTGAATTATTTTCTTAATTCTGAATTTCTATTTTTTTTCTTAAAGTCTTCATTTCATCTGGCCAATGATTTAGCAAATACATTGGAGGAACTTGTAGAAAACTACTTTAGCAGTCATGCAGAATGCCTGTGAAAACATTGATTCATTCAGCTTTTAAAGATTGCTTTCTGATCTTAATACCACTTTTTTCCTTACATCTTTAAGTGGAAATTCATAGCTGTATTTATCTGTACTGTTGTAGATGAACTTGAAATGCTGTCTGAAGCTAGAGCTCGTCTGGCTAATACACAAGGAAAGAAGGCCAAAAGAAAAGCAAGAGAGAAGCAGCTGGAAGAAGCTAGGTAAACTTAGGCTTCGTTTCATATAAGTACTACTAGATTTGAGGATACAGGAGCCACCTAGAGGTATGTACTTTAATTCACGTAGTGTTGCTGTTTCTTTAGACGGCTTGCTGCGCTCCAGAAAAGACGAGAACTTCGGGCTGCTGGAATTGAGATCCAGAAGAAAAGAAAAAAGAAGAGAGGTGTGGATTATAATGCAGAAATTCCATTTGAAAAGAAGCCTGCCCCTGGTTTTTATGATACATCAGAGGAAAACTACCAGTCCCTGGATGCAGATTTCAGGAAGCTACGTCAGCAAGACCTGGATGGAGAATTAAGATCGTAAGTGTGTGTTATACTAAGGAGGGAAGAGTGTATTTGAAAAAAACCCCATATACCTAAGTGCTAAGTCCTGGAAGTGTCTGAAATATAACATGGGCAAGTGTTGTATTTTCTGTGGGACAGGTACTAGTGCAGGTTTCTTCTGCCTTTTCAGTCACCTGTATTTTTTATCTTTCTAAAAGGTCTAGTTTATCTTTTATCCATGAGAATAAAGTTCCTCATGCACATTCTTGCTCTCTAAATGGAAATCTTAAGTTTTTTGAGGTTCATTTTCATTTAGCAGTAGGTATGCTCGTGTGTTTGTAATCCCTTCTCCAGGTCATAACACTTTTAAAATTGCTTACAGGAGTAGGTTTTACTTGTAGTATTACTTTTGATGGAATTGTTCTAAAGTAGAATCTCCTTAAATGCTTAATTTCTCCCACTCCCCCCAAAAATCACAAAGCATGCTGTTGAGAAATTAAATGGCCATCTTCATAACGAGCAGTATGATGCATATTTAATTGTACTATTCATTTGCCACTACTTGTGTCAACTGCTCTTTACTGAGAGAACAGGTCCAGTAAAACATGATCTGCTTTATTAGCTTGCAATCTAATTGATCCTTTGTGCTTTGTTCAGAAGGTCTGACAGGAGCTTCAAACTGAAGCTTATGATTTCACAGGCTGGCTCTATTGCTGTTTGAAGAAAATACCATTTTTGTTAAATATTGAAGAGAAATTGGTTCTCATATCTCACACAAAATGTTCATCTTCCCTTAACAGCTGCTGTAGAAAAAGGGACTGATCACATCCTCTAATTCTTGCTGTCTAAATTCTTGGACTGTCATCTTTTTCTTGCTCCAGTGACTGTTGCAGATGAAGGTGGCTGTTGACTGTAGCTGAAGCAGCCACCTGTTGCCTAATTCCATAATTTAGAAGCATTACACTGCCTGTTGTAGGTTCTGCTGCAAGATCTGCAGACCATATCTAATCACTTGTCTTCTGCACCACAAAGTGGTTCACTCTTCTTGCAACGTTTTATTTCAGCATATCCAACTTTTGGCTAGGGTGCAGGCTTTCTCTCTTTGCTTGTTTGTTTTATTTTGTAGCTGTTCTGTGTGTTCTAAAATGATTCTCTTATCCATAATGACAGAGAACGGGAGGGAAGAGAGCGCAAAAAAGACAAACAACATATGAAACGGAAAAAAGAGTCAGACTTGCCTTCAGCTATTCTACAGACCAGTGGCGTGTCAGAATTTACCAAAAAGAGAAGTAAACTAGTGCTTCCAGCTCCTCAGGTAAGCTGTTCAGTTATCAATGAATGACTTATAAGGACAGTGCCAATCAATGTTTTATCAAATGGATTTCACGATTGTATTTTATCTTACAATGCCTTGGAATTTTCTCTTTTAAAGATATCTGATACAGAACTTGAAGAAGTTGTAAAAGTAGGCCAGGCGAGTGAGATTGCACGCCAGACTGCCGAGGAATCTGGAATTACAAACTCAGCTTCCAGCACTCTTCTGTCTGAATATAATGTGACCAACAACAGCATAGCACTAAGGACTCCCAAAACTCCAGCAGCACAAGACAGGATCCTGCAGGTAGAGTATAAATGTACAGGACGGGATTTAATTTTAGTGCAGTGGTCAACTGAATAGAAGGTGTAAGTACCATAGAAACATTCCCTAGATTATGTGTGGTACTGGGGTTTGAACTGACACTTGATCTTCAGGACACACGGAAAGGCATAGAAGCAGATCTACTTCTGTCTGATCACTTCTCACCATACTTTAAAATAATATATCCTTTTTTTTTTTTTAAGTATTATGTATTGTGTGCAACTGTTAGCATTAACCATTCTCCTGTTGTCATATCATTTCCCCTTGTCTTGGGTACCTGTCAGCATCAAAGCTGTATATGGTGTTCTTGTCTTTGAAACAGTATCTTCTCTGTTGTTTCCTACTTAGCTTTGCTCTTCATTTTTTACTTCAGTTAACAAGAAGTAATTAACTGCAACAATACAAGAATATTTTCCTAGCACTTTACTGTCTTAAAACCACTTAAGACAAGGGTGGTCAAAAACCTACCTTTGCAACCTCTGGATTAGATTTGTATTACACTGATTGTGCGAGTGTCGGTTCTTTCAAAAATTGATGGTGTTGCATAATGTTTTGTTTAGTGTGGGGAAATGTCTAAATGAAATCAGTGCAGCTAGTGTTTAAAACAAACAAACAACCCCCCCCCCCATGTTGGTAATGAGCTGTATTTTAACAGTTTCGTGATAGGAGAAAAGAGGAAGGTCCTAACTCTACAGATCATGACCTAAGTCTCTCTGCAGTGTTTTCAGGTCATGTTCACCTTCAGATGGAGTACTCTGACGTCATATATGTTGCAGTATTATGCATATACACAGTTGTGTAGATGGATTGCTAGTCTTCTGAGAATATAATTGTTACATGCAGTAGTTTCATTACCGCAAGTCATTTCAGAGTGCTTTAATTCTTCATTGTAAAAAGGAAAAATAGAATAAAAAAAATACAGGGAGGATTCATAGAATCCCCAGTTGATCATGGACCAAAAATCTGAATAGTGACCATCTCTCTTGGAACATTCTTTTTGAAGTGCAATTTGGCTAAACTTCATTGATGTTGGATTTCAGAGTGCAAGTGTGTTATTCTCTCTGAAAATCAGGATCCTTAGAATGACTTGAGTCTTCAGTCACTAATAAATCTTTCAAATCTGTGGAGTCTAGCAAACTGAAGTAAGTTGAAAATTAAGTAACCCACTGAATTCTGCAGCTCCAATTTATAATATATTTTACTGCAAATGAAGAATAAATCCCTTTCAGTGGAACAGTAGGGTTTGTAAATACCAATGTACGGGTGTTAAACTTTTTCCACAAACTGATTGATATTGAAATAACTCTTCAGCTGTTCTTACGGCTACTGAACCTGTTAAACACAAATAGTACAGCAAGACTGTGAAAGTCTTAATGATACACTGTCTGTGTTGTCTGTTACACAGGAAGCACAGAATTTGATGGCTCTCACAAATGTGGATACGCCCCTGAAAGGAGGTCTTAACACTCCTTTGCATGAAAGTGACTTTTCAGGGGTAACACCACAGAAACAGGTTGTTCAGACTCCGAATACTGTGCTTTCCACACCCTTCAGGTAAAGCAGGCTCGTTTCCTAATGGGTGCTTGGTTGGGCATGTATCGGGTGGAGGTGGGTGGAGGGAGCAGATTGCAATGTGTGAGAGGGTGGGTTTTGATCAGTGCTTCAAAACAAATTCATTTTATTTCAGGCCACTGTTGTACAACCTTCTCCTTCTCTGTGTCCTTTGCAAGCTCAGACATACCATTCTCATCTGTATTTGTACAGTGTGTAGCTCACTGGAGTTTTGCTCAAAAATGAGGTCTTCTGTGGTCTGGAGCAATATAAATTATACTGGAGTAATACAGGAATATAAATAGTTAGATGGAGTGTCATTCTGTATGTGGATCCTAGCCTTTCCAAAGTATTACCTCTGAGTCAGAGGTGTGGGAAGTCACTTAGCCAAACCCACACTGAATTTTTGAAAAGCTGGAGTAAATATTTTATAAGCCATATATATCCAAAATAAAATATTTCTTATATTGCCAATCTAAATAGTATGGAATTGGTGGTTTAACTCTTACAGCGGGTCCTGAATAAATATATATCCCACAAATGCCAAGTACCATACAGCTAAAAAATCTTACACTTGGTACATTTTGTCTGTCAGTCTTTTCAACTTAGGTTCTAATTTTACTTGTATCGTGCTAGTAGGAAAAGTGGGGAATTAAGTAAAAAGGACCTTTATCGCAGCTTTTCAAAAGCAGCTTTATTTTGTTGTTTAAAAGCTGTGTGCAAAACCCCTGCTCTTGATTGGATCTACATAAATGAATCCTTTTCTGGAGATCTACTGGTGTCATTGTGGTGCAGAATGAATGTAGAGCTTGGCCTGGAGTGATCTGGCTGTTCATTTGGATTAGTTTATATTAAAAAATATAAAGACATTCTAATTTTGTTGTTTGTTAGTTGGGTTTTTTGTTTGTTTGTTTGTGGTTGTTTGTTAGCTTCTGAAGTTGAGTTGCACATGGATGTATGATACCTATGTATCAGCTTGGCTTGGTTGCAGAAATATTGTATCAGTGTAAAAATCCAAGACCTTGAGCAGAGAGAAAAATAATAAATCCATTAAGTGGTTAAAAATAAATAAAGGGAAGCCATAACTTTTTAAGGAAGCATAATTGTAAAACAGAGCCATCATCTTATTCTTATGGCCTGAAGACCAAATATTTAATTTAAGTACACTAGGATGGTATGAAATTTGTAATATTTTGATGCAAGGATTTTATGGAAGTTATTGCCTTTCATTAGGTTGTTTTGTTTTGGTTTGTTTTTTTTTCCCACATCCTACTTACAAGAATTTTCATAAAAGGTATTAAATTGAAAATTGTAATAGGGTTTTAAACACTGCATGAAACTGAAACAACTAGAAAAAAATCCATCCTGCTTCCTTGGAAGTTGTTTCTTCTGGAAAGTCAGCATAAAACTTTTTTCTACTAGTATAATCAACAAAGTAAATCTATCCTATGAAATACTTATTTGAAAACATAAAAAATAATTTTGTTTTTTTCTCGTGTGTGTCCTCTTGCAAATGTTATTGCTTGTATTAGTTATTCTAAATGAGAGGTCATAAAAAAATTGTGAACAACCTCAAGCAAGAGGAAAGCATCACTTGCCTCTTACAGACATACCTGGTAAATAAGGCACTGGTGTAGCCCTTAAACGACGACCAGTAGCATGTGTCAGGCCACATACACAGTTGGGTGTATCATGTTACTGTCACTACAGTATTACAGTAGCTAGAAGTGGAAATGATGTATTAAATCATCTTGTCCGTTGTCCAGTATCTGGCTGCCAGGGTTATTCTCTACAGGACACATACTTGTCTTTGCTATCTCAAAATATTTACATAGGCGTAGATGAGTACCATAATGTAGGCTTTTTTCTAAAAGTTCTTCCCCTTCCTGAACTTGTTTTCTTTGAGACATTTAACAGTGCCTTATCAGTTTATTATTATTATCACTATGTGAAATCTCGTTATAGGTTGGCAAGAAAACTCGTGACTATATCCAAAACAATGTCGGCATGCCATTCATGTAGTAGGTTATTGGGATAGAGAACGTTATTTTCTCTCAATCTAGAGGAGAAGCATCTGAGGCCCACAAAATCTGAGACTTAATGCATTTTGCCTCATCTAGGTGCTTAAAAGTAATTATTGTAATGTAATTATTCCTTCAGTAATCAGTGAAAGCAAAGAGGCATCTTCAAAGTGATTGGTTCCATTGTGAGAAGGGACAGCTGTTAAATCAGATTAATTCAGAGTGAATGGCTTGCCACAGGTGGTAGGGAAATTAGAGCCTGCAGTTAAAATCCCGAGTACTGTATCCTATAATAGTGCCTGGTGACTGGCTAATCTCTTCTCTCAAAGCTAGCAGTGGGAGTTTGTATTGATGTAGTTCCTGAAACTTCTCTTAGCATAATACTGTGCCTAGATTTCAGCTTGACAAGTCATTGGTTACACCTTGACAGGTGGATTCTTCTAATTGCATTTTATAGTTTCACTTCCTCACAAGAAAAAATCTAGATTGAATTTATTAACAGTATTTACGTAATTTTTGCAGCATTCCAACTTCTGTAAGTAGAGCCCTGTAGGAAAAAAAATAAATAACTGTATCTGCACTTCCTCTAGAACACCTTCTCATGGACCAGAAGGCTTAACTCCTCGTGGAGGACTAACTCCTAAACCTGTGGTTGGAACAACTCCTGGTAGAACTCCCCTACGTGACAAATTGAACATCAACCCGGAAGAGGGAATGGCAGATTACAGTGACCCATCTTATGCAAAACAAATGGTAAGAAGTACTTAAGAAGTAGAAATCAGTGCTCTATTAATTTTCAGGATTTTTAATTCTCATCTCCTGAACAGAATTTTATTTTATAATAAAAGCAAGTTATTTCTACCACTTGTCTACAGGTCTGTACTCATCACCTGATAAAATCAAGTCTTTATTTGAAAGAACAGAAATCTTGCCACTTCGAATGGCTTTCAGTGTGCTCAGTGAAAGCACTCTAAAGCTATTTGTCAAAGAAGACGTAGTTAAATTTCAGTCCTACTTGTATCTTTGAAGCTGAGCAGGAAATACACCTCAAGCAAAGGTTCATTTTTCTTGCAAGCCTACAGAGCCCTCAAATCCCTCATCAGCTTGGCTTCCCAGTTTACCTACAGGACCTTTCATCAGTCTGTTGTGCTGACACTTTGCTGAAGGAGTTTAATTTTTGCCATTAGGAGCACTTGGTTTTGAGATGTCCAGTAATCTGAGTCCCATCCAGATTCTTTCATCGCCTTTGGCAACAGATGTTTCCATTCTTGGAGATTCAGCCAGATGTACCCTGCCAATTAGATGTGGTATAAAAGGGCATATATCTAATAGGTAGCACCTTGGGAACTCTTTTTATGTGGCTGATTCTGCAGCCTTAACTGTGGCTTTGAATATCTCCCACTAGAGCTATTGACGTTTTTCTTTTTGGGCCAACTAAGGATATCTCCTTCAAGTTTTAGACATGTTCGTCTTGCAAAAATGACTCTTCAAGTTCAGAATTTTATATTTCCTCATAGCTTGAAGGACAAGGTTTATTTGATGTCCTTATACTTACTTTGATTCTGTCTTAGCCTTTTTATAGTAAAAAGTCTTTCTACTGCTAGAAGGAAAACTGGGGCTTCAGTTTCCTGATGGACTGCACTGGTTTCCAGATCTGGTGCTGTTTGTCTCATTTTTGTACTTGTGCCATAATCCACAGGTTTGTGATCAATTGCAAGGAAAAAAAGTTCCAGTTAGGCTTGCAAGTACCCTTGTGTCCATTGTCAGTGTGGACACATTTTCACATATTTTGAATTTCCTTAAAGCCATTTATGTGAGTCTCCACTGCTGTATGGAAACTACTGGGAGGTGAAGGTGCCATGCTGTTGTTTTACTTGAGTGTATTTCAGCCCGTTTGAAGATTAGATTAGCTGTCTTTAAGGAAGTTGTCTGTTGGTTTTTAGTATCAGATATTTTCTGTGCTTAGTAATGCATAAACTCTGGGGTGATGGTCTGTAGGCCTGCCTGGGTTAGTTACATGACCCCTTTGTCAGACTTCAGAGATTTTGTTTCTTTTGGCTTTGTAGCAGACTAAGATGGTTCGATAATATTAGTTGTGTATTGTTCATGTCTGTTAATGTAGGTAAATGGAATTTGATTGTGTTGCACTTTAGTTCATGAATCCAGAAGCATTATATCCTACTGTTATTTCAACAGGAGAGAGAGTCTCGTGAACACCTGCGTCTTGGACTTATGGCCCTTCCTGCTCCAAAGAATGACTTTGAGATTGTTTTACCTGAAAATGCAGAAAAAGAACTTGAGGAACATGAAGTAGATGAAAGCTTTGTAGAAGATACTGCTGATATAGATGCCCGCAAGCAGGTAGGTGTGTGTGATGCAGATAAAGCCTTTTGTTTAAAATCAAGTATGTTCCTTGTATGGCTCCCATAGTTTCACACCTGTTTAGTGGAAGTGGTACAGCTTCTACAGGATAACTAAGTAAAATGTACCCATTTTCTGTGCTGCTATCAGAGTATGCACACACAGAGGCTAAATCACTTTTTTCTCTGAATACTTAATTTGTTAATGTTGTGTTTCACATGTAATTTTTTACAACGCAGTCTCTAAGAGCGTGTATATCCTGCCTCCTATGTTGTCCCCCAAAAGATAAAAATATAATTAGAAGCTTTTTTCTACAGAGGCACATGTTTGATTTTAAGCATGTGAGAATTGTGGGGGTTTTTTGTTTTTCAATTTCAGATTGTTCTCTCAAGGTTAAAAGTTACTGTTGGTGAAAAGTAAGACTGGTACATACAAGTTCAGGCAGGCTGGTAGCACACAGATAGAAATCTGCCATTCAGTGAATTGGTCCCTTTTGTATGACTTGTACGACAAGATTGCCCAGACAGCCAAGTTGTGAATGGGTCTTGGTTTTTTGTTTTGTTTTGTTTTTTTCTTTTTTTTTTTTTTTCAGAATCAAGGCTGGATGAAGTGCTAGCTTAAGTTCTGCTGGTTAAATAGCTGTACTGGCCAGTAATTAGAGACACTTTACATTTTTCTGTTTGTAAGAACAGTCCCTTTTCTATTCATTGCTTATCCTAATTTTTGTGATGCAAATCCATTTTTGTTATATACCTTCAAATAAATGTTTTTTTTTTTAGTTCAGAGGGATTTTTGCCAATGATTGTGCTTTGACAAGTGAACAAAATATTAAAAAAAAAATCCAATGCTCTGGTATCTTCTAACATGAGCATTTCCTAGAATTTGATTCCTAGCGTGTCCCATTTTGAGAAGAAACATATTATATACATATATATGCATGTCTTGTGCATACACACCCTAATAAAATGTCTGAATAAATACAGATAATTTATGTGTGTAGAATAGATAAAAGAATTTGAGTTGTAATATCATAGAATAGCATCCTGACTTTCAAATGAAGGTGTGACATGGCTGGGATTAGAACATGGAAGATCTTGGTCATTGTTCCTGAAGTTTTAGACAACACTGCCTTTTCATGTTATTTATTGCCTGAAGTGGAATGTTAGGAGAAATCTCATGTTTTTACACTTTCACAAGTTTTGTTTTAGTGAAGTAGTTACTCTGTGTCATTGAAGAGGACAATTAGACTCTTAAATTTGCAGCCAGGACTCTTTCTTTTCCTGGTGGATTTCATGTCTGGAGAAATAGAGCAGTTGTCGATGTGGGGAAATTTGTAAAGAATAAAGTCTGCTGGGGTTGAGACTGAAGGAGAATTTGAAGTAAGTAATGATGTCATTACATTATTTGGCTCTGGTTTCATAACATGAATTCTTTATACTTTAAGGAATCTTTGCTGCAGTAATCAATTAGTTTTTATATCACACACGTTTCTAGGAAGAATCTGATTGTATTACAGTAGCTGAAGTAACACTGAGCTTGTTTGCCTAGGCTCTCCGAGATGCAGAGCGTGCGAAGGAACTGAAGAGAATGCACAAAGCTGTTCAGAAGAATCTACCAAGGCCCTCGGAAGTAAGTGGAAACAAAGCTCACTTTTAAGGAAAAAAAGAGAAAATAAAGGTTTTAACCATTATAGGAGGAAATACAGTCTAAGTAGATCATGAGAGAATTAAATCTTTGAGTATGAGTTCAGCATTACAAGAAACTTGCACAAGGAATTTGTCATGAGGAATTTCATATGCACAGATGAAAGCACAGTTGGGTGTTTGGGTTGTTGTATGTGTGTCACACTGCAAGGGATTTTGGCACCTGTTCTGCATGGTTTAGCTGATATAAAAAATTCACACTCAGTTGGAGGTACATAAATTTAATGTGATCTTTGCTGTATATGTTGTTTATGAACTTTTTTTAATTCCTGGGCAGGTTAATGAAACAATACTGAGACCCTTAAATGTGGAACCACCTCTAACAGACTTGCAGAAAAGTGAAGAGCTAATAAAGAAAGAGATGATTACTATGCTCCACTTTGATCTTTTACACCACCCATTTGGAGAACAGCCTAGTAGTAAGAAAGGAAAAGGCCCAGGATTTGGAAGCAACAATGCAGAACATATGGCTTACTTGGAACAAAATCCCTATGAGAAGTTCTCCAAAGAGGATCTCAAGAAGGTGAGAACTGTATGGCCTAATTAGCAGTGACCTAATGTCTCCTTATGTCATGATCCTGTAATCTTGCAAAAAAAGATGGATTCAAGCCTGCGCAGATTTTAGTTGGGAGATCTCCAGAGGGTTGTATGAAGAGCTATAAGGATAATTTAAGTGTACATTCTCTTTTCTGTGGGCTAATGTTAATCCCTCAGCACTCAGCAAAGTGATGAGGGTGCTGTATTTGTCCAGAGGTGTTGTCTTTTAGATACAGTTTTGAATGTGTTGTGATTGCTTATCATTTTAAGTAAGGATAGGAGCTATAATACCCCAACAGCTACCAAATTCTACTTTACTGTTTCTAGAAATTGATGTTAAATCATTGAGACTTTTAACTAGGTGTGATATCCACATTCTGCTGCCTGTGTAGTTTATTAATCCAGAGTTACTAAGCATTTTTTTCGTAGCAGTGCAGACTACATATGACAGTGGTAGCCAGCTTATAATTTAGAGCAGCAAATCAAGTTGTTTAATTATGCTTGTCAAGTTTGATCCAGCAGAGCTGTGCTAGTGCCGAGCCTGCTGGGCTGTGGCAACTGATCTTAAAGCATCCCCAGTTAAAAAGCACTGAATAGGCAGAATAGGTTGTTGCTGGATGAAATGAGTAGGCTGTCTGGGCACTCTGTCCTGTTTTGCATTGTAATCCCAAGTTAAACAGCAGTCCTGTACCAAGGGTTCCGGTTCGGGTTGTTCAATTATTTAAGCAGCTACAGATGTTGCCTTTTGCAGCCAAGTGACAGATAACCAGTTCAGACACACAGTGCTGCGGTTAGCTCTTTCAAAGAGTTTCACCTGTGAAGTTGTGCCAGTAACCTTTGACCAAATGCTTACAGGAATAAAAATGAGTGAAAAGGACCATGGGCCACCAAGTCATCTGTTTTATGCAGACTCCTGCTATCTGAGATTTGCGTTCCAACAATAGCTGAGGTATCTCTACACCTAAATCCCATATTACTTTAAAGTGACTCTGAAGATATACAAGCAGATTTTAAGTCCATCTCCTCGACCATATCTGACTAATGAATCAGGAGCCTAAAATGAGAAACACTGAACAGTATGTTCTTCCAATTTGCTGTTAAATGAAAAATTATACTTGAAAATTTCTGAGCAGGAGAAGTTAAAGATGGAAAATACAGTTAGATCATGAATTTCACCGCCATGCCAGTGTCAGACTGTTCCCTTAGGAACACTCTCTTCAGTGCTTTCTCTGGTTATTTTGAAGTGCACGAGAATTTAGTTTTCTATCTCATCCCTCAGAGACTATTACACAGTCCAGTAGTTTTTGTCTGGAAACTTTCTTAAGAGTCCCTGGAAATTCTGTCTCCTAGCGGATGGGCAGACGTTTTTTGGATCACTTGCTCCTTCTTGCTCTCTAACATTCAGCATAATATTCCCGCTTTGTCTAAAATCAAAGTAAAACAGGAAGTTTTCTGTCTTTGATTTGGGGCTTGTTTGTTTTCCTTTATTTCTTATTTTGTTTTTAGGACATCTTCCTACTAAAATCCCTTCATAAAATGCTTCCTTCTTTTCCTGATGTGTAGTGCTCTTTTGGGAAGGATTAGCAGTGGTGCTAAGCACAGTACACTGAGCTTTTAAAGCTATGGAAGTGGTTTGGTTCCACAACTAAATAGCCTTAAGTAGTTCCTCAGAGTTTACAAATAGAGGCTAATTGAAAGTGAACCTTTATAACATTTAGCTTTGTCAGGTGGGGCTAGTGTATTCCTATTTTATCTGTTTTGACCACAAAGGACAAGTAATTCATGTTCCTTTCCCCAGTATCTCTGGAATCATCTGGTGGTAACCTGAATTACTTCCTGGGCAATATGCTATTACAAAACATATGTCTGCTTGCAGTGAGATATCTACTGCAAATACGGAAATTTCTGGTGCATGTATAAATCCTGTTGAAAGAGAAGCCATGCAGTTTTAACCAGTGAAGTCCAGATTGGCAAAGATACTTTAGTTTTTTACTTCTAAATAAAATTCAGAGGATCTAGGTGCCCATGTAGTTTGGTGGGCCACACTCTTTGTCAGAAATACTAAGAATTGTGAGAACAACATGAATCTTTTCAGTTCACTCTAAGTTACTTTGAGAGCTAAACTGGAAACAGCAGATTGCTCATATCTCACTAGTAGTTCTCTAGCAACAGAATATGTGTTAAAGTCATAGTAGTATTTCCTGCAATGGAGCTTATACAGCTCACCCGTTAATGTTTAGACTTGACTTTCCAGGTTGTGTGGAGAAGGGCAAGCAAAAGGAAATGAAAAGTGATTTTTGCTTCATAAAACAGCTGCTTCTGTCTGTACAGTTCTCTCTTCCCTCAAGGTCCTTGCTTTTATCTCTTCTGCAGCAAGATGAAGTATCTAGCGGTGCCACAGCTTTCATTAGCTACAGCAGAGTGATGTCAGGTTTGGCCAAATTGTATAAAATGAGGGATAGTTGTGCTGTGAGTAGCCTTCTAGCCTGGGTTTCATTTATAATCCACAGCATCTGTGTTAGATTTCATAGTTATCTTAACCTGATGGTGAGCTTTTAGTATGAAAAGAGAAGCTGCCCCTGTGAATTGCACACTGAAGGATTGAAAAGAAGAGGCATTTTCTTGTATCCCGTGTATTGTAACTGCAATTTATTTCTCATCATTTCCAACAGGCACAGGATCTACTGGCACAAGAGATGGAAGTGGTAAAGCAAGGAATGGGGCATGGAGAGCTCTCAAGTGAAGCTTATAACCAGGTGTGGGAAGAATGTTACAGCCAAGTGTTATACCTGCCTGGACAGAGCCGCTACACGAGAGCTAATTTGGCCAGCAAAAAAGACAGGATAGAGTCACTTGAAAAGAGGCTTGAGGTCAGTGTCACTTTTTTCTGCTTTTTGCACCTGCTTTTTTTTTTACTTTTAAATTTCTCCCCATGTGTTTTGTTTCTTTTTTGTATAAAAGTTACAGGCTACTTTATAAATCATTCAGGTCTTTAGGTGGGATTCCTTTGAAAAGGTTGTCAAGGAATGCTCCTAGGGAGTTCATGGATGTTCTTGAGGTGTTTAAATCGCCTTCTCTCATCCTCCTCGTTTTCTCAAAATATCCCTAGAGTATTCCCACACACAGTTTCTCTTTGCACTCTTAGCTGTAACATTGCTCATCTCACACTATTTATTCTCACCTGGAGAGAAGGTCAAGTTCAGCTCTCTCTTAATTCCATGTGGATTTTTTGCTGTTTTCTTAATCTCCACTATTAATGGATGAGATACCTGATCTTTCTGTTTTTGCACTTTGGCTCTGATAGTGGCCAGTATGAGATACTTCAGAGAAAGATGCTCAAAAATAACATCTCTGTCCCCAAACTCCTCTCAAGTTCTTTTTCAAACTTAAGATTTGGTTTCTGATTCACTTACATATGTGAAGGTCCAGATACTCCGTCCTGAATTCTTGCTAGAGTGGCATCCTCTGCCAATTCCAGTGATTCCCTCCAAAAAAGAAAACAATGGATGTCTGTGATCCTGTTCCCTTTTATCAGGAAATAGTAGGCTTCCTTATGAGTGCATTTTAAACTCAGATTTTGAGTTTGCTGTTGTGTATTTGCATAACTAATATTTTTTTACAAATACAAAATGCCAGAGATCAGATAGCAACATCTCACCAATCTGCCTGCCTGCAGTTTGAGTACTATGGCAGGGTACTAAGGGACCAGGAACTGAAACTGCATCTTTTTCTGCTGAGTTATGAGATACTGCATTTTCCACTGTCAACACACTTGCATTGTTTTATTCAAAACCCAACAGCCACAGGCCTTAACTCAATGAGGCCTTAAGATTTGGTAGGGTGTCCTGGGATTGAAGGAGTTGTGTGTGGAGAGGAAATCATCTGAGGTATGGTGCACTAAGTAGAAGGCAGCAATTCAAACCCTTTGACATTGATTTCCTTTGCCCTGTCCCATCTCTAGAGCTTGACCCAAACTCTCCACACAAAACACAAAAATATACAGGTTCTTTGATAAAGGGTAAGCTGGTTTTAAGTTGTTTCTTCCCACAGAACATGTGTTTGTTCAGACTTGCAGTAAGTCATTAACTGTCTTCCAAAATACCGTTTTAGAGAGACTTTCAGGCTAAAATATGCAGGCATGAGATTATTTTTTTCCATGGTAAAAGGAAACTTTAAAAAAAAACCCAGTTCTTCTGTATTTAACATCATCATAGCTACTGTTGCTAGAAGTAAACCTCCTCACCAGCTACTACCACAGAAATAACATGAGAGAGGGGCCAGAAAGGCTGAATTTTCACTTGATTCATACGCATGAAATACAGCGTGTGTTTTGTAAAGTCTGTCAGTCAAGAATGTCGTCCAGGTACAGACTCCACAGTTGTTAGTCAGCCACTCTGGCCAGGAGCCGTTCACCTGCACGCAGCCCAGGAGCCGAGCGGTTTAGCGTCAGCGCCGGAGCGCTTGTTGTGCTGCTGCTCACCCGGCAGAGAGCACCATTGCCCTGCCCAACGCTGCCCGTTCTCACACGCACTGCTCTACTCTTATTTTCACAAAAACAAGTATCTGAGCACAGCAGCAGCCAGCTCACATGGCAAGCAGGGGCTGTGCTGGCGTCATGCCAGCAATCTGAGGGCTGTACCTAATTTGTGTACAAATGCTTTTGAAATTTAAATATCTTACGCCCAAAACGACATTAGAAGTGAATTATTAAAGTCACAAAGTCAAACAGTCAAAGTTAGGGAATGCACAAACAGCCATATTCTGGCAGCTTTAATTTGCCTATGCATATGCATTATGAGACAGTCTTTAATTTCATTATTACAGCCCAGTTTTTCCACAGGCTCATTTACTGCACAGGGTGGATGTTACTTGCTTAACAAGTAGCTATTGAATATTTTGTTTTCTCTTTATTGTTCAGTGTGTGGCCCTGTGCCTTTATGCTGCACACTCTTTCTGCAGTCTAAATTGGTTACTTCTGTGTGGGCTTTCCTGTGCTGTTGATTTCTGCTCATCTCCTAATATTTGAGTGAGTAGTTGTTGGTGGTATGCTTCTAAAGAAAGTAAGGTCAAGTCATCCGTTCATCAAACTCCTGTTGCGTTTGTTTTGTAAGTGCTCATTGCTCTGTAGGCATGAGACAGTCACCCAGGAAGCAAAATACAAACCAGGTCTTGCCAAGAAAAAACTGGTTATATTTGCTACAGTGTTGCATGGGACTCCATGGAAGACAGTTAACAAAAGCCAGCTAGCTGTGTCCAAGATCAGTTGCTGCTATCTTGAGACTCCACATCTCACTAATGTAGCTACATCTCTTCAGATTAGCTGTGAGTTTGGAGTGCTGTTAGACCTGACTGGTTGCTTGGTGCACTTCCTGTGAAGTGAGAGAGCAAGCTTGTGTGTGTGTGTTCAAACCACCCACCCCAATTCAGCCAGGCACCCTGGGCCAGCAGAGCTTGCTGTGCCCCACAGCTGCAGGTGCAGTGAAAGTACTGCGCTGTCTTTCTCAACTGTTTGTTGAGTGCACGTGGACTCTTTGCAAAGTTAAATTTGAAATGAAAATCTCTCCCAAATGTGTGCAAAATGCAGCTTAGTGCAGCTCTGTTGCCTGACCTTATTTAAAAGGCCCTCCTAGAAGCAAGATATACATACACAGTTTTCCAAGTATAGGTCACCAGCTGAATAATTTTTTAAATAATAAAAAGCATAGCAGTTTAATGAACAAACATATACAGTGAAAAAAGCACAGAATTTTTTTTTTCATAACCCATTCTCAGCAATGGCACAACCCACCTTCATTTTAGTCTTTTTCCAAGGAATATTGTCAGAAGGCAGTACCAGTTGAAATAGATATTTTAATGGGAAGTATCAGATAATCTTAATGAAAAGCAGGGATATTAGCTCAGCTTCCAGTACCCCAAGGTACTTGCTTGTACTCTTAACTTTGTTTGAGGTAAGAGTAGAAACTGTAAAATAGAGTTTGCTCGCAACAGAAACTGATGTCGGTCAGCTTTTTGGGCTGCTTCTTCTCCTTCATATTGCACCAAGATCATTAAGGGAAAAAAAAAATAAAATCAGAGTTTATAGATACTTGCTGGGGACAGCTGTGCATCGAGTAGTCACTGTCTAATACTTCAATATGGGACTACTAACACCCTGCAGATCTCGTGCAAAAAAAGCCAGCTATTTCTAGAGCTGTGCTCATTGCTCAGAGATTATTGGGTGGATTGATGGCGTGGACAAACAGTCTTTTTCTCTAATTGACCTGGTTTTACTGCCTGCGTGATTTAGTGGTGGCAGCTTTGTATATGTTGACATGACATTTATGTTCCTGAAATTGATGGTGGTATCACAAACAGATTCGTGCTGTTACTGATGAACTTGAGGAGGCAAAGTGGAGCAGTTGTGGAGAGCTTCTGTTTGGCTAGATACCCTGTCCAGGCATCATAATGCACAACTCGGCAACAGTTTTAATATTGGAATGCTCTGCGATGTATTAGTAATACTTTTTCCTTCTTTATTTTGCGGGTTTTGGACTCTTTGACTGTGTTACTTAATGTGTCTTAAGAGTATTATAAGATTACCATGTGAACTTTCTTGCATTATGGATGGGAAGCTTCAGGTCTATGCAAGTGAATCCCTGTTACCTCACTCTGTGTCTCTGGTACAACTTAGATCTGCTTGAATCCTGGTGGAATTTTCTGATCATTCCAGTAGCTTCTAGAAGTCTAGCATATTTGTTCAAGACAAGGCTACACTGCAGAGTAGTCATTTAAGAAGTGGGAGTTTTCTGATGCTCACAGTTGTGTTTAGTAACTGCTTCAGTTCTCGGCAATACCTTGTATTTCCTTCTCTCCCAAGCAATATATTTATAAAGGAAAACGTTCCTATGTAGGGTGTATGTTAAACTAGGAACTTTATCAGATGAAATGAGATAGTTGAGGCATCTATTTAACAAGCTAGTTGCTTCCCTTCATAGTTCATAAAGTTGAAACTTTTTGCCAGCATTACTTTTCCTTTGAAGACAGTTCATAATGTTGGCTTGCAGCATACAAATATTTTTATTAAAACTGTGGTA
Organism: Tyto alba; assembly: GCF_018691265.1. Taxonomy (NCBI): domain Eukaryota; kingdom Metazoa; phylum Chordata; class Aves; order Strigiformes; family Tytonidae; genus Tyto; species Tyto alba. Next base: position 45,336,396 of record NW_024881316.1, on the reverse strand, counting down.
GTTAACATCATAATTTCAGTTGATTGCTAACTTATAAACACTATTGAAAGTCTGCAGGGGAGGAAGCTCTAGTTACACTGTAGACACAAATCATAGTAAATTATCTATTCTTTGCAATATCCAAGATTCACCAAGATGGTAATTTACCAGACCATTTTTGCTTTTGCTTGCAGCCCAAGTTCTCTGAATTAATTTACATTGAAAACCAGTTGCTTATCTGGAATTTTATGGTATATGGTACACTCTGCTGCAAGATGTATCACTTATTAGTTTATTGGAGTTTGTATTTTAATTTCTCTCTAGTTTACATGTGTCTAAAGCTTGCAGTTTCTTTGGAATTGTCAGGTGTGCTGTTACTGAGAAAACACATTGAGAAAATAAGAGAATGTATAAGACTAGGAATAGAGAAGTTACTCATAAACCTGAAATATAGTGGAATCCCTGAGCAGTCTGCTTTTATGATTAGATGTACTCATTTGTACTACAGTGATACCTTTATGGAATATTCTTTTTTTAATAAGGGGTCTGTTGGGAATGTAATTGGCACCAGTGGATTACATCTGAGGGTTATCAGTTGTCTTCAGTGTCAAGCTGTTCAGAATCTGATAGAGCTGACTGTTTATGCCAGACCACTGTTGCAGTGTCTGATCTCTGTGTAATGTACAGTTGATCATCAGGGGACATGTATTTAGCATAGCAGTTTTGGAGGGTATATACTTCTGGGTAACGCAGATACATGACAGATCCCTTATGAATTGTTTTTACCTGTGCGTGAAAGCACTTTTGCTCTTTACCTGAAGGATTACTATGCAGTTTGTGCTATAGCTGGGATGCTCTAACGTTTTGGCTTGTGCCAGAAAGGGTCAGTGCTACTTTTTCCCAGCTGCCTCTTGTCATTACCTCTAACCTTGCATCAGTGCTCTTGTAACTCTGTCATAAGCTGGATCAGTTCATTGAATTGGCAGAAAATTAATTACTTGTAGATTAAGCAGCAAATCCCTTTCCACAGTGGCCAGGTATTAGATCAGCTTAACTATAGCACATCATGTCTTTGCTTGCAGAATTTTGTACTGTTTGTGAGATCCACAATGAAGGTAACCCATAAGCTATATTGAGGAAAGCGATAAATAGAAGTTTTTATATTGCCAAGGATAACTTATGTCTACAGCAAGAAAAAATGTGCCAGAGAAGATAAACAGGCTTAGCCAGAAATCTTATGTTTTCTTACTAATGCAGGTGAGTATTCATAGCCTGGTTTTGAGCAAGTCCCATGAGTTCAGATTTGATACACCGTATTTTAGCCTCCTAACTAAAACAAGGCTGGAATTGCCATAGGCTCCCTTTGTTTTTGGTAAAGACGAGGTAGCTCCTGAGAGCAGCTTGGCCCATTTAAGAGCTGAATTTCCCTCTCGAGCTTCTGGTTTTTCTCTTTTTATTAGAAAGGCACCTAGAGCACCTCAGATCAGTGAAACAAAACTGGGTCTTAATGTCTCCCTTGGTTTCTCTGTCACTGGAAAAGGAGTAATGTTTACCTTACGGAGATCTGTAGTTTTATTTGCAAAGCACTTGTAGACCTGTGACTGAAAATCATTATGTAAAACTGCTAAATCTTTAAGTGTACTTGCACTGCCTGGAAAGTAGTTGACTTTTCCATTTACAGCTTGTTGAGTTGAGCTAGAGCTTTGTATCTTTGCGTATTAGAAGTCTGGGGGAAAAAAAAAGTTGTTCACTATCCTTTACATGAATTAATTTATGTTCCTTGTTTTTTTCTGCAAGTAATATTTGCAGTTAGCAGCCACCCCCCACCCTGAAGCCTTCATCACCATAAGCAGCAGGAACGAAAGCAGACCTATTTTTATTCAAACATAACTAGTCAACCCTTAAAGCAATGACTTTTCCCAGACTGCCAGCTGAACAGTTTTGGGAAACAGAACTATGCTTTTGCTGTTAAACAGTTATTTTCAGAGGAAAATGCTACTAGTTGTTTTTTTACCAGTTCTCTTACTATTTCTTTACTTTGGGATCTTTGGAAGGAAGCAGATGTATGCCAGTAAGAGGTTTCTTCACATTCTTATTTCTGTGATCTTGCCTACGAGTCTCAAATTTGTCTTCAGATTGGACTGTTGTGCTAGCCTTTCTTCTAAGGTCATAATTTGGTGGGGGTCGGATAACTCTCTTTATATAGAAAAAAGTCTTTTTCTGTATGTCCTCAGTCCAGGATGTGCCAAAACATTGGAAATGAGCAATGAAAAAGTTATTTTAAAAATAAGCTTAGACTACATAGCAGTAGTTACTTTTTGTTTGGCCAATTGCTCATAGTATGCTGGGAGTTTTTTTCCATCCATGTCTAAAACCATTTATTTCCTTTGTGGTGGTTGGTGAAATCAGGTTTCCCATTTGGAAATGTAACTCATAATGGGAACTTACATGCTTAGAAGTAAAGTTCAGCATTGACAAAGCTCTTCATTGCGAAAGGCCTTTGCACACCATTGCTGTTGAAAATTGTATTTGGACAGAGCAAGCTATAAATTGATACGGTCTTCTCCTGAAAGCCATCTCATCTGCAGACCTGTTGCTCTTTAATGCCTGTCCTATTGTGAAGCAGTGTTAGCACCTGTGAGCTGCTGCTCACAAAGCAACTTGCTTTATTTATATTTGTGTAATAGTAGCTGCTGGAATAGAGTATTAATGACTGTTGCAATCTCATTATGAGACTTCTGCTCGGTATTGAGAGGGAGCCAGGCTGTTTGCTGACTTGTTTATTGTGTGAGCTTCCACAAGATTGTTAGCCTCTTCTCTGGAAAAGACCAGTCCTAGAACTCTGGGTTTGCAGTGATAGTTTTTGAAGGTAATTACATGGTGCCAACTGCCATATTATCTCATCTGACACAGCAGTAACCCATGTTTGTTTACAGTTAATCAAAGCTGTTAGCCTGAGGTGGTAGTTATGAATGTACTGTATTTTTTTTTTCCCAGGGAGAAGTAGAGTTTTCTGAAAAGCTTATTAGAAATAAATTATTTTTTATTCTTAAACTGTGCTCTTCTACATGTATTTCTACTGTGATTGTGATAAGTGGGTATCACTGATAATATTGCTAGTCTTAGAAACAATTCCCAAATAAAAATATTCCAAGTGGGCTTTAATGTCATCATTGTAGATCAGCAGTCACTGTTAGCATATCTAGTAGCTTTCTGGATTATTCTAGACCAAGGTAGTTGGATGCTATGAACTTCTATGGGAACACTTGCTCTTGATGTACCCTGTACTGTCTTTACTCAACAGTCTTTCCAACTCACGGTATTATATTTGAAGGCAAGTTGTCATAATTTCTGAAGCATAGTTCACATGGAGATTGCGCTTGGATTATTAGTTTTGACTGTGAATAGAGAGAATAGTCTTCTGCAGAGTTCAGTAGTGATATATGATCTAAATAACAAAGTACAATATAGGAGTTTATGTTGAGGTTTTCCTATTAAACTGGGGAAAGAGAGCTTTATATTCCTATAAAAGCTTTGAACATTTGATCTGCTTTCAGTTGTGAAGTTGCAGTTGTGTACCATCAGTGCCTTAATTTGAGGATCACCTATGACTGAATCTTTCCATGCAAAACTTCGTGTGATCCCAGTCAATTAGAATTAAATCCTACTTTGTCATCTCTTGAAAGTTACACACTCTCTCCATTTTTGACTGCCGTGATACTGATCAGCACCTTTTCCTAACAATCCTTGTACCCCCAAGTATGTTAAGGAAGTATCATTTTAGAGTGCTAAAATTGTGTCAAGCCATGGAGTGGTTTCAGTTCGTTGGCTGATGTAATGCTAGTGTTGATGTCAGTTTAATAGATTGAGCCCATATTGTTCTACACTGGGAATGCATTTTTTTTCGATAGTAACCCCAAGTCTCCATTTCCAGCAGAGTTGACTGTTATCTTTTATTAACTCGGAGGTGAGAGGCAGGCTCTACAGAGAGTTTTGCCTGGTCAGGGTGTGGACAGATGAAATGGTGTTTCAAGTCAAAAAATGGAGAATTCTGTCCAAGAGCATGGAAATGGAAAAATATTTTTAAGTAGAGCAATTCATGAATTTTCGTATAAAAATGTGCTATTATAGAGTGCACCATCAAGCTTGTAAAGACAGATCATCTGAACATGTATGGAGGGTGTCCTAGTGTTACAGTCATTGGTCATCGTTGTCCTTGGGGTGGTCTGAAATGCTGGTGGAACCTGTTCAGTGTAACTTGGCATTGAGCAGAAGGCTCCTGGTGTGCATTGTCTCATTCCAGTTACTCTGGCTGACTGAGCCAATATGAGGCAAGTTCACAAACCCTGCTATTTAAATTAAATCAATCCAGCTCCTGCCAGCAAACCTGAGTATGGGAGGGCCACTTGTGGGTCTGAGGTGAGGAAGGAAGTTATAGTAACGTTTGGAGTAGTTCTATATAGGTTACAAGAGTGGCCTATGCAGCCAGCGTAGCTGAAGCTGGCAGAGGATTTCTCTGTACCAGCTAAGCAGTTTTGTGATATGCTGATTCTCCAAGGCCACGGAACAAGTCAGTGTGCTTTTGACTATGGTTCTGGTAAGAGCATGCAGCAGTTTTTCTTGCATGTTTTTTATCCATCAGGCATGATTAAGAAGATCAGTCATAAGACGTGAGATCTTAATGCTGTTCAGGGATTATCAGAAGCTCCACGTTTAATGGACAGAAAACAGTCAGTACAGGGAAAAACAGCCCTTTGAACTGAAGAAGGGTGTCCTCAGTAGACTTAGTGAGATGAGGAATTGTGAAAATGCAGTTTTGAAGGCACTTGAGCCCTTGCTTCCTCAGGGTCAGTTCTTCTTAAATCTTTCCCAGTGGATGTTTGTTCTCGTAAGCAGTCTTTGTTGTCCTTAGTTAAACCTTATAACTAACTTTCAATCTAAAATTTCCTTGCCAAATTTAAATCCCTTTTCCTTTCTCAGTGGATGTAAGAACAGACTAATTTTTCACAATGATCTTTGGGATATTTAAAAAATGATGTTGTGTCTGTCCTCATTTTCTCTATTTTTGTTAGATGGAGAAAAAACAAAAAGCCCCCCTGTTTTTTCAGTCAGTCTCCTTTTTCTAGATCATGTTTTATAAACCTCTGATTATGTCTGTTGCTCTGTTTTGGTTTCTCTGCTTTGGATCTCTAGTGTAGCACTGAAAACTGAACACAGCTCTACCAGGCACGGGGGAAGGCTTTTACGTAAGAGTTTTGGGATGGGATAAGGCTCTCACACTTGCCCTAACATCATATATCATTTTACCCCATGTCTGTACATGCTGTTCTCGTTTTGCTATAGCTGGTACAAAAGTCAGCGGAATCAAAGCTGGCCAAAGAGCAGTACAAAATAAATAACTAAGTGGAGAAATCTTTCAAATGTCTTTACATTTTCTGCTAGGTTCAGGGGGAAATGGTTGTCAGATTTTACTGAAATCTATTTCTTAGCTTTAAGCAAATAATGTAGACTACTGTTTAAACACACCTCTTCATAACTGCATGGAATTTTTAGCTTGGTATCTGAGCCTTAAAATTTTACAAAGCTTGAACTAAAATTATATGCAGTTGTTGGCATTAATGCAGCAGTCAGCAATTTTTAATAAATAGTATTTGTTACAAAAGCTGAGACCTCTTTTTGACCTTTTCGTAGTAGGTCCTAAAATCTTGTAGTTGGGAGGGAGGAGAAAAGGTGGTGAGTGTTCACATTTCTTTCTATAAGCAGAGAAGGAAGAAAGAGCTGTTATTTCTGGGTTTAGATACTCGAGAGGCTTTTTTCCTTTTTTTTTTTTTTTTTTTCTCATTTTTCTTTTTACAGCAGTGAGGCCTATGATAATCCAAGATACACAAGGAACTGAGTAGAAGAGCAAGGGCTGAATAGTGGTATACAACCTAAGGATCTCTAGGAGTTAAAAGTAAGGGTGTATATCCAGAACAACTTGGAGATACTAAGTCCAGTTCTCATTGTCTGAAAGTTTCAAGAGTGCTTAAATAATCAAGGTCTGATACTGTAATAAGTATTAGATTTGAACTGGCTTTGTTCTTTCTTGGAGGAAAAAATTGCTTTATTGTATCTTGTACATCAAAACAGTACATACTTAGGGTGAGATTGATCCACCTGACCTTAGGTAATGGTGTCTGAGCAAGCAGTCTGTGCTCCCGTCTTACTCAGTGAAGAGCTCTTCAGTGCCGTGCTCAGTCTCGTCCTGAGGCCCTGGACCGGGGGAGTCGTGCCCTAGAGTTGCCAGTTTCTCTTCTGATTATGGAAGGACCTTGGGTGACAAGCCCAGATGCTGGTGTCTAAAGCCAAGCAGAGTGAATCACAGCTGAAGTGTGTAAAAGCACAAGACCAACTTAGAGTAGGTAGTTCAGGAGTTCTGACCCCAGTGCCCTGATCCCAGTCTCTTTTCTGTATGGTGGAAGTAGCGCTTATAACTGTATTTCATGTCTTCGGGTACATGGTGTTTAACTTTTTGTTAGAAAACTAGGTTGTTGACAGATGTTCACTCGAGATGACAGAATAGTGGAGTTTTTCTAAATGGTCTTTTTTTTAACCTGTTCTAGAAAAGTGACATTCTGATTGAAGTTTCATTTCACACCAAGCATACTTTGCGTTGTCTGTAATGCTGTGAAACAACATGGTACAATTGATCTTTGTTACATTAGACCTCTGTTATAAACAAAATTCTGTTTGCCTGTGCATCCATCTATTCCATGATCTCTAAATGTCAGTGGCTCTCAACACACGTTTTTCATCCAAGAAACAGTGATTGGAAAATAGTTCATTTACCGCACAGCTGTATTTGTTGTTGCAGTAATAGCATATTATTTACCAGTGAAGACATTTAAAGCTTTCATACTTTTCCATCAGAGAGTATCCTCACAAATCCCTAATCTATTTATTTAATTTTCTCTAGATTTATATAAATATTGAAAAAGAGGCGCCTTTCTGTATGCTTAAAGCACCTTGGGCATAGCTTAAGTCTACATTGCAAACAGAATCTGAAAAGCATAGCAGTCTGCATCTCTCTCCCCAGGAGCAAACTAGACAGCTCAGAAAGTCAAATTTCTCTTTCACTCACCCATTAACAGTTTGCTCCCTTGACCACTCGCTTTGTTTATCTCTGCACCACCTACTAAAGCTGTTTTAAATGAGTGAATAAATTGCTAAAGGGTAGGACATTTTACAGGCACATGCAGCTGTATAGTAGAGTGTACTTTTTTACAAGTTGGACAGTTGAAAGATTGGTGAAATGCACTTCGCCATAGCTTGGAGCATAAGGCTGTGGTGGCTGCACTAGCCCGAGTGGCTGACTGTAGTTACCACTGTAAAGGGCAGATCAGAAAGTAGTTCCTTCCCAGTGGAGTTTGGTTTCATTGGTAAAAGATGGTGTCTTGGGTACTTGTAGCGTTCAGTGCAGTGAAAAGGTTCTGCTTGTTGGCTGATCAGTGGTAATTCCTTTGTGTGTAGAAACGTTCACCAGCGAAGCTTTGATTTTTGAAGAAATGAGGCAAGGATAGGTTATTTAGCCACTGTGGTTCCGAGTTAGGCTTTTATATTTTTAACACTTGAGAAACTTGATATTTTTATTCATCTTCTGCACTAATATATCTTTAACTGTGGCAAAAATCAGAATCTGAGAAGCCTAACTCCTTTTTTTGTTGAGTTTGTCATCTTTCACACAATGCTTTCTGAAAAAGGGTGAGGTTTGTTTTTTTTTAAAAAGAAAGTAGCATTAAAAAACCTAGCCAGGAACTTTATGTCCGTATGTAGAGATGTGAAATGCTACACCTCTCACAGTTTAGCTCAGTGGTATAGTCTGGTGTTACTTGTTGCTTTGTAATGAAATGTTAAAGATTTTCTTGATGCCACCTAAGGCTTTTAAAATGCTGATTTTTTCATGCTTTTACTGCTCATTCAGTTTTGCCCCACTGAATACATGTATGAAAATACACAAAGGCTTCTGTTGCCTTTGCTGTTTATAAATGTTATATAAAACATTTATAACATGTTAACATGAATATGCTTGTTTATTTGTGTTGTGTCCCAGTTGGCAGGATTTTGTAATTTCTATCACTTGTCTGTTTATGGATTATGTCTGGGTTATGGTTTATGACCTGGACAACTTTGGGGAAACGAAGGCTTCTAAATCCAGGGCACACAAGGTAGCGCTTACCATAATGGTGCAGGAAGGAGACCTTCATGTCTCACATGCCAATTGCTTTGTGGTTTTAAATCCACATTTTAATCTCCTTACTTTGTCCCAGCTATTGTGTATGCTACTGGATTGTAAATTGTGGGGGTTTGTTTCTGGCTTTTCTCACTGACCTTGGGCACCTGATTCATTGTGCTCTCTCAGTATTTGTCTGTTAGCTAGAAATAATCTTTACCTTCTTGCTGTGAGATCCATAAGGGAGAAGCCCTGCTCAAAAGCAGTGTTACATTGGGGAGCTCCAGGTTTTTGGTATGAGGCAGAGGGAATAATGTTGCAACTTTATACCAGTGTAGTAAAGTAGTAAAGCTGAATAGAAGATCTTGTAGATAGGTGAGGTTACTTTATTTTAAGACAAGAAGACAAAACTAATTTCATTGTCTTGCAGTGTCATACTCACATGCTTACAAACACTAAGACACATAATCATGGAATGGTTTGGGTCAGAAGGGACTTTTAAAGACCATCTCGTCCAACCCTCCTGCCTTGGGCAGAGGCATCTTTCACTAGACCAGGTTGCTCAAAGCCCCGTCCAACCTGGCCTTGAACCCTTAATCAAGTAATCTGTCTAGCATTCAGCTACAGAGACATTTGAATCCAAGCGGTCTTTCTGAGATGCTTTATGATGACACCAGGAGTGAAGAGTCACCACCAGTTGAGTTCCCATCATGGCACCTGGGTTCTTCTTGGGAGGGTGACCATGGGTGTTTTGTTTTTTTGTTTTTTTTTTTTTTTTTTTTTGTTTGTTTGTTTTTGTTTTTTTGTTTTTTTTTTTTTTTGTTTGTTTGGTTTTTGTGTTTTGGTTTTTTTTTTTTTTTAATTCGATTTGCCTTTCATACCTTTTAGAAGCAGATGATAGTTGGTGTCTCCATTCTGTCCCACCTCTGTGAGTTATCAGGATTTAGTCTTAGTCCTTTGTCTTCTGATGTGGCTGTCATGAGAAGGTGCATGCAGATAGGTGGTTGTATTTAGTTACTGTTATAATAGTCCTGCTGTTCCTTGCAGTGTTCCCATGCCCCAACATTGCCATTCATTTTCCACACAGACCAGTCTAAATGTTTTCATAATGGTTCCCTGCAACAGAGACACAGATTTAGAGCTGCCTTAATGTTCCCAAATGCCTTTTTACTTTACAGAATATTATTTAAATGAATCCTGTTGGGATAGGCAGAAGAGTTGAAGATGTGGCTGTTTTTGCAGACTAAAAGTATAATTTTGAAAGGGAGAAACGTAATATCTTTATTTCATTTTCTTTACTAAGGCAAAGAACATCTTCTTTATAAGTGGGATGTGGCATAGCCAGCTATCATGTGACTTGACTGCTTGCTTAGCTCAGCAACTGCAACAATTCTTGCCTATAAAGCTGTGCTCCTGTAGTGTGTTATCACCCCTGTTTTGGCTAGTGGACTTCACCCCTGGAATAATGTATTTACACTGTAAAGGTTTTAATCCAAAAATCTAGGTGGTTGTAAAATGTGTGGTATGATTTGTTAATAGAAATCAAAGAACTCGATCAAATTGATACAGTTTCACAGATGTATTTTTTATTTCTTTTTTTTTTTTTTTTTACCCTTTTGACTTTTGAGTTCTGGATAGATAAAACAATTCTTGGGTTCCTTCTGACAGATAAACAGAGGTCACATGACAACTGAAGCAAAGAGGGCTGCTAAGATGGAGAAGAAGCTGAAGATCTTGCTTGGTGGTTACCAGTCTCGAGCAATGGGCCTCATCAAACAATTGAATGATTTGTGGGACCAAATCGAACAGGCACATCTGGAACTGCGTACTTTTGAGGAACTGAAGAAACATGAAGATGCTGCAATCCCTCGGAGACTGGAGGTAAGATTCCTAAATGTAATACCTTTAGGTCAAATGCAGGCACTTTGGAAGAGATATTTTTACAATGTGTGGGCTCTGAGGTTTACAGCCTGAGTTTGTATCAAGTTTTTAATGGTCTTTTAAAATTATACTTTTGGCTGTTACCAGACTCCTCTGCTGTTCAATATCAAAGATTCTGTGATACATATATTAGAAGCTGGGACTAATCTACTAGTGTGTTTTTTAACTTTGTTTTTATTTTATTTCCTTGTGTGGTTTATTTTATTGAATCGTCTGCAATGCATATCGGCAGAAGTTCCATATCTATCTTAATTTGGCTTGTTTTGGTTTTAATTACTGTTAGAACTTAGGGCAGATCTGAAACTTGTGTAAATCCTCCTACTTCCTTAAAAGTCAGTGGACCAAACACCAGTATACTGCAGGAGATTCTCCTTTCTTTTCACATGCTGATTGTGTTACTTCCTGAAGCTAATGTTGTTGTCAGGCTTGCAGATGGCTGGACTTTTAGAAAGCCAGTACTGAAGTGGGGTTATACTGATTTAAACAGTGCTCTCCATTTCAGAAGCTGAGCAGTTGTTCTGTAATAATAGTTTTGAGCCATCTGCAGAGTTCAGGCCATTTGCCTGCAGTCCCGCTGCTGGCTAACAACATGGCACGTGTGGTCTGCACCATTGCTCCTGAATAACACCACCTGCCTCACTTGCCTCTAACTGGTTGGCATGGCTTTGAGGAGGAAGATATCTCCTTCTCTTAAGCAGCCTTAACTTCAACCTGAAACTAGCAGAAACAGGTACATGGGAATACCTGAAAACAGTGCCTCAGGCCGCTGTTCTTAGTTTAATGTTATCCTGGATATTCTTCTCTGCTTTATTCAGCTAACAAGGTTCAGTCCTAGTCTTGAGCCAGTGCCAGGCTCACTTTCCAAGCAATAAGTACTCATCTGAGCAAAATTTTTCCTTTTTTTTTTTTTTTTTTTTCCTTCCAGAAGAGAGGGTTCCATTGAGTCTCAAGTCTTCGTAGCCACTCAATATAAAAAAGATAAAATGTATCAGTTCTTAAAAATGATTTTGTGTAGACTGTTTAGAAATGCTGGTAGATGTGTTTGCAAACTCAGAAGTGATTATTTGCTTTAGTGAAAGTTAACTGTAAAAATGTATTAAATAGCTTGACAGCTACTAATAGCACCTGTTTTTAGTAAATGGCACTTTACTCGGGGCTAATCTTCAGAATACATTTACTGTCTCTTCTGATACAAGAGTGAAGGGAGATCAAATGAACTAACAGCTGGCAGTTTTAGAATGAGCAGTAGTTCTCCTTCCTGCACTGAGTAGTTAGTGGAGGAAAGCCTGTGGAAGGCCTTGTTGCAGACTGCAGGGTTAATTAGGAAGGTTACCCAGAAAAGGTTTTGAAACAAACTCATGAAAGAAAAATCCATGGATAACCGTTAAATACAGTCCACTGCCTGTGGCACATTGCCAGTTTGAAATCTCTCCTTTTGAAGCATTTGATATTAACTGCTGTCAAAACCAGGGTAAGATACCTGATGTGAAGTAAGATGACTGTTATTCTTGATACTCTACATCAACTGCTCTGTTTCACATTTATATTTAAAGTAAGTAATTTTAGCAATGTCTTGTCTTCATTCTGACCCCTTCCTCTGAAGTAACCTTTGGTATAGATACAACATTTGGTGAAGATTTTCATGGGTGTGACTACTGGAAAAACTGACTAGTTGCTTGATTATGTTTTCTTTACAGTGTCTGAAGGAAGATGTGCAGCGACAGCAAGAGAGAGAAAAAGAGCTCCAGCAGAGATTTGCTGACTTCATGTTGGATAAAGAGACTTTTCAAGCAAAGTATTAAAGCACAAAATTCCATTCGTCACTGATGTAACATTTTTAAAGTGTACAGATACTTCTCCAGCATCTTATGCCATCAGTTGCAGAAATCACATGTAGTCTGCTGTTTGCATCTTGTCAATTTTTGTTCCTTTAATGGACTATTCCAAATGCTGTAGGTATGAATGGCTTTGGCCAGTACTAAAAATTGGATTGTGAATTGTCCAAAATTTTATTAAAAGGGAAAAAAAAAATAAATAAAAAAAAAAACCAACAAAAACAAAAACCAACCAAACAAAAAAAACACCACAAAACAAAACAACAACAAAAAAAAACAAAACAGAACAAAAACAAAACAAACAAAAAAACCCCCACCAAAACAGAACAAAAACCAATCCAAAACATCACTCTGGTATGATTTTAGCGAAGTCTTTATTTGCTAGGGTTATGACGTTATTCCTAGTGTTTTATCAGTCTTAAGACCTGTAAGATACATGCCTGCAGAATAATGTCTTTTGAATAAACATGGAATGTTAAAAAATGATTAAGAAATAAAATGCCTGTCTTTGAGTCCTCCCCTATCCCAGGCCTCTTTTGTGTTTCGGGTAAATTGTCTTTCTTCCCTTCCCCTGCTGCTGCTTTTATTTTCCAAGGCTGTACTTTGCAATAGGAAGTACCTGTTGGAATAATTGTGGTCTGTGTGATGCCATGCTCCTGATTCTTCGCAGTGTGTGTGACTAAACACCCCCATTTTTATCAAGATGTTCAAATGGTCGTACTGGCAGTAAGCATAACTTCACTATCCTGAAACAAGATAGGTTTAAGTTTTGTGAAAGTACCCAGCATTGCGTAACAGTTCCCATAGATTTCAGCAGAAAATGTACAGTTAAATTTTCTAAGTATTAATGCTTTTAAAATCCTCTGTGCGTAATACATGTTCCCTCCATCTGGTTGATGAATGTTTTTCTGCTGACTTTTACATGGTGGTCTGAAGGACTTGGATAATATCCCAGTTCTACCTTGGCCCAGACCTTGTGGAAGATGGTTGTGGAGTCTATGTCCATATGTCTTACACATCACAAACACTTGAAACTCGGTTACGTGTTCTGTTCGGTTTTTAGAATTGTCCTTCGCTCTGTTCTGGCTCCGATCAACTAGTGTCTTCGAAGCACCTCCGGGTCCCAGTTTGTGAGTTAGTGCTCAGGAAGCGGTGAGGATGTGGCCAGCCCTGGTATCTTCATTGCACGTGTCAGTGCTGTGCCCGCTGGCCCGAGTGCTCAGGAGCAGGCCATGAGCACTGTTTAGTTCACTACTGCGGACACAGGCACGTCATCTCACAAGGTCACTGTTGCATGCCGTCATTTAGGGGCTTGTGGAGTACATCCTGAGCACATAGTGCTTTTGAGACCCTTGGTAGTATTTCCAGTTGCTCCTTGAGAGCTGGTTACTCGACCTGCCTTGTTGCCCAGAGCAGCCATGGTGTGGAGTGGAGAAAAGCTCCCTATTTACTCCTCCTCTCACCACATCTCAACAGGCTTTCATTTTCTTGCTGCTTCGACTGTTCTGAAGGTAAGGATTGGGATTATTGAAAGGGGTGAATGTGTTGTTCCCTATTCATTGAGATACTCCCCTAAATCGCATCCAGAATCTTTCCCCAAGTACTGTTGAGTCAGGCCACACTTCAGTTAGAAGTCACTGTTTAAAATTTCGTCAGCTATTCCCAATGCTTTTAATGCATGCACTTGCCAGTCATGCATCTCATTAGAGGATTGCTTTCATGTTTTTATTTTTGTGGAGGTGTTCTTCACTTTTCAGATATCCATCTTATTTTCATTTCTTACACTTTGGGTCTGATGCAATTGTTTGTGGAAATGCATAGGGAAAAAGGCAAAACTATATTGTTAGCAGCAGAGAATTCAGCAATTAAATACATCCTGTTGCATGCATCATGCAATTTTGCTTGTAGATATTTGAATTTAAATGAGGACTTTGCTGTTTGACATTCTGTAACATAACATGGTAAAACTGCACTTTGTTTAGGCCTTGGGAATATTACTGGGAGACACTGTCAGGGCTGTGGTTGTGTAGCTGTTTAAATACCATAATGCCATCCGTGGTGATCAATGGGAATTAGATACTTTTTTAAAGACAACCTGATTTCTGCTGATCACTGGTGGGAGTAAGTAGACAGCCAGGCCAGCCTTGGAATAGCTTTCCCTTTACTCACCAGGACATCATTCTTCTGAAGTATTAATGCAATTATAGACTACATACTTCTAGAAATGTGTTAAATATTTAACTAAACCAGAGCACATCTGGAAAGAAGTATTAAGCATCAATCTTTGAGCATATGGCATATTTTAGCTTGGATGGTTATACCCAAAAGGAAAAATCATATAAATGCATATCATGACAGTTCTTGTGGTTGTGTGGTAGCTGGAGATATTAACAGAAAAGCCTTGTAGATTTACCAATACCACAACTACAATTATTTCCCTTTTTTAGGGTTGCAGCAGAGCCTCTTTGATGTTTTTTGTATTTTTGACAGCTTTGGAGCTAGACAGGTATTCACTCTGCCTTAGCAAGTATTTTTAAATGGCAAATTCAGAAGGACTGGTAAATCACAAAAGACTCATTTCTTGAAATTCATACAACTGACCAATCATTAATTTTAGCAGATAAGCGTTTGTGGCATACAAAGCAGCAGATAGGAGGTGGTTATATTGGAAAGGTACTTGCAGGAAGTTTGATCAGTGTTTTCTCTAGTTCTGTTTGTTTACACAACCTTTAAGTTCACTATTTCCCCTGTCTTTAGTCTGTTTTTGTCCTGAAGTTCCTCCCTATCTCAATAACGAAGAAGATTCATGAAGCAAAGTCTCTTGCCATACTTAAAGCTCAGTTGTACCCTGCTTTGGCTTTTTACCTGCCCTGTGCTGCCAAGAAATCACGCTGTGAGCCAGGGAGAGACCCTTTTGGTTCAGAAGCTACTCGGGGGCCCTGTGGTGCTTCTTAAGCTCAAGAAGTGCTGGAGGCTTGATGTCAGGTACTGCCGAGGGTCCTAAACACACCCTGCCGTAATGGGGACTGTAGTGACCAGAGGGCAGAACGTGCAAAGGTGATATTAAGCTGCAGAGGCTCCCTCTTCCCCATCTTGTCTTTATCCTAGAAAACTACTAGTAGAGCTTTGGGCCTTTATTTTGCAGACACAAAATATTGACAGAGGTGTGACTATGGCACCACTCCTGCCTCCCTTCCATTTCAATGCCATGGAACAGTAACTTAAGTAGATAAGATGTTGTCTGAGGTGGTTAGTTCTGGGTATTATTCCCAGCCTCGGTGCCTGCTCTAAGGCAGCCAGTCTTAGATCCGCTGAAATCACCCTTAAATCTTCACACGAGATGCTCTGTGCATGTGTCTGTTGGATGGATCCAGAGGGAAGTGAATGGACGAGCAGAACCTGGCTATTAAATCTGGAGATCAAGGAATTCAGGTGTGGCGGCTTGAACTGGAGTGCTTAGGAAGTTTGTTCAACCAAATTTGGATGCTGGAAGATGTCAGTGCTTCCAACAGCAGGTGGTGATGGAGCTTGGGCTTTCTAGATCTTGTTCCTGGGTTTAAGCCCAGTTTGTGTCCCAAGCAATGCCCCCTGAATCTCTTTCTACAGTGCTTTGTAATTGAATACAGACGTTTGGTGGACACAGGAGTGACCAGCACACCTTGACGCCAAATTTTTATTTTAAACTTCTGAAGCCAGCCACTAATTTGGTCTTTGTTTCCAAGATCAATAGTAAGTATAACCACAAACAGTGCAAACTAGTCAACAGTTTACTGCAGTGAATAAACCATAACCTGACCGAGTGACAGAGGTGGGATGGGGGTTGTGTTGTCTGTGTTAAAAATTATGTTGAGAATTATTTAATATTCTCCCTGAAAAATTCCTTAATTTCCATTTAGCATGCCAAGATATATCTGCAAGTCTTTAAAGTATTTCAGATGATGATTTTCCTCCCTTCCTGGAATCAGACTTGGCATTTATATATTGGATCAATCCCGTAGCTGGAGCCTGCTTCAAAGCCCATGAAGCTGATAAGACTGTCAATTACCTTGGTTAAGTTGGATTAAGGTACCTGGGAAAGCTAATAGGACAGCAGCGTTAAATTGTAACAGCTGAGTGTCTCATCCATACCCTGCAGATAACAAAAATCAAGCGTGAGCTAGAGTTAAGGGGGAGACTTTTCTAAGGCACGGGAGGTTCCCTGTGAGAAATCCAACAGAGCTGGAGCCAGCTCTTCAAAACATGGCAAATCTCCAGAGAAATAAGCACTATTTTAGCATTGTAATTAGTCACTCCAGTCAGCGATGGCCAAGATACACTGTAGTTCTCTGGCTTCCTTAAGCAGAGGCTTACAGTGCCAGAAGAAGGAGCATCTTGTCTCTGACCATCGCTGCTTGCTCTGCTTTTGCACCCTTCACTGGTGCGAGCATTGGGGCACCCTCATTTGGTTTAAAATGTGTTAATCCAGCTTGGTTGTCCAACCCCCTGTACAGCCATGAGCTGGACCAAACTTTTGAGGTAGGAAATGCAAGTGAAGGTGGAAGCGGGGCAGAATTTCCTCTGTCAGAGGCTGTCCCACTTCATTGTCTGCTTAAAGTGACTGTGAAACATGGTCTGCAGTGCTCCAAGTCAAGTAGCTAACACCAGGCAACTACCCACAATTAGGTAGTCTAACTCACTCAACTGGATCTGAGCCCCTGATGATAAACTCTGGAGATTCATTGTTTTTTGCAAACATGACCTGCACATAGATTTCTAAATAAAATGCATCAAAACCAATGTCAGAACTTTTTGTTTTGGCTGCAAACTAGCTAGTAGTATCTTAAACTTGCGTGTGAACCTTGGCTTGCCTTCAATATCCCAGGACAGTGATGTTGCTGGAGAAGATGATATTATTGTGGTCTGGACTTAATCTGCCTCACATTTATCTCAGGAATCCAGCTTGCAGTTATCTTCCATGCTGTGGGTTCAAAGCAACACCTGTCTTCCAAGCAGGATTTAAAAGTGAAGTATCAAATAGCATTTCCCCTGTTTTCTTAGTTGAGTGAAATGCATGTTGAAAAATAGCCAGATAGTCATCTAAAAGCAAAGTGTCCTTATAACCGATTCCAGACTTGTACTTTCTGCCTTCCTAGGATTCCAGCTTGTACCTTTGCTTATGGACATCAGTATATCTAGTTCTGCTGGTCTAGAAGACTTTCACTCACACTAACTCACATGGGAGCAAGATCAGACCCTGATTCCGGAAAGAACTTAACAGACATGCTTAACATATATGTAAGCCAATCCATCCCTATATCTCCATAAAGAACATACAATTTTCCTGCTGCTTTAAAAGTTCAACATGGTCTCTAAGTGCCTTGTTGAATCAGGGCCTTAACAACTTTGAAGCAAGAGGAGTAGCAGTGGATAAAAAGATGGAGCTTCACTTTTTGGTTGCATGAAGGCACTGCTCTTGGGTAAGTCTCTCCTCTCCCCTCTAGCTTGCCTATAGCTCATTAATTTTTTGATGTACTTAAATGAGGCGGCTTTAACCAATTCCTACTGCTTCAGGCATAACTGTGATCTGCACAGTAGGTGAAAAGGTAAAGAAGCGGGTACAAGCAGTGTTTTACAGCATCACTTCTGCTGCCAGTATGATTACTCATAGTTGGTTTGATTGCCAGTTGTTGGGGGGGTGTTTTCTGGTTGTTTTGTTTTGTTTTTAATTTATTAAGAGATGCTTTAGTGTCAGGGATAGTAAAATCTCGCTTTTCAATCAAAGGTTTTTCACAGATTAGACTGTGTCTGCCTCATTAGATCACTTTCAGGTTTCCAAGTTACAACCGTGGCTCTGATGTATTTGGATTCCTTAAATATTCCTCAAAGGAAATGCAAGAACCTCTTTTAAGATCATTTATGTACATCGAAAGCATTTATGAATTGTGACACAAGGAAACACAGACTGTTTTATTATTTATTCAGTTCATATATCAGATCTTTTGCCAAGTACGTGCTACAGGTAAATGCCTCATAGGATGAGACAAATGTGTGTGTTAGGTTCCCCTCTTCTCCTCCTACTCCCTCCCCTCTCCTAAAAAAGAAATGTGGGGTCTATTTTGTGTAATTATCATGCCAGTAGCATTTTAAAGCATGTTGTGCAGCTTAGGTGAGATTGTGGCCCCAGTGAAACCAATGGGAGATTTGGCTTTGACTTCAATGAAGCTGAGATTTCCTTTCCTCTCCTCTCCTGTCTGTATCTGATGAGCCTTTCTGTCAGGAGAAGAAAGAGATCCTCTGTTGAAGAATAGTCATAGATGCTTAATAAAGCTGAATAAGGCAGCCAGGATTACATTTTTAGC
This sequence comes from Tyto alba, assembly GCF_018691265.1. NCBI lineage: Eukaryota > Metazoa > Chordata > Aves > Strigiformes > Tytonidae > Tyto > Tyto alba. Next base: position 45,318,094 of record NW_024881316.1, on the reverse strand, counting down.
TCTATGGCCAGCAAAATCTATTCCAGAACTAATTCTGATTAAAATGACTGAATCCACTGGTTGAACCTCAGACACAAAGGCACCCCTGGAGTAATTCAACTGTATGATGTTGCTAGCTTTTTTTTCAAACTAATTGTTTCACTGATCTTTATAATATCTGGCTCTTGTGTAAAGCACTGATTTCAAGGCTGTCTCTCTCTTATCTATTAATGTTCATTATTTTAGGGCTTGGGCAGGTCCATCACTGTAGCTAGATCTTTAAAAAAAAAAAAAAAAAAAAAAACCACAACAGTGAGTTTACAGGCCACATTAATTAATCTGCATGGCAGACCACAAAATGACTATAAATAGAAGTTAAATTATTCCATAGATTATGTCCTCCCACTTCTCTTTCTTAATTCAAACTCAAGCAAATCAATCTAGCACAGAGCAGGCTTGCCCCTCCTTGATCTGTGCTCCTACCAAAGCACTTTCAAGGGTTTCAAGGGTCTTTCATTAGACTTTATATTTGGCGAATATAGATATTAATGACATCCTGAACTCTGGAACCAGAATCTCACCTCCCTTTTCCAGCTGGTTTATTCAAAGATATTCTCCCTTCAGACCGTTCTGCTTTTATGTCCTTAGCTCATCCTGGCTACAACAGTGACCTCAGAGATTTTCATTCCATTTTTTCCTGGTGCTTTAGTTGAAAGGAGACAATGCTGGTCATCTTGTTTAAAGTTTAGAGGAAAACAAGACAAAATCTAGCAGCAGTAAGTCCTTTGGCGAAAGAGGAGAGAGTTCCTTAAACGCCAGTGTTCCCCAGATCTCAGACACTGATGGACTGACGTGTTTCAAAAATCATTCTGTTGACCTGGAGTGAAGGAGCTCTGAGCACTGAACCTACCCCCAGCTATGATCAACTTGCTTACTTTTCATCACTGTTGATGAGCCGAACATGGCTTGAACACCCTGACTGCACCATCACCTCGCGAGTTGGGAGTTGGGAGAGATGAGTTTGACAGGTCTCAGCTCTGTGGGCTAAATCCCAAAGGTATTTCTCTTCGTGGTGCATTTTCACATGTCTAAGCCCAGCCTTGGGCTTTCTGGTGTTACAGAAACCTGTCTCATTACCATGTAATAGCTCCATGTGTTTTTTGGCCATGTGCACCTCTGACCAGCATCCTAACAGGACTCACACGTGCACCACTTCTAGCCTTGGCCAAGCTGAACCCTGCAGGGTTACCAACCTGCATAGCAGTTAGTGGAGAAGGTCCCTAGGTTACTGGGAGAGCAGAAGGAAAGCCTCACCATCCCTGGCTGTGTCAGGGCTGAAGCAGTCCCTTAGGAAGCCAGAGCAAAAATCTTGAAGATCTAACCTAGAGCAGAGCACAACTCCAGCTTTTTTCCAGGCCAAGAAAGCCCCAACCATGCACCTCTCAGAGCCTCTCTTGCTCACCCTCATGAGTTGTTTTCACTCCATGTATTAAATAATGGACAGTCATTGCTTTAGAGAGCCCCAGACGGTTTCTGTCCCTGTGCTAGCAGCTGTTTAATCACACAAGTGCCTTTCCGGAGGCATTCTCTACCTCATGAAAGGATTGTATAGAAAGGGAAGGTGTCTTAAGAATTGTATTTTATGTATTTCGTGTTTGCTATAGCACTTTTATTCTGTCATTTTTAATAACGGCTACCAAAGTCTAGGTGAAAAAAAAGTCCTTTTATTTACTATCAGCATAAAATATCCCACCTAATTCTAAATCACATTAAACTGGGGGTGAATTTAATCTTGGGGGCAAGGATAGAACAGTGAATCCAATTTCCTAGCAGGTCCTATAATGTATTGCTAGCAGCAAAACAACTCCTCCAGCACTGTATTTAACTTCCTTTTACTGCAAATGCCTTTTGGTTAACAGCAAGGATCTGTTTTAATTTTACAGTTACCCAGTGACCACAGCTCAGTGACCACAGGATGCAGATTGTGCATCACCAGAGAAGGCACAAACGTCTCTCTGCCTTCCCTTGTTCCAGCAGTAATGAGTGATCACAGGAGCACAGCCAAGCCGATGCGGCCACACAAGGGGTGGTTGTGACAGTAATTGAAGAAAGTGCCGAATCAGCCAGAAGAACCAGGGTTCACGGCAAAAGCTTGAGCCAGGCAGACGCGTCTTGGAGACACCAAGCGAAAGATAACCACAAATAATGACAAGGACTTGGCCAGGAGAGGTCAAGAGATACCAGTTGGTTAGGAGGCACCTACCTACCTACTGGGAAGTCCTCCTATTCAGCAGGACAGTGGGTTGCCAACCCTTTGATGTTATAAGGGACAGATCTCTCTAAAGGGCTTCTTGCCTTTGGATGCAGAGATACTGAGTCCCCCAAAGGTCTTGAAGCGTACGAGTGAATGTAGTCATGGCCACTCATGCTGTGCTGAACTCCAAACTGGGGATGGGTTATACACTACCTGGCCCTTCTGGGGACACTCTGGCTTGTGCGAGTCATGGTGGCATTTAGACTAGAAAGAAGCCTCCAGCCTAGGCCAGTTTTGGGCACGTTTGTGACAAAGAAATGAGGGGACCTAAGGACTGCAGAGAGCTTTTTGGGCTGAACTAACTAAATTCTGGGCAAGACCCACTTGCAAGTGCTAAGGTCTTTCTGTTGATCTCACCCAGTCTGCTTAGGCTATTTTTGGTGCATTCAGGAACACTAATCCAGCACTTCTGTCCCATTGGTTTCAAGGCAAAGCAGACACCCAACCTATTTGGACACTGCTGAGAACAGCCCTTGGCACAAAAAGAAAGTTACCTTTACCTGGTTGAAATGGTTCACAGGAGTTTTAACGTTTCAGACAGGGAAATTTGATCTGCAGTGGCCTGAATATCCAAGGTTGGATGACCAAAGACAGACAGAGTTCTTTAAGGAGGCTTGAACAGCTTCCTTTGGAGTTTGATGGTATTTGACATCCAACCAGACCGATTCAGGTTGAGGTCACCAAATTGGGAGAAAACGTGTGCCACAGACAGAACTGCCCACTGTATGGACACAGCATGGACGCAGCACATACAAGTTCCTTTTTTTGTCAAATTCACTCCAAGAAGGGGAAAATCCCCAAACAGCCATTAGACCCTTCTTGCATTAATGATGTGGATGACACCAGATTGCTACTACTCACCTTAATGAAATCTTCCTTTAGCTCTTCCTTGTAGCCCTGTGCATCGCCTTAGCTTGGCAGAAGGGTCCTGTGCCTATTGCTGGCAATGTCCAAAAGCTACCTCCAAACTCAGGCTTGGGTAACTGCTCCTGAAGACAGTCAGAAGTAAGGATCAGCCTTTCCCCACCCAGGGCCATTGGTTTAGGGAGCAGAAGCCTGAGACCAGCTGCGCAGAGGCTGAGAGCCTGTCACAGCCCACAGCTGGAACCAGTTTTCTCGCAGAGGCTGAGCACAGCTTCCAAGCCCTAGGGTGGAAGGAAGATACTTCAGGGAAGTGGGGCAAAGCAGAGGAAGGGAGGGAGACAAGGAGCTGTAATGAAGAACACACATGCGTATGTGTGAAGGAATGACCCGACACACAAGACGTGTGCCAGTGAAATTAAAAAAAAAAAAAAAAAAAAAGTGCTTTTCAGCTCATGTCACACGTGCAGGGCTGACCTCAAATGCCTTCTGTCTGGCATCACCACAGTCCCAGAGACGATGGGACTCAGGTGACTTATTTGGTCTTTGGCCATCTCTGGCTCAAGCTTCTTGGCAGAGAACTTGGCCCAAAAAAAAAAAAAAAAAAAAAAACAAGACGAGGGACAGCCTCAGCTGAAAGAGACTCATCTCCATAGTTCTTTGCTGGGGAACAATGCCTGGACAAGGAGCTGCCCAATTTTGTGCTGTAACAACAAATCACTCAGCTCCTCTTCCCCCCTTCAGACCAGGCAGACAGTAGCACTGCAAGAAGAGGTTAGAAGACTCTGGTCAGGTTTGTCTTTGTTTATTATATCTAGTCACTGCTAAATGAAAAATATCTGAGCAGTCCTTGGACCTGGGTTTAGAGTCCAGAGCTGCTTACTACTTGCTGCCTGCCCCACTGACTACAGGGTCCTCCCTCCAGTGCCTGGCCACATCTGTGCCAGGAAACTAAACCATGCCTATCCCTGTCCCTAAGGTGGGACATGGCCATGCCCTTATGAAATTCATTCTCCCAGAATTATAACTGTGTTCAAAAGCACTGTGAATTATTTTTCTAACATGGTTTAAGGTTTTAGATGGCTTCAAGCATGTCTAGCTCACATTTTAAGACCTTTTTTTTTCTGCCAACGTTATCAGCCTAAATGCTTAGCACCCTCTTTATCTGAGAGCTGACTGATTTCTTCCCTCCTACACTCAAAGCTTAACTCATAAAATATTCCCAAATTTGGAGCTGATTAAGCAGGTTTCCTCTCTCCTGCAGGAGGGGAGATGGGGCTCACTTGTGCTACAAGTGCTGGTTCTTGGGGAGCCCACCATTTGCCAAGGAGCCCCTCCGGGCTAAGATGCAGGATCTCCATTGTGTCCTCTCTCCTACTCTATCAGTGTATGGAGCCTGTGGTGGGGGCATGAAGAATAGGTGGTATTTCTGTGGTATTTTGTTAGGCACAATCAGTGCTGGATATGAAGCTCTAAGACTTCATGAAAGACAGTGACAAGACTCCCAGGGAGACTACAGTGAGCTCTTGCCCATGCAAAGATGTTCATTTATAGCCATGAAAATGCTTCAGAGGTGAAGTCCACCTCCTTGTCCATGCTAGTAATAATACAAGGGCAGGAAACCTCTGAAACACTAGGGTTATACCAGCAAATGAGCAATAATACTCTTTTTCATGTCCCCTACATGGGAGAATGTGTCCCATATGGTGGGATGAAACCCAACCCTCCAAAGCTCACTCTAAGACTGGAGGTCCTCTCCATATAACACCTAAGCATGTGGTCAAGGCCTACTGACAACACGCTAATAAATGCCAAGCACATGCTGAAGGACTCTAGTAGAGCAAAATTACAGGTTTTCCCCTAATTTCCGAGTGCTGACATGTTTTAAGATTATGTGTCTGCCCTGCAGCCATATCTACTGATGTACACAAACCCTTCCCAGCCCCATGCAACAACACTCCATTTCCACAGCCCACAGCAGGACACCCTCTTCCCCAACCATGTCTGCATGTCATTAAAGACAACGCCAGACACCGACTTCCCTAGCTGTATAAACACTGCAGAGGTACTAAAGATAGCATCAGATCGTTTCTCAAAATCACATCTTTTCTTCTACGCTGAGGCTAGAAAATGGCAAACAGGATGCAGGATTGGCTCCACAATATTCACTGTTGTCATGACTCATGAGTTATTTTTATCTTTTTTGTAACAGAACAAATGGCCGCAGTAATTAATCTCTGTCTGTTTTGACAATGGCCTGGCCAAAACACATCATGTTCTTGCATACAGTCAAAGTAAGGAGAGAAGCACAACAACATCATGTGTGTGAGTCAGTATTTTAAATCTTTTTTTATGTTTTCTTTTTTACATCTTTAAAATATGCTTAGGTACTGTATTTAATGTATTAAATAAAGTCAAAAGGAGCAACAAGTGCTATTCCACAGGTTAGCTGCACAGATATAAATCTCTGTTTTGAAGCTCAACCACATGTGAAACGAGCTAATCAAATCATGGCAAAGGCAAAATTAATTTGAGTCTTTTCAAGAGGATCCAGTGAGGAAGCACCCAATCCCAGTGGAAGATTTAACTTTGCCAAATTCCTTCCAACTTTATTGGCTAATAAATATTTCTACAGAAAAAAAAATGTTGCAATCCAACACTCCCCCAACAGTACTTTTGTTTTCTATAGAGCTGGTTGAGCAATGAAAAGATTTATTAGTGGCAAATTAGTGGAAAATGAGGAATTTGAGGAGAAACAATCAAAAAGTCAGTGAGTAAGATTTCCATAAAATATCTCCAGGGTGTGAATTTGCCTTGCACGCAGCTTACAGATGCCCAGCACTCCCTATGGGGCAACAATCATGCCCAGAACTCTGGAAACAAGTATTTTTGCCACCCAGCATGTCTAAAGGGGAATACCAATTTACAGTAGTAGTCCAGATCTACTGATACAAACTCATCCATGAGCTCAAAGGAGCAAGTATTTCATCTTCTGAGTTCAGGCAACCCCTAATTGTTGGCTTAGCAAAATACTTCTGCACAGGACTGCTCATGCCATAAGCGTAAATTATGGTTTCTTGTCCCTTCCTATGAAGCATCATGTTCTCATGGTGTAGCGGATATGAGCTAGACAAGCCTGTCTACTAAACTTGCTTTTGTATGACAGTCTCTCATGGGACTTATACAAGCGTGTCCTAAAATAAGAAACATCCATTTCTGACACCCACTACTTATGACTAACATGCTATCTGAACTATACTGTTGCCTTTATTTAATAGAGTTTTATTTGCATTGACCCATGAGGTAAGACAATAATTATGGTCCTTAATCGCTCAAAGTCTTGCACAGTAGGACATCAGTATAACACCATAATTTTTAAGAACTCAGAAAATACCCCCCAAGTTTGTTGTAGCAGTAAACATGATGCTTTTGCTTCCTTCAGACTTTGTAAAAATGAGAGGAAAAACTGATTTATTATGTTGTCTAGGCCTTTCATTTTTGTTTATCAAAATGAAGAATCTGTTCTGGAGTTGCCTTTTTTTTTTCTATGTATGGGAGAATTTTGCAGGCTACATGTTCCTAGCTCTTCCAGTGCTGGGATATCTGTATCTGTGTTGAAGGTAAACAATGACAAATTTCTCTTATTTCCAATTTACAGAGAGTTTGGACTGATGTATTTCCTGGAGTTTCATGGAACTGATGTGTTTGATAGAATTCAGAAGATATTTTTAAACTGTTAAAGGAAAATACACAAGTATTTCCTGAAGTTGTTTCTTCTTATCCCATAGTTTACATGAACTGTTCAGCAAAGGGAAGCAAAATCTGAGTTTCAACCAAACCCAGACCAATACAGAGCTTCTGGTGGAAACCATGTTGGGATTAAATGATTTCCTTTGGTTTCCATCCAAAACCAAACTGAACGTGGATTTCTGGGTTGAGTTTCACTTTGAATTTTTGGTTTTATTCAGTTATGAAGAATTAAGTGAAACTTGGGAGGTTCAAACCCTCATTGAATGATCCTGAAAAATGATCTGCAAAACCCCTTGCTATGGAGTCCTATTTCATACCTTTGATCTCTGGATGCTGGGAGCAGCACTCGCGTCTCTTCCAACCTATAAAAAACAGGCCAGTGAGGCCACTACATTTTTATGTAGAGACTTCGATATCCAAAAGACAACGTTCAATCCCAGTCACCACCCTGGGGCCTGCTGGACAGTAGGAAATCCCAGATTTTGCCCTTCTCCCAGACAGGGTCCATCAAAGCCAGCAGGTACCACCCTGAGAACTCCATGAGCCTACTGAGAAACACAGAGAGAGAAGCAGACAACTAGGGGCCCTACTGACTTATTCTTCTAGGAAGAGGAAAACATTTACTTTCCTCAGCTCTCAGCTTGTGCTGAAATCACAGGCAGTGCTCTTTGGGTTTCCCATCATGGTCAGTATGATCCATGAGATCCCGATTATGTGGCGTAGCTGTCACTGAGCTGCACACCCCACCTCATAGGAGCAATAGGACAATCATTGAGCTGCCTGGCCATCTAAGTACTAGGCATTTTACTTTTGCTTATCTATCCATATACACCCCGGGGTGTAATCCCATGCTGTGCCAGCTTTGGCAGGAGAGAAGGTGCAAGAACTTCCTGTCCCATCATCTTGGATCTTCATATCTTACATATTACCTGGGGTCATTTCCATGATCCAACTTTAATCCCGACCCACACAAGGTGGTATGATGGAACTGGGGAGGGGTTAAATGCATCACAGATTGAGCAGCTTTTGGGGGAGGAGAAGCCTTTGAAGTTACTGTCTCCCCTAAAATGCTCTCAGGTACTCCCGTTGGACCCTTCTTGTGGATGTGTGACACATGTCTCCCAGTTAAGTCATCTTTATGGAACACATATTTCCTACTCCCTCGTGTTTTTATTTTCTTCTGCCTCTTCAAACACTTCCTGCCTTTGGCTGTCTGTGATTGAATTCCCTGGAGCCTTAATAGTCTTGGAATCCTTCCACTTTTATAACTTGATTTTACTATTTAGAAGAAAGTTTGATTCCCCCTTGACTCCCCCACAAAAAAAAAAAAAAAAAAAAAAAAAAAAAAGAGAGAGAGAAGAAAGGGGGGAGAAATTCCTATTCACCCACCAACAAAGAAGCAAGATACAAAAAGACAAGATTATTCTCATTCAGCTATTCATAGCATTGGAGTGCATTTCATTTCAGTGTCTGCACAGGCCTTTGTAGCAACCATCTGATTGAACATTACTTATACTGCATATTATATGCACTAATGAGAAAATGATTCTAAATTGCCCCTAGGGATGGTTATGATTAAACTATTTGCCTTCACTTCCTCTACTAAATTAAAGCAACCAAAAGAAAGAGAGGAAAAAAAAAAAAAAAAAAAGACTCAATCTGGAAAGCAGTCAGAATAACGGTTTGGTAAAGTTTCTGAATTCCTAGGAACACTTTTACTCCTAAACCTGGTGATTGGCTGTATATTTCATGCTGCAATTTGAAGCTAAAGCTGTGACAAATATGTGACATGAAGAAGCATTCTGGAGGGCTGAACTGGGCATGGTTTTCTGTGTTGTCAACCAGTCCGAAGCCCTGATCAGTTTTAATTGCACATGACTGAAGCTGCTAAAGCCCTCTCTGCCACTGAGGAGCTCCTCCAAGGCGTCAGACGTCTGTCTCTTAAAAAGAGCATTTCAGAGGCTCACATACACGGAGCCTCATTCAGACATTTTATTTAAACTCTTAAATCTTTTGAGCTTTGGATGAATAAACAAGTCCCTGAAATGCAATCCATTCTTGCTGGTCAGAGTTTGCAAGTGTTTTTCACAGAGAAGAAACAAAATGTCATTTGTGTTTCCTTTGGCCTTTTTAAATACAGCAGGATTTGGGGAGTGGGGAGCAGTGTTACATTAAATGTACATGTGCCTGTGTGTGCTCACGCGCTGGGACTTCAGTGGGAGTTTTATACATGATTGTCCATAGCTGTTGAATTACTTAACGAATGGATTAAATGTGCGCAAACTCCATGAGGTCACACAGCCTCTAAAGCATTAATTAAAATATCTGAACTAACAGTTCCCAAACTGGAGCCCACGTCTCCCTGATGGTGCCCAAGTCTCTACAAGGTGGCCCTCATCACCTTCACACTCTCCAACCAAGACACCATCTCACTTCCATCACTCAACCAAACCCTTTGGGGGTCAGTCAGTGCAGCTGGTTTATGGACTCCTCCCATGGTCCCAGTGTCAGGGAACCACCCTGAGATGATCTGTCAGCCAACATACCAAAGCACCACAGCTTCTCTGCTACAACCTGACACATGAACATCACCAGCACAGAAGCACATTTGCACCCAGGTTGTACAATGCTTGTCTCACCAAGCCCTGCAGATGCCTTGGTGATTCCTCAAAAGGTAACTAGGTGCATAGTTTAGAGACCCAAGAGAACAACCAAAAGCTGCACTGTAGAGTCTTACTATAGAGGTACTAATGATGTTACATCATAACTTTCAACATGTCCCTTGGTTTATTCTTTATATATCACTGGGACATGAAAAAAATTTTTGTGAACTTATCCGTACGATACCAAAGATCACATGGAGCTTCAATAACTTGGGATGAGAGGAACATGCTTTTCCTTTCCTTTAGCCATGAAGAAGGCATAACTGAGTAATTCAGATTCAGATTTATGCACAAGTGACATCTGAATCTGGGGGTTTTGTGGATAATGCTCCATTTTTCTGGAATAATGGAGACAACTCTGGGCTCAAACGGTCTCTGAGGTGCTAGGCAAGATCTTGGCCCAACACTTGCATTAACACAGATGGTCACTGGGATTTATTGACAGTGCTTAATTTGGAGTGGACTACATCAGGGAGCTGAGGTTCACATCACTGAGTCCCTAATCTGTGCCAAGAATATCAGTGTCTAAATAATTGGTTCCCTTGAAAAAAGCCATTTCTGTCCACATACAGTCAGTGGTGACAGAAAAAAAAAAACCTTTGAAGGTCTTGTGGGGAACACAAGTACCCACAAACAGCCCAAAACACAAGTACCCAACCTACCTACCCAAGGTAGACAGGTTTTTCCCTTTAGAGGATCTCAGAGGTTCTCACCATTAACTACCCAAAGAAATATGGATGTTGGTGACAGAAGCATCTACAATTTTGTCATTAGTTAGATGCCTGAATAAGCCAGGATTTGGGCTGCCTGTCAAGAAATGAAACAGAATGTCATACTCTTTGTCAACTCGGACAAGGTCTAATATCATGCATTTGACTGAAATGCAGGTATCTGCACCACCAGGTCACCTCTGTGGAGTCTGGCCATGCGTGTTTCTGTGCATATGTGCAGTCACGTCTATAGGTGGAAGGAGAGAGAAGGAAGAGGCAGACTCTTCCAAACAAATGCACTGCAACCGAGAAGCTGTCCCTTAAATCTCCTGGCCTCTTGTGAAGAAGGATTCTGGCTTTGGTGGCAAGAATGTATCTTCAACTGACCCCCATGCTCAAACTCAAAGGCAGAGTCTTCTTTGTTTCCTCCCCACACTGCTCCCTCCCTATAACTGGAAGGTTATGTGTTTCTTAGCTACTGGTCAGACTGGTAGTGCCTGCCAAGAAGCTTTCAGGGAATTTCCTCACTATGTAACAAATTTATGAGTCATATGAAAATCTGGGAAATGATTCAACCAGCTGTCTTTCGTTGACTCAAAGATTTTTACAACACCTCAGTGCCTCATCTTTGATTTGAGCCAGCAGAATGGTTTATTGTAACATCAAATGGTCTTATGTTCACTCGAAGGACACTTCCTACTACCAAAAAAAAAAAAAAAAAAAGCTGTAAAACTTTTGAAAATGGCCTGCCGCTAGGTGAATAATGTACAGAGCTACTATATTTATTCACTATGAACTGATGAATGTGGCTGGACTATTTCTTTTCTCCAGAATGGCTGCAGAGGTGGTTGTTATGGAGCAGTGGGGCTCAGCTGCTGCAGGGACAGCCTTTGTGCATGGCAGGGATTGCTTTTGTCCATGGCAGGGAACAGGCTTGCAAAAACTTTTGCTCAGTTTCTGGGCACATTTAGGGTAAACTGGCTATTTCAAGGCATTTGAGTGGATCTCGGCTGAGAAGCAACTCAGTTAAAACCGGGGAATGTTGTTAGTTATCTTTTCATCCTGCAGTCTCAGGCATTGTCTTTAAAACCTTGGATTTGACCTAGCAGATAGGGATCCCAGCCAAACAACCACCAAACAGCCTTTGGTGTGAACTTCACAGGGAAATCTGCACTTGTACAGGGGTTTATACACCTTGGTCCAGACAGCACACAGATCCTGCTCACAACCACAGGGCTCACAGGTGGGCAGGAGGGGATCCTACCCTCCCAACCACATTCCTGAGATAGTCTTTGTCTTATATCCAAGAAGTGCAATTTGATGGACATTATTTGCCCAGGAAGCAGAGCCTTAGGGAGCAGGCAGCCTCTGTCCCAGCTGAGAGTGCAAAAAAAATGCATTCTCTTACCTGTTTTCCTCCTGTCCCCAAATATCTTGCAGTCCTGTCTGCAGAGACACCAAAGATGTTAACAAAAAAAAAAAAAAAAAAAGGTCTTATTCTATAGACTGTCCTGTAGGTGGGAGAGAGTTTGCATCCCCTCAAACAGAAGCAGGAACTGGACCAGGACTTTTCGTGACAATGGAAAATGCTCACTGTAGGAGACAGTCATGAAGACTACTTTTTCCATCATCCTTTTTGAGCAAAACCATCCAGAGCTGATCTTTGCTGTGCTGAAATCACTGATACCCATGTGCAGGAATGATGCTCACAGACTGGGTTGGCTGAGGGACAATGGGGAGCCTCATCTTACAGGTGTCTTGGGATGGTCCCAAGCACGTGGAACACTTGGAGAACAGAGCTTCGTCTGGGAGAGCTGGACTGAGTAGGCAGATATCTACATCTGTGGGCACTAGGCTAAGGAACAAAGTGCATTAACCCTTTAATTGAGGACATTCACTTGGGTGAACGCCTCCCTCTTGAGTGACACATCCAGCTTTGGACTCGCCTCCTCTTCCTAAGGGGACATCAAGTTCCAAAATATCCATCTGTAAGTTGTCGTAGGTGGGGCAGATGATCCTTCAAACCTCACTTGGCACAAGGACAGTCTACCAGACAGGGCTGAACCTCTACCCAACAGTTAACACGTGTCCCTGTGGTAGGGTACACCATTACAGTCCTGGTTGCATCAATATGGGAAAGCTTCCCCTGGAAAGGTTTTCAGTGTCCCCTTTCTCCATCATTATTCTCCTGATGGAGTAAAAGCTGAATAAAGGTCACTGGATTCAGGCCTAGAGTAATATTCTGGTAGGCACTGAAATTGCTTCCTCAGCATGGAAAAGCAGATCTGTCAGAAGCACACAAGCCTTGCCAATGGCTTTCTGTGCAGGGGACGGGGGAAAGGGGAAAGGAGACCTCCGAAATGTCCATCAGGAGACCATGGGCAAGGCTCTTATCCCACAACCAGTGTCACAAGCATGGCCAGTGCTCACACCCAGAAAATGCTGTAGTTTTACAGGTCTTGGTGAGAAAAAAAAGGTGTCCTGCATGCAGCTTGCTGTGGCCTGATGCTCAGGAGAGGGACACCAGTGAGCCCTGAGATGTTTATTGAGGACGGTACCACCAGCAACCAGCCTTTGCTGGAGGCAAAGCAGGACCATGGGCCTTTTTCTGCTCACCCAGGCACTGCAAGAAACCTCCTACATCTCGGGCTGTGATAGCAGACCTCAGTTTTTTATTACCACTGTTATTGCCAATAACCTTCATTAATGGGAACTGTGCTTTTTGTTCAAGACTACCAGAATAAGAGCAAAGAGATTTTGGCAGAGCTACATGAGACCTGAAAAGCCAGCCCACCTAAAGAGCCAGAGCACAACAAGGTGTCATTAAACAACTTCTCTCACAGTTTAATCACTTAGGATTCATAGATTCATATTTGCTAATTTGATATACTTACAAATATAGAGAAATTGCTGGGATCCTGTGCTTTTTAAAAACTACATAGGTAGATAAATCCGTTTAATAGGTGGCACTAAAGCTAACCAGAGAGTGAGAAGCAGAATTAGAACAGAAATTATTCTACCAGTAAAAGTTAAAATGTTGCAAACAGAATAGAACCAAAACTGGAATTTATTATTATAGAACTAACCCAACACTTTATATTAAATATCCAAATGAATTTAATGATTAGAACCATGTTTCCAGCATGAATTTCCACATCTATGAAAGCAGCCACACAAAGAATTGTCCACAGTAGCCCCAAATCCTTTGTTTTAGCCACTCAATCTCACTGCCAAAGTGCTTGTGGCAAGCAGCTCTCAGCATAGCTGAAATTAATGCACCTCTTGCAGCATCCTCACAGCACATTTCAGGTGTAATGAGGCTTACAAATCTTGAAATGCTTTGTGTCAGCATCTGGGGAATCCACCCCAGATTTGGTAAAGGCAAATATAATACACTTTAAACAGACAGGACAAGTAAGAATTCAGAGAAGAGTAGTATTATTTCAATTTATTGAGGGTCATAGCCTGTATTCAGTAAACTGAACCACCCTTCTCTGTCCAGGGACTTAGAGCAGCTATACTCTTAATACAAGTATTCAGGTAAGCAGTATAAATCCTTGTCAAAGTTTTTATCAGTACCACAAATACACATATATTAGCTTGCATGAAACTTTTGTTTCTACCCTTTTCCAAAGGATATAAAAGCTGGAAATGGTAGAGGTCGAGAGAATTAGAAACTCAGGGCAAAGCAAAAAACTTCTAAATGGTGATATTGTCTCATGACTATTTTCTGGTTCAGAATTCCCCTTTCATCCTTCCATCCCCTTCCCACTGAGCAGCATCATGGCTACTATTTTTAACAGGCTGGGAGTGCAAACTTATCTGACTTCAGGGGTTTTGGTAAAGATTCCAGGCTTGAACCTAGCAGCAGATACAGAGCACTTGTAACATTAAAAACAGGCCCTCTTTTTCTTGACCTCTGTGATTTTTATTACTTATCTGGGTATACATAATCATTTTAAGATGTCTCCCCTTACTTAGCATAAAATAACCATTAATTATTTTTAAAAAGGTAGATAATGAACTTCAGAATAACTATTAAACTTACCCAAGCAGACAAGGGGGAATATGAGGTTATTGTCATGAAGGATAGCTTCTGGCAACTGATCTGAGATAGCTGCTAATGATTTTAATTAGCTTTTGGAAGCACAATTCACCCATTCTGAAGCCAGTGTCCTGCTGCCAGTGACGATGCTTTGGAAGATCGAAAGCAGAAAACATTTTCTGTAATGAGACTTTGTACAACCCCACGTGTCACGCGAGGAGTGATTTGTCTCCCACAGAATTACAGTAGGAAATCTGTAGCTGGAAGGCTTTCCAGCTGTGTACCTCCAGCGGGTAACACACGTGCTCCCCTGGGAAATTGGGGATTAATGACTAGGCAGTAAGATCTGGCACTGTCAGGTGCAAATCTGAAAATCAGCTTTTCCTCCTGGCAAATAATTTCACCTCCTTATTTATTTAATCTCTTTAGGTTATGTGCTTTTCAGAGGGATGTTAATCTCTGCCTACATGTTTGTACAATGCTTAGTATGTAGTAAGGACTTAATCGCGGTTGGGGCTATCAGCCTACAGTAATAGGAATAGTGAAGTAGCAATAAATTGGGCAAAGCAGCAGTAGATGTTGGTCCCTTGGAGGCGGTTGGGATAAAGTCTTCCACTGGAGGACCAAAGCTGGATCACAGTTCAGCAGAAAACCGCAAATCTATGCTAGTGAGGAAAGTGCAATAGGAGAAGATATTTAGACTTATTAAAAAAAAAAAAAAATAATAAAAAATTGCATTCTCCTCTGGAATCTGGTGAACATGTCAATGTTTTGCATGTTTGTACAGATGTACCTGTGCTGCCCAGTGCTGGGAGCAGTCCTGCTGCTGCTCAGGCTCTGGCTGACCTCGCCAGGGGCAAAGGCAGCTATCCCTGCATGTCCTGCAGTCCGCCGCACTGAGAAGCCATCCCTAAGATCCTGAGAGCTGAAAGGAGGTGAGAAATGCATACATGCAAGAATGACAGGCAGCTACCCAGCCGGGCAGCCAGTTTGCAAATGCAGGAACTTACGGCTTCCCAAAAAACAGTCTCCTGCTGAGGTGCCTCAAGTCGGGAGATGAAAAGCTGAGGGACCCAAAAGCAATAATATCTTTGGAGGCTTTCAGCATGTCTCAGCAGGACAGTTAGCAGAGCTTGATGGCCCACAGTACACGTTGATGGCAGAGCTTTGCCATCCTACAGCACCTTCAACATCTCCATTACGGTTCAGTCGGGAAGAGCCAAGAAAAACCCAGCAAACCAGGGGAAAGACACTTGCAAAGGACTTCAAAAACTGCCTCATGTCAGAACATACTGCATAACTTGGAGAACTTCAAAACGGCCTCACTCAACACCCCTCCAGGTCTGCAGCTACCCTCTAATGCATGCACTTCAGGAGGCAAGCTTGAAGCAACAGCTGAGACAAGGAAAAGTTGGGCCTTCAACACAGGCAGCTGTTTACAGCAGGGGAATGCAGGAGGAAAAAACATGCAAGGAATGTATATTACTGGTGGGGAAAGAGACATTTAGGCTAGGAGATATTTAGACTAAGAATTAACTAGCTCAAATGTTTGTGTTGAATTTTTGTCCTGGTAGGACAAAGACAGAGATGTCCTTGTGCTCAACAGGTAATAACTGCTGTCCTTCCAGACCGTGGGGGAATTTGGAGTATTTCAGGAGGAATCAGTGGATGCAGAGGTGGGATCACCAACAGTTTTGAACACAGCATGACTTTATGTTGACTGATGGAATCATAAGTAGATATTGAACATGTTATTATTTAAAACAGATCAAAGATAAGAGGAATTGATCAGAATTTTCACTGAAAATACAAATGAAAGCTGTGAAATAGGTTTAGTATTTTCTACAACTTAGAAAATTTTGGGGTTACTTTTATTCCTTCTACTATAAATCATTGGGCCCAGAGCACATGTTTAAGTACTTTGCTGAATCAGGGCCATTATGAATAAGAGCCTGGCAATGGTCCTTTGTTAATGAGTTTCCAGGAAATGTACAATTGTTTTTAGAAGAAGCCTAATGAAGACAGATTTGTATGAGATCTCATTTGATGCAGCCAGAAAACCCAAACTCATCAACCAAACAAAAGCACGGGAGTAATTTTTTTTTGGTGTCTGATTATACTTCCAGGAGTGCTGGTGTGTAATGCTTTCAAACTTTCATTGAACTTTACTCTCTCACTCCAGGCAATTATTTTTCCTTGATGTCTGATGTTGAATGATATACGTGCACCTGCATGATAATGGCTGGTTAGATATATCTTTACTGAGCTGGGAAAACCCAGAACGTCACCTCTAGACTTTACCATATTATTTCTTTTATGGCTCTGGTATGGATACCTTCTCTAAAAGCTACCGGTAGAGCTTACATTTGTCAGGGGAAATGTGGGTGTTTTATCATACCAGCTGTTTAAAGTCTCCTACAACTTTGCAAACTGCTTTAAGAGTCCTTGCTTTTATCACTGCTCAAACTTCCAAGCAGTCACCAGAACAAAGGAAAGAACAGCTGGGAAGCTTTAAAAGCAGCAATGTTTGCCATTTCACTCAGGTTATGAAATGGCATAATAATTAATAAAACTTCCCCTCCTCTTTCACCCCACTTCACTGCACAATCACTTTGGAACAGGACTCCTTGCTGCCCCTTCCACTGAGTTTCAGCAGTTATATTTTCCTATTCCAAAATAGCAATTATTACTATCATGTCACATACATATCATGCTAGGGTCCCACGTCAACCTGCCAAGAGGCAGTGTGCTTGAGGCACTTTTTTATTAAGCATAAGCAAATCTTCTGGTATTTCATTCATCTGAAGAAGAAATCCTGCAGAGGAACAGAACACACATGGCCAGGGGAGGAGAGAAATATTTTGCTTCACTTCAGCCATCTAGAAGTATCTCACATAGGTGAATCATACGGGCTCCACCTATAGCCAATGCAAAGACCTGGGGCCTCTGAAGGGTGATTTATCTCAGCTGCCACAGACACCTCTCTCAGCATGGGATGAATCATTCCTTGACCCTCTCCTTCTCGCTCCACCGACTAGAGAAGGATATCTGGCGTTAGCCAAACTTGCAGGCAGTTGCAGTTATGTCAAGCAAATCCCGTCTGGGCAGTGCGGTGGTCTGTCCAGCCTGGTTTTCCATCAGAATTTCCATCAGCGGATGATGACAGATGCTCCGCAAGGATGCAAAACAAAGAGCAGCAGCGAGATCTGTAACATACGGGGCTGCACAGTAATAAAGTGTGAAGAAAATTGCTTCCTTCCCATCCGCGGTGATTAGCGTATGCTCTGAAGTATGGGGGCTGAATTGATGGCTGCTGTAATTTTATCCCAACTGAAGCTGCTGGAGTAGATTTGAAGGGTGGAAATAGTGCTGTGAATCCCTAGAAGGTGAGGCTGGGTCCTCCTAAAGGACCCAGAGGCTTGAAAGACTGCTTGTAGGGAAACTGAATTGTGGGACTTTAATGGGAAATAACAGCGATCATGTTTTCACACAGTACATGTTTTGAGAATTATCGGCAACAGGTACAATTCTGAGTATTTCCCAAAGGCACTTAGGTGTCTTAACTCCCACTAAATACAAATATAGGCATTGAAATAACTGTGGTTTTAAAATTTTTCTGGAAATTAATGCCAGGACTGGTGTGTTTGGCTTTTTGCTTTGCTCAGGGCATCCCCACGGCTGCTGTTCTCCATCCCAGTGGGACACTCTCCTTGCCATGAATAGAGTCCTCCCTCCAACAGATGAGATAGGTCCTTTATTGATACAATAGCATGTCCATCTTCCAGGGATGTGTTGCTCTTGCTCAGAAATGAGCTGGTGAGATCCCCAAGATGTTCAGCTCCCCAAACCCCAGGCTAATGTCATCTTCTCCCCATGGTGACCTCTCATATGGCGCTGGAGGAAGGGATGGCCAAACCTAGCCTGAGATCTTTTCTGTTCAGCAGAGCATAGTTTTGCTGTGACCACACAGATTTGTGGCATTAACAAGCATCTTTGCAAGGAAAAACACTCGAAGCACGTTAAGTAACACAAGTACCTGTGTTTCCCAGCCGAGACTTTTCCAAGATAGTGGCAGCGACACTTCCGACAGACAGCGTTTACAAATCATTATTAACAAAACAAAGTACTTTAAAGAGAGTCACCCCAGGGCACTCTGGCCTCTGTTAAAACAGACTTTTCAAAAACATTTATGGACTTAAATAAAACTCATTTCAAAACGCCAGCAAAATTGCCTCCAGGTTGCACTCTGGCTTTGCTACCAGTCTAGTCCTTAAAATTACTCACCAGGAAAGGGAAAGGTTTTTTTCTCAACTAAAGGGTTCCCGTGTGTGCTGCTCGGCTGTGAGAGTCCTGCCAGAGAGCAGCTGGCCAGATGCGGGTGGCTGAGATTTGATGCAGTGTATACACCAGATTGTCATTATTGTTATTACTATTATTATGTGTATTACAGCCTTTCCTGAAAGTGTGCATAGGCAAAGGACACGAGTTAGAAATGCTATAGCAGAGGGACCAAGGCACAGTGAGATAAAATAATTTGTTCCGGGACACACAGGAGGTCAGTGACAGAGCTGGGAAATGAGCTCAGCCTTCCTGAGACCCAAACCGGCCTCTTTAAAACAGGTCTAACTGCAATATTTTTAAGGTGTCCATCACACTGGCATCCAAGTTCCTGTCCCAAGAGCCCAACCTGCACGTAAACCACTGTGCTCTGGAAGCTGTTCTTTATCCTTCTGCCAGTAAATGCAAAAACCTCATTAATAAGAGTGGGAGAAATGGTTGCAGAAATGCATTTGCTGGTAACTTTCACTCTCTAGCTCATATTGTTAACACACTCAGCTCCAAATGTTGGATGGCAGATGGAAATACTCACTGGCCTGATGGATTTATGGATGTCTGAATCCTTGTGGCAGTACATATTGCCTTCAGAACAACATTTTCTTCACAGTGAGCCAAGTCCTGGTGCAGTTGAAGTTATTGGAAGCTTTGCCACTAACTTTAATGGGATCAGGATTTGGATTTGTGTCTGCAGATACAAAATAACCCACTATTGTAAATTTGGAAAGCAAGAGTTGAATTAAATGGGGTGAGACTGAGGAAAAAGAGAGAGAAAACTTGAAGCTCTGGTAAGATTTAGGATTGAGTTTTGCCCAATCTCTGTGTCTCCTTATTCTGAAGGAGGTAGTCCCACAACCACTCAGATGGTATGAGCAGATCAGCATTTAGCCCAGGAATAAATGTGTTTTCACCTCCAGGCAAGTAGCTGTAACCTCAGCCTGTACCACTGGTGACCAAAAGCTGTTACTCGTGTGGCATTTGCCTGGTGCACTGTGTGAAACCTGGTGTTGTTCCCTGTCTGGTTTCCAGCAGATAATTGTCTACAGCATATAAAAATTCTTAAATCCAAGTATAAGATGGACACATTGCTATATATAGCAGGGAACTGAACTGAACAGGGGACTTTGGCCTAATAACAGTCCAAACACTTTCTTCGAAATAAACCTGTAGAAGAAATAGGAGCAGGGATAATTGAGTTTTAGATAAGACAAGCCCAGGCTTAACACTCCTGTGTCACAGACCCCAGGACATGCCAGCAGTCCCCTTTTTGCTGTTGCTTCCTCACCTGAAATAGTTGGCCTGGGAGGCATTGCTTACTGCAAGCATTTCTGGTTGGGCAAATATCAAGAAGCACAATACATTTCAGAGAACTGACACTTCTGGGGTGGTTTCTAAAATATTTGGTGTAAAAACATGGTTATAAAACTTATAACAATCTAAATTGGTACCCTGGTGGCAGACAGAGAGGGCAGGATGCTGCTTTGGTGTACGCACATGCTACCATGGAATTGCAGCACTAACACGCAACAAGCAGAGGTTGGAGATGGTCCCAGAAGTCAGCACTCAGTTGTGTGGAGCGACATCATTTCCAGGCTCAGAAGTGAAAGGATGAATGTGGCAAATTGGCCTTTTATGACAAAGTTTCTTTTACCTCTTTTACCAGTGATGGGGGGTTTATGTTACAAGATACCTCAGCATGTGAAGGTGGGTTTCGCAGTCAAAGCAAACCAGAAGGAGCTGATAACATTTGGACTTGGCTCCTGACATTGCCTTGGTGATTTTGAGGCTGATGTGAAACCACCGGGGAAGCTACAGATGCATTTGGTGGGGCAAGGGTGGTGTGTCATCTCCCAGGGAAGAACACTTTACCTAAAAGCTATTTCAGAAGCTGAAGCAAAGAGCATCCATCAAGTTCTCTGAGCATCTCCAATCTAGCTAGAGAGGAAAAAAACAACGAGCACAAGTCTTTTCACAGCTCTGCCTTGAAAGGGAAGATGAAATCCATCCTCCTGAGCTGCTCGGCTCGGCCAGCTCCAGCTGTGAGCTTGCAGACTCTCTCCTCCCTGGGCAGAGTGAGATAGCAATGTGGGAATCACCGCCTGTGGCTGATTACACAAGGCAGGTGTGATGCCAAGAACATCGTCACCCGCTTTGCTTGCCAAGTACCTGGATGCAGCACAAACAATCGCATCCTGCAGATAGCTCCGTCAGCCGATGAACGCATTCCCCTTGGAGGTAGGATGACTGAACATACAAACTAATGTGCTCGTGAGCCTTTCATGTGCAGAGTTGTAACAGATGTTTAAAGATCATCCTCTGGCACCGGGAAAGTGTCTAGGAGGCCCTGGATAGGAGTTTTCTTGGCACATTTTATTTTCAGATGAGCTGAACAGGGAAAGTTCCTGTTAGTGGTTATTTTCTGTCTGTGAGCAAAGGGCTTATGGTGAGTGTCCCAGCTCATGTATCAGGGAATGCCAACCAGATAAATGCAACTTTCCTCTTCCCTGTGGGTCCTTATCTCTCAGCAAGCTTTAAAAAGATCCTTAAGACATCCTTTTTAGTGACACTAACAATTAAAAACCTGCAGCTCGAAGCACCTTGCACTTTCCCTGACAGTGATCCACACAAATGTGAATCACAGGTGATGCCCATGAAAATCTCGGCCAACAACAATAGGGATTTATGCAGAAATTATGTTGAAGCTGAGGAAAAGATGCTGGTGTGAATGTGTTCTCCAGGGCTGGTCCCAGACCCTAGACACTTCAAAATGCAGTGTTACAGACCCCATTACATATGGTGGTCAGTCTCTTCAGTAAAACTTCTCCAGCTTGGCAGCTCCCTTCTCAATAACTAAGTCAGAGTTATAGCAGACTTATCTTCTGATGCCTTGATGCAAAGTCAGCCCTTGTGCTAACTAAACACTTGCCAACACCACATAAACATGAACCTTTTCATCTCCCTGTGATTCCCCTACCAGCAGATCCCTGGGTTTGTTTTGGGATGCAGAGATAGTGGGCACAGCACATGGATGGCCTTTGGGACATGACTGGAGGATGCAACTCCTGTCTCAGTGCTCCATTCAGTAGGGCTTGTCCTCAGAGCTCATCAGGAGACCATGACCCTGCACTGATGTGTAAGTGAGGGCAGAGTGTGTGAGAACCACCATTATGTGACTCTCGTGGCCAGAGATGGCAACAGCAGGTCACGCAAGCTTTAGAAAACATGGCTACTTATTTGAACACCTAAAGGGTGAACCCCACTGATTCTGGGTGAGGACCTCATTGCAAACGTGGCCTGATGTTCCTCTGACTTGCTTCTCCATGTGCAGAGGGGAGATGCCCACAGATCCTTTCTTCAGTCTTGTCCATCTCCTTGCATGCTCCCCAGTTTATGGGCTCTCTTCAGTTGTAGGTATACTTGATTTGCAGGTTGCTGAGAGTTTAAAGTTCCTATTTGCTGTTTCTACTGAATAGTCAAATGTCTGGCACAAACAATCAGAACCACATCTAACTGAAGTCTGTATTCAGGGTATGAAACATTATAGCAACAATTTAAGCTGTTTTACTGAGGACTGCCCATCCCACCACGAAATAATGCCTGCAGGGCATCACCACATGCTGCAAAACCTACTGGGGCAAGTCCTGTTTAATCAGTGAGGGTTTTTTTGTAGGGCAGCTAAAACATCTTCAGCTCACTTGATGGGTTTGACTAGTTTACTGTGGAAGCACCTATCTTTAAACAAGAAGGACCATTTATCCTCAGGATCTGATCTAGAGCCACGGCAAAGCACTACGACCCTGATTACACAAAGCTGGGCACAGACTCCTACTTATTGCTGCAAAAATTTAGACCTTTTTCATGCTGTTGTTGAGTAGAGACAGACACAGACATAGATAAGTAGGGCATAAAAGAAATCTCTCTAATGGATTGGAACACCATGGAAGAAACTCGCTCCCTCCCTCCTCTTCATTTATCAGTGGTGTGTTTTGAACACCAGATTTTGGTAACAGGATATTTCACTATTAAGTTGTAAGGGGAAACCTAGCATTGAATGGCCATCAAAGTTAAAGGGAATTTTGCCTCAGGTGTCAAAAGAAGGACAGAGCCCTAAAATAAGCATGTTACAACTTCTAATGAAAACTGGAGGCCATTGCTCTCAGTTTGTTTCAGTGAAACAGTGATTTCTCTCCCACTATTCTGGGTTTTGTTTTTAGCAATGGGACTATAACACTGTAAGTTTGTTTGCTGCCCCACTGAACATGGAGTTTAATTCATGGATGTTTATAAAGTGCTTTAAGATCTGCAGCTGGATAAGTGCTAAGTAGTCTTATTGCTGTAATACAGATGAATTTGCTTATCTCTCATGTAAATCAGTTTAAAACATTACCCTGAAATTAACAGCTCTGGGGTTAACAATGGGCTCAACCACACACTAAACTGCGGCACTTATCATATCACAACATTACCCTTATTAATTACACGCCCTGCTGTGGTTTTTGGACCAAAATCAGCTACACTTCAGATATGGGCAGCCGGACAGCGCCGGGAGGAAAGCGTTTGTAACTGCACGACACATATGTTAATCGTGAAATTAAACAGATGGCCCAGTCACTCATCAGTGAAAGTCCACCAGGGGCTGTAAGAAAGAAGGAGATTTCCTATGTAACATAACAATTTGGACATCAGAAGGTTTCAAGTTACAAGATTTTTCTTTATCCTTCACCTGAAACTTTTAAGGGGTAACGTCAGGGAATTTCATCCGGACTTCAGATACTAATCTAGTTTTATGCTGTTTTGATCTGTCTGTTGAGAGCTGGCAGCCATCTCCGCCGACTCCACGTAAGTGTACATCTTTCGGCAGATGGATCGTCCCTTTGCAGCCACAGAGATGTGTCTGCAGCTTGCAAATCCTCCCTGTCTCCAGAAACCCTTGCACGTGATGAGCTCATAAAAGAATAAGACCCAGCACTGGCTGCACCATGCACCGGCAGGACGGGGTTAGGGGCTGAGGTGCAGGGGAATGGGAGCAAGTGATTGTTGCTCATTTGTGCATCTCTGCTGAAGCCACAAGCGTCAGATCTAACGTTAAACCTGGTTTCAGGCTGCGTAACTGCTAAGCTCACATCAAACTCACTGCAAGTTTTGCTTACCCTAAGCAGCAAGCACAAGTAGTACCTACTGCAGTATTGCCTGGCGTAAAGCTGTAAAAAAAGGGGATAATGGGTCCAATTAAGATTAAAGTCAATTTATGTCTGAATTCTGCATCCTTCTTCACTTATAGACATGAAAGGGATGATTATCAATATTTTTAAACGCATATCTGGCAATGGTTAGCAGTTCTAACCAAAGTCAGGACTCTGATGCACACATGCACGGTAGAGACAGCCTGTACACAGAATGATTTACAATCTAAGAGGACACCAAATAAAGACTAGATGAAGGGAAGAAAGGGTTATTATCCTCAGAGCACCTACAGCCAAACTTTCAGTGGTATTTAAATGCCTACTGGTGTTTGCAAAACTTGACATCTAATTCCCTTTGAAAACCTGTTCCAGATTTACAGAAGTGGTCAGCTCTCCCAATTGGAGATACATTTTCAAAAGAGCTCAGATCCTAATTAGGCAACAGGCGGGTTTTCAGAAGTACCCAGTGTGGGGCTTTGAGATGTTTTGGAAAAATGGGAATAAGAATCAAAACAGGCATTGGGGGTATGAAAAAACAGGTTTATACAGTCTCTATCAGTTGCAGTTTGAGATTATATGTTTGAACTTAATCAAGAGCCTTTCTATGATGAAATTATTCATTTTAACTTAAATTAAGCAATTATCCACCATCTTCCCTTTCTACAGTGCAGAAAACCATGTATAGATTTTTCTTCCCATCACATCAATTTTCCTATACAGAACAGTTTGTGGAAATGCGAGCATTTTTCTGTCCGTTTAATATTTACAGAAAGGGGATTTTTGTTTTATTATATTTTATTCCAAAGTCATCATAATTTTTTTAGTTTCCTTATGAATCCTGAAGTTTTCATTTACCTATGTTCCTTTTAAAAGTAACTGGGATTTAGCGGATGCATTAGAGTTTATATTTTAAAAATATCAAGGAGTATGAAAAAAAATGCTCATTTTACTTATATTTTCCATGTGCAATACAATGATTTCACAATGATCCCAAATTAGAGAGCGGTTGAGCAAAACAGGTGTGAAATGCAGAAAAAAGACATCTCTCTGAGCTTTTTCCACACAGCCACTAGACGCGCAATATTAATTTGAATTTTTGTCATTTTTCTTTCAAGTAGAACAAAAAATTCTGGATCTGCTATTGAAACATTACCTAGTTATTCTTTTGCTGGGAAAAGATCACATAGTGGATTTTCCCAGTAATAATATCAGCTCAAAACCCATTATTGCCAGATCAATGTCTCGTACTGGGCTCTCTGGGTCCTATGTAGGTGCCCCTGTGAGTGGCCTAAAGTTTCAGACTGGGGTCTCTTGGACCGTGAAATCAGAGGGGAGAACATTTCACCTTCCTTAAGGGTTGATCTCTGCAGAGCCTTGAGCTTCACTGGGCAGCGTTGAGAGCTCTGCTAGGTTACAACAGGAAAATCAGGGTGTGGTGTGTCTGTCACCATGTCTAACAGGGCTCCTGACAAGTGCAGGACATGGGGGCCGTGTCAGTTCTCAGTATCTGGCACTGGGACTACTCAGGGTGATGGTACCCCCTATGCAGAGCAATGAAAGGTGAGCCCAAGCTTGGTGAACTGGTCACGTATAACGTACCTTGTACTTGGGCCCAGGTACCAGGGAAACATCCTGAAAGCCACATACTGGTCTCTCTATGACTGGGAAAAAGCTATCTGTGTCCACAATGAAACATCTGGGAGGGGTGCCCCGAATCCCCACTGCCTGCTTAGTTGACTAGCTGGGTGTATTAGGATGGACCACACTTACATTTCACACTCGTTTTGAAGAGGGGGGCAGGTGAAGGATTGCTCCTCATGTGCAGAGTCATATCAGTTTCTGGGTCCTGCTTAACCTGTCAGGGGAACAAGATGTCTCTGCTGTCTCACCAAGGCAGTGATGCACAGAGCAGGATCACAGCAACATCATCATACAAAGCCCAACTGCAATTGCCCAGGAGAAAACCCAACCAATTGATCAACTACTGTCATCATACAGGTGTGGGAACACACAGCCATGAGCAGGGCAGGTACCCTGCAAACACACAACTGGCACTGCCCCATAGCCAAAGTCTGAGTCTTGTGGGCAGGGTTTGCTTTGAAGGCTCATCACCTTTTAGCAGTAATATACTACAGGTGGAGAGCAGAAAGACCTTCCTAATGCACAAAACTGAAATCAGATGTTCAACCCAAATTCTTCACTGAGAGGATTTGTGCCATAAGAAATCTCCCCTCTTGGGTTGTACCAACACCTAACTGCCAGCATAGAGGGAATAACAACTGGGCATGCACTGAACAAACAACACTGCAGTTCTTGTAAAACACTTACTTTAATTTTCTTCTCCTTTTCCTCTCCTCCATTTTTTAGCTTGTAACAGCAAAAGGTGTTGGAACCGGAGGCTGTCTGATGTTGTCACATTGCAGAGGATCAGATAAGATGATCTCACAAAGTCCCCTCAACCTGTTTATCCTCCAGGTCTGTGATAGGATTCAATTTCCTGGGGATTATGACCAGGTGGGGTTAATGGTGCTCAGCTGCAAAGTAAGTCATCAGCTCCTCCCAGCTGGTCAGTGTTTATCCCTGCATGTCATTCATGACTGCTGCCCTCTGGGTCTCAGAGCCCTGAAAAAGCCATTATGTTTTTCCATAACTGTCTAGGCGTGCGTTCTCCCCTGGGAAAGTGCTAGAAAGAAAGCCCAGAAGTAATCATCCAGCATTGCAGGACAAGCACTCCTGAATATGGTGCCTTTATTTTTCGCACTGAGCTATTAATTAAAAGCCATAGTGCTCTAATCATGGTCACCTTGCAAATAATTTCTTGTTGATTAGAGAGGTCTTCAGACACTGCTTATTCCTGGGACACGCTGAGGCAGCAGGTATCAAGCAGTCCTTTATCAGCACAGGGAACGCTAGCTGGCATCTCACAATCTGTGGAAGGCAGGGCTTGGCTGTCTCTGCCCGCACAACATGACCTTGCTGTCAGCACAGCCTGGTGCTAGGGTGCCAGGGGAGGAGTTCTGAAATGCCTGTGCCTGCAGCTCAATCGCCAGATGGGGACACAGGCAGAACTGGGACACTGGGATGGGGCAGACAGACAAAATGCCCAGGAAGCAGCAAGGATCTCGTGACACTGGAGAAGACAACACACCCCAGAGTCCTCATCAATCCAATCTGAAGAAAAACTTCACTAGATCCAGCATCAGCTTGACCTGGAGCAAAATAGATTTACTGCAGCTGTGTGCCTACATTGTCCAGCCCTGCAAAGTGCATCCGCCAGTGCTGAAAGATTTTCCAGCATTCCACCCACCTCCTGCTCCGGGAGCAGCTCCCAGCAGGAGAGAGGAGCTGAGCTGGGAAGGGGTTTTCTTGCAGTAATAGTAGGGCAGGCTAACCAAAGGAAAGTCTGTGCCAGTCCCCAGCTAGCCACAGGCACGATTTCTGATCTTCATGAAATCATCAGCCCTCCATCCTGGGAATACAGACTCAGCTACACCGCCCAAAGGACCTGTTTTGCAAACAGCAGGGAGAGGGGAATTTCTTTCCCTTAGTGGGCAAATTATGTACTTAATAAGAAAGATTATTTACCTAAAGGGCTTTAGCCAGTTCAAACCTTAAGATCTGAAGCATCTGGGCCATGGAGCCCCATCGCTATGCATCCAGGCAGGAGGCATAGGCAGAGACTCCCCCCCACCAGCTACCATGGCTCCTGCAAGGCAGGACAGCTGCAAATAAATGTGGAACTCATAAAACTGAAGGGGCTCTGCAAGCTATTAGGTAATTAAGCAAAGTGAGGGCTCGGAGCACCCAGCTGCTGCTTCCAGCCCATGGCTGTGCTCTCTTTAGAGTCTGATTGGATAAAGGATTTTTATTAACTTCATATTTTTGCTTCTAATTTTCCCCTCTTTGCCTTTCATATTGCAGGCCCTGAGCTCCTCTGGTCTTGTGGTGATGTTTATTGGCACTGGCAGGTTGCAACACCCCTGCAGGCTTCCCACAGACAAACCCCAGAGTGCAGACCACGAACCGAAGCGACTTCATACGCTGTCTTTGCTGTGAAATTGCTCAGGCACTTCCCTCCTGGTTTTCCTCTCGCCCTCCCCACCTACCCAGCTGGAGCCTCCTCCCCCCCCACTGCACCTCTCCTTTTCCAGCAGAAGAGGCAGCAGGCCCAGAAAAGCAGCTGGTTTGCAGGGCATCACTAAATTCCTCTTTTCACTGCTCCTTGGGGCTGTGGTTCGAGGTAGGAAACAAGCCCCAGTGGGATGCAGCAGCTGCCACTTCTGCATAACACAGGACAGACTCCAGACAAGGGGAGGGACAGAAGGAGGGTGGCTTCAAAGCAGCAGCAAAAGGCTTGGACTTCTGCTTTTAGTTCTACCATAGACCAGCTTCATCTTCAAGGTCATATAAATCTACCCTATCCAACCTGGACACCTGGGAACTTGCACTTTGACTCCTTAAATACACTCCTGTTATCTTCAGAGTGGATGCATAAAAGATTAAAAATGCAAAGTTATATTTTTGGTGCCATATTGCCACTGTTTGGGCACCTACTATCTGCTCCAGAGAGCTCCCCAACCTTCCTTTGCGGCTCAAAAGAGTCCTGAGCACCTTTCTGTAAGCTTTTCACAGCTTGGAGAAGTTGTGCTCTGGGATTTATTTAACCTCCTGCAGTTGCTTGTTGTGCCCCATCGAACAATGGGCTCCAGTTTGCGAGCAGGCTGGATTGGCTAAATTGGCTTATTCTTCACGATGCTCACAGGCACATCTGTTAACAACAGCTGGCTGCGAGCCCAGGCTCCCCTTTTTTTAATATCGCTTTGGGTTTTTACTGGTAGTGTCTCTGGACAGTAGAAGGCAAAGAAAGAAGCAGCAAACCCCCAGAGTGCCACCAGTGAATCCAAATAAAAGGCAAACGGGAAAGCGCCTGTTTGACTAGCAGTGGTGCCCAGTTTTGGTGGCCCTCCAGCTACTTGTTAGAATAGCAGGGGAGTGGCTGGGTCACTTGATGATTTATTTCAGCCCCTTGTCCTGGTTAGAAGGAAGCATAAAAGATGCTTTGTTTCCATGAACAGGAGATGGGGAGCACTCCAGCTTCCAAATCTCCTGCCTGCCAACGGAGCCTGATGCACTCACCCATGTGGGATCCATTTGAGT
The DNA here is from genome assembly GCF_018691265.1 of Tyto alba. Lineage (NCBI taxonomy): Eukaryota > Metazoa > Chordata > Aves > Strigiformes > Tytonidae > Tyto > Tyto alba. The sequence goes on along the minus strand of NW_024881316.1, from coordinate 45,289,097 downwards.
CTGAAAACTTGACAAGCAGTGTCATAGCAACACCAGGATGTTCCCCCATCCAGCACAGCAGCGGCAGCTTATTCGTTCAGTGCTCAGCTGCTGTGCGCAATCAATGCAACATGTAGCGTGCAACAGGCTTTAAAGACGTATGGGTAATCTCTAGCTGTGTCGAAAAGATGGTCTGTCCACAGGGAGTGCTTTTTGAGCCACACTCAGCATTGTTTAAATCTCTAGGCATCTCGCCTGGTTCTTACAAGCCCTTGTCCCGCCCAAGCACTTGTAAAACTTATGAGCAGAGCCACTTCCACCCTTTTGGGGCTGCTGCTGTATTCAGTGTGAATGTCTCAACCCAGCCTCAGCAACCTTTTTAGGTTCCCACCCTCTTAACAGACTGGATTTAGGACCCTAAAAGTGATGTCGGATCTGGAATGACCCATCTATGACTATTTGCCGATTTATTTATTTTTTTAAAGTCCTTACTCTGATGGTTCCAAATAAAAGCTGAGGGGCACAGAGAGATATAACCAATGCCTTTGGCAGTCTGCGAGCAGCCTGGAGTAGTAGTTCCGAGGAGCAGCGGCTGCTGCCTTCACAGAAATCTGCTGCTGCTCCAAGAGGAAGCAGGCAGGTTCACTTTTGGAAGAGGGCTTATACAGGGCTCCTTTGCAGATGTGCAGCACTGCCATTCCCAGAGCAGTCATGTGCTGGGTAAGCCTATGTAGTTATCATAAACTTAGTTAAAAGGAGTTTGTCAATATGTAGGGTATTTACAAGGAGAAATCCAAAGCGTTCAGGGGTCTGTTAGAGAACCTGCACTAGTAGCAGTCTCTTTTATTTTAAATAAACAAGTCTAAATAATTTAAATATTTTTAAAGTCACCACTTCAATAGAAATGGCAGAGATCTGTGTAGCAGTACCTGTCTGACTTGGATTGTGCTTCCAGTGTCACTGATACACTCTGAAGAGACATGAGGTGTGGTATGTGATGACTGAAATCTGAGATTACCCCAAGGAAGTAATACACCATTATTTAAAAACATTTTTACACAGTCCTTCGCAATCTCTGAACAATGTTACTGTTCTCTCTGATGTGCATATTACTTCATGGGGACATTTTCTGCAGTTACTGAGGCCACCTGGCATTATTACCCATACTCTACAAAATGGAAAAGCCCAGACAGGTCAAAAGGCTGGCCCAAGTCATGTAAATGAAGAGTTGAGAGTTCAGTTTCAGTTTCTGGACATAGGTGGAAATCATAAAATAAATAAATATATATTGAAAGACTCAGTGATGTGATTAGCTGCATTTTTTTGCCCCTGGTCATTCATCCACTTGTCTCTGCTATACTGAAGGTCACTGCAATGAAATGTTTCTCTTACCTACTGGAAGAAGCTTTTCTCCAGGCAAAAGATAAAAGGCTTTTTCTTGTCACATTGCAGCCCCTAAGGTAATAGTCAAGAGAATAATATGGTGAGCAAAAAGCTCTGCTCAGAAATGACTCAGTCCATGCTAGTTAAGCTGACACTGAGCTTCAGTGATTTAACTTTGCTGTGTAATGCCCATTTATCAGCCTGGCCTGAGCCCAGAGACATCCGAATCCTTCCTTCATCCTCAGTCTCAGGACAGCACCAGACACTGTTGGGAAGGACCACCCAAAAGGACCTCAGCTTTTCAAGATTTTGTTTTCTAGTGGGAAAGGAGCAGCTGTATTTCCGTAGTTTCAAGACTGTCAGACATCGCAGATTGTCCCATCACCACTGGCACCTCAAAGGGGTAACACTCTTCAACGTGACTTGTTGGTTTTGGCACTCACTACACCTGGAGACGGCCAAGCCCAAGCTCCAGCTGACCTCACCATGCCTATCTAGGTCAGCCTGCAGCTCCCTTCCCCATGGATATTTCCACCTCTGAGAAGCTGCCTACCACCACCTGGCTAGTAGTGACTCCAGTGAGCTTTAATGACAAAGAAAAAAAATCAACTTTAAAACCCCCTTTTTATTTTTGCTGTTTCCTTTAGTGTTGGTATGTTCTTAAACTACCAGCTCTTGCAGGCCAAGGATGCTGTGTGGCTGCCTGGAATGCGCTTAGCACTCTGGAAGCACTGCCATTAACAACTAATAAATGTCAAGATAAACTCCATAATCACTGATTGTTGCATCCAGACCTGAAAGCTCCGTGGATTGCTTCACCTTTAAGCAAAGCCACCACCTCACTGGATTGACACATTTTTTAGGGCCAGAAGGAACTATTAGACTTTGTAACTCAACCTCAAGGGACAGATTTCAGGCAGAGAGCATCTAATATCCACAACAGACTTGCTGGAAAGCAGCTGAGCACAGGGCTCGAATATGGGTACAACAGTCCCAATGTGTTACTATGGACTGCCCATGTTCAGCCATGAGCTGATCACCATCACAAGGTGACCTTGTAATCCTGGTTACCTGCTGGTCCAATTAAATTATGGACATCTGCAATATATAAGCCAAGAGACTCCCTGTGTCCTTGCGGTGTGCAAGTTGTATTTTATAATGATTCCAAAACAGTTCTAAGTGAAAATAAGCCACCCTGCACAAGAGCTAACACAGGCGGAGTGCAGAGCCGAAAAAGAACTGGAAAAAATTAACTTCTGGTATATATTTCCTACGGTTCTTTTCAGTTAACTCACTGCAATGCTTAAAATACTTCCTTGCCATATGAATCTGCTGCGGTATATTTAACACATTACCGGTATAAAATGATTCAAGCACAAGCTTCTTTTATCAGTGAAGTCCAAACTACTTTCCTCCCTCTAAACAAGTGATGGAGCTAAACCAAAACCACAGATCTGATCACTCCCTGAACATTTGGGCAAGTTTGGATCTTCAACCAGGCATCATGTACAGTCCTAATTTGTTAATAAGCCCACACCTAAGTCCCAAATCCAAATGTTGTTGGATTTGGAGGTTGTTCCTTATAACAAAAGTGATCCAAAACTCAATTTTTAGGAGACCTAGGCTTTGAGGAAGTTTGGTTCTGACAAAAAGCAACCACTCGTGGCCTTTCTCTAAACAAAACAGAAAAGAGAAACTGGAATTTTACCCCTCTTGTGTTTGGACAGAAGATTTAATTTTGTTCCAGAATTCTCCTGGCAAACACCATGGTTTGGGGCAAAAGAGTAAAATTTTACAAGGTGAGTAAATTATATATGTCTTTAAGGATTTGTCCTAAAAGGATTTTTGATTTTTTATTTTTATTAAGGAAACTGTACCAAGTCTCTTTTTTTTTTTTTTTTTTTTTTTTTGGCATGTTCAACCCTTTTCTACTAGTTTTGATATCAGCATAGTGAGAACAAATGGATAGAGATGAGCGATCACAGGACAGTTTGCTCTTTGCCTTGGTCTCATTAAGAACAACTAGTTCCTTGGACAGACCTTGCCAATGGCCTCTGCTGACATGTTGCTAGAGTGGTCCTCCCCAGGCTGCCATGTCCCCCCATGATGCTCCCAGGGATGGTGTAGGAATAGGCATGCTCCTGGGACCACTTCACCCTGTCACAACAGGTGACGCTGTTTTAGAGGCTGACAGAGTTTGATAGCATGAATGTAACCAGATTGTTAGTCTCCAAGGCAAAGAGTGACTCCTGGCAATGTTTGTTTTATTAATACAGATGTAGCCATTGAGGTCAATGAAACAAACTGGAGTGACAGACACATTTAAGTACCCTGAGAGATGAAGGCTGAAAGAAGACAAGAGTCTGGTCAAAAATCCTCTGCTTTTTCACTAGATGGGAATAACACAGGCAGCAGCACTTAATGCTATATCACTAACCCAAAATCTCAATTCTGGGCAAGATGTTGAGCTCTGAGACCATCCTCAGCCTCCCAGACCCAGCCATTATCTCTTTTTGCCAATGTTGTCAATATGACTCATCCGATGCTCTGGAAACCCCTAAACTCTGAAGTGGAACAAGTCAAACACATGCTATAGAGTCTGTCAGAAAAGACGCATATCCCTTCTGTCTACTATACCCTGTTATAGTAATCATTGTCAATAATTTTAAGATCCCATTCTCATCCTTGTTATGCCCTGTCATGAATGTGTTCCCAGCAGAAAGATCAAAGGGGAAATCCTAAGACCACCTTGTCCTTCAAGTGCTTTTCAAAGGATGACATGGTCTGAATGACCCCATGCCACATGTGCCCTTTATCTTCCAGAATGTGTTGCACAGGCCATCACTGCACACTGAAATCACATTTCTGAACCTCTGCGCAGCTTCCTGGTCTGACCATCTATACCACAGATGAACGGTATGCCAGGCTCTCACCACTCATGGCATCACTGTCAAAGTCAGACTGCTTCACCATCAAGAGAATGCCTGGACAGCCCATGTATGGCACTCGGGGACTTCCCCCTTAACTCTTTTCAACATCCTTGCTCCACGTGTTCCCACACAGATAGACTTGTTTGGGGAAGTTTTGCTTGGGTTCTTTCACACTCTGTCACCCCAATTCTCTGTATCACAACAGAAGAGACAGAGGGAATATATTTACCTACTCAGTCTGGAGTATTAGCTTAAATTGCCAATGAAAGTCAGTTTGCACTAACTCACCAAACTCTGAGCTGGCCAAGGAGGACAGACAGCTGAGAGCACAATATTTTAAACCCTCTTGCACAACTCCCTAGAATAGACTTGTAAGAATCCCAAGTATTTGAGTTTATGCTCAGAGAAAGTTCTTCACATCAGAAGACCTTTTGCATGTGGTTGCAATGCTCTGAACCACTGTGGGTTTCTAGCAGGTTCCCCAGAAGCTCTAAAGAACAGCTTTTTTTTTTTTTTTCCATCACAGTTTATTTTTGTGCATCTATTTAGCAGAAATTACACACTTCTACAAGTCACCTAACTTGTGCTTGGAAATCATGATTTTGTAGACCTTCTGGCTTCAAGCCTATAGGAGATATGTACACCTACTGCCCCTTGGGTGCTCAGTTGCCTGGTGGTGGATCAGCTCTCTTTGGACACTGTGGGCTGAAGTCAGATCTCAGATGGTCACCCTGACCCAGTTTCAGAGCTGCTCCTCATTTGCTCCATCTCAGATCTGCATGACTAATGAACAAACAAGGAGGAGACTTTAAAACCAATCCTGAGTAAGACAGCATTTCTGTGTTTCAGGTTCCTCAGTGTACTCCTTGGTGGTAAATTCCTCTGTGTTGACAGAATGCCACCAGCCTCCCTAGGGCTGATATAGAGGCATCTCAATACATGAAGGTCACCAAGACATTGCTGCCAATATTTTTTTTGTTGTTGCTCCTTTTTTTTCAGTCCAAGTTTCCCTCTTATTTTAAACTGCTTTCATCTCCCTCTGTCTCTTCAGTACTATCTCATTGTGCATCTGTTTTCCCTTTGCATGTTGTCCCTTCCCCCTATGTTTACTTTTGTAAGCAGACTGTTGTTTTTATTCAATTCCCCTTGGTTTTCTTTAGGTTTTTCTGTTCTTCTAATCTTCTTTTCTTCTCCGCAGCTCTCCCATTCTCTTCACTTACCTTCCATCCCAGAGTGCTGCAAGAGCCCTGTTTCCAATTATGTCAGTTTTGTCTTGTTTACTAGACTTTTCCTCTTCCCTATGTTGCACAGCAGTCACCCTTTTTTTTTTTTTTTTTTTTTTTTTTTTTTCCCTTGTTGATAAGAAGCCAGGAAGCTACTTCTTCTTCACTGTTGCTGGTTTTATTAATTTAAATATTTTTCTTTCCCCAAGAAATAGAGTAGATGGCTTTTTAAAAATGTTTACACTCTAATTGTACCAATTGCTGTGGAAATTACTTTCATGCATATTAAACTGTAATAAAGAAGTCCATCTTAATATCCTCTATTTTTCTTTTTTACCACAAAGAACCTCATCATATATAGATCCAATCCTGCTTGCTACCAAATTTTCTTACTAAAAGACGCACAGATGCTGAGCACCCATCAAGCCTTCTTAAAGACTGCCACTGAAAAGTCAGAAGCATCCTTCTGACCTGACAGAAAATAACACAGATTTCCAGTGCAACCTCTTGCTTAGGTCTCCCGCAAAATTTGCCAAACACAAACCACCTCCAAGAACATTTCAGGTACTAGCAAACTTGCCTTTGCTGGCAGGAAAATGATGTGAGAGGAGAATTTCTCACTGGATCTAGTTCATATTCGGTGTTACCTTGTCCTGGGTAGCACATCAGGGAAAAGTTAGCATCACAAGGGAAGGCAAATTTCATTAACAAGAAAAAAGCTTAGAGAGCAACATGGGTTTTGTCTGCTCCATTTTTTATTTTTTTTTTTTTTAAGAAAAATTAAATAAAAGTTAGCTTCTACACTTGGCAGTCTTCTGTCCCCCTCAAAGCTTAAGGGCTCTTTTCAACCTCTGGGGGAAAAAGTGGGGCTGACCACGATGCATAAGGGTAGCAGAATCAAATTCTACAGTAATAAAATTTGTGGGGAAAATTATCCACCATCTTTGAGAATTCCAGCAGTGCTCAAAGCCGTAAATGTTTGGCAAGACAAGGCGTTCCAGAAATCTGAACGGCTGATGTTGGGTTTGGTTCTTTGAAAGCTTTCCTTCTCACTCCCCTGTTATGTTTTTTTCATACTTGATTCTTATGAGCAGAAGTGGTTAACTCAGGAGTTTATGAAACAAGAAACTTGGCTTCCATTCCTGGCTCTTGCATTCACTTTCTGCCTATTCTTGGAAAAGTCACTTAAAACTATATCTATAAGCAAACTCAGGTTGTTCTAGGCATCAGGCACTCAGGATCTCTATAAGCAGATTAGATAAGTGAATAGGATTACTGAAAGCCAAAAATACGTAGGGCAACCTATAGAAAATAGGAAGATGGACAAGACTCAGGGCTCTTAGATACCTGGTCCTGTATGAAGGAAGACATGGCACTCTGGGAGTTTCTATCTGGGATTTTCATCTCTGAATCTTTTTCTAGATTAGGTACCTAAATCATATTAGTCCAATTTTATGGAAACCTGCAGGAAGATGTATTGTTTTTTGACAGAAAAAGAGGAAAATGAGGAATTATCTTCTCGGATATCCTCTATACTTGTTCGAGGTAGGAGCTTCAACATGTCTTGATATTTGGGTTAGTTTTTTGAGCATCTCCTTGTCAGGGTAGGCAAACTAGCAGGAAACCAATAAAGTTCAGTCACCGGTCTATAGGGTGCAATGGGACACAGATGGAAACATCAGAAAGTTTCATTTTTACCCCTGGCTGATGCAAAGCCAAGTATAATAACTGTTCAAAGAACAACATGCCCTGAAGCAGGTCGTAGAGGAAGGACCATGGAGAAAACAGGCTGTTTGAGAGCTCTGCTTTGCCTCTGATGTGACACAGGGGTCTGAGTAGGGTGACAGTTTGAAGGCTGATGTAATTTCTCTGGTGGAAAGTTAAGGCCCATGGGACTTTGCCAGCAGTAATGTGAATATGCATAGCCCTCAGCCACAGGAATTTGAAGGATCCCTGTAAAATACCATGTTGGAAGTAGCACTTAGGTCCAACTGTAGCTTTAGCTCAGAAGCCTGATTCTGTGATCTGTCTGCACCCATGAGTGCTGGATTTCTTTATGAAAGATGTGAATATTCATAAAATTCAGTTGTGTTGAGGAGGTGAGCTGGAGTCAGCCAATTGTGTAGCATGTGTGTGTTTAAATATTCCATTAGAAGTATGTTTTGGAAAGCTAAAAAAGAACAGCACAATTTTAATAAATAATCCTATCAAATGTTTATGATGCCAAAGCCATAATATGAATCAGTATGTTTAGATCTGAGTATGATACATATACCTTAAAACAAATGATTTGAAAATAATTTCTTATTCCCTTATCTGCCAATTTTTCTGTACAAAGGCCTTTGTTTCTCCAGCTACTGCTGATAACATCACAGACACCTGAAACAGCTCTTGGACCAAACCTCAGAAGCAACCCAAAATTCATGAATCATGTAGATATGCATGCACAGTGAGAATAAGGCCTTCTAAAAATGCTGACTTGTATGAATCATTATTACTTATAATAAGTTAGGGAATAGAGACATATGTGTAATCCACAGGTTGGGTGCTGAGCCCAAAATCTTGGCAACAAGCAGTGCACAAATTTGTTTATTCTGCCCAACAAGGATAGAAAGAACATAAGCAGCAAGTGTTTTCCAGTGATCAGTAAAGTGATTAAAGGCTTCAATCAAAATAAAATGGTGTTTAACCTCAAAAGTAAAGGTTAGGCATGGGGTTTGGGGTTTGCATTACCATTTTTGTAAAGACTTATCTTTTGTTTCTGGGTACAGACTTGTCATCCATGGCCAAAACTGCCTCCAGGGTCAAATCTTACTGTGCTTGCATCTACCTGGAGCCCTCTGGACAGCAGTGGGCATCCAGGAGAAGACACCAAATGCAAGCCTCCATTTCATGAGGAAACCTTCTATAAGTGCCTTTTTGGAGTCCACACCCCAATCCTGTCATGTAATGTAAACGACAGGGTTTCTTCCAGTAATTCTTGTCATATGGTCTTTGATTGCTTGGACCAGAGAGTGGTTCCCTCTTGTCTGAAAGCAGCCATTCCATTGCTAGACTAGAATGACTCCTAGTTTTCCAGGATTAGAAGAAACTGAAGTCTATGTCTTAAAGTCATGATGGCTTTTTGCTGTTGTTTTAAAAACATCCAAAAGGCAGATATTTTGCTCACTGTATATTATAGCTACTGGCAAATGTTTCTAGCCATGCTAGAGAGCTGATTATATCCCTCCCAAGCTTCCACTTTGGATGAAAAAAGTCTTAGTAACTGTTGCTAGCAAAAACATTCTGGAATGAATTTGTTGATAGAAGATGACTGCTGTGCTTTCAGAAGGAAAATTAAACTGAAGAACAAGTATATTTAAGCATAATTGCTTTAAAAACAGAATGTATGTCATATTATAATTTATAATGTGTAGTTCACTGGAACATGTAATAATCCAGAAGGCTGAATTCAGTATAGAGCACTAGAAGAGTTATGTTAATATACAATGAGTCTTGTTTGAAGCTTTCAATCAGACTATATGTAAAATGTCTCAGCACTACTGGAGAGCAACCCAGCTTGGATTCTGGTAGAACAGTGCAGTAAGCTTCAGATGCAATTCCCAAGAAGGTCATTTTGCAGATCAAGATAATCTCTACCAAAACCCATTTATTAAACAGGATCCAATTTCCTCTGGTGACTGGGTAACCCCAGTGCAACTGATCCATGGGGTCCATCTGTGCTCCAGTCTCGCCGCGTAGTGACCTTATCTCTGGTGCCATGTAACATTTTCTCATTGGTCTCTGTTAACCATGAACCAGTATTACTGTGACTTAATAAATGCTAATAGTAATTCTTCCCTGGTGAAGTTTTTAGCTTCCATCTGATACAAGATCATCACTACCAATTTTCTTAAATTCTGATACTCAAAAAGAAATGATAAGAGCACCTGATTTTCATTTTAGAAAACTGGAGTTTCCTCAGTTTGTATAAGAAATAGAGGCAGATTCAGACAAGTCCATTTGTCCAGTGAGCCTGAATCCTACATGTCTGAATAATGGCTCAGACATCCATGTGCATATTTATTTCAAACCTCCAAACGATCTTGATTGCATAGCTCAGAAATAATTTACTTTGGCAAATAAATAAATAAACCATGTCAAGCCACTCAACAGTTCTTTGCTTGCCTTTTCTACTTATTTTTTTTACCCTTTCTTCTTACTTTGTATTCTGCATCGTATGCTTCTTATGGAGAATAAGGCTACCTCACAGCAATGGACATTATACCAACTCTTCTAATCAGTGCTGTTGTAGGTCAAAATAAGCACTTTCTAAACAGCAAAACCAGATGTAAGGCATGACAGCAACAGCAAATCCCATTATAGACCAGAAGGCTGGAGATGCCAGCAGGTAAATGGGCCTGTGTTGATCAGATTTTAACACACTGCAGTCTTACTGTGTTAGAAAGTAAGATTTTTCAATGAAATGTCAAAAGATACCAAATTTTGAGCAACACCAGCCTTCTTGTAGCTTTGAAGGAAGGAAATAATCCATCTCAAGATGTGTTGAGCTTGTTCATATATAATGATCTATGTCAAGTTTCTTTGGAGCTTGTAAACCAGGCAAGAATAATAAACAAGCAAAAGCTGAACGGGTTGGAAGGAGTCTGGTGTATATAACAGGAATTCAGCTTTGCCACCACCAGGATTTCATCAGGCCTTCTTATGACAGCCTTACACTAGTCTCTTCTCAATTCAGCAAGGTTTAATCAATTTTCCAAAATTCTTAAAGAACTGATTTTTGAAAGAAGTTTCAACACAACTTAACACACATTGTACTATTTGCTCCCACAAAAAACTGTCTAATTTTTTCTTTTTTTTTTTTTTTTTTTCCCATCCATGAAAGCATACTGAGCAAATCAGGATACTCCATCAAATCAGTACAGTGGTTCTCTCAGGCATGTCTCTCACTGAAGTTGAGACTGCTCACTGGGGAATGGGGGGCCCAAACTCTGCTTAGGGACAGTGTTTCTGAGTTGGCATTAGATGGGCTATGCTCCTTTGGGATCATGGTGGCTGGGGGACAGTGCTGAGCCATACCTTGTGGATGTGTTTACTTCACAGCTTTGTCCAGCATTAGATGTAGATGTGAGCCATGTGCTCAGACTGGCTGAAACTCCACCAGCATTTCATAAACACTCATCCAAGATTAATCCAAGAGCCCAAGATGCTCATTATGATTAGTAGCTATGTTCTGATTGTCTACTAAATGGTGTTCAAGGCAATGAGGAAAAACAGGAGCTGAAATGTTTAGACATATATTAACATATTAATTAAACCCTTTCAATACACACCTGGGAAGCTGTATTGGCTGTATATATTAGCAACACATTAGAGTGATGAGTAAACTGAGGCACAGAACAGTGACTTGGCTTGCTGGTGCCACTCAAGATGTTGAACCTGCACCACAATCTCTTTTTCAGTTGATCATTGCTGCCTGGCCTTACAAGCTATAGAAAAGAAGATACATATTGCCAGCAATAAACTTCCCAAGAGTGATGAGATTATTGGTGTCAGACGTCTCTTATGCTCCCTATGTATAGAACCACTGTCCAGTAAAACCAAGGATTATTTTGATAAGCAGTTGGTCTCAGGCAATATTAGTTTGTGGGAAAGTTTCTTGGATGTAACAAGTCTTCTCTACAAGGCTCATTAAATTACATTTTGCTACATTTACTGCACGTGACCAATTTCCCTCATATGGATTGACTGTTTATGCTCTTTTCTCAGCTGTGTTTATTGGTAAAGTTTCATAGCCTTAATCACAAATGCATAACAGCCCTAACCAACATAGAGCATCCACCATTTCTAATAACATATGGTCTGACCACTCAATAGTTTAGATGCCATGGTTCATTAATTCTCCACAGGAGTAATAAGCATTTGGTATTGTCTTATATTTTAAGTCAATTTATTGTTCCAAAGGGATAAAAAATAAAAGAACTTGCTATAATCTGAGTTTAAACAGTCCCTTGCTTAGTTTTTCCAGAGCTGTGCTGCTGTGTGACAACAGAAACAAAGCCACAGGACTTTTGTCTTGGTTAAATAAATGTCACTCCCAATTGATTGAAAGCCTTCAGAGCCAAAACTCTAGTTCATCTCTAAGGTCATTCCCTCACCTTACTTTGGAGGACACCCATCCTTAGCATGAGGACATGAGAAAGAAAGAATGGTGAATTTAACAAACAAATTTAGACAAATTAGTTGCTACACCACACCAAAAGCCTGGGAAGCCCTCACTGTTGAAAATCAGAAACTCAGAGGGGTTGAACCTGAACTTGTGAGCCTCACCAGACTCTTAGGGAAATCAAAGGAAGGTTTATAATGACGAGAAGCACAGCATATTTGCCTCTATTCTTTACGGTGTTAATGCCTGGATAATATTATGGCTAATATCATAGTATATTAGTGTTCTTATCAGGCTCCATCAAGGAATTAGTTTATTTTGACAAGATTGAAGAGGTATTACATGGCACAGCAATTATCACACAGCCAACAAGGTGTAACAGGAAGGATTATATCTTCCGCAGAAGCTTGAACCACCACCTGATCTGAATAAACAAGTTGATCAACTGGCAGTGGGATTAGTGCAGTCATTAACCAGGTTGTTTGGTACTTTGGGCCATTTAACTAGTTCATTGTTGACTTTCTTCAGTTGCTTCTCATCCTCCTAGGACACCTCCCACCATAAACCCAGCAGCACAGTCTCCTTTGCAATTACTTTCATGTGGGGAAGTTGATTCTGTCACAGATCAAGAGGATGAGATGTTATGTGGACTGCGGACCATACTTTCAGGTTAGCCCACAGGATATTCAGGACTGCAGACAATTTATCTTTAAAGAGAGAATACTCTTGTTTGGGTTTTCTAAATTAACTCCTGAAATGGGAGGTACCGATAGAAATGTGGTGATGGAGAATGACATCTAGTGGCTCCAGTCCCCTAGAGACTTTAATTGACTCCAGTTTGTAGTGTTTCTGTGTTAGGTTTTGTTTGTTAAAATACTCACTTGTGCTGGGTAGTAGCAGTGGTGACAGCTCTAGAATTCAAACAAGTTACTCATAGATTCCAGAATTTTTAGACCTGATGAGGGCAAGGCTAGCTAGGAAGGGAGCTAAAAGGTGGTAGCATGTTCATAAGAATATTCAGACCTTTGTTGTCCCACTGTAACTTGAATATTTCCTTCAAGTCATTTGTAGCAATTGTTAGGGACAGGCAATGGCCAGGGCTGTTAACCATAGATCTGTCAGTTACGGAAGTATGTGATCTTTCCCATTATCACTTTTCCATATTTTTTTGTTTGTTTGTTTGTTGTTGTTTTTTTTTTTTGTTTGTTTGTTTGTTTGTTTGTTTGTTTTTCTTAACTTGTGAAGAAAGGGCTAGAAAAAACAAAGTCTATTTGCTCTTCAGAATTCTACTGGCATTGCTGACCAGAATGAAAATCACCCAAATGACAGCAGATCAAAACTGAAAAGAATAGAAGACAAGAGCAGAATTTTTTTTCCTTCAAAACCTGTTTTCTAGGCCTAATTGATATTTCCGAATAAGTCATTTCTCTATCTTGACATTTTTTAGTAACTTTTGGATGACAGTAAACTTTGTTCACATAATTTCTCTGAAGTTCTGTTTCATCTGTCCAGACAAAGAGCTTTTTTCTTCCCTTGAGAAGTGCATATCAAGTGAGATATTTGTGGCTCTGTCTATGTGGCAGGATTTGAGAGAGTGCCCTAGCCCTATCTGAACTCTTTATCTGCACAAAGTCCCTCATCGGATTAAGACCTCAAATCCTCTCATTTCCCCTCTCATGTCAAGGTTGCTCTAGAGAGGAAACCTGGGCACATGGTCAAAGGGCATGAGACACTGCATCCAAGCCCTGAGCCCACTGTATCCCATTTCTCCTACTAAATGAAGTGGATGGGAATACCCCCTAGAATATGAAGGCCCACAGGCATGCTGTGATGACCTGTGTGTAGCATGATCTCTCAGTCTTCAGGACAGGATGGGCATGCCCGTTGGGCATGGTGCCTGCAAGGTCCTTGTTCCCAAGCCATACAGGACACTGTCGGTTGGCCCCAGCCAAAGTGTGGCAAGGTGAGTTCCAGCAGTACAGTGGCAGAGGTGATTGCACTTGCAGGTGCCATTTAGCTGCTGATGCAAATATAATCTTGGGGCACCAGGCTGTGCAGTCTGTGGTGGGATACACCCACCCTATATAATCTGTATTGCCCTGCGAGTGAATAAAAATCAAAGCAAATAAGTTATGTGGAAAATTCTACTCGTGGAAAAGGAATTTTCCAAAAGTAATGAGTTCCTTTTTAGTGCATCATTCATGGGAGATCTGGTGGAGATAAAGCAGAGGAGGCAATTTTCAGGGGATGTGTACTCAGTGCTTGAAAGTTGGATGCCTGTGAAATGGATAGGTTTTGGCCTCCATAAACTGAAACACTCAGGATCACCCTTGAAAACTGTACACACAGATGGTAGATAACAAGGCATGCCTCCAAACTTTCTGCAGTTTTTGAATACAAAATGAGTGGCTAGGCTGGTGATAACACAATTAAATGGTAATCTGTAACAGGCTGAGAAGGTATTCCAGATAGAAAGAGAGAGAAAAAGGGGAAAACTATTATTATTTTGTAACAAAATACTATAGCAAGTGAGAAAAGTTAAGGTTAAAGCTGTGAGAAAATAGTTTGATACTACAATTTCTTGCACACATTGGCATAACTGTACCATTATATAACTCCAGAACTTGTTGATCCCTGAAATGGGTGTTTCCAGATATTAATTTTTAACTAGTGCATAGTGAACCATAGTGTGGAAATGGTTACCTTTCTACCCTAAATCACTGATTGATGTCCATAGTTTTTACATGGTGGGCATATATTTCGAACCTCTGTAATATTTGACCCATTTTCTTGGCCAGTGAGAAAAAGTACATAATGTGTGTTTCTTGTTCACATAAACATTCAAGCCTTTAAAAATATCTCTCTGACCTTCTTCAACTCTGCCTCAATGATTTCCTGTGGCAGGGAATTCCTTAGGGTGATTATATGCTTTAAACAGAAGTATTTCCTTGCATCCATTTTAACTTTGTTGCCTGTGAAATCGACCCAGCAACCCCCTTTGTTTCTTGCTTTACAGGGTTGGATACAGAGAAAGTTCCGGATGGTTTTTCTACAAACCAGTCATTATTTTGTATTCCAGCATTATTTATATATAAATATATATACAAGGAAGAAACACACAACAACAACCCACTTATGTAAACAAGAAAAAATCTAAAAGTTTTTCCATAATCTTTGGTCACTTACATGCAAGAAAGAAAGAAAATTCAAGAAAATTACCTTAAAAAGTTAGCTGCACCCAGTATACACAAGTGGATAAAAACAAGATCACTTTTCCCTCTTTTTCTTTCCTTCAGACTGAAAATGTATTTGTCTGGACACCCATCTCTTATACTAAGAGAACTGGCTCTCACGTCTCTCTTGTCCACTGCAGGTCTCTCACAGACCCTGACACCATCAGCAGTAAGGTTGCTGTTAGAGTAACAGGCTTAGGGATCAGCTAGAGCCACCCGGCTCTGCACAGTGCCCTTCATCCCTGCGGTGGGGACACATCGGCCAGGAGGAAGGATGACTTACCCAGAGACATCCCCAGTGCAGGGACAATGGCTGGTGCTGGAGGACACCAAGACCCACAGCTTCTTGACAATTCTGGGTAGCTTTTCCACCCCATCAATGTTCCTGTTTCCATTTACTCCCACTGCACTTACTGGTGGTTGAAAATTATAAGGTTCAGGCTAAAACATTTTTATGTCAATTTGGTCAAGCAGGTTAATAAATTTGCTCAATGTTATTGTGGTCTTATCAGCAGTCACAGATAGAGATGAAGACTTCCATCTCCCAATCTGCTTTGTAACGCTGCTTACTAATTGCCTGTGTGATGAATTTTACTTCTACAGGTATGTTAGAAGTCAGTGGATGGGTGAGAGAGGGTGGGATGGGTGGGAGATAGGTCAGGAGATGGGTGGGAGAGGACCTGTGTGAAATGAGTCCTGCTTTAGCTTTACTGAAGTTTTTAGCTTTAGTTTAGACCGTAGGGTCTCTTTAAAGGAAATACTGGAATCTACTGAGGATATTATGAAGCAGGAATATCTCACTTCCTTATCAAGAAACATAAAATCATATCCCCCTGTGTGGCCACTCTGGAAGATCCATGAAGTTATGCTTTAGAGAACTGGCCCTTTGTGTCAAAAAGAAACAATAAACACATATTTCTATGATTAGAATGGGCCTTTATGTTGCCTGGTTTTTAGTAAAGGACTTCTATCTTCCAATTCACCTTTCTTGAAGAAAAACATCTATTATCCCAAATCAAGGATCTCAAAGGCTTAGAAACTGGGAAGTCTTTCTTTTCAGTCTTCCAAGCTAACCCCAAAGGTTTTGTGTTTGAAAAACAGAGCCTTTTCAGAAAAAAAAAAAAATAGTATTTTTAGTTTCATTCAGTAGCTCAGCCGAACAAGAACCCATCGGTTTTCTGAAGACCTCAGAGCTTCAGAATCAGCCTCATGACAACCCTTGGGATGCAGAAGCTTCCCAAAGGCCACCATACCATACTTGCCATCAGTGTATATGTGTTTAATCAGGCTCTTGACAGGTAAAGACTGTGAAAAGAGGACAGTTTGTTCTCCCAAGCTGTTAGCTCTCTAAGCCCCCTGTTTATTTTGGAAGTGAATGAATAACATTGTGCTGGGAAAGGAAATTAAAAAAGCAGGGTTGTAATTTACAGTAGAGAAAAGAACAGATTTAGGGGCCTTTTTTTTTACCCTCTTTCTCCCTCCTCCTTTCCCCCTCTTTTCACTGCTCTGGTTCCAAACATCCAAACGTGCTACAGCTGAAAAAGAGGACCTCAAGCCTTCCTTACTGCTGGCAACAAGAAGTGAGTTACAATTGCCAGTCTCTGTATTCTTGCCAAGAGAACAAACTGCTTCAAGGCAAAAAAAAAAAAAAAAGGGAGATTTATCAAAACCAAATGCCACTGGAAATCCTAACGCTGCGTAGCCCAATTCAAGATGTACATTGAAACCTATCCCTAGCCATTTAAGGAAAAAAAAGAAAATGGATTCTTTAATAGAATATTTAAAATATAACAATTGCTTTGGAGTGAGGAATTCTACTCTCTCTGGTTCTTATAAAAGCTCTAATTTTTTTTTTCTTCATCTCTAAGTAAACTCCCAGCAGTTTTCTTTGAAAGTGGATCCTAGGCAGGCACCTCTTTTCCAAAGCACTCAACATTGTTCTAATGAGATGTGATAGGTGGTTTGGAGTAGGAGCTGGTCCAAGCAGCGGAGGTATTGCTTTATTGTGTGTTTGTTTTTCTTTTAAAATTCAGTGATCTGGCTACTCTTCATTTTCACTTTAATGCTTCTTATTATTTTGTTTCTAACCTGTCCCCTGGATCCAAATCAGATCCAGCCTCCTTCCCCCTTTCCAAGCATTCACTGCAGAATGGAAAAGGGGGAAATTCAGGGCCTTTATTTTTAGAATAGTCACAATTTCGAAGACCAGAGGGAATGAACTATTTGGACCATGTAGTTTGATTGTTGGACACCACAGACCGTAGAATTTCATGCAGTGATTTGTGCATTTTGTGCAGGAGCTGGACAACACTTTCTGGGAAACCATCCAAGCATCAAGTCCTGCCAGAGCCATCACAACCTTGGACCTATAAGCCTAATGTGTAAGTCTCACCCTTACAAGTTGTGCTAAGATTTTGCCTAGAACACTTGCAAGTCCCAGTTCAAGACATTCAAGTTTGCAATAACTTTATAAAATAATTTATCATGTGCTGCCTTTGTCCTGAGCTGTACCTGCACACCATGGTTAGGGCTGTGGCTCCTAAGTTTCAGCAAACATCTGAGCTGGCCTGCTAACTTAAGCATCCACAGTCAAATGTCATCTGAGAGGCAAGTGACACAATCAACCATCAGCAAATGTTACCTTTGAGCTGAGACCAGAGTCTGCAGCCAAACCAACTGACAGAAATATCCCAAAACAGTAGGCAGAGGGAGAAACTGCACAGTCAGGCTCTAGTTTCAGCTGAGAGGTGGGGAAGTTCCTGGTGCGTGTCTATATGAAAGCTTTTCCCACTTTACTGCTGCCTGTAGGGAGGACTACATAACCTCAGTCCAGCCTCAGCCAAAAGACAGTGCTATTAACCATCAGGCCAAAGCCCAGACCTGACATTGCTCAGCGTCACAGCCCAGAAGAGGCAACTAAAAGAGGCAAAGTAGCTCAGAGTAACTTCCCAAGCTGGTTGTGAACTGGGAAGCCATCACCTATTTTGCATATTAGAGCTCAGGGCAGCAGGCTGAACGTGCTGGGTGAATCTCAGAGGGATTCCCAACTTTAGCTACAGGCATAAAGGTTTAACAGGGTGCACTGCAAGTGGCACATGGCAAAAGATCAGGGTGAGATCAGGCCAGCTCCACCATGCAGACCCAGTTTAAATCACTCCCTAGTTGCCCCATGAACAAACTAGGCAGCTTCACCATCAGGTGTGTTTTCCACATCCTGAATCACTTTAAAACTTTTCTGAACCTTTTCCATTTACCCCGTCTTCCTTGAAGTTCGTAAGACCTGCAATGCAGCAACAGTCCCACTAATGCAAATACAGATACAAGGCCATCTCCTACACATTATTTTCCTGCTTATTTCTGGGAAATATCCCTGATGGATCTAAACATATGGTTTTGCTGGGGTATTTCAAATGATGCCCACTATCCATGTGACCTCTTTAACGTGTGAATGTACTTACATTAATTGAGTATCAAATCTGTTTCAAAACTTCTTTGATCGATGCTTAAGTCTCATTTACATCAACCCTTCAGCATACAAGTGTGGCTCTCCAGAGATACCTCTGAATATGTTTGCCTCTCCAAACTGCAACACAACAAAACTATCACAATCTTTTCCTCCACCACCCAACCACATGTCTGTGATGAAGAGAATGCAGTTTAGACCCAGAGAGGAGAGTGCCAGAGGAAATAAGAGGTTCTGGATGCAATCTTGGGGCCTTGTAGGTTGATGTGAGTTCCAAGTTTTGTTTCCTCCAGTAAAGTGCCTCTATAATTGTTACCCTGATATTTATATTTTCACTTATTAAATCTGTGTCACGTAATAAAATGTGCTATAAATTAAAGACAGAGTAGAAGCTTTTTCATCTGTTTTCTGCTCCGTGTCAGCCTCAGGATGTTGCATTATGGAGCCTTTCCTGGTTCACCAAGCCTCCTGCTCCATTATGTCAGAAGAGAAACCGCTGAAATATTCCCTTGTTATTAACTGTTAATGTCTGATTTTTTAAAATTTTTTTTTTAACATACAATGCTCTGAAATTGAAATCGGAGCTGGAGCACATTAGCAGCTGTTAACACATCTCTGTTAGCTTGTCCACCAGCCATGGAGCACAGATCCCTTCTGCTCCGCAGCTGAGCCACCAAGCTCTGTTTCAAATGAAAGCACAGCTCAGCTTCAAAGTGTATATCCAGAGCAAAGCTTCCTCAGCATCAAAAGGTGTGGACAGGCCCTTACCAAGATGCACATCAGTCTTGACATCCAGATCCCAGTGAGGTTTTCCTAGGAGCTAATCAGGATTTGCATGAAAGCAAGAAATCAAGCAAAAGGCTTGCCAGGATTTAGATGCTGGATTTGAACTCCACGTTATCTGTTGACTAAGCACAGATTTCAACTCCGAGGTCCTGACTGTTTTTTCCCTGATTTATGGAGATAAATGGTCACCACAACCCATGTCTGTGGGTGCCGCTCTCTGCTTCTTTGCTTGCACCTGAAGAATGAGACATGGCTCAGGTGGAGGTGGTGTAGAAGTGTGGCTGGTTTGAGTGGCACCTTGAGATGGTGGCTGTCTCCTCAGCTTTTCACAACTGCAGCGTGTACTTTCAGGAACCGGTACAGGGAAGGGAACTGTCAGTATTCCACTGTTCCTGTATCACCACTAAAAGCTCTACAGTGTTTAAACAGGATTCCAACAACAGAACTGCCAGAGATTTCTCAAATAGTTGAATAAAGCTGTCAGCTACCTGTAGGGAGCTCAGGGGACCATGGAAGTAAGTATTAGGATATTCTTGGCGATATCTCAATGAAGATTTTTTTACATGCTCAAACCATATGCCTAGCCTGGATCCAAATTCAGATATGAGCTCTAATCAGACTGTGAAAGTCCTAAATCCATGCTGCAGTAACTCTCTACCAAGGTTGCAAACCCCCTGAGCCCTTGGGCCCTTGATCAGAAGGGTAAGTTGACTTGCTTCTCATTTTCAGTTTAAAGAGGAGGTGCGATACAGCTGGGAATCTGCTGTTAATAATTTCTTGGCTGCTTGCCCTTATCTGATATCAAGGCCTAGGAGTGATGGGGAGAGAAAAGGAGGGTGTCTTCTCTCCACTTTGACCTGTTCCCAGGGTCCAGTGTTAGGTGATAGTGGTACCAAGACCTAGAAATACAGGAAAGGAGGATGAAGATTTCTCCCTTACCATTCCTCAACTGTCATGTCTCTGAGCTCTGTTCCAGCATCATGGCTGATACCAGAAGCCAAGACTGTGGGGAGGTACCCATCATAAGGTGTGGGTCTGAGCTGGGCAGCTGGGACTTGTACATCACTGCAGAGGAAAGATCAGTAAATGTATCAATAGCTTAATAGCTTCATAGTGATATTTAATGTATGAAGAAACTGTGTTCATTCTTCATCACCTCTGAAGAGGCAGCGATACATACCTGAGATATGGCAGTTTTTTTCATTATTGTAATTGTTTAGCAAGTGAATATCTGAATCGATCCTCAGAATGAATACAGCTGTTTGAAGGACAGTGTAGTTAGTATTCTTCTTCAGTTGTCATTTGGCTATTTAAATAATGGGCCCATGATCATCATCTGCTTTCATATTTTCATAAACTTAACAAGACAATTTAGTCTGCAAAGGTGTGGAAAAGAGTCCAAGCTCTAAACCCAGGTGAGTAAATTGGATCTATGAATTCCACCCAGGGACCAAGCACTTAAAATTTGAGAAGGTTTTCAATGTAAAACAAATGAAGTCTTTTCATAGAGTTCTAAGCTCTACGTATGTCATCTTTCATCTTTGCTTCAAGAATAATAACACCTATATATCTCAAAAAGGGCAAAGCCACATCACCTGAGATGTCTTGGTTACCATCACAAGGTAAGACTGGGAGGTATTAAGCAGTGATGTAAGAAAGAATGAGGTAAGAATCATCAATATCAGCAGGCACTGTGCACGACCTAAGTCCAGGCGACCTGCTAGTCCTTCTTGATGCCCCACCATCTCATGGTGCAGAGGTCAGACACAGCTCTAAGACAGGGCAAAGGAGTCCCTAAGGTAGACAGAATATAGCGGTGTTCGGTCTCAGGAAGGAAATTTGTTTCAGCAGTACCACTCTGAAACCTAACAGAGACACAACTTTTGCTGGTAGTTCTGGTTA
The DNA here is from genome assembly GCF_018691265.1 of Tyto alba. Taxonomy (NCBI): domain Eukaryota; kingdom Metazoa; phylum Chordata; class Aves; order Strigiformes; family Tytonidae; genus Tyto; species Tyto alba. The sequence goes on along the minus strand of NW_024881316.1, from coordinate 45,268,032 downwards.
TCTTGGAGAAAGAAAGATTTTCCTGTGGCAAAGGCAATAAATATGTGAAAACAAGGTTCAAACAAAAAATGGTTTTCAGTGAAGTAATCTCATTCACCTAGTACCTGTGATAAGACTACAGCATTTTAAATCGTTGATGTTAGAAGTGATATATGGGTGAAAATCAGTGTTTCAGTGATGCCATTAACAGTGGGACATTTGATTCTGATCTGAAAAGCCACATATCAGCAATGGGACCACATGTTCATTCGGTTGCCATCTCCTATGAAGAATACACACACTATGCAGGATGACTTTTTCTTTTCCATCCCTGCAAAGGTAGACTCAGATCTGAGATGCAAAGGGTTGTCTCTTTTCCTGTAGCGTTACTTTCAATGGGGATCCTATAGAATAAATGATACCCTTAGTTTCTATGTACCTTACAGCAACTGAATGAGATATTCAGGGATATGTGTCTAAGTCATTAAACTCCAGTGGATTTGATTAGAAATAACTGAAGGGAAAAAAAAATAATGTTATTGACTGCACAGGGAGTGAGAGGCAGCTGACACGGTCTTAAATATGCTTGTTCTGCAAGCCTAGGAAGACTGGAAGCCATTGGCTCTGAATGCATACAAGAATAGACATACAGGCTAAGAAAATGCCATTTCCTATTAGCTTTTCAGTGTAAGAATCACAGCATGGAGCAAAAATAGATGCCTCTGAATCAGCAGAAAGGATGCAATTGCAGCTTCAAATGAATCTGAGCAAGGGGGTGCTGTGAATCCAGGATGCAGGGTACAGAATAAGAACAGGTTATATAAGAATTTACATTAAAGACAGTTATATGGACATTACCACAGCATCAGAGCTCTGTATCATCCAGTGCCCTGATTCCAGCTGGTAATCAGGGATGCATAGTTTCAAATTTGTGAAGGAAAATTCATCAGGTACTCCTGTAATCAGTGTTTGATTTTAAGCATCTCTGTATTTATGCACAGCACAAGTGTAGTGTTTCCAGGTAAAGCTTAATAATACCTACAAGAACAGGAGACAAAACTGAGCAAAATGAGGCAATTAGACACTAGCAAAGAAGCAGGGAACTTAAAGGCTTTTTTTTTTTTTTTTTTTTTCTGTTCCTTTTGGTGCATTATTCTTCAACCATAAAAAATAATAGGGAAATTCCTGCTCTCAGGGAATTTTTATGGAGAAATCTCAATGTGGTCTTGAAAGAAACTCCAAGTTTCCAAAAAAAAAAAAAAATTATAGAGAAACCTGAGAAGTTCAAGTGCAGTAAATCAACAGGAGTTGATGATCTTCACCCAAGGGTATGGAAGGAAATGAAGTGTGAAATAGCAGAGATCTGAGTTTATGCAACAAGGGACCATTCCAAGAGCCACTGGAATCAATGGAAAGACTCTCCATAGTTCTCTGAAAACTGGATCAGACCTTCCAAAATTAATTCAGAAAAACAATGAGTACTCACAGGAAGGTGCTCATCACCCTTTCAGGTTAGATGTGGGAAGCACAGTGGAGTGAGGAGGGCTGTATCAAGTAGGATCAGCCAGATCAGGAGCAACCCAGACTGTACCGAAAGCTCTCTGTAATTACAGAGCTCCATCTCGGCCAGGGCAATGCAGCTCCATGGGAGTTGGCCCCATAATATTGGGAATGATATGTGACACTATGAGCATCAAGCCAAATCCTGCCACCCACACAGCATGGTAAATGTTCTCAGGATCTGGCCCATCTCAGTGGCACCACTGTGTTTGCATGACTACAGGCTCTTGCAACTCGGCTTAGCTTCCTGGCTTGCTAGATGTATCTGAAAGCTGCTCTTTCTTCCCCGAAATCACTGCTGGCAATCATTTGTCACAGCTAAGGACAACATCTCCTGCTGCTTGGCGATAGGGCTTCTGCACAGACGATGCCTTATGGACAACTTCAAGTTTCCAAAACAGCATGACTGTGGAGCACAGGCCAGGCTTTCCTTTTCAGACACCGAGAAGCAAACACTCCCAGCTGCCAAGGATTTTACTTTATTGTCATTTAAGTTGGCTCCTTCTGCACAAGTCGCTGGCGGTCTCACAGTAGCAAGGGTTGAGTAATAATAGTATTTCCAGTATGCTCACCTCCAAGCAATGCTTTAGAGGAGAGACTGCTGGGAGAACAGGATGAGGATGGTTTGTATTGGCTGTTCCTTCTCTCTTTCTCATCAGACTGTGATTCACACTAGCATCAAACTACAAACTCCATCACTCACGTCCCCCCTGCCGATTTTCCATGTTGGCTCCTCAGCAAGTGGGACTAGACTGCCATTCATCAGTTCTCGGAGGTGCTGAGAGGGTCCTCTCATCTTGGAAATTATGAAACAAAGTCATACACCAACTTTTCAACAGTACCATGGCTTTACTGTACAAGGGCTGGGGATTGATATATTTTTCCCTGAGATTTCTCCAGGAAGTTTGCAAAACCTAGACTCACCAGGTTTCACCCAGCTAAATATGGGACATTCCCTCTTTCTGAAACTTTCCCAATACTCAGAGAAATGCAAAACAAATCAAGGAAAGTGTCTGGAATCAGGGTAATGTCACAGAACTCCAAAATCACCCCCAAAGTCACCAACATACCATCTAAAACCACCTCTAAATGCAATGTTAATATAGTCCCTGACAGCAGAGATCCAGTGCTCTCCTCTGTTTGCTTCTTTGAGAATGCAGAGAGATCCTCCCTTACCCCCATCCTCTTCCTTATCATTGGCCTCCACATTTCCAAAATACTCCTTTTGCTAACTTAGAGGCAAAGTCATGCTGTTATGGAGCAGGAACACCTCTGATATGTTGGTCATCTAAGGCAGAAGGGGCTGGAGAATGTGATATTTAACAGAGTCCTTTGAAAGAAGATCCCCACTCGTGGTGCTCACCTGGCTCTGCTTGCTTAGATTCGGAGAAGCACTATGGTTTCTTGCCTGCTCTGTGATCAATCCTGGCAGAAAGATGCACTAACCAGCTCCATCTGCAATGCAATGCAATGCAACAGAACAAGAAAGGATCAGCCATGAAAAATGCATACAAGAAATAAAGCAACAGGGAAAAGGGAGCAAGAGCAGGAGGTGACTGTGTTAATATATTGCTCACTGAAGGAAGTAAAGACTAACGATACTGTCCCACCTGGAAGTAACGGGCGTTGTGTGGATTATCGAGGGATGTCTGAGAGAAAACATAATTTGTGAAGGGCTGATCTCAGCTATTCAAAGCTGTAATGCTGCATTCAGTACTGTGATCTGAGAGCTGACAGTGATTTAGTGTTTCTGTTTTCTCACCTTACTAGGATCTGGGAGAGTCTATTTGGAATTAATGCAAGTTGTCTTGCATTTAATTTCCTACAGTGTTCTTAAAAGTAAAAAGAAAATTAGGTATTTTGTATGGTAAATAATACTTCAGTCAATACCTAAGTAGCCCTGACTAGGCTTTAACACTCACAACTTGATGAAGAGAACTAAGAGAGAAGGAAGGGCTTATTTTTTCTTTTGCGTCTGAAAATAGTTTTATAATATAGTGGAATGAAAGATCAGCTATTGGCTTGTTAGTTTGGTGATGGTTTTCTACCTCATAACAAAAAAGGGTAATGAAAATTTATGCCACTAGACACAGTCTTACAGTTTCCAGTAATCTTTTGACAAAATTGGTGGGCCTGTGTGATGAGAGAGAACCAGAGAATTCATGAACTCCACTGGGAATTAGGATGACTTACCTGTTTTCCACACAAAAGCCCGTTCTATTCCCAGCAGTGCCACAGCCAAGCTTCTCAGGAACCCAGTCCTGGGATGGGACTTCACAGAACAGTTAGGTGTTTACATGCCTTTATGGGAAGTAGATGATCAACCAAGCAGGAATAAGAGGCACATAACTGAGTTGTGAAGGGGAGCCTACCCATCAGTACAAAATGCTGAAAGATGGCACAGTGTGAAATTATGTCTCCGAAGGCTGGGTCCCCAACAGACCCCAGAGTTAATTACCTCTGTGAAGCTGCAGTTCACAGGCTGAATTCTCCACTTGCCTCCATGCCTGGACTTGGGCTTAGGAGACCTCATCCCAGACACGTCCTGCTTCTCTTCCCAGAAGCTCTGTCTGGGAGGATGGAGGATCGTGTACATCTTTGCAGTGTATTTCTGAATCTGCAGAAATACAGCACCTCCTTTATTCCCTGGATCATAATGGAGAGTGGGGTGCAGTATATAGTTGGAAGTTTGATGCTTCCCATCTGGGATATGGGATACCTGGATTCATCTACCACCTCAGTCTTCAGAGCTTCAAACTCAACCATCTCAACTCCCAGAACAAAGCCTGAACCAACAGGCTATCATCTACACAATGCAAGAAAGATGAGCCAGAGACAGGGCAAGAGGCAGAAACCTGTCTTCTATGCTTCCCCTATGAGATACAGCCCAAGATTTCATGCACTAGCTCTTCCTGCACTAAAGAAATATTCAAATTCAGAGAGCTTCCCTGGTGGGACAGCACCCAGATAGACCCACCAAGAAGATTTCCCTAAACCCAAGGTCTTCAGGATTACAGGGTCTGTAGCTGTAGGGCAGGGAGTGATGCCAAAACTTCCAGACAGTCTCTCCTGGAGCCAAGAGCCTGGAATAGTAGATATAATCTGGGCTCAGCTCCCAGGTCCACAGCAGGGAGCCTGGAAGCTTGGAGAAGGCCGGCTAGAGTCAGAGTTCTCCAAGCACGCTGGTTCCCTGCTTCAAGGCTGCAACTCAGAGCCTGGGCAATGGAGACAGTGTCTAAGGTTGGGGAAACCAATCCCAAAAGCAAACTGTCCTCTTTGGGACCTAGCTGGACCAGTGCATGAATTAGGGAGTGGTATGCCAACAGGATAGTAACTGTAATAACAGTGCTTCAAGTCATCTCTTCTCGTAGCTTTATCTGGAACAAGGAAAATCTCTGTGTCAAAAGAGCCCATTTCTTTTCAGAGCATCATGTTTTTGGAGTTGTGCAAGCAGAAATTTATTAAAAACTCAAAATACTTTCTGGACTTTATCCAGCATAGACGGAAATCAGATTTAAAAGATAAATAAATAAAAGGCGGAATTGGAAAAGAGAAAAAAAAAAAATCCCCAAAATTTTGTAACATTATATTTTGCCAGAACTGTATCTGCTCTAGGCATGGATGGAAAGAATTGACTAATTTGAACAAAACACTTTTTTTCCTATATGTTTCTAAATGAACTGATATAGGACTCCAAAGGCAGAAATGTGGGCTAGGTTCCTTACCGGTGTGTGTGAGTACAGCTCCACTGACTTCTGGCAGGATTTCCCCAAAGCAAGTTATTCAAGAACGAGTGCAAAACCCATCAGTTAAATTATTCACAACTACAGTCCCTGCTTTATTAGACTGTTTAAAAAAATAAAGAATAATTTATTTTAACTAATCACAAATTCAAATCACTTCACTGGAAAATGATATACAAACAGCTCTAGTCAGCCTTAATAAGGTTTGGGAGGAAAGCCAGGCATTGATTTGGCCTCTTGGAGCTCTGATATCATGCTGGTCGCTGTGCTATAGTTATAAGAGTCAGAGATGTTGCGTGCTGTTTTTTTTCAGAAATCTCTGCCAGCGGAGGAGACAGATGCCTTTTGGACTAACACCCACCGGACTCTAACACACACACACACACAGAGAAGTGTTTATTCACTTGTCCACAGCTCTGTTGCTAAGTGGCTGTGTTCATACTCTCTCTGCTTGTTTTATTAAGTCTGACATATTGTTGTGCAGATGAAGCACTCGGCATGATGCAAAAAGTGGCTTTCAGGTAAGGTGGGTCCTCACTGAGCTGTATGTGAATTTGGTAACTCTTCTGTTCACTCAGCAAGGAGGGATTAATAATAGTGACTAATGTAAGATGCATCCAGGTGGGAAGTGCAGGCATCCCTTTGTGTTTTTCTGTTTAGAAGCTTTTCCTTCCCATTCTTTGACAGGTCTCAACTGCAATGAAAAATCGCACCTTTAATTGAAATGCAGGCTCCACTAGCAGAAAAGAAAGGCAATCTTGTGGGACAAACACAATGCTAGGAGACAGGAGATGTTAGTTCAGGATCTGTCTCTCCTACAGCCTGTCTATATGATCCTTAACAATTCATCTGATACCTCTGTGCTTCTGTTCTCCTGGTAAATGAGAAAAACAAATTGCAGACTTCCTTCCTCTCCTGAATTCGTTTAGCCTGCAAGACTCTTTGGAGCAGCCAGTGTGTCTCGTATTACACGTAGATACAGGGCCTACCCCAACAGGTTGCAAACTCAGAGAAGATTCCTAAGTGCTACCGTAATAATGACTCATTTATCCCCAAACTCCCTTAGCAGGTTATTGTACATAATAAATAAGGGAAAGACTGACCTTTACTGAAAGCTGAAAACTTTTTGAAGATTTAAAAATCAGAGCATGCCAGGACAAGAATGTCGATTCAGCTCCCTACAGCAAGAAAATTATCTCCACATTAGAGATCGAAAACTGAACAGGAAGAATAAGTGATAGCTTCCCAGTTCCCAATTCCCTGTGGAGTTTCTGGGAATGAAACATAAATCTCTATTACAGAGCTCTTACTACCTGGTTTCTTCTTTGTATTTCAAAACAAAAAAGCCACACATTTCCCCCAGGTTCCCAGCAGAGTTCGAATGAGAGAGTGAAGTTCTTTTTTCAGTCCTTAAATTATTTTTTGCTGAGAAATATTTATAAATTCTAAATTCAATTCTAGATCATTTATGGTTAAGAAAATGCTTATGTATCAATGACAGGGCTACTCTTCTCCTATTACTAGGTAAGATTGCAATTAAAAGAAATGCAGTTTAAAATCTCTTACCTCATAGCAGAACATGTGTATATTTCAATGCATGTGTACACATATACTGATGTATAAAAATATTCTCTAACTTTGAACTACAAATATTTATCAAGCACACTAAATATTGTAGATGAGTACAGCTCTAGCACTATTTCCAAAGACATGAATAACCCTTGCAGAATAATATACATGAATCTTGCCTGTATGTTTAGACTTCTACTATATATTAATATCCTGAATAGGGCATCATCTCTGTCAGAGTCACAAAGCATCTTTTACACTGCTAGGTTCCACCACGCACATTACTATAATGTGGTCAGGAACTATGAATTTTTTAGGTACCATTCAGGGGGCATTTTATATGCATATTTCATGAGAGGAGGGGTTGGGAATAATATTTTTGGCAGACACTTGCCAGGATATGGATGGGATTCAGAAGATGGCTTTTCATATAAGTAGTCAACTCCACTCAATTTAAACCATGGCTCTTGGGAAGCATTTAAAACACAGAGCTTAAATGGAGCTGCACTGTAAGCAGTACAGAGCAAACTGTCCAGTGTGTGTGTATATATATATATATATATAGCCAGATGCTCAAGGTCAAATGCACAGAGCTAGCCATTTGGGGACTGAAACTATGAAGTGTTTGCTGAGACAACTCACTGTTCAGAGCTGCTGAACCCCGAGAGGCTGCTCCATGCTAGAATTTGTCCTTGGAGTGAACTATGGGATCTAAGTCACTGCAATAGAACCAGTGACAAGAAGCATCTGAGGAGCTCAGGCAGCAGATGCAGAGAAAATAATAGTGCAAGTTTCTTGGGGATAACTGGCTTTACACAGCCAGTTATCCTTGTACAGCTGCTGAGGTCCTATCACACTGAGACATCTTCCTTCCCAATGAGCTACACAGCTCTGATGCTTACAAATGGGGCACACATAGCTACATGCTCAGGCATAAGTGCAATAACCCATCTGTGTCAAGAGTCAATACCTCATGAACAAACTTGTGGGAAAAAAAAAACCTTCATGAAATAGGCTCAATGCTCAGTGATAACACTTAGGCTTATGTGGTGCATGGCATCAGGCAGTCAGGACTTAGGGATGGCATTTTGCACAGAAACAGAAAGCAAACTTGTCTTCTTAAGGTGGTCAGTGGAAACCAGAGAAATAGAGAGGCACATGCATTACATAGCAAAAATGGAGGGAATGACTCCTGAGGACACTGCAAGGCTACAGGAATCCTCACAGTCAGATCCACCTGAGCTCCATCAGGGTCCAGACAACTTCCTATTCTGCCCTCGGCACTTGCCTTTTGTCCTAGCCGTGAGTAGACTCATCCTTGCTTTTTAGACCATTTACTACGCTGTCAAAAGACAGAAAATTAAAAAGCTTGGCAGTCTAAATACATTACTGACAGATTTTGGAAAGAAGTAATCTGAATATGGTTCCAAAGTCCATATTCATCCTGCCTAACTTTCGGCACACACTGGAGCCACAAAAATTAATAGCATAATTGACTTCAGATCCTCTATAATCAGCATAAAGAGACAAGCACTAACAGAGGCAACATGTCTCTTAACTGGACTGGAGGTTTTCTCTCTCTTCATTAACTGAAGTGGAACATTTCTGTTTTTCTGTGATCACTGTTGATTTCAGCCTTCTTGAACTGTCACAGTCCTTCCAATAAGTGCATCTTGGATGATCTGGGCTACTTCTTTTGAGATTAATCTGTCTCCAACACTTGGATTAATTTTGACATTTTCTCCAATCATCACCTTTGTTAATGGTCTGGGTCCAACACAACCCTTTCTTAACTCCATTTGGCTAAATCCAGTTTAACCTCTGTTACCAAATTCAACTGTAATTTCTGTGTGGGACAGTAATGGTTTAACAAATCTACTTTGTCTGGTTGATTTCCCAGAAAGAACCGGGGATTTTAAACTCTCTATTAGTATAAGGCCAAACAAACTGCAGGCCAGCCACATATTCTTACTTTGTGGGGCAGTTTTTCACAAATTCACTCTCTAAAAATGGTGAAAGCAAGCTCATGAGCAGAAAACAGCTAAGTGTACCATTAAAATGGGCTGCTAAGATGATTCCTGTACCACTTCAGCTTGCTGGCAAGCACTTCCAACAGTCCCCTCCGGGAGCAGTCAGAAACCAGAAAGCATCTGTTCTGGGACCAGTCAGTCATGCCTGCGTCCGACCCTGGCGCCTGTCCTGCTGAGAAAGGGGGCTTGTCTTCACTAATTTCATGATGTCACTATTAGAAGAGTAGGAAGCAATATTTCCATGAATAATAATATACCATGAAGGGCAATCAGTGCTCAGGAACAACGTCCTTGATCGTTGGCCAGCCAAGCAACCTAAAGAGCTCTCCTCCTCATTGCATAGGGAAACGAGTTATTGATTTGCACATTGTTACAGAGGGCAGTTCTTAATCATAATTAGGCCACTGTGAAAAGTCAAAGCATTCAAATCATATGAGGGCTTTCACCATTGCAATCTGGTATCCATATGTTCAATGGCAACTCAAGCAGACTGCTTTCATTTTTCCGTCGTTTTTTTCTCTGAAGACTCAATATCATTTACCCCTTTAAATATGTCAGTTCTGTGTTCTTGGATATACAGCCCCATATTGTCTTTCAGAAGGCTAAGTTAAAACACAGCACTCTATTTTGATGCACTATATAATAAGAAATACTTTCTTTAAGGAAAATAAGACATGACAATAACCATTGTATTGTGAGATATTTCTACAAACTTGCACGTTTCAATATGAATATAGGTTGTTTCAGAACCTGACCAAGTTTCTTAAATAAATTCTGAATAAAAGTAAGAGTAGCCAAAAATACTTTTAGCTGATTGCTAATCTAGGGCACTGAATACATCCTTCAGATATTTCCAGACATCACTCAAATATTTCTAGCTGAAAGGTTTAGTGTTTTTGTTCATCTTGGGTTTGGTTAAGAAATTTAAAGAAAAAAAAAAACTGTCTAACTAAAGTCTCCTCCTGGAAGGAATCTAAAAGCAGTTGACTTTAGGCAATGGAGATAGGTGCTTATTCCCTCTCATCAAGGAAAAGTAGCTATATGAGTGAGAAAGAGTGATGGGGTCTCAAGTGCAAATGGTCTTCTGTTGGCCTGGAATATATTTACTCTAAAAATTAGAGTTAGTTTTCAAATTTTCAGATGGTCAAAGTCTGAAACCTTCTTACATTGAGAATGGTAGCAAAATATCTTGTTGGTTTTAAGAGGAAGGATAATAATTTTATGAAGGGATTGCGACTCTTCCTGACAGAAAGGACAGGATTCCTTAAATCCTGCAACACAGGTGCTGGCTGCCTCCTTTGGTAGGCCATGGGAAAGGAGGGATTCCTCCAGGGCACTGGTCCTCTCAGCCTAAGGTAATGTCTAAACCAGAAATCTCTTCCTAGACATACCCATTCCTTTTCACTCTTTATAAAGTGAGCCTAGTGTGACTAGGTTAGATGAACAGAGCGACAACATAGGAGTTGGATTATATGAATCTCATTGATGAGGAAATACTTAACTTCTTTCTGTCAGACATATCAACTTTTTATCCAAATCTAAAGTTTGAAAAAACCCCATGTTTTTCCTAAATTCTGGAATGCAAAGTAGAACTGAAGATGGCACCATCTATTACAGGAGAAAATGTATCTTTGCTTGTCTGAAAATCACTGGACTACATCAACTTCATCAGTTCTGCTTTAGGCCTTTCTGCCCTGGGTTCCTTCAGCTTCCGAATGCCTCCCCAGGTGTCCTGCAGTGCACATACCCCAGGTCCCTTGCTTGAAATGCTGGCCAGCTTTTCCTCAGCAACACATCACTCAGTGAATCCAGTAGGAAGAAGGAAAACAAATGTCATTTTTTTGCATACACTTCTGAATCACATCCCACTGAGGTTTTCCTATTGCTTCTATGAGGTATAGGAGCAAGGTTGAGATCTGGTCACTGAAAGGATAAGAAAACAAAGATTATTAATTCACACCAGTCTAAGATCCCCAGCTATTTTGTTCTGTAAAAATGCTAAAATGGGATGAGATCAGGGACGTGTACTTTCAATGCAAGAGATTTTTTAAGTTATTTAAAGCCTTAATTAAGCCTTAATAAAAGGTAGAGGCTTAATACATCTCAAACTCCATTTGAATGGGCAAAATATTAAAAACTTGTCATGTTCAACGTCAGTTCCTTAGAAATTAAGAGTGGAAAGTTTCAGAGATATGAGAACTTAGGTCCACTGAAGTATTGAAGAGCTCTGAACTAGTCTTAAAACTCAGTTCCTCCAGTAGGACTCCTGACAGAGTCTGTTTAGAGAGTTATCATACATGACATCTCACTAATATGTCTCCAACTCTTCATCTTGATGAACTTCATGACATGACAACCCTCTCTCCTTGACTCAGAAAAAAAAGATAATGTATAACATAACCATATAAATTTTTATATTTGTAGTGATGCCAGTTTGGCTTAGATGACGTCTTCATGGCTCTTCAGCAGCTGACAGATCATGTGTTTTACCACAAGAGATCCTTTACAGAAGTGTGTTGGCATGATAGATTTTTTTAATACAAATTGGAAATGCCACCTCTTTCATAATGTCTCAGTCTTGTAAATACTGAAAAGACAAAGCTGATAATACCTCGTTCTCCTGAAATCTCCAGGCATGTAACACTATGCTCTACTCCAACATGGATAACCAAATTGCATTCCTGATTACCTCATGTGAAGCCCAAGCAGCCCATGGAAAAAGAAGAGCCTGCTCATGTGTTATCATAATGAATTACATTTGTTAAGCCTGCTTTAGCAAATTAATTGATTTGATATGATTTAGAAGGAAAAAAATCTACTTCCTTTTGACATTTTACCTCAATGCTGCCACATCCACAAGACCCATGGAGAGCAGAAGGGTTAAAATGAAGGACAGCGGAACTTGCTTCTTTGACTTCCCATCCCCTGCAAAACCAAGAGCCATTCTGCATGGCAGCGTCCCCTCTCCTACCCCCAGCCCGAAATACTATGAATAAGGACCACAGTTCTCCGTTCACTCAGGAATGCCAGATATGAAACCACAATCAAGCTTCGATCTCTTCAGCACAGCATGCTCCACATGCCAATCTACATGTTTGTTGAAAAAAATGATTCTGCTGGAATAAGTTTCTATTATAAGCTCTCACTGTATACATTTTTTTGGAGTTAGTATATAATTCCTGCACCAGAACCCAATATCTTTTCTGTTTTACATCTGCACATAAATACAACTGCCTTCCATCTAAAAAAAAAAAAATAAATATTCACAATGTCTGTTCAGTTTGCCTTCTCGCAGCATCTCTCTCCCTCTGCCCAAATATAATCGCACTTTCTAACCCCAATCACTTGTGGGGGGGAGAGCCAAACAAATCTCACATTCATAAACTCAGATGACAACCACCCTGAGCCATAGGAATAGCAGTGAATTTATTGGAGCCGTTAGAGCAGTACAAAGCAACTGGAGTAAGCACCAACTTCCAAAAGAGGCAAAGTTATTTGGAGTGGCTCCATCATGCAAATGGCAGGGACATTGATAGCTGTAGCAATTATTATTTCCTTTCCCCACACCCTTTTCCTTTTTGCAGTTTGGCCAAATGAGTTTCTCTGCAGATGTTGGAGGCACTGGAATCTGCTGAAAATTATGGTGATTTCTACGGCCACCCTCAGGTTTTCAGTACAAGAATGAAAAAATTTCTAGCTTACCCATCACTGTGAATTCACAGTGGGAATACTGTTTGGCCCAATAATATGTTCATTGGGTCTTGGTTTCTGCTTGGAACTGGTGAAGCAGGTCGTCTGACCAAGTGACTTGTGAACTAATCCTTGTCTGTGTGAAGCAAATAGGAAAAAAGACAATTTGTCTGGAATTATTTTTTTTTTTAAATAACTGAGCTCCCACAAACATGAGCTGAGCCCAGAAAGATGACTTCAAGGTTAAAGCACAAAATTAGAAAATAGGATAATTATTACTATTGGTAGTATTGTCACTGCTCTTAGCAGCCTCACACCCAAATCAGAAAGATGTTACAAGAGTTCTGCAAATACTGAACAGAAAAATAGTCCTTGCCCCAAATAACACACAATGAGAGACAGAGGGACTGACAGGGAAAGTACAGGGACACAGTGAGCAGTTGGTAGCCTGAATAAGGTAAAATAAGAGGGGCTCTGGATTCACCTTCTTTTTCCATCTGTCGGGTTACTTTACAATAGCAGACCTTTGGGTCAGAGTGTCTCTCTTTCTATGCATTTATACAGCTCCAAGCATCATCTCTGTTCTGACAGAAATTTCAGGGAAGCTTTCAGCAAGTTTCTAAGTGAAAGGTATGCAAATGGATAAGACAGTCAGCCTAGCTTTGTTTGTGATCTTTATTCTAGTGTTAAATTCATATGTACATGGGATTGTGCCATATGTTTCCAGTCAGCCCTTGGACATAGGATTTTATACAAGCAGGGAGGACATGTTGAGAGGAGCAGGAGGTTTCAACAGCAAAGAGTGCTGCAGCTGATCATTTTGGCTTAACTGCTGAAATTGTTAGGTTTCTTTTGTGCTAGAAAGAGTTGGAAAGATGTCTTAGTGTGATAAGCTGAAAAATTTTTTTGTTTGATGTTTTGGACACAAATCTGAGTGTGAAGCGGTGTACTGAGCACTTAATCAAGACCTGCCTGATACTGTTTAAGTTTCTAGCTCTTGTTGATATCTTTGAGGAGATTTGGTATTACACATGGACATTCCCATGATGTTTTGCCCTACCTGGTACTTCTGCTTATCACTGCACTCAATGGTCTTGCTGCAACCAAGACAGCCGTAACCAAGAATCTGGGTTAAATCCTTTCAAAGATTTCTGGTCCAGACACATTTTTTTCATGGATCACAGAACTAACATGTATTTATTATCCCATTTGTAATGCATTATTAATTGATATACTAAAAATCATCCATAGCACCTCAAAATGTTGCACACAACAGCAATGTAAACATCTCATTCCTAAAACCATCATGGAAAGTGACACCAAAAAATCCTATAAGACAGTAGCTTAATGTGACATTAAATCACAGAATACTTTAATGGGCCAAATTGTGGACATAATTAGCAACACCATAGCATGTTTCAGTACCAGCTTTGGCCTTACATCAAAGATTTATAAAGACCAGCCTTTTAAGTTGTTCCAGGATAAAGAATAATGTTGAGCAGTCCAGTACCTAGAGGGGTTATGCAGTTGATGAAGGCAGAACAGGAGATTTCTACATCAAAAGGGTCATCAGCACCTGAGAAAGCATCATGCACTCAGCTTGTTTCATACTTTTCCAGATTCAATTTTATACAGGTTACCTGTATAAAAAGTGCCGGGAGGCACTTTGTCGTGGTTTGAGCCTTGTTGGCAACCTAACACCACGCAGCCACTCTCTCCCCCTTCTCTTCTGGCAATAAGAAAGGACAGAGATCCAGGCCTGGGGTTCCAGATAGGACTGGGATGGGTAAAAATCACCCTTTATGGTCACAAGCAAAAGGCAGACTTGTTAGGGGAAGAAAAAAAAAAAAAAAAAATTTATTACAGACACTAACAACACGTAACAGAGTAGGACAGTGAGAAGCATTACTATATCTTGAGAACACCTTCCCCCCCACCCCTCCCTTCTTCCTGGGCTCATCTCTGCTCCTGATATCTCTACCTCCTCCCCCAGTGGCGCAGGGGCAGGGAATGGGAGGTGCAGTCTGTGCTGCCGCTTCTTCCATCTTTGGTGAGGGGAGCTTCTGGAACTTCTTCCCCCTGCTCCATTGTGGTCCCCCTCTCACAGCAGACAGTCCTTCATAGCCTTTCTCCGATGTGAGTCCCTCCCACGGGCCGCAGCGTTCCCCACACTGCTCCGTCGTGGGGCACCAATTTTCTCCAACTGGATTCCCTCCCACGGCTGCAGCCCTTCCCGAGCTGCTCCGGCATGGGACCCCCCCGCATGCTGCAATCCTCCCAGCACTGAATTACAACAGCAGGGTCTACCTTCTCCCACAAGACTCCGGCCTTCTTCGGGCACAGCACCTTGATTATACCAGGTGGAAACCACAGGCCATAAATCAGTGTCTGCTCCACCATAGATCTTCATGGGTGGAGGGGGGGGCCGCCCTACCATCTCACCACAGGACACAGGGGAATCTCTGTTCCGGCACACCTCCCCCCTCCTGTCTTCCTCTGTTCCTCCCGACCTTGGTGTTCACGCAGCTGCCGCAACTCCTCTTCACAAGTCATTTCCAAGAGGAGAAGTATGACGTTATTCTAAGCACCAGAAAGCATGGCCATAAAGGTCTCTCAACTTAGAAGTAGTGATATGTGTCCTAACTAATGCATCCATAAGCATTGCAAGTACACACACTTACACAGAGCCTGGCTTTGCTAAACAGACTTAGAAAAGGTGGCTGAAAACAACCTGACTGGCTCTAGGCTTGCAGGTGTTCAGACACTGTTTTAAAGACACCTTTTACATACTTGCAAGAGGAACTGTTTTAATCAAACCAATACTGCAAGAAATAAACACGTCCTTTAACCACTAACAGGTGCCTGTGCAGTTTGTAAAAGTCACCAGAACCTTGAAACCATTTGAAATTCTGCCTTCATTCTGTTTCCCCTTCAGCAAAGTAGTCGCTGAGTTAATGGGCAAGATTGCAGCCAGTCGGGACTAGCGTGGTGGGAAATATGAGAAGCTACTTGATCAACAGTAGGCAGGTCTTCAAACTATATCTCAGGCGAGATTTCCACTGAAAATTCCACTCTCCGTAGTCATAATCTTCATGTTCTGTCACTCCATTCACAAAGGTTAAATTCTTCACCTGTATTTAAAAAAAAAAAAAAAAAATAAATATTGCCTTCACAAACAGCAACATTTTTAACACAACTATGCACTGCTTTTATTGCTGTCACTAAAATCCATATACCTTAGAAATCACCAAAATCATTAAAATCAATTTATCTTCCCTTCAAGGGAAAATTATTGCAAGCAGGAATAGGATGGATAAGCAGCACTTGGTTCCAGGTTCATCTTAACACTGAACTGTTGTTAAGAAACTTTGTTCTGTTGCCAACAGACTCTGTCATTCCCCTTTCCTTTCTCATTTCCAAAAGCCCATGACTCCCAGTGATAAATTACTCCCAACACAAATGTTTTGGCTCAGTGCAGGAACAACCAAGCAAAGTCCTCAAGATCCCTTTATACCAGAAGTTCATTTATGTTGAGCTGTTCTTCAGGATTTCCACAATGAAGAGACCATGTGGAAAAAGTATGTTCTCATCCCTCAGCTTTGAAGTATATTTAGAGCCAAACTCTCATGAAACAATAAATTCCTTATCCAAACATTCCTTAGGTTAATTCCATGAAGAGAAAAAAAAAAAAAAAAAAAAGTTTACAAGATTCCAGACTGCAGCAGCCTACTGTGATAACCATTATCACAGAGTAGTGTAGGTTGGAAAGGACCTTTTCTGGAAGGGTACATCACTGACTCAAATGCAATGTGTTGTCCAGCCTGTCAAGTTCCTACTGAGTGGCATCCCTACTTTCCACTATAACAGTCACTTTCCCTAATTTGAAGTTATCCATGAGCTTGCTGCGGTGCTCTCTGTCCCATCTTCAAAGTCAAAAATGATGCTGTTCAACAATATCAGTCCCACTATTGACCCCTGAAGAAAACTGCTAGCAACTGGTCACCAATTACACTGCCTTCTGATGACTATTGTTCCATAAAACCAGTGGTCCTGTCACTTTTCCACCTACCTTGAATTCCATTCATTCAGTTCACATCTACCTGAACTTAGTCGTCTCATCACAGTGCCACTGCTTCTTTTTGTTCCCCATCTCCTTCTCCATCTGTTATCTCTTCTTATCTTCAGATAAGCTTTCTGCAGAAGGCTCAGTCCTTCTGTCCCATGTTTTTACAGTGCACAGTGATATATTAGCATGAAAGTACAGATCCTGAGGAGTAGAACAATAACAACAAAAAAAACAACAACAACAAATCATAACAAAATTACTGATTTGGGGCTTTTTTATATTGCTTTAGGAGAACTGGAAAATGGAGATTTGAGGTAATACAAACCAGAGCAGTAACAGTTGGTTCAGCTCATATCCAGACTTCTGAAGCATTAGAAGTTATCAGATACCTTGTTTGTTGTAAAGATGCTTGGCATCCTAGGAAGCCAGGAGCTGCTTTTAAATGACTTGGGATGTCTTTACCTCCAGAGTTTTCTGTTATAATTCCATATATGCATCTGATAAGCATTAGCACATATCTTCGTACCTGTCAATCTCAAGGCCTGACACTGCATTGTACCAGAAGAAAGTTTGCTCATGCATTTTTTTCAGGAAATTCCTGAAAGGCTGAGTAGTTGCTTGATCAGTTACTGGCAGCCCACAATAGGCAAGTGAAAGCTCTGGGTAGCATTGAAGGAATAAGCTATCCCAGGAGTCCTTTGATCAGATCAGATGATGCTCATCTGATGCTCCAGGTCCAATGCAGTTTTGGACAACATCCTTTGCTTAGCCAAATCCGAATTTCAAAGTCTATGACATTTCCCTAATATTCTGCAATAGCGAACACCTGGATGCACTTTACCTTCTGCCAAACTAAGGGTACATCTATAAAACCTTAACACCACCAGGGCACACTCTATGACTCTGAGATTAACTGGCACACTCTGGTCATACCCATATTATTATATTCCCTTACCTACAAACCAAGGTGGTTGCATCATCTTGCCTGTAGGAAATGGATCGCAGTTAAATCCTACTTTTTGACATGGTATATATGTATGTACATGTTATATAGGTATAAAACCAACAAAATCAAGAGTCAAGACTCTGAATACACTCAGCATTGCTGATGATGCAGCTGACTTCATCAGGGGCCATTAACTTAATGCTGAGCACTTTTGTCTCAAATAAAACAGTTCAATACAACTATTTTGGGAAAAAATGCAGGCATAAGACTCAGGTACTTTGAAAGCCTATTCTAGGCTTCATCTCTCTTCCTGTGAGAATGAACAAATCATATCACTATTTGATGATACTACTTTTCTATTTAGCAAGCAGTGATAGGATAATAATCTACTAAAATGTATAAAGAACATGAAAAGAAGAAATCATCAGCAATGTTATCTGTTGTTATTATTATTATTTTATTATATAGGTATTAGTTTTGGATTTGGTCCCCAGGAAATGAAATTTAGAAACACAGTTTTAATCAGCAAGACAATTTGTCCAGTTCTTCCCAGAAAGTTGAAGAGTAACAAATTGTGAGACAACAGCTATTAAGTATTACCTCCAATAACTCCTGAAACATAGGTGAGATAACAGACAACTAGCTCAAAGTCAGTACATATCTTTGAAAAAAGGGGAAAATGATGACTTTGACACTTTTGTATCAGTTGGCTCAACATCAATTCCCAGGACAACTCTTAGAATCTTAAATTCTTTTTTCATTAAAATTAAGCCTAAAATGTTGGTACCTCAATTTGTAAAATTACAGAAAATTACAAAATATATCTGAGATTAATTTGCAAAACTAAATCAAGCCAAACCAGTTAAATATCCATTTATAGTAGGCTAAAAATCTGTACATCATGTCTGGACTTTAGTAAGATTTTTGACATTGTCTTGTATGAGCTTGTGAACAATCTAAAGAAACATGATGTAGATAAGACTACATTAAACTGAATATGCTCCTGTTAATACTCACAAAGCAGTTAGTAGTAATCAAGGTCAAAGTGGAAAAATATATCCAGTAGTTTTCCTCAAGTATCTGATCTGGCTCTGTCCAATATACTCAATTATGACCTGAGTCATGAAACAGGTTTTCAATTGCTAGAAAGTTTGTAGTTAATCCTGGTTTGAGTTTGGGGGTGGACAAATGACCAGCTTGCTAATTGCCATTATTCATCTCTTTCCTCTACTTTACTGTAATTCAACCCAGATGATTATGACATGGAAAAAAAAAAATAAAATAAATGTATTTTAAATAGAATATGCAATGCTACCCAAACATGGGGTTTTGGGGCTTATTCTGCAAAGTATTTGTAGTATCCATTCATTATATTCTGAATAAACACAACTGGTTTTCTATGCTGCAATATTTTTCCCCTGAGATTTCCAAAGCGCTCTTCAAACATAGCTAACCAATTTTGCAAACCCTTTATAGATTTTTTTAAAGCTGAAGGGAATCATTTTAATCATGTAGCCTCACCTCCAGCCTAATACATGAAATATATTAATACATGAAAACAGGTTCAAGACATCCTAATTTTTTAAAAAAGAGCAGCAATTATCTGGGATTGATGTACTCATCTTCCTCTCAGGCCACCACCCTAGAATCTTCTTCTGCCATTTCCAATTTATGGAGCTGGGCATGGATTTAAGCCATTGCTGACCCTGGAAGAAAACCACAGCTGCGCTACAGACTGGTTTAGATTTAGCCAGGGAATACAGGCTCCAACTTGAAATGCAGAGGTCAAACTTCAGTACCCAGAAATAATCTTCAGAGCTTTAAAACGGCAGGGATCCAAAGATCCAGTTCTCTCCTTGGTTTGATAAATGCTGCCCAGAAGTAAATCTTAGAAGATTTGTGTGTTTTTTACATATCTGGAGGTATGTGACATCTTTGTCAGCTCTGCAAGGCAGAATATTTCTAGCAAAAGCAAGCCCTCCCTAGCACTGAGGAGCTGAGCTGCCAAGTTGGGACATCTCTGAAGATATGGAGGTAGGATCTTGTGCAATGCTACTGTGATGAGCTGACTCAAGGGGTACCAGGGCCTCGTTACTCTGATTGCCACAAGAGATTGTAAGACAGCTATCATGCTTTGCACGTGCTGGGAAGTGAGAGGTCCAGTGGCTTCCATCTCTCAGTCCCATTTACAGCCTCATAACCACAACTGAGAAGATAACACAGAAACAGCAAAATTTTATGTTTAGGGCAGGTTATATCTATGAGGGTGAAGAGCACTATTTTGGGGACATCTGTAAAAAAGGAAATAAATTTTCCTGATGAATCCTGGTAAAGGGCAGACTACAGTAAGAGAAATCCCTGTTCTCCTCCATTCTTTGTCATCCCTACTGCCTTCCCCACAAATTTCCCCTAGTTAAAGTGCTCACTGCAAGCAGACAGGACCTCAGATTTACGTTTCATCTGAGCTGTGGCTCTTCCGAGCACGATAATGCTCAGTTAATACAATACCATAACACCAGATCAGGTATCATCTGAGGGGGAAAACATGCCACCTCTGGAGTCACAAATATAACTTCCTCAGCACCTGGGTGTTCTTGGAGAGCTCTTACTAATTTGTTTTTTTAATATATACAGCTATTCAGCAATGGCAGAGGGGGGCCACTGAGTGTTAGGAGAAACTAAGAAACCTTAGCCAAGCAGAGACATGACTTCAAAATGGATATCGAGAGTAACATGTCACACAAGACTCAAAAAACTCAAAAGCCTGCTGGGATTTATTTTCCTCACTTAGTAATTGATGTGACACAGAGGGAGAGTCCTGCTGGAAATCTAAGCTTCAAGTCAAGGTGACAGCATGGAAAAACAAACTCACGTATCAGAAACCTCCTGGTTTTCACTACAGTTTTGAAGATTGCTTGGCTCTCCCCAGCTATTATTATCACTTTTGTCATGAATTGTTTTGATTTTTTTTGCTTCCTGTAAAGCTTGATATGCAAAGCCCATATGAGAGACAGTGTCTCTATCCTGAAGCACACACTCAAGCTCTGCTCCATGTTATTCTTACGTCTCTCAAGTCCCCATGCTATGTGTCCATACACACTACAGAACAACAAATCCACTGCAGTAACCCCAGAGTACCTTCTGGGAAGATAGTGATTTTTCTCATTATATGTTTCCTTTCCAGACTCACACAAGGAATTTAAAAACCAATGAAAATATAAAAATCAGTCAGCCTTGCTGTGGATACACACTTGGGACTCCTATACCCTTAAGTAGGATGTATGTTTGTGCATATCTGAAGCCATAATAAGATCCTTCAGTAATTGTGAGATGAGCTTGTACTGCAGAGCTTTAATCCAGAGTCAAATTTGGATGCAAACGCTCAAATTATGAAAATCCCAGAGTTTTGTTTTGGCTTATTACACAACTAGAAGGCTGCTAGAAGGTTTCCAAAGTCTGAAGGTGTTTGAGGCAAGAAGCTGCTTACTTCAGTACTGGTAATGCAGGAGAAGGAAGGGAGAGCCTTGTTTTTGAATGCCTGTCTATTTCCTATTTTACCTATGACTTCAAGTAGAAATGCTGTGCCACACTGCAAAACATTCTTCACGTTCAATTCCATGTCAAGATGGGACATATCAACCCCCCCCCCAACCACAGATAAAAACTCAACCAAGCAGTTTCAAGCCCCTAAAGGCTTTCAAGTTCAGTTCAAGGCTTTGACAAAGACTTTGGGTCACTTCTGATTTTATCCAACTCAATTTGCCCAGCCCTAATTGCAACAGCACATCTGGAAATGCTACAGTTAAAGTCCTGCCAGAACTTTCATTATAAACCCTCCTGTATTCAGGGTTTTGTAACTTTTCCTGAAAAAAAAATACAACAGCAGAAGGGCTGAAATTTGATATAAAAAGTTCTCAGCTGGGGAGTAATTTTGTGTGTGTGTTGCAATATTTCAAGGAAATCAAATCAAACCATTGTGAAAATGAGAAAAGAATTTGTAGAAAAGGGTGGGAAGGTAGAAGAGCATTTTCTTGAGTTTGCTTTTTTGCCTTTTTTTTTTTTTTTTATATTTGAAACTCACAGGGAAAAAAATTTGCAGCTATAAACCATTCCTCAACTCTGACCTGTGGCTTGCCTTGGATTGAAGACTTTGGATGACTCTTTCAAAGGACATCAAGAATAGCAAAGAAAAAGAACATTTGCCCACAACGCCTGCTTGGAAATGCCTCTGAGGGGCAAGAAGCATCAGCATGTCCTTATCCTTTGGGGCAAGGCAATGAGAGAATGGCTGGAAACTCTGGGAGCATCTGGGACCTCTATTGCTTAATAAGGAATGTGGGCTTGCTTGGAAGTACTACCTGACAGAGGAATCCCTAGAGTAAGCTTCCTCCAGATATGGAGAGAAGCACACAGATCTCTTACCAGACAATTCTTCCAGGGTTTTATTCTGAAGCCCCTGGCTGAGTGCAGCTCTTAATCACTCATCTAAAAGCAGAGCAAAGCCTGCTTGCAATAAACACTGAGCATATCCACAGGATGAGACTAATTCTGAGGTTAAGATAAATACAAACACTTATGAGTAGGTCTCTAAGATCACATTATATGTAATGGAGATCTATTTCACAGCGTGAAATGCCTTGGCTAGCCAAGAAAAACACAAGTGCTGCTAAACAGGACATGGGTCCTACTGGACTAGCAGCTGAAATACTTTAGGATGTCACTACTGAGATACTTTAGAGTACCTCAGGTGGCACTAGGCAACTGAATCACATAATATGTATATATTCATTATGAGCTGAAGCACTTACAGGACTCCATTGGTTGCACTGATCACATCAACTTTGTGTCCTCTAACTACAGTGGGAACTCAGACACGTAAATATCTAGAAATATCCAAAGTCTCCATGTAGCACACTGCCTCAGTAACCACATAATCAAAGAGCACTTTTGATCACTTAGTCTCAAAAAGCAGTAGAAAGGACTGCAGTATTTTACTTGTAGCCACTACCTAGACACAGCACATGTGTTAAAAATACTTAAAAAAGTTATTACTGCGGCTGACCCTTGATCCATATATCAGGTTCAGGTCCACTAAAAACACGTGAACATATAGCTGAATTGTTGCATTGTACTATGTTATGGGGCAGATTCTAACCCAGGTATCTGAAGATAAGTATAAGATATATCTTATAAGATATAAGGTATAAGATGTTATCTGCAAGTGACTCGCTCTCTATTGACTATCAAGACAACCTACCTGACTAGGAGAGAAAGGTCCAGCTGAATACATTGTCTAGTTCATCTCCTCACAATTGACCAGACGCACACTGACTGTAACAGAAGCTTGGATACATATGAGCACTAAATTTGGATGTCTTAGTCTGGAGTTTATTAAAGTCAGTCATTTTGGGGAGCTGACTTCCAATCCTCATCTGCAGCATCTGACAGCTAATGCAGCTTAGCTTCAACCTCCTTCACTGCGAGCAAAACTGTGTTGCATTATATCACATTTGCAACAAATACAGTCAACTGTGACAGCCCAGCTGGCACATGGTAGCTTGCAAAAGCATGGTAACTTGTTTGTGTCCCTGAGCCATAACTGTTAAACAGTTCAGATGCAAACATGCAATTTGCATTCTAGCCAAATCAAAGACAAAGACACTTAAATCCTAATGTAGATTGATGAGAACTTGATGGAAGAGGATAGTTTTTATTACAGTTTTTTAAGCCTGTCTCTCATTTAGATGGAGCTGAAAGCACTATGGAAACACACTGGGAATTGTTTTCATTACACAAACCAGCCTGGCTAAAATCTGAATCTTTTTGACATGTCTTCACTCAGTTGAACCAAATTGGAAACTGTAAGTTTGGTAACTACGGTTGCACAGGTGCAAAGCTATTCACTTCTGGAATAGTAGTCACAATTCAGGTCACCTGTGATAAAGAAAGATGAACTGGAAGTAAGGATGGTGCAGAGAAAAACACTAGGATCCTCAGAGGAATGTGGAACTTGATACACAAGAGGAGAGGATTACTTTAACTATCAGAACAGAAGCTGAAAGATGATAAGACTATTTAAACTACAGGATGATTCTGACACAAGGACGAATGAGTATTAACTGGCCATGAATAATTTTCAGATGGACATTAGAAGATAGTTTCAAACTGTCAGAAGAGTGAGGTTTTGAAGCAGCCTTCCCATAGAAGTAGTTATGGCAAGAAACCTAACCACTTTTACGAAGGAGCACACTAAATTTATGAACAGATTATGTTACGTGGGAGGCTGAAGTAGCATGTGGCTGGATTTGAGGATCCATAAGACTCCTTTAAAGCTATTTCAAAAATTTTAGAATTAAATAAAATTTTAGAATTTAAGAAATCAGTCCATGAATCTTCATGGGCTGATTAACATCCTTTGCAAGATTTTAATATTAGACCCTCAGGAACACCTATTTTAATTTTGTCTTACTGGAACCTGACAATTCTGTATCAGAGTTACATGCTATATGCAGAGAATGAGCTCAAGAATTAATGCACAATCCAAAGCATGTCAGTGGTATGCAAAGCAGCACAGAGAAGAAATATCTGGGAAAGAATAAAATGAACTAGTTCCAGAAATTGAGGTATAATAGCTGTATTAGCCCAGGGTTTAACCCAGGACAGCTGGCTATCTGAGAGACAGAGCTAGTCACCCTGGAATGAAATCCAGTCCACTTAAATCCCATTTTTGTCACAGAGAGCAAACCATTCCCTATATTTTCCTGGACTGCTTATTATACAGGCCCATAAATTCATCAAATGCACCTTTATTTCACCAGAGTTTTTTTCTGGACTCTTAAATATCTTAGTCAAATTCTCCTGTGATCAAAGTTCTAGCCGTTCCTAAGCTTATATGACTTTGTCTCCACCTAAGTCTTCTAGGGATGGCTCTAAAGTTAGAGGTAGTGAAGACAATGATGTGGCAGTATTCGCCTTCCTCCTAAGAGTTGAAAAGCTGTAGAAACTGGAAGATACTGTCTAGAGGGAAAGCGAATTCACATTTTCCACAATGTTTTGACCAGTATGCCACAAACCATTTTTTTTTTTTTTTCTGGCCAACTGTGGAGCGGGAAACAGACACAAAAAAAAAAAAAAAAAAAAAAAAAAAAAAAAAAGTCTAGTGGTTAGAGAAGAGAAAGAGGCAGGAAAGTCAGATCCTGCTACTTGTAATGTAATGTGAGTGGTGTATACCAGGACACATAGTAATTTACATTCGTGGAGAAAAGGAAGACCACACTATGCCTGGCCTTGACTTAGTGATTAGGGAACTCTTGTGGGCAATGGAAAGTCAAACATCCTTGAGGCTGTGTAGACCCCAGGACCAGGGTCCTGGGGAGACTGTCAGACATGATGTCATTATTATATAAAACCTTGGCATATGGCTCCTTTTCATTTTGCATTTCTCATGAGAACACGATGGGTGGCCTGGATCCTAACACAGTTGCCATCCTCTATATTTTACTTCTACTTTGCACTCTCAGAAGAGATATACAGTTAATCAAAAATCAAAATGGATTGTCCTCTGTAGGTCTTTAGAAGTAGTTATCTCTCTCCATTAGCTATTCAGGAATTACAGGCAGTTATTTTATGTGCACCTCTTGGAGTCATGTACCTGAATTTTTCATCAAGCACTACACAGAATGACCTGACTGCATTTTGGGCTTCACACCACCCAGGTCCTACGGGATCCTGGATCTGAACTATTGCTTCTACATAACTAAGCAGCTCTTTCTCCACAACTAAACTAACTGATGCCTGTGGTGTAAACAGCCCCTATGAGTCACCATGAAAAAGAACAGCTTTCAGGCTATTTAGAGACCTCAACTCAAAGCAACAGACTGTCTCAGGCCTGAACAACAAGAGAATTTACACCTGTTTGTTAGAAATATAAAGGAAGGGGCAACTAGCTAATTAAGAAACATGAATGTACAAAATAGAATGGAAAAGACCATATAATCAGTGATTTGGCATCTGATTATTGCTCCCCAGTTTTAGTCTGTCAGCTTTAGTCTGAATATTATTCAGGAACAAGATCCAGGAAGCATCACAGTCAAACTAAGTTGTTCCATAAACAACTCTTTCATTTTAATCTGTCACTTTTGCCTTTTTGGTCTACTCTTGACCATTGTTTAAGACTTCTATTTATTTAACAAAGATGTGCACCACCATTCAACGTACACAGTTATATTCACTGGCTGGCAAAGTGCTAACAACCCTCATGAAATGCGAGACACTTGCAACTCACCATATTACTTCTCATACACCCTCCATTTTTCTTCCAAAAATTCCACCAGGTTTGTCAGACATGATTCTCTGTTCCAGAAACTATCCCAGTTCCTTTATATCAGCTCATATTTTTCCAGATGTTTTATGATCTCATCCTCTACTAATGTTTCCAAGACCTTGCCTACCATCAAAATCAAACTTTATTGCAAACCTGTAACTCCATGATTTCACCTTAGTCCTCTTTGTATGGAATGGGTTTACATTTGCATTGTTCTTGTCCCTTAGTACTCCTCCCTGTTAAAATAAGCTAGTAAGTATTCTTTAGTTGACCAGTATCCTCTTCCATCATCTCTTTCATGAGATTCAGGTGTGACTAGCTGAGCCTTACAGCTGTCTCTGCTTTTCACTGATTTTTTTTTTAAAGGCTGATCCTCAAATTGCTTTGGCTTTCAGAATCTTTTGTTTTAATTTCTGGCACTGTATTCTGTTTCTTCCTGGAGACCTACTTATCACTGATGGTAGAAGACTAAGGCTGAAGTAATGATGATACATTAGCTAAGACAATCCACAGACTGACCATTGTTTAGAGAGCTTTTTATGTCCAGACAAGACTGGTAGTGATAAAAGATAATGAACATCAGGTGTCTTCTTACTGCTTTACATACCAGTGAAAAACTTAAATTTACTGAAAATTTTGTCTAGAATATCAGATCTGGCATATTGTTCAGAAGTTCAGTGGTCATGGTGTGATGGAGTAATATGTTGAAACAGATGAGATGATCACTGTACCACATAAGAGGTACAGTAGCTGCAAATCAGCTAATTTATCCACTATGAATGTGTCCAGACCCACAAGGAAGAAGTATAACAGATTTACATTGAGACATTGACGCTTCTCATCCCATTGATGAGAAGACTTGATCCAGTCCTGGGGCTAGAGTGGTGATTTCAGTCCAGGCATCTTCCAGTCCTCTAGCATCCTCAAAAGATGCCTCTTGCTTTGGAAAGGTCTTGCAGAATATAAAAATAACTAAATCCATGGGGACTACATAATTGCTTCAAAACCCATTAGTATTCAGGAAATTGTAAGGCCCATTTGTAATCCATCCTGTCCCATTTTGTGGACAAGATATAATTCCATATGAAGATTATCTACAGTATTAAGGTACATTGTTGTAGTTACATAGAACTTACACATGTTTTTTTCCATTGAGAATAAAATCTCATTTTAAAGCCAAAGGTTGACAGTCTAGTTGTTGGGTGGTCTCATAATTCCTCAAACCAGGCAATGACCCCTTTTCATCAGATCAGTCAGAGGCTTCGCACAATGAAAATGTTTAAACCGTATGCAGTGATGCTTTTGTGAACAGGGAACAGCCAGACTGAGATCCTGCACAAAACTCTTCTTTGATCTGTCCCTTTTCTTTGACTAACTGTGGGGTTTAGTTCTTTGTAGTCTCAGTTTAGCACCTTTCATGTGGTTCCAAAGAGGAGTGAGCTAAAGGCAGGGATATTGCCTTACAATGAGGAAGCATAAATATTCCTAATATTCAGGTGCTCAATTTACTTCACAAAACCTGAATTCTTCCCTCCAAGTGCTTCATGACACATGGGTGTTATCACTGTCTTTGTCACTACATTGTTACCTCAGGAGAAGAAGAGGTATTAGGGTCACATGGAGCATGATAATGCAGATTCAGGTCTATTTGGCCACAGACTTGAACAATTCACATGGATTTAGATCCTGTACCAGGGGGTTTAGGGATCACAACTCTCAGACGTGTAGGACTACGCTTGATTCATTGTTGCTCTGTTTTATAAGAAATTTCCACAAGGACTTGCACAAGGTTTTTGTTTTTTTTTTTTTTTTTTTTGTTTATATTGCTCTTCTCTCCACCCAACCAGCATGAGGTTCCTAACATAGCTTTGTGGTTCCTAATATAACATTCACTCCCTCAGCTTCTTATTCTACCTGAAAAATGGGGATCAAAACACTGTCCTTCTTTATAGGTGCAATTTAAAAAAAAAAATGCACTGATGGCTGTCAGCTATTACCTAAAATAATGGGGGATGATGGCAATTAGGTACCAACAGGCATAATTAACTAGCAGAGGAGATCCCACAGACTTTAAGTTTTCAGTAAATTATTTGGACAGTCTAGATTATTCTACCACTCAATTCAGTGACAAAGTTTCCTTCGTTGGTAGTAGGATAAGAATTGTGTTACAGATAAGTGTTCTGGAATAAGAGCCCCATATATCTCCAAATATTAGTTATTTTTAGCACATGAGCTATACAGAGAGTTGAAACTAGTGATGACTTCCCTTCTTGCTGAGTTTGTGCAAACATTTCCTGAAGCTTTCAATTTTACCACAATAGAAGCCTTTTAGAGCTTAACTAAGGATAACTTGAATTATTAGCATTGGTCCCTTAGCCCAACCACAGGCATGTCTGAAGCAGCCTTTGCTGATAACACACTACAACAACTACATTTTCCTCACACATGTCCGCAAAATAAGCTGATACTCATGATTACCAAGGAGTAGAAAATCACTGGGACTATTGCCCCCAAATAACCTTTCAGTTTCTTTCCTGCATTTTTTTGTCTGACCATTGTTGACACACAACTCAATTTCTCAGTGAAACTAGGTCAGACACTTTGTTAACAGATATTGATGCCACCCTACTGAAGTCAGTGGCTCTCTGCAATGACTAACAGCAGCAGGTTTGGTCCTTTGCAGCTGAAATTCATATGTGAGTGTTTCCTCACTCACACTCCTGGCAAACAAGAGAAACTTTGGAAGCTAACCCATTGGTTTCACCCTCACCTTCAGCACTGACACAGCTAAAGAGACACCACAAGTAGAGGAGCACAGATTATAAAACAAAGACCTTATTTCCTTTCATATGTCAGCAAAGTAGTACACCATCCCAGCTGAGGTCCAGCTGCATGTTTATAACTCAGTAAACTTTTTATTTCCTTACCTGCTACTGGTAACAGTTTCAAAATACTTATTTACATCACATCTCCCCTCTTTGCTATAACAGAGGGAAGTTGTAGTTGATAGTCCTCAGTCAACCCATGACGGGTTAACAGTGTTTGTCTTCCTTCCTTCTCCAGTAGAAAGTCT
This sequence comes from Tyto alba, assembly GCF_018691265.1. Lineage (NCBI taxonomy): Eukaryota > Metazoa > Chordata > Aves > Strigiformes > Tytonidae > Tyto > Tyto alba. The sequence goes on along the minus strand of NW_024881316.1, from coordinate 45,239,053 downwards.
ACAGCTTCCAGCAGAGCTCATGTTAGCAGATGATCTTGCATTTTGTGCTGTCACCCATTTTATGCTGATTTTTGATTAATATCTGCCTCCACACTGACAATTCTCTTCTTGTTTCTGTCAGCGATCAGCTGTGGCATTCTCCTCTTATCTGTATACAGGCCATTAGGAAATGTTGACTAGTCCTTAAAGCATCTCACTGCTAAACCCCTTCCTGGCCCAACAGTTCCCTTTTTGATACTCAGTTATCGTCCCTTCAGTTTTCCTGTTCAAATTTCCATCTTCTTCAGCTGAGCTTGCATCAGCCAAAGGCTGGTTAAAAGTCACTGTGGTAAACTAGCTAATTTCATCCAGATCAGGCCTCATTAAACAATTAATTGCTGCTCCTGGGGATTCTTAATTATCCACTTACATCTTCTACAGCTTTGAAAGGAGTTGGGATTTTGACAAGCTACTCCATATTTATAAAAATGTCTTATGGAAGGCTATGCTTTATCATTTCCAAATTACATGAGTGGTCCTAACATCCTAAATTCTTCATGTACTTCAGGAAAGCTAAGTGGCAGTGACTTTTGGTGACTTTAGGACATAATTCAAGTCTTGATAACTAGGTTTCCAAAGGCAAGGTAAATGATCCCACTGTAAAGTCTCATTCTATTCATGTGCTAGGGAATGGGAAACCTGTCCTTCATTCCAGCTGAGAAAAATAATAGAGGGGTTTAATTCTTAAATATTTTGCCTTTTCTTTTTTTCTTATTCTTCAAAGAAAAAAAGAAAAAGTTATTTTTCAATCAATTAAATTATTTTTAAAAAAATTTACATTTTCTTTTTTCTTATATAGATGCTCTAATAATCATCTCTATTATGAACATTTCCTTTCTGTCCTAACAAATGATAGATAATGTGGCATTTAAAAAAATTTCTGGAGAACTGATACAAAAACACTAGGGTTAACAAGAAGGACTAGATAGATTTGTTTAAGTCTCAGAAGGACACAACATCCATAATGTAAATCGCAAGCAAAAAGGTACTTATCACTCTAATATTTAACTTTAAGAATGGAACTACTTGAAAATGAAGAGGTCAGGGTATTTTAAGAAATAGAAATGCACCGTTAAAAGGATCAAATTACTGCAGTTGCTATGGAAACTTTTAAATATGAGATACTATCATGATTTATGATATTGATCAACTAAAATTCTCCCTAAAATTTCCCCTGATTTTATCCCCTTTTAAAAAGATCTGAAGTTTTTTACAAAGGAAGGAAAAAAAGATGAGTATATTCTGTTAGGTTAAATATGAAACATTAGTAAAGCAGGTCAAGATTTAATTTGAGGGACCCCATGCCAAAACCATTAAAAAGCACCTTAATAAAAACATTTCAATACTTCTCTTTGAAAACCAGCCTGTCAGAGAGTCCAAATAAATAACAGTTGATTCAGATAAAAGCTAGTTCTTAAGAAGATAAGACCACAGCAGAAAAGCTAATTACATTTTTTTTTTTTTTGAGAAGTAGTGAGAGCTTCTTGCAACAAACCTTTCCTTTGTGGTGGATTAAGCTCAAGAACTGCGTCAAGATGAAGTGTTATTAGCAGAAATTTTAGGACAAGCCAATAAAATTTAACAGTAAGAAACAGCCAAGATCAGATATCATTCACTCGAGTTCTGAAGAAATTCACTCACAAAGCAGCAAACCTACTAATTGTGGTATGGAACCTATCATTTATATAGGACCCTGTAGTAGATGAGTAGAAGATGGCAACTATAAAGTCATCTTTTTCTTTAAAGCTCCAAACCTCATCTTGGGAATGCCAGATGATATTCTAACTTCTCTTTAATGCACATTAGTAGATGTATTAAATAGTAGAATTAATAGACAGAGATAGATCTGATATAAGGAAGAAAACATCACATTTCTTAAGTCAGGAGTCATAAATTTATTAGAAAGCTTTGAAGGAGTAAAAGGGGATGTAGAACATAGGAATCCAGTCAGACTACTTGGACTTTTCAAAAGCTGTCAACAAAATCACACAGCAAAGTATTTTTGAGAAATTAACCTTTCATAGCATAAGAGAAAGTATTTTCATATGGATTAACAGTTGAAATGTTGGAAACAGCCTAAGGACTGAAATAAATGCATGACTTTAATATGATACCCAACAGAGAGATGACTTCAGACTTGTGCTTGTCAACTTTTCTGCAGATGATCTAGAAAATGATTGAATAATCATTTATCCAAGGCATCCAAACTGAAATGTATTCATGAAGGAGAGTGATTAGATAATAAAGTTACAAATGAAATGCAATGTCAATAAAAACTATTGGGTGCATATAGAAAAATATTATCTGAGTTATATCCAATAATGGAGTATAAATTAACTTCTACCACCTAGAAATGAGTCATCATGGTTAGTTCTCTGTAAGCCATGTCTGTGTTACATCATGTCAAATCAAATGTATATTAGGAATTCTTAGGAAAAGAAATTACAAAAAAACAGAGGAATGATTACACAATTGTATATATCTAAGTTTAGCAACATCTTGAATAGACTGAAATAGTTTTGGTTGTTTCATTTGCATTTTCTTTTTGAGTGAGATGAATGGTCATGAGTTGTGCTACATTTGAGGCCCAGGAGATTGACATCTGACAGGCACAAAATAGCAGTGCTGACCTTTTCTCTATGACCCCCTCTTACTTTGACAAAAAAGGAAATGCCAAGGGATGTACCAGGTTAAGAGATGCTCCTTTACCATCCTCCCTGGACTCCTAGGTATGAAGGCAGTTATTAATATTATTTTATGGGGAAGGAATTTTGTCATGTGGTTAAAACAAGAAGCCATCTGAATCCTATTCCTTCTTTTGCCACTCCCTTAATATCAGATTTTCCTGAAATTTCTCTGTGCCTTAGTTTCAGGGTACAAAATGGAGAGAACATTTCTTCCCTTTTCCTTAGGTCTCCTGGGATGCTTATCTAATTGCTCTTTACAAAGCTGTTGGAAACCTGAATATTAACAGTGCAAAGAATTAGAGGTCATTAATATTAGCTAATGCTGTCCTTGCCCCACATAACAATTTAACTTTGGAAAGTCAAGTCTCCATAAAAGAGAAACCCTTCTTTGTACTTGGTGGGGATGGATTATGATCATTCTAGGACTTTAGCTATGTTTGTTGGCATAAACTTAGAGAAGTTTCAAACAGCCAATGTAAAAATAAATCTTATTATTGTACATTTATACTAAACAGGGTTCACAGTTTCCTCTTTATTTTTTTTAGATTGCTATTTTGATTTTTTACCCTGCAAAACAAATACTGGAATATAATGTTATTTTAACTTTGAAATTTATGGTCTTCCTGACAACAGGTAGTCACAGTTGCATTCTTGCAAAAGAAAACAAAATTAAAAATATAGACACAGGAAATAAAATTAATTTTAAAATATATGAAAACATTTATTCTGTGCATCAGCCCAAATGAACAGACAAGTCTCTGACTGATACCCACCACAGACTGCAGTTTCTTGAATTGATTGATTAATAGGACAGAAATGAGGAGGTGTGAATTTATTTTGGACTTCAACAGGGTTGAAAAAGGTTTGGCACAGTTCAGCTGGGCTTAATCTGCATTTTAAAGTCTATGAACAGTGACCACCTACTGGCACCCTTCAATGTGTTAGGTCCCATAGAAAGGAAACATTTTGCACTAGACTTCATTTCAGCTAATGTTCCTGGATTTATAAAGGTACTAAAAAGGCAACAGCAATCTGATTTCAAACTAACAAAATACCCCTTTTCCCCTAGCGGGATCAAAACTCAACAGAAGAGTCAAGGAAGGAGGAGGAGGGTAGGTGGGATTGGAGAAACAATTTCTCATTGTTTGGAGGTAGATTGTTCATGAGGGCGACGTTACCCTTAAAATAAAATTAAATTCCTTTGGGGTGTTTTCACCATTAAGCATCAAGATTTTCATTTAACTGCATGAAAGGTAGTAAAGAAGTAATAAATAACAGTTCAAATGGGAAAAAGCTGCAGAGGAGGAAAAAAAATGCTGAAATGCCGAGAATTTTATCTGAGCTAAAAAAATGGAAACAGAAAGATCTCACTGTATTCTGTAGCAAGGATAATTAAAAACAAAGCTGTCTTTTAAGACAGAGAAAACGTTCCCCACCATCTCCTTTTTCTGCTGAAGCCAGGAAACACCCTCTGAAGTAAAATAACCATAACAAGAAAAGACATCTTCTTGAAGAAATTTTGACTCATAGTTTACTGCTTTATAAGAAGTTCAATAGAAAGATGTTCCATGCCAAGGCAACAAGTCAAGAATCCACATTTTTAATGCTAGTTTAGTCTCCTATGTGATTATTTTTACAACATCTGCAATTAAAGACAGATTTTTCAGCTCCCTGATTGTGACCGGATAGAAAAGGTTTTGATGTGCGCACACACACACACACAGAGGGAAGGAAAAAGCCACCTCTCCCTGTAATGGTCTTCATTAGAAACAGCTTTTCCCAGCTTCTGTTTTATTTAATTTTGATGATTGAAATTTTCCTCATCTAGTAGTAGATGGTGCTTTTTTCTTCCTTACATTTCACTGGTCTAAAGGGAAAATCTGATAGTCCAAACTTCAGTGTTTTCAGTCACTTGGTCAGAAAGGGGTTGTCATGTTTTCAGGGGAAGGATGAGGCTGGGATGGAGGGGAGAAAGAGAAACCCCAAAAAGCTCAGAAATCAGTGTTCAAACCTCAGGTCATTAACACAGAGTTTGTGGGGGATTTTAATGCAGCTCCCAGTAGGACCACAGACTTAAGGTATAAAACCAGTAGCCTCTTTGTACCTTATTGCACCTGCTGGGGAGTAAATGGTTCAAGGCACGAGTTCACTTTTCAGGCTCGCTTAGCTGCCCACAAGCTTTTTTTACACAGATCTGCAAACTTTGTCCATGTATTCTTCTTAGCCCTCCAGGACAATTTTAAAATAAAAGGAAGTCACTGACCATGAAACTGCCTACTGTGCAACAAAAATTGCCCGTGTACAAGAAAAACAGCAGGAAAAAAAAAAAAAATCTGGGAATTATTTTGTCAATTCATTATAGCACTTTTATAGGCATTGACTTGGTTCCAGGTAAAATACGACCTTACAAGAAATTATCATTACTGTTAAACTATGGTCCAGGTTGAACTTTCTGTGAATCCATCTCTTTCAATGGAGACTTTGCATAGAAATTTGTTTCTCTATGATCTAAAAGAGAGGTACCTATAAAAATCACGTAACATTAAAGGTAAATCTTCCTTCTTTTGTTTCCCCTTCTAGACAAACCTGACCCTATTCAAGTGATATGTTTATCGGAATGCATAACTGCTGTGGACAGGAGCCCAGCTTCGATCCTGTTGGAAACATCCATGGCATTTCAAGGTGATTCAAGGTGGGCAAATATATGGGGAGACATTTGGGGCTGCTATCCTGTTTGCTCACTAGGATGAGAATACCCCAGAAGTTTGGCAGCCTGTCAGTTGGGAATGAGGATTTTGGGGATGTGCTGGGTTAGGTGGGGTGGGCACGGTCAGAAAACATTCAGTTTTGAGCCCCAACATCCCCTGATGCCACCAAGGAGCAGTTTATCAGAGCACTGCATTTTTATCAGCTGGCTCAGGATCCTCCCGCACCTTTAAGCTGCTGGAGTGGCCCAAAGCCCAGTGTTCAACAGATTAGTTTTGTTTTTTGTTTTTTGTTTTTTTTTTTTTTTTGGTCTGTTTTGGTTTTTTTTGTTTGTTTGTTTGTTTGTTTTTGTTTGTTTTGTTTGGTTTTTTTTGTTTGTTTGTTTTTTTTTTTTTTTGTGTGTTTTTTTTTTTTTAAATAAACCCAAAACACCAGTTTCCCCCCCCTTGTTCCTTTGATGCCGAAGCCTCAGAGCTGTGGGCAGCATGAAGCAGAAATGCCATGCTACCCAAACCTTCTTCCTTGGGATGGGTTTGGTTTTATAACTTGCTAAACCATGTCCCGTTGGGGAGGTGGGAGGCTCTGCACCGAAGCTGTCCGTGTCTGTGTGTGTGTGTGCATGCACGTATGCGGAAAGCGCTGGAGCTCATAGGGCTCTCCAGGACTCTTTGGAGGGAAATACAGACCTGGAGACAAAAAAGAAGGTAGCATTCATGCCCAAGCACATAGTGGGGTAAACATAATTTGTAAATGGAAGTTTGTTATTCACATTGTACGACAGGAGTTGCTGTTTACCCACAGCCAGTCGGATGCCGACATTGCCAGAGGCTGAACGATTCAGCAGCGATTGCTTATAAATAGTGCTGACCAGAAACAGGAACAGTGAAGAGTTTTCATTAAAAAAAAAAAAAAAGAAGCCTTGAATATTTTTTCTTTTTATTTTAAGGGAAGAGTTAAAGCTTAACATGTTTTTATTCACATTTCCTTTTTTCCTATCTCCTCTCTATGCTCTTGTATGCTGCTTCTTATTTTGATAAGTTTGGGGGTTTAATTTTAAATTTTTATTTTATTTTTATATTACTTTATTGTATTTTATTTAATGTTAATATTTTATTTTATTTTGTGTTTTATTTTACTGTGTTTCACTACTGCAAAAAGTAGTAAGGACAGGCGAAAATAGAAGAAAAAAAGAAATCATGAGATGCAGGAAAATCCTAGCATTTGGGCATATGTTGAAACCCCAAACTCCCATTTTTTAATTAATACAGGTTTTAATTGAAAATTCTAATTTTGTCAGAGACAAATTCCAGTTATTAAAAAAAATGCTTTGAGAATCCCTGATAATAATAATTTATCCGTATTTAGGGCCCACTGGTAGATACAAAATCTAACGCCCCTTTGCCCTGGGGAGATGGAGGAGCTCAGGAAAGCTAAAACTTACCAGAAAAAGGTAGGATAATCTCTCCATGACGTGAACCTTTTCTGAGCACATCCCTTAAATTCTCCACTCTGCAGGTTAGCCCTGGATACCATTAGGAGAAAGAAAGAGGGCAAATATGTCAAAAGTCTGGATTTTGCCCTTCGGCCAGCAAGAGCGTGCATGATATTGCAGCTGTGCCTGGTGATACCGGTTTGCATCCTCCTGCTGAACACAGTCAAATCTCTCCCTTGTGTAGCTCCAAGCTGAAATTAAATACTGCAAATTCCAGGTCAGGCTCTCACTCTTTTTGAAAGCTAAAGTGATCATTTCCCTGTGCCCAGTTTTGATTTCCTGAGCATAAAAGTAATGTGTGTTCTCCAAAACATTGGCCCACACAAGCTGGGCACGTACCCACAGGTTTTGAAGGTTTCTTTTATGAATCTCACAGACAAGTGTGGCTTCAGAAACCAGACAAAAGTCTGCCCTAAGTCAATGGGAGCTTTGCTTGTGCAAGGACTGCAGGACCTTGCGCATAAAAGCTAGGTGATCTTTCTTTTTATTTTTTACAGGATGATAATCTATTGCCATTTATGAAAATGATGGGGTTTACTTGAAAAATAATGGGCAGATGAGCAGTCCCTGAGAAAGAAAGGAACAAAAACTACAATGGGGCAAGGGATGGGAAATAAAAAGAATGAAATCAAAGATGCTCTACTTAATTTTGAGAATGAGATGTGGAGGAATGCACGCGCGGATTATGGCTTCTTCCCAGCATGTCCTCAGCCCATCAGCTGGTGCTGCAAAAGGGCCCCCTCCCTCCCAAAGCAGAGGACTTTTCTTTCTAATTTGGCACAAAGTACAAGGAGTGAAAGGTAATTTTTTTGAACCGAGCTGGTTCCTGTTCCACAAGGTGGCAACATCGCTTCAGAGCTCACAGGATCCTGCAAGGCACAGGCAGAAACTTCGCAACTTTTAAGCTATTTCAAACACACTGTTGGATGGTTTAAAATGAAAGGGGGTGGGTGGGTAGGGGAGAAGCCATTGTTCTCATTTTCACCTTTGTTATGTTTTCTAAATATGTGATTTAAAATTAAATCTGCAACCTTTCGTACGTTTTTCTCTGTGTACTACCTGTATGGTCCCATTTGGTGCACCTCTTTCCCTACAGCTCAACACAGGGGAAGATTGGTTTAATAGCCAACAGTTTTTAACTGAGTGGGTGCTCACATCTAAAACCAGAGTGACCAAAATAAGAAATGGAACCAAAGCTGAGCCTTGATCTTCAGGGTTGATCAGAAACCAGATTTTTATTTAGCATTTTTAGCCAGAGCCTAACTTTACTTTTAAGTAACTTTGTAGAAGCCAAACTCTGCTTTACAGACTTTCTTTTCATAACTTTCCTCTTGATGTTCCGAATTCTTATTTCTTTCCCTAAACAATTATGCAGTGGTTCTGCTCTCTTAAAGAACACCTCTGCTTTTCACTAATGGCTACATGACTGTTTCTTTCATACAAGTCAAAAGGAAATGAAAGAAGCCAACCTTCCCAAAAACCTTAACTCAGGCACTCTGCTTGGCCTGCACAGTAATAAGGACACAAAATATGACAGATATTAGAAATAAACAGCTTCAGAAAATAATACAGACATTGTGAAGTTAATACCAAGTGTAAGACCCTTCATTTCACACTCTGGATTATGCAAGCTCTGCTATTGTAAAGGGTGTGAATAATTTGGCATATGTACAAAACATCCTATTAGCCCTCCTAAATCAGATGGACATCCTTTGTGGCCATGCTGGGCAGCATCAGTGGGCAAAGAACAGGAGAATCAGTCCAAGGATCCCACCAGCATGAAAGATTTCACCGTTGTTGTATCTACTCAAGCTGTGGATCCAAGTGACATTCCTATAACATTACAGCAACACACACCACCTCCTTCATCAACATCCTTGACTTCTAAGAGCTCTTTGATCTCATAAGGTATGTCTGCATTACAGCAGCTCAGGGGATGTCCCTAGGCCATGCTACCTTGCTGTGGATACTCCATTCCTGCAGGGTATCTTCATGGCCAGCTTTGGGATACCTGTAGCGCCAAGTGAACATTTCACAATATTTGTGCAAGCTGCATTTCTCCCAGCTGTCCTTGCAATGATGGTATCAGGCAGACTTATGAACAGTTTTTCCCCAAAATGACACAATGTCCTCTGCTACAAAGGCAAATGAGATCAATGTACAAGCAAAACTCAAGTCACCTTCAGGCTGCCCATGAGGGCAACATGGTGCACGGTACTGGCTCTCCAGTGTAATATGGCAAATGTATACATAATGCTTTGGAAAATGAAGTTTATTATGGATACAGGCACCATGTCTGAGAACAACGTTTCCAAAGTACACAGCCAGACATGTTTTGAAGGTCTGTTGACAATATCAAGCCTGGTGTTGGTGAAAGGTTTCTACCTCGATGTAGATTAGCGCTGGTTGGAGCAGACTCACTGCCAATACACTCCCAAGATAAGAGCTGAGTGCAGACAGTGGCTTTCATTAATCCCTCTACAATCACCAAATCTCCTGCTGCTCAGAAATGAACCAGGAGAGGGGGCTTTCCATTGGCTTTGTCTGTCTCTGACCAAACCAAGTTTCTCCACTGCTCTGTGGGTAATATCTATATGTTTGTTTTCAAATGGGCCCCATGGCCCAGAGATGCCTTGATAATGGACATGCAATTGATTTGTGTATAAATTAATAACTAGAGAGGTCAACTCAGCTCTTCTTTTCTACAGCCCTAATGTCAAGGAAACCTTGGGCATTGCTTTTGGTTAACAGCAGAGATTCAAGCTAGGAGTGGCAAATACAAAGCCTCTCCCATGTTAGCAGCTGAGCAGGCTTTAACTTTTCCTTACTTCCTCTTCTCCTCCCCCCTATTTTTTCCATTGTAACTCAGAGTGCATTTTTGCAAGATATCCCTGAAATTACTATTACTACATCACAATATTAGATCAATGCAATGGTAACACACTCCAGATTGTTATGGCATTCGCATCTTGATGCCTTCCATACTGTCTTGTGGAATCTAACCTAATACCATGATTAAAATGCCTTTTCCATTTCTCTAAAGCACATTGCCTGCTGCCATTACATAAACGTCTGCCTATCTAGGGTTTTATACTGGCACCCATCAGTGGCATATTTGAGAGTCTAATGAAAAGGACCTCCACTCATTAAAGGGAGATGAAGGTTCTTGCCAAAGCCTGGGATTAAATTAGAGTCTGTTAGGATTCTCTTCTCACTGACATCATTATGAACCAGGAAAAATACTCCATTCAAGTGAGTTGCGTTACGGCAGTGTAAAACCAGGGAGAGTTCAGAATCAAGCCCTTTCATTTTAACACAAGCTTACCTCCGTTTTCTCTGGCAGCTTTTTTCCACTCTCCAACTCAACAACTGAAAATAGCAGACCTCTCCTTCTCATGGGCAAACAGTAAGCTTCAGAGGGAAGAACCACTCAGAAGTCACCCACAGGCAGGATGGAAGAGGGGAAAAATAATACCAAGAAGATGAAAAAAAGAAATGGAGGCAGCTGAACTCCCACTGACTGTGTCATGTCATAGTCTTTGAAAGAGGCAAAAAGTACATTTATGGCTGCCAAAAAGCAGAGTGGGTTTCAGATATCGTGCGACCTTGGGGTGTCTGAATAGGGAGAAACAGCAGCCCATCTCTTGTTGAGAGCTGGAGCCTGTGTCCTTCACACTCCTCTGAGGACTAAGAAAAGCAAGACAGAGGCACAGGGAGAGGTGACATCCACACCACCAGATTTTCCAAGCCCCCTCTCCAAAGTGCTGTACTCACAGTCAGCTGGGACTTGTCATCCTTGCCCCATCATGAAGGCAGATGCAAGAAGCTGTCAGAGAAGCCCTATATTTACAATGTCCCCAGGTCTGAGAATAATCTTGCCATGAGATTAAATGTCCAGTGGGAGCTGTGTCTCAGTAGTGTAAACATAGTATATACAGCCTTTAAAGGGCAGTTTGAGTTCCTTGTTTAGGAAGTGGGGTGGTTCCCACCATGTTGAGAACCAAGGATAGGAGAAGAAAGCCCTTGATGATGGCACAACAGGACTTGAATCTATTTCCCACAAATGTGAAGCTATTGGCTTCAGTGGGATCCCATAATACAGTGGGCATTTAACTGTGATGTCTATGTTGGAGGTATAACGCCAAGGTTTCCTGCATCATTGGGGAAGAAAAATACTTTCAAGGGGCAATCTGGGTCTTAGGTGGAAAAAATGGACTGTTCCAGAAGGATGAGATGAATCTGGGCCAAGGAGAACAAGTCACTTGGGGAACTAAACTGAATTTAAAAGATCTGTCTAATAAAATACGTCTGCATTTGTTCACAGATGCTGAAAAAGCCCTTAAAAAGGGTCCTGCTATCATTCCACGCAACAGCACAACAGCAACTCTGTGCCATTTTTTACTTTAAAGCTGAAAAAACCACCTCGTTTTCAGTATTCTCTCTAGGATGCCTCCTGTCCTCTCTTCCGACATTACTAAACTTGGTCAGACCTTTTCTTGACTAAAGGCAAATTTCTAGGAGGATTTTCAGTTTGAGGGATGTTTGTACATCTGCTACTTATGGCAGCAGTGTTGGCTCATGAAAATTTGAGTTGCTGATTAAACTGCAGCATGGTTTTCTAAGTGGTGGTTTGTGCTAGGCTATTTGAGAGTATTCTCCAAGTGTAACAAAATGGAATAGAGCAATCCCCTGCTTTATAGCTCTGTGAACCCTGGAGTGGCACAGAATATGTTTAATTTGCTTTATACCAGACTGAATCACCAGGGCTTACTTCTGTATCTATGTTAGTCTCAGGCTGGGCACTGGTGATGAGCTCTGCTCTGTGTGTTAACACCTCTTGTAGAGCCACGTGAAAAGCCATGAGATCCAGTGTGAAAAACAGGGGACATGAAAAGAATCATTTCAATGATTATAATTATTTGAATATTGGCTGTAACAGGAAAATAATACAACTGCATAAAATGAACTGATTTCATTACATAGGTCTGTGAATGCCATGTATAAACACTGTTATATCTCTCTCTTTTGCAGTAAACAAAATGGTTTTGTTAGAAGATTTAACAAAGTGCTCTCATAATCACAGTAATAAAAATATCAATGTTAGTAATAATTATATTAATGATTATGATTATAATAATAATAGTAAAAATTCAATTGCACCTGAAATTAAGAAAACCCATAACAAACAATCAGCCAAATTGTCATCAAATTCTTCTCACTGATAACCTGCGAGGACAGCTGCTGGGTAAAGGCTTAGTGGAATTTAGCTGCTGGCTGAAGTCTTAGTGGTGCTACCTTCAGTCTTAGCGATGCTACTTTGAGTCACTATGGGATGTCAACATCTTGTCCTTAATAATTAAGCATGTTGAAGAGAGAAGCTATTCTTGGCATCACCCACAAGCTGCATGGGGGCACTTGGTCACATCAGAAAGTCAAGGACAGTGCAAGCCTGACAAGTGTTGTAAATTCATTAGGCAGATGAGGAAACTGAGGCAGAGATGTTATGCATTGTAATCACACTGCAAATCCACAACGCTCAGACCTGCATGTTCTCCAATACCAGCCCTTACAACACAAACAACACTCCTCGTGCACAGCAGTATTTCCAAGTAAAAGCGCGAGATCAAAAGCAAAAGACAGCCTTTCAGATATTCCATTTCATCTGTAAAGGCAAGCATAGGAAGATTGAAATGATTATATTTTTTTCTTCTTGCCCATTCGATTAACATATGTTTGTCTGTGTTTCAGTATTTTACCACATATTTATATGAAATCCCTCTGCCTGTTTTTTTTCTTGGCCTCTCACAGGCTTTCACTCATGCTAGACAACTCCAAGAAACTTGCCCACAGTAACCTTCTCATCCACTCAACCCTAAACCAGTTCCTACATCTCAGTTTGGTAACATCTGAGTGCCCCTTGGTTGTCTCCAAGAGGAACAGATGCTCCTTCCTTAAACAACATCCACGTAATCCCCAATCTACTCAATGAGTTCAGGAGTGTTAGAACGCATGTACCACTCAGATCAAAAAGACCCAATAATAACCATGCCACTGTCTTTTTTCCTCTTTGGAAGGTGGAGTAAGTCACCGCAGACGATGCTCGGTTCTTCTGGCTAGCTCTCAGGATTGTGGTTTCCAGCGATAAATTCAGCCCCTGGGCAATTTGCTGAGGAATTACATAGTGTGGTATAGGCGTCCTTCCACCAGTATTCAAGCTCCAGGATCTGATAAGGTTCAGTGCAGAGCATTCAGATTTGGTTTCTTTTTAATAACACTTACTGAATGTGAACGCTTTTAATAATCCCCAGCAGTCATTAAAAGCTTTTCATCTTCAAAGTGCTCTACATATGCTAATTAATGCTCACAACCATCCTGTGATGGTATTATTATCCCCATGTGGCAGCAAGGGAAATGGAAGCAATGAGGTTAAGTAATTTGCCTGAGGTCAGAGGGAGCTGATGACGGAGCCACAAGCAGAACACCCCATCCTCTGCTCCACCAAGCATCTTCCTCCTTCAGCACTGTCATCGGGTGCCCAAAGCCCTAGATCTGTTTTATCTTATGTGAGTATGGGACAGGTACCAAGAAAGGGGTGAAAAATTACACTTTGCCTTGCATCCCCACAGGCTCTGGCTATGCCAGAAAGCCTGCACATGACAGCCTACATGCCACATTACTGATGCAAAAAGAGCAGCATGGGCCATTTTTCAGGATAGAGTTCCTGCTGCAGCTCCCTATGCCAGCTCAGGCCCAAGCCCTTCCTTCGTGTCCTTTAGACCTATCAGCCACAACCTCAGGCATCCCACAGCTCAACCGACCAGCATATAACCCAAGACTGCCTCTTTGTAACCACTCCATGGACAACAGCTACATCAGTTCTAATAACTAAACAGTGCCAGGGTCCATTCCCCACCATTGAGAGCAACTGGGACAGTGTGACCATACCTTTGTTCCAAGTCCTAACTCCCTAAGTCTCCTAAACATGGTGATCATATCCAAAATGCCTATGCGGAGCAGCCCCTGGCCTGGGCTAACTCCCAGACCATGGCTGGAAATTGTTGACAGTACTTTTGGTCTGGGCCAAAAATTTGCCAGATATAATTCCAACAATTTAATGGCACATAGAACCAAGTCATAATGTTTAGTCTAAGGCTTGATACCATTTGATTTATTAGGCCAGATTCAGCCCTTGTGGACAAACTACAGCTAGAGTCAGCAATGTGGATACCTTGTCCTCAAATATTTTCATAGACAAACATCACTGTCAACTGTAACTATATAGAAAAAAAAACAAGATTGAGAGTCATGATTTACTCAAGATCATGCACTATGTAAGTGCCACAGGCATAAGCATCACTTTGGTCCTCTGGCTCAAAAGTTGATACCTTATTATTTGGTCTGTTTTTCCTTTCCAAAACGTAGATATCTGACCATTAACTTAAGCACACTAGCTTGTTTCACAGCCAGACCCTTTATGGTGGGTTCAGCTGCCAAGGATTCACTTTTAGCCCACATGATTAGGAGCTGATGAACTTCTCCTTCTAGTCTCTACCCATTCAAATAAACACTGAGCTATGTTTTATTTTTAAAATAAACGAAGGCAGGCTGGACTGAAACCATTGTAGGAATAGTCCTAATTCTGTTCTTGGCTGATGTGCCACTCATAGAAGGTTGTACTACGCTTATAAGGATAAATGACTTATTACTATCAGAATAATAAACTCCTTCCTTTTATGCTTCAAATCAAACTGCAATCTGGTCTATGCAGAACACATTTCCCACTCCTCCTCCTCATTCTCTTCTTCCTTTACCATGGGCTTCAAACAGAGAATCCAGATGCAAGCTATTTTTCCCCCAGCCGAAGAATCTGACTTTTTGGCAAGCTATGCAAGCTGTTGTGTGGGTGGTTTAAAACTTCCCTCTGGGCCTGTCATGTGGTTAGGATTGTCTGGGTTGCTCTGAACTTCTGGACATCATTTTCTTTTGACTCACCTTTCATTCCAGCAAAAGTTGGGACCAAGTGTGCCTAGCAAACAGGACTATACAGAATTGTACTTTGGAGTCAGGACTTTGACACTTTTTTCACTTATATTAAGTCCTTTGGCTGGGTTCACTAGACAGTGTTGTCAGAAGGCAATCCGTGAAAATAGCTGTCTCCCTGACTTTGCTTTGAGCCACTTCTTACTAATTTTCTGTGCAGCTATTCCATGAAAATTCATGCTCTGTCATGTGTTACTAGTTAAATCAGCAACAAAGTCTATTCTGAGTCTATCAGGAAGACCTAATCCCAGCCATCGGGGTTGCAGCACTGCCTTTCCTCTACTGCCAGGCTTCCTTTCTTTAGATGATGTGCAAGCAGTGTTGTGTTTCTGCATCTTGAAACATATGGAGATATGGCCCTAGTGTCTGCAGAGCACCATGAGTCAGATAACCATGCCAGAATTTTCCACTTTTCCTTTTTTTTTTTTTTTTTAAATTTAAATGAGGTTACTCTTTTACATCTTCCTGGGTAAGAGAAGATACAACTCCAGTAAAGCAGCCACATCTGTCTGGGTCTGCTAGCAGTGTGCTCCAAGTTGACCAAACTACCACATTCTTTTCATCTGGACTCCATTTAACACTGGCAAGACAGAACATTGGGTAGGTCTCCATCAATATAATTTCACGAAAGACCTCTGAGTGCATATTGTGTGTATGGATTCCTTAGATGCTGTCTTCCCTATCACAGCTTTACAAAGACTGGATCTACAAAACAATCTCTCTACAGTCAAGGTCATTTAGTTTTTAAGCCTAATGGCTTCTGAAATTGGAAGAGTTTATTTCTGTGTGAGTAACATTTTCTATTTCCCAAAGAAAAGCCACTGCATAACCCAGGAGTGTAATTGTAGGATGAATGAACGACACTGCCCAGGGAAGGCACCCTGCAACAGGAATGGGAATTACGATCCAGTGATGGGCTGTAAGTGCCGATAAGCTTACTATATATAATGGATGACTGACTCAGTAGTGAGTGTAATACAGGCAGATGAAAGTAGGCAGAGATTGTATTTCATTAAACATCTATTTCTTACAATGTCCTGCCTCTAGACCCTCACAAACCTCTTCAGAAGTAAGCATAGGCTCTTTTGAGGGCGCCTCAAACCCTCAAATGTTTTTGGTCCAAAATGATCAGAGCTGGCCCTTGTGGTGCTTCCTATGAGGAAAAGACTTGGTTTAAAACCTTGAAGCCATAACCACAAGTGTTATATACCACCAAGGGAGCAATATCCACCTGAGCCTGCAAGCAGCGTGTTTGGATAGGGTGTCCAATCCACACATTTGAAATTCATTAAGTACAATCTTGCCCAGCAGCCTTGCAAAAGAGCTAAGAGAATCACCATAAATATGACAATAGTAAAATGTTTAATTCCTTGAAATGGATCAGTCCCTCCATATCGAGACAGCTAATTTTCTGAGAGAGGCTGACAAAAAGCACTACAAAAAATAAAGAATCAAATTTACCAGATCATACAATCATTATAACATTAAGAAACATTAGAAATACCAACAAACAGGCCATGACAAGTTATTCCTGCAACATGCAGGAGCAAGAAAAGTTGTTATGTTTTGGAGTATCTCAGAGATCATGGAGGTCAACTCAGGACATGAAATACAGAAGTTAGGATCTTTGACTCAAGTCATGTTCAAGTGAAGAAGATAACTAACCTCAAATCTTTGCCTAGGGCGACATAACCAGTGCCAAATCCATTTTTTAGAGCTCTGAAAAAGCTTTGATTAACTTCCCCTGGTCTTCAGAAAATACACTGATGTCTACTCTGCCTATCCATGAGCTTTGGGCTTTCAGGAAGATGGTTCTTCCCAGGGCATTTTTATGCAGTTCAGAAGCAAGGTGGGATTCCAAGGGGATTTTTATTTTACTAAAGAGGCTCACATGGTTTGGAGAACATTCCAACTCGCATCTGTATATTAGGATTTCACTGCTCAGTGGCCAGTGCTTGTCTCCACTGATTGCATGGTTTTGGTAAAAAAACACAGGCCAAAGTTTTCAAAAATAGGTTGCTCAACAGGGATCCTGGTTTTGGCTAAGCACACATCCATTCCCTTCATATCAGCATACCCTGATAGATTGTGAACGCTTATTTCAATGCCTTGTTTTGGATTTAGAAACTTAACTGGAGGCATTCAGAATTGAAATCTGGCCTCAGCTCCCTCAGTACTTCCATTTCATCACCTATAAAATGGAGGATACCATTTCCCTACAGGTGTTTTATAAGGCTTAACTCATTCATGCGTGCAAAGTGTTGAGATACTTGAATGAGCAGCACCATACCAGAACAATGTCTTATTTTGTGAATGCAACCTCCAAAACTTTTCACACCCTCTTAGGCCTTCCAATACTTCCTGCTTCCCACCAGTCTGGGACAACTCCTTTCAGGACACTTTTGTGCCCTATCCTGGATGTGGAAACAGCAGGTGGTGAAAGAAAGAAAAATGAATAGGGGTGGGAGGAAAAGTTATCCAAATATAGTGTAACCTCAGAAAAAGTTTCAGCCAGGGGTGGAGCAAGATTGCAGAGGGGCTTATTTTTTTCTCCCCTCTCCTTAAAGCTGTTTACCAGTTCCCATTGACAGGAATGACATCTCATCCCCCATTGACCATGCGACTTTACAATGTGTTTTGGAATGAGGCATGCTGCAGGAAGAGTCATCAGGGACTGTCACCACATCTCAGAGCATGGGGGAAGATGGGATGCAGAGCTGCTGAGATGATTTTGTGCCTCTGCTCCCCCCCGGAGGCACCAGTGGGAAAAGGGAGGTAGCGGCTGAGGCCCTCCTGCCACAAGACTCTCTGGCTGTTTTAAAGCTGTGTTATCTGGTGGAGGGCTAAAACAGCCAAAGGACAGATGGGGAATCTGAAAAGCATGAATGTGGTTTCAATCTGGTTCATTCTTTCTGCTCATCTTGCACCAAATGCTTCTGAGGCACAACAGAAGAATCCCCCTAATTCCTCCCCTCACACAGACAACTTCTGCTTCTTCTCCTTGCTTGAACAATGTACAAGCAAGTCAGGAGCAGGAGACAGTGAGTGAATATAAGTACTTTCCCTCACCCCCCTTCCCAGCCCTCACATAATAACAAACAGCTCTCCAAAAAGCACTTAAATTTACGAACAGTTTATAAATTCACAGACGTTGATTTATAGATGTTGGCTTGACCCAATATTAGACACTTTGGTTTCTTTTCTGTTTTCAAAGTGCTGCTGTTATGGCTTGGGTTCTGAGTGCCGTCACACACCAAAAACAGCCTCCAGGTCTTCCCCATGGGCTTTGCTTCACCCGCAAGGATGGGCTGGAGCTGCAGCTGGGCTCCCACTCTTCGAGGGGTGGCTCTTCTCCTTGCTCGGTAGGACAGCTTCCAGCTGCTTAGCGAGCCGTGATGACAGGCTTTCTAGGCAGCTTCATTTCTGCTTCCTTGTCTGCAGGAATGGTGGCTGCAACATGGGGTGTGAGGAGGAGCCCGTGCCTGTGTGTGTGGTATTCCCTGCCTACAAGCCCCCTGCAGGAGCACTGAATTAACCAGAAAACAACAACAACAAAACAAACGAAAACCAACCAAACAAGCAAAAATAAACAAAACCCCAAACCCTGCCTGGAGCCAGTGTTAACTGGCAAAAGAAATACAAACAAGCAAATTTGAACTCCAGGAATGTCAAAACTCCACCCTGAAAAATAGTGGAGTTTGTGTGTCCAGGCTTATCTTTATATGGCAACCCAGTGTGAACAGAAAACCCCACATGCAGACCATGCCAGCAGGTGAGATGAGGGTTAGGGATAACTACTTTCCACCCCGTGGAACTCCATGGTCATGTCTAGCTTGGAAACCCAAAATATGTGGTAACATATGAAGCTGTGGACTTTGATGGGAGCCATGAGAGCCTGGCTGGGTGATTGCAGCATGTTGAAAGGCAACTGTGACCAGTTCCTCCCCACCCCCTCCACATACACATGCACACACAAATAAAAGATATATTATCTACCAGTCATTTCCATTTACTCTTTTTATGCTTCTGGGCAAGTCACCCAAGTTTCTCCATCTGTGAAATAAAGAAATGGTGGTTCAGCTTGCATCCTGATCTCAAAACTACAGAACTAGTAGAGAGAATTTCCCTCTTTGGAGAGGTGGTACTGGGCTTGCAGGAAATCCTGATGCTGAATAAACAGTCTGGTAGAGTCAGGCAAAGCAATAGTGGCCCTTTATGTAAATAGACATTTGCTAAAGTAATGTCCCAGTGATGACTGGGTGCATGAGACGTCAGTCCTTCATTCCTGCCACTGGTGGTAAGTCTCTTTTAAAGCTGTACCAGCAGCCAGCAGAAGATGCATATAGAAAGGGCAGTAATAACTTTGCAGCCAGGCTTTGTAGGATCTTGCTTTGGGTCTGCCATTTTACCCTGCTCCTTACAGTATCTCACGCTGCTCACCCTTGATAAGCATCCCCTCATTCCCTCACCAACAGACACTTTGGTACCAAGAGGAAAATCTGGTGGATTCACTTGGAGAGGTGGTGCTGTACCATTTCATACCATTATCTTTGGGTATGAGGTCCATGCTACTTTATTTTGATTTTCTTTGTCATGCAGATCTTGTACAAAAGAGACAGCTAACGTCTTCACTAAGGGAAAATAATGCCTGACAAATTTGGTGGCCTTTTACAACAGGATTGGAGTGTTGGTGAATAAGGGAAGAGCAACTCAAGTCATCTATCTGGACATGTGCAAAGAATTTGACACTGTCCTGCATTACATCTTTGTCTCTAAATTGGAGAGACATGGATTTGATGGATGGACCACTTGGTAGGTAAGGAATTGGCTGGATGGTTGCACTCAAAATGTTGCGGTCAACAGCTCGATGTCCAAGTGGAGAGTGGTTATGAGTGGCATTCCTCAGGGGTCAGTGTTGGGGCCAGAGATGTTTAACACCTATGTTGGTGACATGAACAGTGGGATCGAGTGTACCCTCAGTGAGTCTGCTGACAACACCAAGCTGTGTGGTGCAGTGACACGCTGGAGGGAAGGGATGCCATCCAGAGGGACCTGGACGGACTTGAGAGGTGGGCCTGTGCAAACCTTATGAAATTCAACAAGGTCAAGTGCAAGGTTCTGCCCATGGGTCAGGGCAATCCCAAGCACAAACACAGGCTGGGTGATGAGTGGATTGAAAGCAGCCCTGTGGAGAAGGACTTGTGGGTGTTGGCTGACAAGAAGTTCAACATAAGCCAGCAGTGTGCACTTGCAACCCAGGAAGCTAACTGTATCCTGGGCTGCATCAAGAGCAGTGTGACCAGCAGGTTAAGGGAGGTGATTCTCCCCCTCTACTTATCTCTCATGAGACCCCCCTGTACTGCTGTGTCCAGCTCTGGGGCCCCCAACAGAAGGTCATGGACCTGATCAAGCAGGTCCAGAGGAGGCCACAAAGACGATCAAGGGGCTGGAGCACCTCCCATGTGAGGACAGGAGGAGAGTTGGGGTTGTTCAGCCCTGGAGAAGAATCTGTGGCTGCCCTCTCCCTGGAAGGGTTCAAGGCCAGGTTGGATGGGTCTGAGAGCACCCTGGGCTGGGGGAAGGGGTCCCTGCCTGTGGAAGGGGGGTTGGAACTAGATGGTCTTTGAGGTCCCTCACAACACAAAACATTCTATGATTCTATGATTTTCACTAATAATAATTATACTAAATGTATAGAAGCCTGGGGTTTGTCATCAAAATAAAATTATACCATTAAAAATAAGAAACTAGTTTAAGTTCGTCTTTGGGTCATGCATTATTTTAGAAATGGAAAGAAAACGAGAGCTCTTTTTTGTTTAATTTTTAATGAAACAAAAGACCAATTCTCACCAGATCTTATCTTAGGGGCACATTTTTCCTTGAGAAAAAAGTACTGGAGAAACTGAACATGTCAGAACACTTGATAAGTTCGTCCTGTACATGCATGAGTTGTTTGCAGGCAATTCTGCTTCTACATAGCC
The DNA here is from genome assembly GCF_018691265.1 of Tyto alba. NCBI lineage: Eukaryota > Metazoa > Chordata > Aves > Strigiformes > Tytonidae > Tyto > Tyto alba. The sequence goes on along the minus strand of NW_024881316.1, from coordinate 45,218,108 downwards.
CTTCTCCATTGCTAATCCAGTCCTAGATGTGTTGTAAAGGTAGACTGCCATCATGCTGTGGTTTTGTAACCATTAACAAACTAGAGAGTAGGCACTAGCCACCCAATGCATTTTAACTTGTGATTTATGCAGGATCTGAACTCCAGGCCACAGTTTCCTCAAAAGTCAACAGGCTTGAAACCTTCACGTTCATGGTCTTTGCCAACCAGAATTTAAATCAAATATCATCCAACCCACCTCAGGAACTGGATGATGGATCTGTGGCCAAGACAACGGACTGGGATCCAAGAGACCTGAAGGTTCAATCCAAATGCGTCGGCTCCTTCAGACTAAATTTTAGACCTGCTTAAGCCCTGAGGAAACCACCTATGGGGAAACCCAGTCGTGCTTTAACATTTATTCAGTGTGGGGAAGACGGTGGATTCACTAACAGGGCAGTATCCAATTCAGAGCTCTCTGGAGATCTAGCAGACCCACAGCAAAGAGATGCAGACACTAGCAGGCAGGGGCAGAGGGGCTCACCCCAACGCTTATTCAGGTGGTGTGCACCCATGTGCCTTCCAGAAGGAAAAAAAAATCCTTGTGAAAAAGTGCACGTAAAATAATTTACAGCAGTCCCCATTCCTAATTGAAATAACTCAGCTCTTCTTTTCATGTGTGCCTGTGTTTAAAGAGAAATCTGAAAGGCACAAGTTCACATTATGGACTAATAGCCTGGAAAATTTCAGTTTAAAAAACAAAGCTGGCTTTGAGTTACACAGAAGAGGCCTGAAAAAAGCATCTGAAACCACTAACTTCTATTTTTTCCTGCACTTTTTACAACATAATATGGCTGAACGGATTTTATTTTATTTTATTTTATTTTAAAAACTTGCTTTAAAAAAATAATCAACACAGAAATCCTCTCTCTTGCCTTCATGTGCCAAGTTTCAGCCCAGGGCAAATTTTTTACAGCTGAATTATACACCCTGAAAAATAAGGGGCTTATAATGACAACATTGAGAGTCCCCTAACTATAGTGGTATGAATGGGGAGGGAGGTATAATAAGAATGGTCCATAGTGTGTAGCAGCAGCAATAAGTGAAGGAGCCCTTACTCAGCATGAGGAATTCTATATATCTTGGAAGGCTTTCATGAACCTAAACATTATTGCTAAGAAAGGAATAAACAGTTTGAACTGCTGTTGCCATTCATCCAGCGCTCACACACTGAGGAATACACAGAGTTGTTCTCTCAAAGCTGGAGTGAAATATTCCAGACATAACTCTTTCTTGCTTTGGGGCTGGAGAGGATTTTGAGCCACTGTTTGAAGGAGAGCTGGAGAAACACTCTTGCTTTGGGAGAATTTTTTATATTTTTTTATAGCAATGATGATAATTGACTGTGTGCCTACAGCCCTCGGAGCTGAGCTCGTGCTCACCAACCTGAGTGGCGTCAGCCAAGGACACAAAGGATCATTATTGGCCGGGGGTGGTATCTGTAGGTGAAGTGAAACCAAAATAAGGAGGTTAGCAAAATGACTGCTTGCTCGGGGTGATTCAGTCTTGAAAGTGGACAAAATCTGGTGGCCCAGAAAAGGTACAGAGAGCTGTAATTTTTAAAACTGCTATTTCTAAAGTCAGAACATCCAACAAGTTGGAGACACAAGTGGGATTTAGGCAGACTTGGGAACCAGGATGCCTACGCTATCAGAGCCTAGGCATCTCCTCACAAACTGAGATCAAATGTCAAAATATCTAGAGGGAGCAAATCTCTTCTCTGTATTTCCATTTTCCCTTCTCCCCCCTAAACACATCGGGTCAATCAAAGCATTAGGCTTCTGTCATTCTATAAGTCTTTCATTTTGATTTCAGCACATCTATGTATGAACAGGCACACATAATCACACTTATAAACAGCTGTACCTACTCATATCTATATATAATGAATCTCCCCATTGTATTTTTATTTTATATTATTTCACATTTGCTATATGAAGAGTCATGTCAACAATAATAACAGAAATTTTCCATTTACTGATAGGAAAATTCAGCTGAAAAATTTTCAACCAGCTCAGTGACCCTGGTCCTATTTGACCAAAGGACATGACTTTAACACATGATTCTCATCTGAAAGTGAGCATCTAAAACAGGTTGGAGGAATCATGTCTTAAAAATACACTTCCATTGCAACTGATTTCCCAAGAGCCTATGCATTACTAGCTCAGCTCTACATGTCTACTTTATAGACACCTAACATTAAATATGAAAATTTCCACTCCAAAATACCTTACTATGGTGCCCATACCCCAGCACTGCTGCTAGCTTTCCCCTCTCCCTGATTAAAAGGCACAATTATAAGTAATTGTTGGATCAAGGGACTGATCTGGATTTCACATCATTTTCTTACCAGTACGATACAATTTCAGAGTTGTCAAGACTGTACTGTAGAGATTAAATTTGTGTCTGTTAGCACAGAAATTAAGATTACATAAATTTTCAACCTCTCTACCATACTTCTTTCTGTATTAGTTAATGAACTATTTCTTTTTTTAATTACTTCTGCTGTAAATCAAGCCCATGAGCATAAATTGAACTTGCAAATAAGAATTTTAACAAAGTAGTTCACAGTTTTAAATTCACACTACTAAAGTAAACCCAGTCTTTAATCTCTGGAACCCATCTTGGACAAACGTTTCTAGAGTAAGTGTCAAGTTTCTGGCAGTAAATTTGGAATAACAAACAAAAACCTCAGGTGAAGAAACTTTCTAAGTCCCAAAACTGTGTGAGTTACAAAGTTAATGTTATTAAGAAGAATTCCTGAGCATGATATTTTTTCCATACCTGTGAAAGGACTAAAGTCTAATGAGTTTGCAAAACGTTTGGACATGGAAATTAGTAAAAATTACGTATGTGAATAATCCTAAAAGTAATTTCCTTGAAAGTGCAGTGAAAGAGTAGCCAAGTATTAAATTCTTAATTCTGAGATTTAACAAGACACTGGAAACCTAAAAAACAACACACCTCTCTTGAAAGTTTTGGGGTTTACTTTATGTCTTGCATCTCCCTGCAAGACTGTTAAAAGAAAACAAAAGTGAAGGGAGGAAAAAGGACTTTTTTTGCAATATCAAAGTCTTCCTTTTTATTTCATTTAAGCAAGCACCTTCTTTTTTTCATATAGTAACATCGAGCAGTATACATCTGACATTATAGTTAACTGTAAAGTTATTTTGATATAAAATAATTTGTATTTATATCTGTGCAGTAACCAGAAGATATGTGGCTATGAAATTATGCTATAACACTGAAAGCCCGATCTTGTAAAATTATGCTATATCACTGATCTTCAAAATACTAGGAATTTTTGTCATAGAAATTTGGGGTTGAAATTTATATTTTTAATAAAAAATATGGGGATTTCCCTTCTAAATAAAGTAGAGGGGGTATATACCTGCTTTACCAAAACATTTTCAAAGCTTTTCAGTGGGCCAAAATATTTTGTCTGAATGTCTGAAAAACCTTAGGAAGATACTTTGGAGGGAAAGGAAACATTTTTAATTAAATCCTGAAAAATGTTTAGAAAGATGCGGTGAACAGTACCCTGTCCGTGTAAAGTCAAATGTCTTTGTATAAGCTCAGGTGAAGCCCTCCATTGGCTGCAAAGACAGCTGGTCTTCAAAGAGTTTCCATGTCTGCAGGGCAAGAGCTGCCCAAAACTTCTCACAGCTTTCTCTACATTTCTTTGTAATGCAGTCTAACAGGTCCCTACTGCAATAATTTCTTAAAGCTGGTGCCCAAGTCAAACTGTCTGTCTTCCCCAGGCCTCCCTGAGTGACAGGTACTACCCTCTAATCAGATTCCTGAAAGACAGCCAGCAGATCAAAGTCAGCTTTCATTCATCCATAGCAATATGTTGGAAAAGGGAGGTTAAATATACATAGCTGGGTGTGTCAACAGTGAAAAGTCATTTTGCTAAAAGTCGTCCATCAGGCCTTTGTGTCACAGACACTGTTATTTTTGTTGTCCACCTTGTCCTGCTTTTCACATGGTGCTGAACATCCAATCTCTGAAAATCAGGTCTTCTCCAAGCACTGCAAGCTAGGCACCCAAAGTCACTAATCCTTTTTCAGTCCTGGCCTCATTTTGTAGCAGTACATATCCACAGTAGCTCACAGGAGCTACTCAGTTTCACTCAGCTCCTTTTCTTTACATAGGAACTTTGACTAATCTCCTTCCTCTCCTTCACAAGAAAAGTGATTTTCCTAATGACACAGGCTAGACAGATGACAGATTGTCAGGACGCACAGTACATGTTTTCTTTAAGTGTGCTTTTTATTTGTTATTTTAAGGTTATTTCCAGATCCCTGACACTTATTCAAAAAACTCAGGTAACCAAGACGGAGCTCAGAAAGTGAAGTTATTCTTAGACTAATCAACCAGTCATCTAAATCCACAACACTAATCTCATAATTTGGCATCACAAAGTTTAACCTGTCACATCTGGATAAGATAATCCATGCTAACATATGTATTTAACCCCACTGTTTTCCACTGGTTTACTCTTGGAAGTAAAGCACTCAGACTGTTTTATTTTGAGCTCACATTAGTGAGACCTACTTGGATGGAAAGAAGGATAATAATATCTCATTCAATGAGATAGTGCTGAAATCATAGCTGCCCTAAGAACACACAGCTTCCTACTGTTTTGTAGCTCCATACTATTTTGTAGAATTTTGTAGGCTAGACTTGTCTCACAACCTCTTACACCCTGCAATGAGGTGTCAAAAGACATGACTAGTATCCAACATCTGTTGGATTCTCAGGTGCAGCAGAGTTGTGCACGACAGTGTCACCAACAGGCTCCAATGGAAGAAGAAAGGAAGCTCCTCGATTTTGCCTGCGCCCACACAATACCCTTTATGCCACCCACTCCATTCTTTCAACACATAATCTTGACGGAAAACATTATTACTATTATTGTTACCATTACAGTAGAGCAAGAAGCCTGTGCTGAGACCATGTCCCAGTTGTGCTAAGTGCTGTGCAAACAAACACGTGGTACATTCATGCCCTAGGCAGCACAAGAGACAAAGGCAATATTATTAGCATGCCCATGAACTGAGGCACACTAAGATTATCCAACTTGCCCAAGGTCACGCAGGAAGTAAGTGGCAGAGCTGGAAATTGAACCCAGATTTCTTGAATTGCAGGCCAGGGTTTTAACCACAAGGCCATCTTTCGTCTCTCTATTTTTTTTCCCCTCCGATCTTTCTATTTTAGCACACTTTTGAAAAAATTACTCTTAAAAATCCATTCGGCAATACTTTAGGTATGCTGTGGCCTCCACAACCGTATTTAGCACAATTATAGGCTAAAAGGAACTCTTGCAAATTATGTGCAAATAGATACGTCTTTATGTAAATCCAAGTTCTTGGAACATAAATCTACAGCCAAAAAAATACAAAGGTTTAAGCCAGGGAGGAATTAAGCTCCAAATTTTTTCCTCTTCGAAGGCTGGTAACTGAGCTACAACACTCCCCAGCTAAAGAAAGGACAATACAGACTAGATGCCTGGGGAGTAGTTATGCCAGCTCTAATAAACCTATGATTTCACCTATAGAAATGTGAAGGCAGCAGACACTTGCTTGTTGTTTTAGAGGATTCTGTCTCATATGACTGTTTTTATATACATGCATCATTTCTAAACCAGTAACTGTATCATAAGTGCAAGAATACTGAAAGCCAGGAAACTTTCTGATAGTGTACAGCCCCACTACAAGTATGGGAGTGTAATTTGGTGTCTGGGTAGGGATGTTGTACAAGTTAAACTATCTGGGGAAATTGTCCATCTACTGAAATAAATGTGCAAGGCTTCTCTCTCCCAGATGTGCCAAATGCCTGGTCACTCCCAAACTGAAATATGGCAGCTTCTTTGCTGCTGTAATCCCAGACAAAAAACAGGAGAAAAACTACCATATTACTCAGCACATATGCAAGAAGCACAGCCAGCTTAAGTTTATTCACCAAGATATACAAACGTGATCTCTGACTCCCATGACAAGGACATGATAGCTCACATGAAACAAAAGATAGCTGGGTTTTGTGCTCCTGCTGCCAAGGGGACACTGCTCACTCTGAGTGGCACACACACTGCACGGCTGTGTCTTGGCTGCAGTCCTGCCTTGGATCTGCAGCTCTGAGTAACACACCAGTTTGTGTAGGCAGTTGTTTACAAAGTTAAATTTAGGCACAGAATTCTAATTATTCTCAAGAAAAGTCTTACAGGTTTTTTCACGAACTTGATCAAATAGATTTGGTTAAAATGGTGTAATATCTCTTCTCTTTCCCTCTTCCAGGATTCAAAACAGAATGAACTTCTTTATATAGATACATCATGGTATTCTATGCAATATGGTAAGAAAACTATGAATCCATACAATTTTTCTGTAAGAATAAAAGCTGGGCAAACTGTTCTGGGATGCACACTCTTTCACTGATATTTATATAGATCTATTTATAACATATTATATATTTATAGTTAGAGACCCAAACAGTAAATGGATCTGTTCACTAGTTTGGAGTCTAAAGGGCACTGTCTAGGCACATAAATACTATTCATCTTTTTTAGTCTCTCAAATAGGACAACCACATCCAAACTATATATCAGGAACAGTCTCTGGTTTGTGCAAACTTCAGGAGGTGTTAGGTATCACCTACAGATGCCAGGGACTGCACCTGAGTCTCCATGCCTGAATGTCTGTCTCGGCAGTGTGAGATTTACTAGCTAGAATGGAACCTTCTCCAAGACTACATTTGAAGTCAATGCCTTCTACTCAAAATCCTCAAGCTTTGAGTGCAAAGACTGGGACCTGTAGTCCAAATGCTGGCCACCCTCAGCCTCCAATTCATTTGTCTAAGTAGAGCTAGGAATTGTTGGGGTGACACCAGAGGCAATAGGGGAAGAGGGAAACCATTAAATTAAATGGGGTATCTCATTGGTAGAAGACAAAGATGGAAGGGCAAACAGCTCATCCCCTGCCCAGGGTACTTTTAATGATAGATCCATATTTGAATATACATATGATTTTCTGGAGAATGTTGGAAACTAAATGAACAGAGGGTCAGTCTGGTTGGGACTTGGGGGTCAATTTTATTTCAGGACCACCTGTTGGGGTCAACACTGGTGGGAATGCAGGGTCAGCACCCACATATGCTACAGAGTAGCTACACAATTACCAGCTTTCCTGGTTGCACAGCCAGTTCAACTAAGCATCATGAACCATGTTTCTGGAGGGAGAAGAAAACACTATATTGTGAATGCTGTACGTGGCATCTGCAAAAGGGGCCATGTAAGCAATATCCAGTTCTCTTCACAACGGGCATCAGTCAGGAACGGAACCAGTGGCTTTAGTAGAGCAATCCAATCCTGTAATATGGTAACCATCGGCAGTACTGGGCCTCTGTGTGAACATAGGTAAAGGCTGTGGAGTTTAATTTCAAACTACTCCGGCAGCAGGCAGGAGCACCAGCAGTGCCGGCTCAGCACTTCCACCAGAACTGGTGCAACTTGCTATAACTCATTCCTTCTGGGCTCTTTTTTAAAGTGTCATCTGGGACTGTGCTGTTAAGCTGTCCTCTGAACAACATCAATGTTAATAATAATAACAATATTCAGGTCTTACATAGCATTTTTCACCTTTAGATCTTGAAGTGATTTAGTATGGAAGGCTTTGGAGGGCTTTAAGAACAGATTATACAGACATCTGTCAGGAATAAACCAGATTTCCTGACCCTGCCACAAGGCAAGGGAATAGTTCGATGCTCTTTCTAGCCCAGAATTTCTGTGATTACCCCCATTTTGTACAAAGATGACTTTGACTCGTGGAGTGGTAAAATGACCTCAGTGGATCTCACAGCTACTGCTTTGAAGCCCCTGTAGCAACCCAAGTCATTATAAATGGTAAAAGAATAGAATTGAAGTTGTCCCCATCCTAACACTGTAACCAGCAGTTGTGGGTGGTCTCTGTGGAAATGCACCAGTATAACTCAGATTGGGTAGTAATAAAAAGTGTTACATAAATAATATTTTCAATGGAAGGAAAACATATGTTGTGTTGAAGCCTTGAAGAAGGACATAAGGCAGAGGTAGGATTCATCCTTCAAGACAGGGATGAGTAGCCCTCCATCTCCCTCCACTAACGAAGGAGAGATGGAACAAACACTTGTATTTTTGGTTCTTGATGTTAGATGAGAGACATTGCAGCCAGCCTGGAAAGAGGCAGCAGGATATTCTCATGGTTTCTTTGCAGAAAGAGAGCTCCCATGGGCAGCCACACATCTCAAAGGGCTCATTTCAAAGTCAGGCTTAAATGACTCTGAAACAACACTTTGTCTGCAGCTCATAAACACCAGGACAGACCAAAACTTCTGTTACAGAAATTAATTAACAAAAGTGTTTAAAAAATACACCTGGGCAATGGCAAAATGGAGAGTGTGACAGAAGCCTATGAATTACTTGTGTTGATTTTATCACAATGATACCCTGATGGTCTTCAGCTGCAACTGGGAAAAAAGAATCAGATCTCAGTGCACTCTAGAAAACCATACCTTACAGGTGGGGGGCAGCTGGGATGACCTTTAGCTGTTGAGTAAGGACCTCAGGGATTCTCTAAACGTGTAATAGTGAAGAGGCCAGTGTTGGATTTTAAGGTTCATAATATTCTGTTGCAGTTTTGTTTCCTTTTTTGTAACAAAGAACTTAACTCTTTTGCTTAACTACAACAAAACTTGGCACTGGTTTAAGTTTATCATCTTGTGTCTAAAGTGGTCTCAAGTACATGACACAGCCACTGACTCTGCTTAGGAGCAAGAAATCCAAGCACATTGAAGGTGCAAACCTGCCCTGTGGAGATTCTGCAATGAAATACATATTTAGTGGCCCTCAGGGACTGGAATTTCTTTGCAAACATCAGTCTAAAAATCAGCAAGTGCCAAGAAAAAGAGGAGTCATCCTCAAGCCAGGCACGACCTCATGTTATTTTGCAAGGGACACAGGAAAACGAAGAAAATGAGAACATTCTGAACTACAGGAATAATCTCCTCATTGTCACAGTTCACGGTTGGAGTTTAGTCATCACAAATGCACTTTCATACCTGTGTTCATAGAGCAGCACCTAAAAGACTCCTGGGACAGGCAAACAGCAGCACAGAGCTTAACTGAACAGTTGCCCCATGCAGATGCTACAATTTTAAGAATTATTTTATGAAATGACAATTAATGTTTTAAAATCTTTCCTTATGAGTATTTTTATTAACTTTTACATTTTCTTTTGAATTTGCTATGCTTTTTTTTTTTTTTTTTTTTTTTTTCTTATTTTCTCATTAAAGAAAATATAAAAAGAAGAAACATCAGCCTATTCTGTTCTGCAGACCCTTCTTCTAGTTTTGGAAAAGTTTATGATAAAAATGTTCAGCACTCAGTAAATACTTGGTTTGGTAGATCTTTTTTATTTTTTTCCACAGAAAATCTTAATTTTTGACCAAACCCTACCTTTTGTGGAAATCACATTTTGGTTGAAAATTTTGACCACCTGCAGAAATGTGAACATCATGTAATTCAGGAGTCAGATGAAGATAAGTTCAATGGACTGATATTTAGTTTCTCACGTTTCAGAGTGAGGCAGGAATCCAGGTTCCACTATGCCAGCATGGCCGCAGGGTTGGACACTTATCAAAGCGGTTGCTTTCAGGGCTTTCACAAGATCAGCTCCAAGAGCTCCTCATCTTTGGAGGGAGTAGCAAGACCACAGGAACAGACTCATTTCAGCATCGACCCCAAAGAAAACCAGGAATATGGAGGGACTAAAGAAATTTAAGAAACAGCAAACACAAAACTAGTCCTAATTTTCCCCACAGATATAGAAAAAAGATGTTCAGGCATAGTTTAAAGTTTTATACCAGTTTGAAAAAAAAATAAAATCCATGTGAACTTGTTCGCTCATCACCCTGAATAAAAAAGGGCAAACTCTCCCCATTCCATGAAGCTATTCTTGGCCACGGTGAGCTGAAAAGCAGGGAGGGCGGTTTAAAGGGGGCAAATACAATTAATGTTCCCGCTCTTGCCATATTTCTGGACCCAGGGGACAAATCAGGAAACTTTATGTCAGCAGGAATGTGAACAATAAAGGCAAAGTGGGTTGCATGTTAGAAAACCATTTCACTCCCTTTTTATATTTTTTTATTTTATTTTTTTGCCCAGCAGTATGATGTGTTAACAATTTTGTTGGTTTAACAGTTCACACTTCCAGCACATTTATCCATTGGCACATGGGGTTTTTATGCATTTAACAGTTTTCTTCATTAAAGTGGGTTCCACTGTGTCTTAAAAATTGTTTTCCTTAGACTGCGTGTTTGTTATTTTATATGGTGTGACTGAAAAGCAGGCCAAAATTTTGGCCTTGGAAAATACATACTGCAGAGAGAAGCCTAGTGCAGGCAGCAGGATTAGCCTCCCTCAAAGACCAACACATATTCTTGTAAGAACTGCTGATTGCACTTTGAAGCTTTCTCCCCTAATTGCTGGGAGATTCTTAATTTGTCCTGAGCTTGGGAAAATGAATCGCAGATGTACGTGCTGCAATCAAAACCCTCTCTGCACAGGATTTTTGCACGTTGTCATTGAGATGGCCTTCATCCCCTTCCACAGCGCCCTCAAACCACCTGTTTTTTACAAAAACAGTGCCAGGATTTTATTTATTTATTTATTTATTTATTTTTATTTTGAAAGGAGAGCAGGGGCTGGGGGAAGGGAGCAGGCGGCTGTTATTTGTACAGAAGCAGGACTGGTTCTTAGAGGCGTAAGAGACACCCAGGTGTTTTCACAGTGAGCCCTGTGCAGAGCCCTTCTGGAGCCAAACTGGATTCCTGTTTGCCAAACTACACTTTCAAGAGGTGTCGGATATCGAGAACCTGTTTCAAATGCCAAGCCAAGCAATGGAGGGGAAAAAAAAAAACCAAGGGGACGGAGGAGGGGAGAAGGGGGACGTGGGGAAAAAGGAAAAGGGGAAAATGTTCCTCCTTGAAGAAAAAGGTAGTTGTTCCAACTTGGCTGTTTCTTTTTAATATAATTAGTTAAGCAGTGCATAAAAACAGGTAAGTCTGTTCTGCGTTGCTCATAGCCTTGGCAGGCCCCGTCTTTCCCCACGTTAGAGGAATTTCTGTGAACCACCGCTGCACAGGAGAAGGGAGGGGAATTGTATCACTGTGACCTAAGGCAACCCAGCTTGTAAGGTTAACCATAATTTTTTAAACTAACATGACCTCTGTTAACCCCTCCACTCCAATCTTAAAAAAATAAAGAAAGGAAGAGAGGGAAACAAGTTTACAAAACCACTAGAAGGAGAAAGGGGGGGTAAGAGGCCAAGAGTCCTGTTACTTCATTCTCCCCCTCCATCCCTCCATCCCTCACCTGCTCTTTTGTCCTCATGTGTCCTCACCAGTAACTGGTGTTTACTGGGTCTTGACACAGCATGTCTAGGGACTTTGCTTTTTCTAATGAGTCACGGAATCATAAAATTAAGCCATTCTGGGAAGCCAAAAACATTTGGTTCCATGTGTGCATTTTGGGCTTTGCAGGAATGTTCATGTCTGGATGTCTGAGTCACATGCTCTCATGGTAAACGTGATATATCCTCTTTTTAATGACACCATTGGCTTGCCTTATTTATTTTATTCCCCTCTACTCATCCCTCTCTCGTTATTCTGCTGAAGAATGCAGGCCACTTCCTCCAGCTGGGATGCCAGGTAAACCCACCTCAGGCACCCTTTGCCCTTCCCTCTTCTATAGCTGTCTTAACTTAAGTAACCAAAGCCAATGCCAGCACAGCCCCAGGCCAGCTGGAGGTGGCATAGGGCCATGGTATATGGTGTAGTCAGATTTTGTGTCAACATTTGGATGATGAGTTCATCTTAACCAGAATGTGCCAAGCTCAAAGGAATCTGAGTCTGCCTCAGAAAATACATATGCAATATGTAGCCCACACAAAGACACTGGCTCAAGGAGGGAACTTACTCATTTCTGGGTTTCAGAATTTTCCTTATAGCTTACTGCCACCTGTATTAATTTCTGGTCACTGAGAGATAGAAGTGATATGGGGAGAGAGTGTATATGCACAATATGTAGAGACCTGGCCTCATCTCCCACCAGTGCAGAAGCTGCAAATACTGCCCAACTGCTCTTGAATACTGCCCTCCTCCATACTTCAGTTCACATGATAGACACAAACCTTTGATTTTATATGGGACTGCAGTCAGGCCATTCTTAAAACATTTTTTTTTTTTGGAAGGCCAAATTCTCAAATGGTATGAGCTGGCAGAAGTTCAAGACTTCATTTGAAAAATAGGTCTAAACTACTATTCATCTAATATGTAGCCCAGCCCTCCATCCTAGAATGAGCTCATGTACAAATAATTGTTTATATACATATATATTTGCAGTACTGTTTGGGTGCAGTGAGCATGGAAAACACCAGATCTACCACAGACTGCTCACTAGCAGATGTGCTGAGCTCAGCTTTACCCAAACCCACTATTTGAGCAGTATTTATACAGCACAGTGTAAAACGGCTACTGTAGCTGTCTATTCTGGGCAGTTGTCCTTCCTAAACACTCCCTATAGTCCATGAAAAGACAGACACCCTACTTCCAAGGATGAGGCTGAGCATCCAGTTTCAGCATCTGCTCCAGATGGTGCTTCCTGGAAGTAACTCCAGATACACTAAGTAACAGGGACACCTGCATCCTTATGAAGGCACCTAAACAACTTAAGCATAATCCCCTTGTTTAGTGACTACAGCCAGTGATACAAGAGGGAAGCGTACATCTGAGAGCCTGCTTTTCAGCCAAGTGGGTTGTGCTAGAGGTAGCAATCATCTCAGAGAAAGGTATGGGTTTTAGGTGTGGTCGCAATATCTTGAGCTATAAGGACCCATGGGCTTCAAGAAAGGGAGGTGGATTGTACAGGCCTTGTAAATATCATCACTATGCTGCTTCTGTATGTGCCAAGATGGCACTATACTGGATGGCTGAATAATCTGGCAGCAACTATGGATAGGCATAGAGCAGCCAGCTGGGAGAGAGTTTTGGATTTTGTCAAGTCTTGAGCTGTGTCTTGGGAGTTGCCTGGCTGAGTGATAGTTGGCCTAAGTTCTGCTGGGACCATCTAATAATTTAGCAGTATAATCAGTCAAGCCACAGTGAAAGGGACCAGGCCTTGATGCAGAAGTAGCATATCAGATCACAGCCAAAATACCTCAGTAGGTCCCACTGGATCACCTTGTAATTCCAAGGATGTAGTTCCAAGGATGGAGGTCCAGCCTGTTCATCTGTACTTGCATGTCAGCAACTCTTTTCATTGACCATGTGCTTATGATTTAGTTGTCTGATTTCTGGAAGAAAAGAAAACAAAACATTGGAGACTCATTTCCTAAACTAAGCAAGGAGGAAGAGAAACTGCTGATGGAGAAGAGCAAACTTGTCTTATGCTGAGGAGCCCAGTTCCTCTAAAAAGGCATTACTGGCACATGTGTATTTGTGCAAGTCTTTCTATTCCCAACTTTCTTTTTCCTATACTAAAGCTGTTTGGAAAATTCTGTAATTCTGATTGCTCACAAATATTTAGTGTCTTCGAGTCTGAATGAACCTCTGCTGCTTTTACAAATTTGCTTTGGGTTGAAAAAAAATAAACAAATTAATAACTTTTTTTGTAGATCATTCCATTAGTTGACATCCAAGATTCACTTCCAATGTTGATTTAAATTGGTCTTCTGCAGTGGGGAGTTGACTACAGCATCTTAATTGATGGTGAGCCACAAGGCTTCTTTGAGGCATCTATGCTAAGGGAGAAAAGAGTACTTCAGACTATCTGTCATCAGAGAAAATCCAGAGCCTTGCTTCTGATGCAGTTAATAGGAATAATACATCAGCATCTATCTGAATATGGCTCCCCAGTCTCCTCAAAAATGAAAGTTCTGGTAATGGAGTTTCACCCAGGTTTGCCCAGATTTGAACTGATTTTCAATGTTTTTTATTTATTCCCAGACACTATTCATGTTCCTATCCTGTAGTTTGTGGTTTCCAGGAGAACTGGTGACTGAAGGAAAGAACGTGATGTGCACCAAAGTGTTGGGAGATCTGAGAGCAGAACTCAGTGTCGGATTCCCACTTCTGGGCCACGTCCTCTACCACACTGTCTTCTGCCTTCTAACTTTCTCCTAAAATTTCTACTTAAATCACAGTCTTGTTTCTTGACATCATATCTTGAGAACGTTTTCTCATCCAGAACAGAGCAGTGTGTGTAAGATTCTTTTGGTCTTAAAACAATTACTGTAATGAAAAAATATCTTCTTTTCCTCCCTGGCTTGGAACACCTTGAGAGTACACTGGAGTCATAAGGGAAATGAAGAAGAATATAGGTCACTTTTCCTCATCCTCCCTTTTACTACTTTTCTAGCTGATGAGTTGGAGGCCTGATGATTTAGGTTAAAGATTTAATGTCAGCAAGAATATGTTCAGATTCTCATGCTTACTCCTCAGGCTCCAACTGTACAAAGAGTACTGTAATTTGTTCCAAGCCTTGATTTGGACCAGTACTTCATGTGCAGATTTTGTAATTTCTTTTATTTGCTAAAAGGACATAGAATAAGATTTGGGTAACTTTAAAAGTACCCAAAATATTAACTAATTAAAACTTTAAGATATTTTCTGAAGCTGATGAAATGCTTTTAAATTCATAATAATACAATTTAAATTGGCCTCCTGTAATCCCTGCAAAACCAGGATACAAATACCAGTAACTGGGCATCTGAAATGATGGTCTACTTTGAGGCAGATTTTTCTTTGCTCCAGTTTCTTCCCTCTTCACAGGAGCATTGTAAAGACCTTAAAGAACTTTAATGTTAATGAAATATTTGGATACCAGTGTGATGGATATCACAGAAGGCACTACAAGAGTGTGAAGTATTCACTCTGACCCTGAAATAAATAAAACCTGCTGTTATACATCAGAGCAAACTAATCTTTAGCAGCAGCTGAAGCACACAGAATAATTCAGGGACAATTATATCCATTACAGAGCTTTGTTTTCCTCGATAACACCAAGCATAGAGTTTTCTACTGACCCAAACAAACTTCTTAACCCCAGTCATCCCCACCTTTTCTGGTTGTCACTCTTGTCTCAAAGCCTGGAGCTCCATCCCACTGTACTCCACACAACTTTTCTACAAGTCCTTCGATCCCTTCTTCCAGACTCTTCTTTATGTTGGCAGGATTCTCACCTTCAGATTAAGACAAATTACTGTGAGGCTGTGCTCTGTATGATACTAGGATGGTGAGTATTTAAAGCATAGTAATTACAATCTTTCAGCTCTTCCACATGTCACTGAATTAGACTCCATAAGGGAGGTGCAATTGATGAGACAATCACAGTCTTCCATTGTAGATCCGGGCTGGATTATGGTCAGTGTAGAAGCACTCTGGAAAAACCAAGTGCCTCAGTCCTAACAAGCTTCTACTGAATAGATGAGCAGCCCCCAAATGAGCTTTTCAGAGACATTTGCCAAACTTGGATGGATTTTCACCAGACCTGCTAAATCCAAACTCTGACTTCAGGGCATCTGCTCCTCCTGTGCCAAATCTTTGCTCCACAGACCATATCTACTGGAGATTCAACAAAATAGCTGTTTTGGTTGGGTTGTTTTTGTGTTTGGTTGTTTTTTGTTTTTTTTTTTTTCAAGTCAGCATAACAATGTCTTTTTCCTCTGACATTACTCTAAGAATAATTTCATCTAAAATTTTGCAAAAAAGCTCATCTTATGGAGAGAAACCAGTGATGCTCTATATACAATTGACAGTAGGGTATTGTGTTAGAGCATGTCAATCAAAAATATTAATTGGCTGATATTTCCACTTGAGTTTGGTTCAGTTCATACTTTGTACTGCTGGATCATGATTCTTAATTTTAAATCTGAAATTTATCCACAGACACAAGAAAAGTTGATGTCAGGTGTCACACTGAAACTTGGAAGATGTCCAGTGGGAAGCTGTGCAGCAGACTTTCTGGGTGACATCAAGTATATCAGTCATTCTAGGTCTATGTGTCCACCTGTATTAAGGGGAATATACTATTTTTCTCCTATTTCATATATGATTTTTCTTCCAACATCTTAACTTCTGAAGCAGAAACTGTCTCAGCGTGTTGCCCTGTGAATACAGAGAGTTTCCAATCCCGTCTGAGTTCCCAATATGCTGCTGTTAAAGAACTGGAAATAATAAAAATTCCCACTGAATTAAGTGGTGGCAGGAGGAAGCAGCCCCTATGAAAAACTAATAAAAATCAAGCTCTGATTCATCAGAACGGAACTCCAATTTATGAAAAATGCAAAGGAAGGACATTGATCCCCCTGTGCAGGAAAGGCAATTGGCAAACCCAAACAATTTCAGCTCACATTCAGCAGAAGCAAAGAAATAAATCTACATACCCGCTAATGTGATTCCTCTGAATGAACTTGAGCCCAACAGTAGCATATAGGCAGAAGCCTACATCCAAAAATAGAAACCTCTTGAAATCCACAGCTCATCTGGACAGGATTAGAGAAACGCTCCCTGAACATTTAGTGAGTGACATGTCAGAAAAGAATTGAACCAATTTACAGCAGTCCTGGAACGTCCCAAACACAGTAGCTCTGAAAACAATGGGATAAGAAGGAATTCATTGTCCACTGCGGCATAAAGAAACTATTTCAGGCAACAATATCAGTGACATTAATGACTGCAACACTATCTTTGGGTAGCTCTGAAGGCGCTTTTAAAAACTGTGGCTGGCCCACGGGTACAATGCTGAAATTGTACCCAACTGAAATTTTTTTCACTGATTTCACAGTTTCAGGAGAGATTAGTCAGATTTGCCTCTGACTTGATTTTTGCTCACCCTGAAGGAGAACAATGCATAACATGTTGACAGTGAGGCTTGCTGTGGGGAAATTAGGGTTTTCTTTCAATGGGGTAGCTGGAGGGGAAAAGAGAGAATTGTCAATACAGATGAGTAGTTTGAGTCAAAAAAAGTCTGAAAAAGTCACTCAAATATGATGAAGCAAAGATTTAAACACTAAGATGGACTGAAGTAACCAGCGTCTGTAAAGTATCATCGAATTTGTCCTCTTTCCAAGGCATAATGCAAGCTCACCACCCAGATCCTAGCTGACATGCATCAGGGAAAGTGCTTGGAGAAGCAGGACTGCACAACCTGGTAGAGGAATTCTGCTCTAATAGTGTTTTTCTTTCATAAATTATCTTCTGTTTAAGTAAAACATACATGAAATATGGACTTTCCTTATGATATAAGCATTATTTCAATGAAGTGTTGTTTGGCAGCTGAGTATCAACATGAAATAACGAAATTCAACCCCCTTGTCCTCCAACCTCTGTCTCCACGAGAAAGGCAAGCATCACAGCCTTTCTTTTGAAGGAAACAAAACACACAGGAAACACATTATCAGCACTCAAGTCATGTGGGAATGAATGCAGTATAAATGCTTAAAAAGGACAGATGAAACAATGTGGGATGTATTTGATACCAAGCAGTAAAGTAAAGTTCCATATCACATCAAGTGGCCAAGCTGGGGTCTTAAGCCTCTACCTCCACACTACTGGAAAGGTTGTAACCACTCCTTCCTGATCCCAATTAAAAGCTGTCCAGATTTATCTTGGTCCCTAGTATTTTTAGATTGCATGTCCTTACCAAGAAGTCTTTGAAACTGATGATAAACAGAGTCACTCCTGGCTTATGTCAAAACAGGGAAGATTCATCCGCAAAGAGATCCTCTTGCTCTTTAAGCTTGTTTTGCTTAGGCTCTGGAGAAGGATCCAAATACAGTAAGACCAAGGATGTAGCATGATAAAGAGAATATCCAGAGTTTTCATAATGGGGATTAGGAGAAACCAGAGACTTTTTAAGTGAATTAAATTAATTTAATTAGTAAAAGGGGTGAAGGCTGGCACATTTCAGATACCAAATAGAAAACTAAAGTGCAAGGCAGCACTTTGTGTGAGCCTCTACCTCAAAACTGGGGCTTGGATCCAGATACCTGTAATTGCAGTAACAACATTCCAGACTTGGACCTACCAGGCTGCAAAATGTCATAAGTAATGCCATGAGAGTTTTCTTCAGACAAAACCAATCCTTCCTAGGGAGAGAGGCTCACTCAGACATACTGAGTCATTGTCTGTGTTTCCCTACCTGACAATCTACACACTGAGTTTTTTTAGCCATTTCAGCCAAACTTTATAGTAAATCAGATGTCTTAGATGTATTGCATCTTTGTAATTTAAAAAAAAAAAAAAAAATAAAATAAAAAGGTGGTTAAATGCAGGAGGAAAGGCCTCTTAATTCTCCCAAAGAAGAAAAGACTGCATTGTGAGCCCAGCTTTTTTTAGATACCTAAGACTCCATGTAGAGGATGGTAGATATAGATGTGCCGATTGTTCAAAGGCTTCAGCCAGCGTTCCTGATTTAGAATACATCAGAAAACGTGCAACCCACACCACTGGTTTGTTGTTGTATGGGTTATCTGATGTCTAATACAGGATTAGTTTATATTCATCCTCAGTGCAAATGAGTTTAAAAGTCAATCAACATGAGATACAAAACCTTTGGAAACCAGGTTTAACTTGTGGAGTGACTAGTCTTAATGCAAATAATTGGACAAATAGATGATTATTGTTCCTAGAAGTTTTTCAGAATTCAAAAAAAAGACCACCAAGTAAATATCAGATAGGAATAACATCTTCAAAACAAGATGATTTTCAGGAATATGTATTTCAATTACTGAACTCAGTTATGGGGGTAAATGCTACAGCTGGTATTATACCTACCAACCCGAGTACCCTTAAAATATGCAGATATGACTATAAAGTCAACATAATTCCACTGAATCACTGTGAGACTTAAAATACATGTAAGTCTCTGATGAGCCAGATAAAACAGCCACAGCAAACACAAAAGATCATTACAAGCACATTACAGCTTTAAGTAACCGCTTTCTCCCTAGCATGAATAAGAGGTCACTAGATACCCATACAAAAGGTATAATGCATCATTTCTCTGTGCATGAAAGGCAGCAACCTCAGGGCTTAATTATGCATAACACTATTTGACAAACAGTTGAAATATTTTAAAGTATAGTGTTTCTATGCAAAAATTTCAAGAGAGAGGTTTTAATCTTCTTATTCTTTGTAGTCAGCTTAGAACTCAGAGTGGGAAAAATATAACCTTCAGTGAAAACTGCAGGTTTCATATAAATGACTAGTGCAATGAATTATTTGTTAGTTTTGCTCAATGCCCAAAGATCTTCCATGATTAGCGGATAATCCCTCAGATATACACCGTATGGGGAATGTATTCATCTTGTCAAAAAAACCTACTCTGGTATTGATTTTGAGGGGGAGATTTAGTTTCCCAATTACTAGTACATCTTTTAGTATCCCAGTCCCAATAGGTCTTCAGCTGAACAGGCCCTACAACGCTTAGCTCATAATATGTGCTTTTTGCCCCCAAAACAGCACTCTGGAGATTGCATCATCTTGGGACTTTCCATGTATCCTCTGCTCTAAGATTCACATGAGCAACTGTTTGTTTTAAGATGAATCATGTCATATTTTTATGGTTTCTGACACTTAAAAATATTTTGTTTCCGCCTGGCGGTGAAGTCAGCCACTTACTATTATTAAACATCATGCTGTGTTATTCCCCCTTTTGGGTGATGATCTCAGTGGAGCCCTTACTGAAACCAGCTTTACACTCTCAGATCTTACATAGATGCTACTGGTACGTCTCCCATTTGTAATAGCCCTGGTTACCAGCTGCAGTTGAAAGTCTATGCTAATATGTTGGATTTACTTGTCCTCTCTAGCTGATTCCAGCCTTGTGGTTTATGGGTTGCCTTTGTGGTTTGCTAAAGGTCAGGCCCTGGATGGCTCTAAATTTTCTTAAGTAGAATTCAAACACCACAGATGAGTATGTGTTCAAAGTAGTTGTCTTGGGTGGTATGGATTCAGATTTGGGTACTTGTACTCAGGATTGATGCCTCTCCTCTTCTTTGATGCAATGATCAGACATAGGTGTCCCTACCTCTCAGTACACTGTCCATCTACCATCTTTTCTTCAGATCCCAACTGTCTCTGAAATTTCAGGCTCATGCTAGACCCCAAGTTGCATGTCGAATTGCACACCCCCACCCCCACCACTTCCCCAAGCTGATGCCAAGATGCTGATCCCTGCCTTTGGCTTGACTCAATAACTGTAATTCTCACTCTCTTTTTGCTGGCTTGCAGGCAGAGGCTGCATCAGCCATAATTCAAAATTGCGAACAGATGACTCGATTACTTACTTGAACTGTACTCAATCATTACATCACCCCTGTACTGAAAATCACAGCACTGGCTCCCCATATGATTTTGCATCCACTTTAGGGTTTGGCTCCAGAGCTACTGGACTTACTCACTTGCTCCAGCTTACCTAAAAGAGCTGCTTGCGCCTCATAGACATCCTCAGACTCTGAGATCAGTCGGTGCCGATTTATTGATCATTCCAATGGTCTGACTAAAAACTGCTGGTGTTGAAGCCTTGGCTCCTCCAAATGAATTTTGTGGAAATCCCTACAACCTTCTTCCAAGGAGGGGGAGGGAAAGGAGGGAGAAATAAATCAGTTAAACTGTCCAAACACAAAGAGAAAACATTTTCTTTTAGCTGACAACAGCTTGGCCTCAGCAAAGAGAGCTCAGATTCTTTTTTTTTTTTTTTTTTTTTTTTCTCATGAAACCCTTTAGGTGTAATCTTTGCATTCAGAAATTTTCCGGACTCAAGAATACCTGTGGCTGCTAGACAGGCTGCAGATAAGAGCAGTGAGGAGACAAGTCAGTGTGCCCAGCCATGGGGGATAAGCACCCAGGATGCCTGGCATGGCTTCTGCCTCCCCATAGCAGCCAGCCCTGGGCTGCGATTCTCAGACCCTCTAGACACCTCTAGCACAGCTGAGACTCAGCACTGGGTAGCTTTTGCAGTGATCAAAACTCTGCTGGAGGTGCTGACCTTTCCCTACAGCAGAGCCAGTGCTGGCTGACTTAATTTGTCCCACTGTCCATCAGCGGCTGTTTCACTGCTGTTCACCCTGCGGTTGTCAGAGTGTTGGCCATGGTCCCTGCCTGCCCTTCTCACCCTTGTGATGATGTTTGGGAGAGAAGCCTGAGCTATGTTGAGCAACACACTTCCTCTCCTT
Organism: Tyto alba; assembly: GCF_018691265.1. NCBI lineage: Eukaryota > Metazoa > Chordata > Aves > Strigiformes > Tytonidae > Tyto > Tyto alba. Next base: position 45,196,801 of record NW_024881316.1, on the reverse strand, counting down.
TGGCGAAAAGCAGCTGAGGACAAGCTCAAGGTCATGAAAACCATGAGTCAGGGCACCAGCGAGGGCTTTCCAGCACCGTCATCGATGCACAGCCATCCCTGCTGCAATGAGGGAGCGCTGCTGCCCACTCGATACTGAGTGAAATTATCCCGTGAAACGCTGCGAGTTGGCAGCCTGGGTCTCATTTCAAAAGAAGAAATATCCACATAATGAAAGCCAGCATTTATGACTAATTGGCCCCTTGCTAAGCAGGCTCACCAGCTGGGTCAAGGTCTGCGTGTGCAAGCATGGAGAAAGAGACAATTTCTCTGTCCACGAGTCAGGTCAATTCAGGCCAGTGGGTTAGTGTCTCATATGGTCATGTCTTACTGTCAGAGTCACATGCCATAAATCCCACAGTTTAAGAACTGCTAAATAAAATAGAATGAAATGAACTAGAATAAAATGAACTAAACTAAACTAAACTAAACTAAACTACGATAAAATTATAAATATGGAACAGAGTGCTTTGATGAGCAGATCTGAAAACATTCCGCAACCTTTCTTTCCAGATTCTCACCCCAAAAGAAGTGTTTTTCAGCTTTGTAGTTGCAGTCAAGATTTTCTCTTCAGAAAATATTACAAAAACTACTTCCATAGACCATCAAATTCAGGAAAGGACATTGACATACCGAAGAAGAAAGACCTCACTGACTGTGTGTAACAATTCAGACCAGACTCAGAGATTTCCTCTTGCAGTTGTGTGATGCTATCTTTTTCCCTAATGTATTAGATGTAAAAGGAGGAATCAAGCATACCGCCCGAGGTGGAAACAGCTTCAAAGGGAGAAAAAAAAATTGCAGCCACTTCTCCCACACAAATGCCCACCTACCATCTTTCCTGATCCCCATGAGCAACATATGGCTGACAGCAACAAGACATATACCCATACATCAGAGATCTGAGGGGGGAGAGACCTCTGGCAGCAGTTCACAGGCAGGAGATGGTGGTGGCTTTCCAGCCATCATCTCACCCTCCCCTGGGGACAGGGCTCAGGTCAGTTTTTGGTGGGGCCAGCACCAGCAACTTCAGTAGCCCACCTTTTACCTTGATGCTTCCCAGGTGGGGTTTTGGGGCTTGCCAGCACCCTACACCAGCACGGTACGACTTTGACATAAGCTGTGTGTGTCTCTGGACCTGCAGGTTGTCCACCCCGTTATTAGCTCTTCCCACTTCTAAACACAGTCACACGTATTTTTGTATTCTTCCTTGATGCTTTAATAATCACAGTAGGGCTACAGTGGAGCCTCAAGAATAGCTTCATAAGCTCAATATTCCACACAATAAATGCCAAATGTTATTATCAAACACAACTCATAGACACATGCAGGAATGGCAGAGGTGCCTAACTTTAGGGAGGGCTACGGAACACACTCTAGACATGTTTAGCTACAAAGCTCCGAAAGTACTTCGCACAATCATGGCAAAAACTGTGATACTGTCTCAGCTTATCCAGGGAAAGAAAGGTTTTGAGTTAACTGCTCAGGGTTTGTTATGAATGTTCATGTGATCCTCAGCCCAGCCAGATGTAGCTCCGTTCATTCCTACTCTACAGATGGTCAGAGCAATCCACTCCCTGTCATGTGTAATGAAGGGCAAGAAGGAGAGAGGATTTTTGACATGTTTAAATATTATCCAAAACAAAGAAATAGCTCAAAATCCAGGGATACATTTAAATAAATTAAAGCTGCCAGAAAAATCCCATATTTGTTACAGTTCATTCCATTTCATCCTCAGAGCCATCCCTCTGCAAAACATGGCAGCTCCAGTAGTTTGGTGTCCAGATGTTCCCTGTCATATGCTCTGCACTGCATCATGTTTTTTTTTCCTGATGTAACTCCTTAAAAACAGTGAACTCAGATTCCAGGACAACCTGAGTACAGTTTTCCATAATGAGGGGCGATTGAAAAAACACGGTTGTTGACTTGGCCAGTGAAACACGGACTTTTTTGTTCTCTTCATCACTCTCTCTCCCTCTTTTTTAATCCTCCAGCTGGCTGGTAATCCAGCATCATCAACATCTTTTTGTATTTTATTCCTTAAGCCATTCATATTATACACATTCCTGTTTTTAAAATACAGATTTTAGGAGTGATTTGATGTGGCTTGGAATACATTAACTTGGGGGGAGGAAAAGAAAAGATTGCATCTTCCCTTCCCTTCCCTTCCCTTCCCTTCCCTTCCCTTCCCTTCCCTTCCCTTCCCTTCCCTTCCCTTCCCTTCCCTTCCCTTCCCTTCCCTTCCCTTCCCTTCCCTTCCCTTCCCTTCCCTTCCCTTCCCTTCCCTTCCCTTCCCTTCCCTTCCCTTCCCTTCCCTTCCCTTCCCTTCCCTTCCCTTCCCTTCCCTTCCCTTCCCTTCCCTTCCCTTCCCTTCCCTTCCCTTCCCTTCCCTTCCCTTCCCTTCCCTTCCCTTCCCTTCCCTTCCCTTCCCTTCCCTTCCCTTCCCTTCCCTTCCCTTCCCTTCCCTTCCCTTCCCTTCCCTTCCCTTCCCTTCCCTTCCCTTCCCTTCCCTTCCCTTCCCTTTTCTTCATTTCTAGCATATGAAATTATTTGCTGGTCATTTAGGAACCACAACGTCAAAATGTGGTTGCCCCATAGGGAGGAAAAAAGACAGTTCGTCCTTGAAGTTTTCAAGTCAGTTGTTAAGAAGTAGCTTTGGCAAAGGCCAAAGCCAAATTGATCTTTGAGCTGCAATGTTTAAAGGCTATGTTAGCAGTTCTGCTCACTGTTATTGAGAACACCTCTTCCCACAGTCCTTAAATCTGCCAAATAATAACCAGAAGATGATGCTGTACAGTGCCTTTGTTCCAACCATGTGAAATCCCAGTCTCCAAGTTACAACTGCCAATTACTCCTGTCTCTAGGCTCAGTCATTCTTGGACCTCTAGTGAGATCAGCAAAAAAAATGCCAATTTGGAACCCTTCTCAGGAACACTGAAAAACATAATTCATCTAAGCTATAAGGTGATAACTTGGTGTCCAATCCACAAAGGGATTTAAATGGCTAAACTCTCAGTGAACTCGGCTGGAGTTTAGGCACCTAAAGGGAAAATCTGTAATGTAAATAGAGTTGCAAACCCCTGTGCTCTTACCTAAGTTCTGCACACTTTTCTTTCAAAGTGTCATACTACATCCCTCTACCATCTCTCTCCTTGTGCTAATTGTGTCTTATATGTGAACATGACAAATTAACATTTGTGCTTGCTTTTTTTTTTTTTTTTGGTGCAGGGACACTTTACAAACTGGACTTTATTTAACTTGAGAGAAAAAAACAGTTCTGCTTAGAAGCAAGAAATATTAGTTCTGTTCAAGTTATAATGTATGAAGACCTCTGACAAAGTTACCCCTCAAATGTGGGCCCATTTTCAGGACCAGTGGTGAAAACCACATTCCAAGTTGATGGTTTCTATGTAAAAGTTTTTAGCAGCTTATTTTACTACCACTATATTAAGCTCTATTCTCTTACCACCACATACAAAGTAAGTATAAATTACTCCTCTCCCACAGCAGAGGAAATTGCTCTGATCTTGGAAGTAATGAGTGATGGAATCTTCTGCTGGTTTCTTAATATGAAAATACTTTTTTATTTTCCAGGCTAATTCTATATATGCAGCCAAAAGGCATTGAATTCCAGATTTTGTCCTCTAGAAATATTTGAATCTGACAAATATTTTTAATTGAGATGATTTTATTTGTTATCCCATGAGAGAATCATATTTTTATCCAAAGTTTTATTGAAAATACAATCTATAGAACAAAAAAGAAATGTCATATGACTTTTCCTGTTGTTTAGACTCTTTTATTGGATTCCCTCTGTTCTCAACTTGTCATGACACTGGATTTAAAGAGCAGTGAAGTAAAAATTCAATCTCACCTCATTTTGATACCATGCTGCCTACAAATCAAGTGTACAGGTTTATGAGGAAGGGGGTTAAATCTGACTGCTTTGTCTCTGTGACATGAATTTCATACCAACATCAACTCAGAAGTCCTGGCAGACCATCACATTAATAAAATACTTAAGCACATGCTTCAGTTCATACCTCAAGATCTCTAGATCATCCTGGTCTTCAACAGGAATTTAGCACATGTTTCAGTTCTTTAGCAAATAATATAGCTTTGGCAAAATGTTCCTTTTTCTGCTGTCTGTGCAGCAATCTAAATCAGAGTACGAAATATGGCACTGTCCTGAAAGAGCTGGAACTTTCCAGATTCAGTCCTGAATCAATGTTTTATGTAAAGATCAGATCTACAACATTTTTTTCTTTAAAATGACAGGGATATTGCATGAAATACAACTTGCATTCAAGCTGTATTAAAGCTGCAAAAAAGAATATGAAACCGTCCTAAAGTCTTATTTTTCATTCACACACAAGACAGGATTTTCAGCAACCAGTTTGCACTAAAGTGTATAATTTAATATACAGTATGTGTAATGATTTCAAGCTAACCTGAAGTACTAGAGTCTGTCGTTCACTAGCTTTGAATCCTTCAATCTAGTGGGGAAAGTCCATTGATTTACTTCCAGACAGGATCTGTGGTTGTCTCACGCCTGTCTTTGACTGTTCACAAGATGACTGTCTAACACCATAAGATTTTAATCTTTGAACTATCAGAAATGTGGAGCTGTCGATTTTTTTTTCAGCCTAAAATTGCTTTTAAGATTTTTATTTTTCAGTCCACCCAAAGATTACTTTGAAGATCACATAAAAGGGAGACAGAAAGGGCCATCTTTGATCAGGATAATACAATGAAGCTATTAAGGACTATGGACTGGGTGAATGACTCACATGCCCTGTAGTAGTGGTAACTAATAAAAACAATTAATAACAATAAAGTCAGAGAGTCAGAGAGCCAACCAGTGGCTCAGTGACCTCACATACGAGCAATCATCTACTGGACTGATATTTTGGGCTTATTGAAATATAAAGGCCGAAAGAAGATTATCACTAGATTCATATAATTGTTTTATGAACCCCCTGGTGAATGCAAACAGGGACTAAATAAGAGCCTTTCTTACATAAGTTGACAATTAAAGCCTTGGCAGGACAAACAGTAGTTTCTAGTCTTTCAGCAATGAAGTTTAATGCTCAAAGCAGATCTCTTTTTTTCACTATTTTGTCATGTTTTCTCCAGCTGGTAAACATGAGTCAGGAACAGAGTCTGGGGGAGGGGAGAACTGGCTGCTAAGAGAGAAGTTCACTCTAAAATGGGACCTCTCCAGGCACATAGATGTCAAGAAAAGCTCAGTTCATGTTAGTTGATGTTACCTCTGACTTTGAAGTGCAGCTCATCCTGGAATGAGATGCAAACAGTCAACATCAGGCCAGCTCTGACAGCTATCAAGTAACACCCACAATGGTGACTTTTTCCACCTGATTATCTCAGATGTTTGCAGCTACTGGAGCCTGGACTCCATTGTGGATCACACACCTCCATAAAAACTGCCCCATCCCACCCCACATCCCTACACCAACAAATAGGAGCCCAGAATTGCAGTGGTAACTGCATATGCTTTCTTCTTCACCTTCCTCCAAGTGAAGCACCTAAACCACTGAGCTTTTCTAATATGAAACCTCAAGGAACCTGGTCTTACCTCATGGCTGACCCTGCTTTGAGGAGACCTCTCAAGGTCTCTTCCAACTGTAATTATTCTATGCTTCTATGATATTAAGCTAATTTGGCCTGGATAGCCCTTTTCTTTTGCTGTGTTGGACTAGAGAATGTGAAATGCACCCTGAACTCCTGACTTACTCTTTTTCTTCCTGTAATTGTTATACACCTTTCTTACAACATAACTGTAGAAAAGAAAACATAAGCAGCATCTGAAACAGAAGTTGATGTCTTTGTGATACAGCCATACCACTTGAGGGGCCATCTGTTTGCCAGACAACTTATATCTTCCTGGGTTCCCAAGAAACAGAGTCAGACCCTTCTGAAGGTTTCAGAGGAGTTTGGCTTAGGGATGGTCCCTCAGCATTTGGAGGAGTTTTCTGTATTTATTACCTGTAGAAGCATTATTGAAAGACCTTTTGGCTGACTTGGGAGACTAAAGCTGGATAAGGTAAACACTCTACCTGATTAAGTATGCTGAGATCCCTTCCCAAACATTATCTGCAGGAAGGAAGAAGTGCTCAAAGGCAGGAGTGGGAGAAGGAAAAAATAAAATGTCTGAATAGGATGGCTGATGGAGGGAGGCTGTGGAAAGCTATGACAAGAAAAGATATGGGAGATACATAGATAAGAACCAGAGCTATAAGAGAGAAGATGGTGAGGTTGCTTATTTTCTTGAAACAAGGGGAAAGTTTAGAAAGATGTCAGACTTTTATTATTAGCTGCTCTAGACTCATGGATGGTGGATAACACTTTCTGGAGGAAATTTCAAGAGCAGAACCATTGAGACAGCTTGCACTTGCTAGGATCTCCCAGATGAAGAAGAGATCTTCTCCTGATCTGGTAAAGCTCATGTTTGCACCACTGTGATAGCATGAGCATCGATGCAGAGAATGGCCAAGAGGACACCTCACCTACTGGGTCAACATCTCAAGACAATGTCCACTGGACAATGTCCATTGTCCATAGGAAGCATGAGAGGTAGTGGGAAAAACTACATTTTACTAGGATAAGGAGAGGGAGCAAAACCCAGACACACTGGGAGGAAAGGACCGTAACAGGGCAAGTTTGACCTTTCAAAAGGGAGAGAAGGTTGTCTAGGAGAGGAGCAAGTCCTGCTCCTCATGCAGGTGCCAGGTTTATAAAAATATTCAGTCAAATAAGAAGAGAGATTTAAATTCTTGTCACTCAGACAGATCTGCCTCCAAAGGGCCAGGTGGTTTTTGTGTCTATTAGTTGGGTGGAATGGCTCTGCTCTTTTGTTGGGTTGAAAATGAGACGGATTAAGGGGCTTTTACCCCAGCATGCCTGTGGCACTCTTTGTCCTTCTCAGCAGGGGGTGCAACCAGCTTGCAGGGAATTGGCAAGGAAAGAGCATCTTTCTTGTCATTAGTTTTTTAAGCAGAACTGAAACTGATACATATTCCCCAAGCGTGAGGCAACCTGGGGCAGAGTTACAGGAGGAAGGTGAACAGAGACCTGCAAGGGAATTCTCTTGTTGCTCATTATTTACAGGAGCTGAAGATACTGGGTTTTTCTCTTTCACTGAATGCTGAGTTATCAAAGTAGACTGAAAAAACATTGCAAGGACTTAGCCTGAAGCAAGTGTTGGGGCAGAGGTAAGGGAAAGAAGCACGCTACAGAACTAACAAGGAGTTTATGCACCCACCATTTCATCATGTAACACTGAAGTATTAACCATGTACCAAAAACGCCGGTCACTTACAGCCTTTCCCCAGCTATGATCACTCCAAGAAGTATTCAGTTAGGCTGAGTTGAACAAAAGCCTTCATTCATTACAACCCGGTAGGATGCAAACAATTTCACAACTTGATAATCCCTTTCAGCCCTTATTAAATCAGCAACACACTGCAGGTGGGAAGTCAGCCTGGAAAGGAGAGACGGCCCTTTGCTCACTTTGCAATAAAGCATGGTTTTAGTCACCGAAAAAGATTTCAAGGGCTTTCCCTGCCTGCCTCTCATCCCAGGAGGCAGATTTCCAGTGTCCCGCAGCAGATTACAAGAGCATCGTGTTTGCATTATGTGGTGGTGATGATGTGTTTGTTCTTGGCACTGAGGGGTTCTGACTCTGCAGAGCTCTAGCAATGACAGTGGAAATCTTTCAAGCCTTGAGCTGGATTTGCAGCTTCCCTCTCCCCGTTGCAATGCAGGCTCACAGTGCAGAATACAAGACTCTTTTGTGGGGAAAAAAAAAAAAAAAAAAAAAAGAAAGAAAAAAAAATAAAGAAAGAAACCCGCTGAGATTTGTTTTCAATCAAAAAAGAATGGATTTACAGCCCTCAGGACGTGGCCTTGCTTTACAAACACAGGCCCCAAGCAGTGGTCGGATGCTCGTATCAGAAGTTAGGCATGTATAGGCTGACTTTATGTCCACATTTGTGGATTTGATGATCCATTAATGAGCCCAACATATGGGAAGGTAGGAAGAAAACAGCCCATGGCCAGTTTTAGTGACAGTGCAACTTTTCCCCAGTGCAGTGCAGCTCCTGGAGCCACCTACTCACTATTGCCAGCCCCATCAGAAGTATCCAGATGTTTGATCAAAATATGGCAATTATTTTTAGTTGAAGATATAATCATTTTAACATAAGCTTATTTTTTAATTTTCCCCACAAAGATTTTTTAAGTTGATTTTGCATATTGCCCTTTAGTCTTTTCTTCCTTCCCAATTAAAAACTCTAAGAAAAATAAGCAGGTTCCTTTAAAAACTAAAGTTTTAAAGGGAAATATTTAATTTGAAAAAAATCTCAAAATAGTTTTTGATCTAAAGCCGGCATTTTTAGTGAGAATGTTTCCATGGTTGGTTTTACTTTTTTTCTGTATAATAAACAAAATTTCAGATTGAATTAAAAATTTCCATTCTGGTTGAAAAGTCAGTCCTTTTCTGTTGGAAAAATACTTCGATGCATTAAAAGAAAAAGCCTTTTGAAAAACACCTGACTTCTATTTAGATGAAAACTACCCAGCTGAAAATCTCAAACTCCCAAAGCATAAGTTACTAAACCTATATGCAGTTTACATTCACACTGGCAGGCAGCAATATCTTTTTCTTCCAAAATGCCTTCAGCTTTCTGTCTGTTTGCAGACTTTCCTGCATATGGATTTAAGTTTCAGGGTTCCTAATTTATATATATACATATATACATACATGTGCCTATGTATATATAAAAGTCACTGTGGCTTCATACCCTCAGACTGTACGTAACTGTCTCCTCTCTTGTTCCTGGCCTTGATGCTCAAGCCTTATTTGTATGGGGACATTGAGAAAAGTAGCTGGAACGAATTTGCCATAAAGCGTCTTGGGGCCTACAAACAACTACATATGTTTAAACTTGAATTATTTGTCATCTTAGGTCCAAAGAGGTAGCTCTGTCTGGAACAGAAGCAACTCTGTTTCTGAGTTGAAAAGGCACATTTGCACACCTTGTCGTTAATGTAGCATGTTTAGTAAAGTTTATGTTTCATGAGGTAAATCAGGAAACAATGACATTTCAAAGTCTACAGAGATTTGAAGAAGTGCTCATGTGCCCCAAAGACCTTTTTCTCCCTCCCCACAACTTTATCAGCTGAAATCAGCTAAGAGAGGATATTACCCTTTCCTGCAAACTTTACAGTCACTGAGATTTTTAAAGGCATTATGAAAGGATTTGGCTTTAAAGCTTTAGCTTTCTCTTACTGTTGTATCCTCTTTTCTCCCAACCTTCAGATGTCATAAAAGAGAAGATAAAGCAAAAACACTACTCTCTTTTAACAGCGACAATGCAAGGTGAAACAACCCTTGTGGGATTCCCACATCAGGGACCTTTTCTTTTTCACATCAACACAGGCAGGACACAGGTGTCTGTATTCCTAATTTGCCTTTGGCCTTTTCAAACAGAGCATTTTTTAAATTATCCTTTCCTTTGTGACCATGACGCAGATGTAGACAAGGTCAATGAGGCAGATGGAGAAGGAATCAAGTTGGAGGCTGATGTAGGTTTTGGCAAGAGTAGCTTGCTTTATGCCTGATGACAGAGAAAAAACTAATATTGATAATACCAACACCAGATGGGAAATTAAAACTGTGCAATAACTACAAGTCTACCAGCAAATAGAGCAATCATGAGCAACTGTAGTTACAAGGCTGAGTGTCTTGCTCCAGTGTGAAGACTTCTCTGTGAGTTTCTGCCTCTGAAAACTAAGGGCAGTGCTCCTGCAGCCACCACCACAGCCCTGCTCAGTGACACCTCCAACACAAACTGAAATGAGGTACAGCTTCACTGAAGCTCCAGTACCTGCTGGGAGGCTCTTGCTTTCATGGATCAAACCTTTCACATTTTTTCTTCATCCTAGAGGAAATAACTATCGGGGGTTGTTGTGCCATTGACTTTTAATTTCTTTCCCTCCGTCTCTGATCTTCATGATAAGCAAAAGGGAATGAACTTCCAATACTGAAAAACTGCTGACTTGGTGCTGAGTCGTGGAGAAATTATTCTGCTCTGAGTTTTTAGGGAAGAGCCTTTTCATGCACTTTGCTCTCACACAAAAGCAGAGTGCATAAAATGAAGACTTATTCTCCCCTCCTGATCTGAGCTGCAATGGTCAAACTGCTTCTCAGGTCCCATGGATGGCTCTCAAGCTTCAACCAAGGCTCTTCAGCTGACACGGGAACTGCTACATAATCCTGATAACTGGCTGGAGGGAAAGAAAACAACGCAGGTCCTCCTCCAATACTCAGTGGTGGGATCAAATCCATCAGTGAGACCCTTCTCAAGCCATTCATTACTCTCAGATGTCCAAGTCATAGAATCATACAATCATTGAATAGTTTGGGTTGGAAGGGACCTTTAAAGGTCATTTAGTCCATCCCCCCTTGCAATGAGCAGGGACATCTTCAACTAGATCAGGTTGTTCAGAATCCTGTCCAGCCTGACCTTGAATGTTTCCATGGTCGTAATTCTCCATTGTGTCATTTTGGCATTTGGACCACTTGGGTCGTCATGGTTTGAGACAATCCCCCATCAACAAGTGTTAGTCTTATTCCAGCTGCTACAGGGGAAGACTGTATGAGTAGTTCAGACCAGATGCCTACGTTTTATTTGGTTATAACTGGGTAAGTTCTAGACATGGTGGTGATTCACCTGGCATAGAAACAGAAAAATGCTGACTTCTTACAGATGCTGCATGTGACTTTTTTAGGCTGCCTAGGACCTGATTACAAAATTAATGAATTTAGTTGTGGTTATCAGTTTGTTAGGTTTTTTAAATTGTCTCTTTCTTGGCAATTGCACCTCCTCTGTTCTCAGCCAGCACCCTGTTTGTGCATATGTTGCCTCAGAAAGGTTGGAGCTGTCTGGATGGATGCTGAAACAAAGCTTTAGTTCTTTCTGTCTGTTCTCAGCTGGAAACGAAGCTACATTAATATTGACAAGGTTTTGTAAAAAACACAGTGCTTAGGGATTTGGGGTAAGGATTCCCTCAGCTGTTTTCTGCTTCTGCTGCCATTCTGAGGCTTTCCTCAGGGAGCTTAGGACATTTTGCCCAGTGAGACTTGAACTTCTTTTGCTGCTGTTGGGAGCCTCTCAGATGCCATTGCCCCTAGGCTCTTTGCTTAGAGCATTGAGTCAAGTTACTAGGAAAATGAAAGACAGGGCCTGTAATTTTTCTGAATTTTAGATGAAGCTGGTTCTGTATCTGGTTTTGTATCTGTATAAAAATTTTGATCTGTTCCCCAGAAATAAATATTTATTTTTGTCAGTCTGGAGGTGTACCTCTATAAATACATGCTGCACAAAAGAAGAAACAATGAAATTCAGTCATTGTTCTAATAACTTGGGGGAAATTTTCTCCCATGCTTAACCAGTTTAGGAAGCCTTTCTACAAAAAATATGGTAGGATTATGTTCAGTGTTCACAACATTGCTGCATGGATCCTGAGCTGGGCAGACAGAAAGACTTCTTGAAATATATTGAGCCAGGCAGATATATACCAGCTGAGGACCTGCCCTGCTTTATTCTCTTCCCCCATACGGATTTCATTGATATGAGCTAAAATACAGTAACTGGATAAGGCATTTACCGTGAGAAGCAGAATGGAAAAATTCAAATTTGTGCCAACCAAGGGAGGAAAATCACCTGCCAATAAAACTGACACACAATGGGAATAATTGCAAGTTTGGGGAGAAAAATACCTTCTCACTCTGTTCTCCACAGCATCGTATCTTCTCTTAGAACAGAATGAGTGAATTTATTGAGGTCATTCATCCCCTGGTAATTTGGCTACTGTAGTATATTTCACAAGTGAGAGGGAAACAGCCTGAGGAGACAGCATGTGAGAATCCAGAGCACTGGGGGAGGAGATTTATCTAAATTTACAGCTGCCACTAAGGATGTGGCTTTATAATTCACAGTCACTCTCTCTCCCTTTAGCATCAAGAAATCTGTCCTGTTAATGGTCTATGCTAAACATCCCAGTGCAAAGTCAAATCTTGTGGATGCTGGTAAAAAATCCTCTGAGACTTATAGACTCAGTCTGGATTAAAACCATGACCTTGTCTATATTCAAAAGCTGTTCTGGGTGAACTTGAGCTTTCACAGGCTGTGATGCTTTCCTAGAAATACCTAGAGTATGAATGGGTATGGAGTAATCTAATCTGGACATGGAGTAGCTCACATTTGGATGAGTTGCTCCATGTAGAGAAGCAGGTATAGTAGCAATTTGGATGGTCTGTTTTGCTTCTGAATGCCCCTCAGGGATGCCCCACACTGCACGGCGCACACCAAGGTCTGTCTCTTTTGGCTGTCTTTGCTTTCTGCTCCTCTGTAGGTCTGGAGATGGGATTTGTCTTCTCCACTTAAAAGCTGGAATAAATGAATCACTGTCTTCCTATTTCTAGCTCTCGATGCAAGCTGACCTGCCAGTCAACTTCCATGCATGACTGAGGACCTTCTGCTGAAACTCCGTTTTCTTTTAATTCCTGGGAGGAAAACCTATTTTAGTGCCACGCCAGACATCAAGATGTTGAGATATTCCTGAGATTGAGGTGCCACCACTCCCAAGACCCAGGCCAAGGCTAAGACAAATGAAGTGAGCTGGGCTAGCTATAAAAATGTCATAGAAAATAACAAAGCTGATGTCAGAGATATCAATTTTTGCAACATTTAATGTAGGTTGCAAGAGTTCCACAGTGTCAAAATGCAACTTTTTCTTTGCTCCAGGTTGAGAATATTCTTTTTGAAGTTGTTGTCATTAACAGAAAAAAGAATTAAGAAGATGGAACTTTAAGCTCTACAGAGCATGCAGTCTTCGGGCCTTAGAAAACACTCTAGAGTAGAAAATGAAAATGGAAGGCAATCAAGTGCACATAGGTTGGATTTTGCAAATTAAACCACTCAAAGCTTTCTTGTTAAAATTATTAACAAAAAAATCACATTAATAACACCTTCCCATTAAATCCACCTTTTTTTCAGTTGAAAATGTCTACTGCTGTTATCAATTATACAGGAAGTCAGACAAAATAGCATGGTGGTACTTTTTGGTTTTAAAATATCTATTTTTTAAAGCTTTGATTTCCAGCCTGCACATCCCTCCTGCATGGCAGCCACTGTTTGATAAGATTATAACTATTAATTAAGTCATGCTAATGAGGACAGCAAGAAAGGGTTTTCCCATCCCTCCCACTATATTTCAAGTGCTGCCAATGTCAGCTCTCTCTTGTATCTGCCTCCAGCTTTGCTGTCTGCTGTGTTTCTTTGGTAGGGGGAGGAGGATTTAAAGCAGCAAGTCATAAATTGCCAGACATCCTCATTTTAACAGGATGATCCCCCGTTAGAAGAGGATTTCCCCTCATCTTGTGAGTGGGAGTAATTGTTCTGAGACTCCTGGTTTCTCTTTGAAGCACGTGGGAGAGGAGCATCCTCTTTTGAAGCCCAGCTGTGTTACAGGGCCAGTGGCAGAGGAGGGAGATGCTCAGTGGTGATGCTGTCCTGTGATGGGGAAGCTGCGTGGGAGAGCACTGGCTCTCCGGTCTGTTGCTCCTCTCCTTGGACATCACCACTCCAAACAAAAAAAGAAAAGAGATAGTCTGCAGTCCTTCTGGAAAGGAGATTTAATAGGATGAAGAAAATGAGAATGCAGGGTAAACATGTAATTGTAAAACACGTGCCTCACTTTCCTAAAAATTTCTAGGGCTAAATTTCTAGGGCAAATTTCTAGGGCAACAGCATGGTCTAATGAATCACACCAAAAAAACACAGGGTCTGGCTTCATCCTATTCCTTTATCTTCTCCATGGTAGTAGGTTAACCATCGCATTTTTTCTGCATTTCTGCCCTGTATTGCTACCCAGAGCCCATCTGTTCAGTTTGGGTTTGAGGCTCCTCTGACCAGCTCTCATCTCCCATTACAAATGTGTGATGTAACTGCCAGCTCCATCAGGGCCTCTCGGTGTTGTCACAGTACCAATACATATGTACAAATTCCCTTTTTTCTTTAGTTAGTCTGGTGGTCTGATGTTTAATTCATTAATAAAAGAAACTTGGATTGCAGCAATGGCAGGGCAGCGAGCCCCATCCCTGTGGCAGGAAGCAACACGCACTTTTTCTTTCAAAAACAAACAAGCAAAACTGCAGAAAGTTCTCCTCGGCAGAGTCCCCAGGCAGCGGTGGAACATTTGAACAAGGTCTGTGGGGACTGCTGTCTCCAGGCCTGATGAGTGGAAATGCTCTGAGGACTTTCTGCTCTGTTTTCCCCTGTTCTGGCCAACTTCCTATGTATAAGATAAAAATAAGCCCTCAGTCCTCCTCCTTCTGTCCACTTCATTAGAGACATCCCTCTGTGCAATAACAAAACAGGCCCAGAGGAAGCGACACAGACCGAAATACAAAAACGATAATTTTCCTAACTCAAATAAGCAGGCAGAGGAACTAATCTAAGGAAACAAGTGAGTGAAGGCAAGCCACAGATGAGCAAATGATGGAGCAAACAGCTATGCTTAGGCAATGCAAGCCTGCCTCCAGCACATCTCGGAGTCTGGGAAAGTCTGAACAGTCATCCTGTGTGGATATCTCTGAAAGGGGCTGACCGCACACACCCCCCCCCTCCCCGACCCCACACCCCATAAGCACCCAGACCAGGAGCAATTTTCACTCCAATTCTGGGCAACATGCTAATGGGAAGAGTGTCTTTTTTCTCAGTGGGGACCTGGACTGACTCTTAACCAGCCCTAACTGTGTCTTTCACAGTGTTTCAGAAACACTGAGCAAAGCTACAAAACAGAGAAGCACAGGTTAACAGAAGGGATAGCAGAAGTCCTCCAACTCCAGAAAAAAAATGGCTGGGCTCAGTTCACTCTATTATTTGCCATTTGGAGGCACTAAGACTGCCATTCTTCCAAAATAACCTCAGCCCAAGTGTTTATTTATCTAAAAATTCATCGTGGATATTTGCTGTGTGTTGTAGCTCTGTTTGAAAAACTTCAATCATCAAATCAAGGAGATGGAAAACAAAAGCAGATCTCTCAGCTGGCTGGTCCCCCACTGCAAAAAGGAAGCAAAGAAAACAAACCAAGGGCTGAATGTTTCTTGCTGTAAATGATCAGTGAATATCTCTGAACACTAACTCAATCCAAGGAAACCAAGATCAGTTTGTGAATGACTTGTTAAGTTAAAAGGAACCATATTCATAATAAATAGTCTTTGAAACCATTCTTTCATGCACGCTCCATTTTCACAAAGTCGTTTTTATAGGTAAACAGCCAAGCCCTCACTACCCAGGAAGTCAATGGCAGAGATAAGAAGGAGACCTGAGGCTATGTCTGTTTTAGAAAATTAAACACTGCCGGGACCACTCTCTAGCCTGGAGGCCAACTGGCACAGAAATGCCTGAATCCATTCATTAAACTCTCCTGCTTTCCAAAACAGAGCAGCTATATCCAAGCTGCCAACTGGGAATGGTCCCTGGCTGTGCCGGTTGCTGAACTGTGCCTGGAAACTGTTTGGAGGGATGCTAGTGAGCCAAGGCCAAAAGCGTGCAAAGGACTAGTCTGAGGATCAAAAGCAAATTAAAGCACATGGGAATCCTCCTTTGCAATGTGCAATTCGGTAATGTAGACACTGCCTAAGAGTTTGATGTCATGCTTTGAAGCAGTGTCACTGGATCCATGTCATTTAGCCAGAAAGGCTGCTTCATTCATATCTTGACTCCATATATTCACTTTGGGGAGGTGTGGAGAAACTAGTTAGAGCTTGACATTCCTGAAGGCTTCAGAGCCTCTTTCACATCTGTATTTTCCTTTCCCGGTGTCTCCACTACCAAAAAAGGACACTTGAAACATGGGTGTTTGAATTTGCAAAAATCTATAGGGTTCAAACTTTACCTTCACCAGAAAGCAAAATTTATCTGAAAACGACAAAAATTTAGGCACTCCTGGGAATCTAAGTCTGATGTCTCATCCTTGTTAGACAGCATGTCAACAGGCAACAATGCTCATACTTCACATTAACGGTCATCAAGGAACCTCTCAGTGGCACAAACACGTATTAACAGGGGAAGGAGTGGGAGGGGAATCAAAATGCTTAACATCTACACAAGCATTTCCCACAATGATCATTAAATTAAACCATTCAAAAGCCCCTCTGGGGCTGTCCAGGGCCTCAGCACGCTTTGTGAGATCCCTTGTTTCCTCTGGCTTAATGAATTACGCAAGTCAAGAGAGGCCGAAGAGAAAGGTGTGAATAAGGAGCCTATTAATTCCCCACAGTAATCACCTGCAAAAATGTTTAAGAACAACATCTATCAGGCACTAAAGAGTGAGAAAAGAAGCCTGCAAGAGTAAAGTATCTACAGTTCTTCAGTAAGAGACCAGGGAAGAATGAGCCAGGGAAGTGTCACCTTGACATGAATCTACTCAGGGCACTGAGCGCACAGCAGTCATCAAATTGCTTGCTCACGGTCCCAGGGTTTCTTCTGCTCATATGGCATGCACCTGCACTTTGCTGGAAACTTGTTTCAATGCATGTGAGAGAGCCCCAGCTTCAAAGCAAGTCTTGTGACTTTTGGTTCCTGTGTGTGAGAAGAGTATTAATAAATGTTGTATTAATAGATCATCTGCTTACATGCTTCCTGTCTTAAATAAAGAAGATATTGGATCAATCCACTTTTCCCAGTACCTTCAGGCTTCTTGGATGTTTGCAGTGTGAGGCAAAGGCAAGCCGGCCATAGCAGAAATGGACTTTGTAACTCAAATAAATAGAAACTTCAACCTTAATGTGAGGAGAGTTTGGAGACTAGTTCATAACTGAATTACAGAACATGGATGGATAATTGCTCTCTAAACTGACTGAATCCAAGCTCAAAATTGAATATTCGTCCTTGTAGTTTATGGAAGCTGGGAATCAGAGCCAAGACTTGTTACTCCTCTGGCTTGGGTTAACATATCTCCTAAACCGTTTTAGTAGGGTGGGAAACCTTCCTCCTCTCCTATTTTGTTAAGCAGGCCTCTGTCCTCATCACTTTCTACGTGATACCTCCAGAGGACAGGAGAAAAACAGTATCCCAAAAACTGGATCTGGTCATGTGTCCATGGATGATAGTCTCTTCTTTCTGCAGTCTTCTGAAAAGTTAGTGACCATCTTTCCCGATATCCCCCCTTTTTATAAAGCTTTGTATGAATAGATTGAATAAGGATGGCACTGGGCACTTTAATCTAATTTCATCACCCAGGTCTTATTTGCAGTGTTAAACTCCTTCTATTGATACTTTCTTTGCTTTAAGATTCCACAAGACATTACTGTGAGTCATTTTAGCATAAATACTAGAATTGGTCAGAAATTTTTAAATCATTTTTCATTGGAAAAACACAATTCCTAGTAATGAAAACACTAGAGAAAAACATTGGTTTCAGTTAATCTCCAGACTCAACGTATGTTGAAAAAAGAAATTACTGAAATGCCATATTGTGACATGAAAGAAAAAAAAAATATATTGTTTTAAGAAGATTAGACTAAGTAAAGTTAAAAAAATAATTGAAAATTTCTAAAATTAAAAGTTTCGTAATTAGCGACATCAAATATTTCATTTGGTGCAAATCAAACTTTAGAATATGAGGTTTAGTTTCTCAGGTTTTAGGCATTTTTTAAAATCTTGAGTGTTTGTGTGCTAAGGGCCTGTACTGCAGTATGTCAAATATTGTAACAGAACAGTAAAACTATTTTCTGCCCTGCTGTAATGTGGACCTACTCTAGGGTAATGCTACCATTTCTGCTTATAACTACACCTCACAGGAAAGTACAGAGAAGGCTTCAATGGAAAAAAAAATGGTTTCAGAGAAAATAAATCTGTTTAGCTGGCATTTGGCAACACCATCAGTGCTGTCTCACATTGAGGGAAACTACAATTGTCATAACATGCTGACTTTGGGGGGGCTTATTTCTATGCCTTGCCAGGAGGTCTAGCATCTTTTGAAGTCATCCAACTTTCTCTAATGTAGTAAAATTCATCAGTAATCACAGATGTGCCTGTCCTGCTGGCATCTTTGATCTTCAATTTTTCTATTCATTTTGCTCTCTCTGTTTATTGGTCATAATGAGTTATGGCAGCTGTATGCTACACATTGTCCAAAACTCTTTAGCCGTCCAGCACATCATGGAAAGTTCCCAGGAAAGCTCTCTAGCTGAAAAGTAACAACTCTGCAACATAACTCTCAGCACCATGTGCAGTAATTCATCAGTAACACTTCTTCTGTAGAAACCAATGGACAGATCAGTTACAAGAGCAGAGCTGTAATGTGACCTGCCAGATAGATGGAGATCCCCACAGAGAATTCACTGACTGCACAAAAGAGAATAGAAACTCCTCTAGTGTTTCTGCAAAGAGGAAGAGTGCAGTGCTTGGATTAGTCTGGGCTGAGTATGAGTCCCTCTCCACTCCACATCAGTCTGTTGCATAACCAGAGTTCCTAGAAATAAATGAGAAAGAAAATGAAATAAAATTAGGAAAAAAAAAAAAAAAAAAAAGTCTTTCCTTTAGGAATTCCAGTGACATATTAAAAGAAATAATGTATGCACGGCTGCTCTATGCCTTAGGTTCGCCTGTGCAATTACTCTTAGTGCTGTGCTAACAAGAGACTACTTCATATCAGAAGAGTCTAGCCAGGATGCAACCTGACATCTTCTTGAGGATCTTTCTGAAATAACACCCAAGACCCACCTTTTGTTTTATTTGTGCGTTCTCTGCCCTGTGTGCATGAATATTTTGCTGAAAAATCATGTCAGTATATTGAAGTACTGCCTACTTTTATTACAAGACTTTATTTTAGAGGACTTTTCTACTTTTTTTTTTAATTATTTTACTTTTTAAACTTTTTTTACATTTTTTTACTTCTTTACTTCACACTGCCACCTCTTGAATTTTAACAGGTTTAAGCTCTGGCGTGGTATGGCTGTGATGCCCAAGACCTCTTGGTAAGGAGATGTTTGCACTGATCCCAAAGTCATGTGCAGGAGAGGTATGTTGAGAAATGTAGGACATCTTTCTAATACTTTTGTTCTTCTCATAATTTCCAAGTCATAAGGCTGAACCAGATATTCAGAAGGAAGTCATAGTTCACATATCTTGTAGAACATTTTGAAGGAAAAAATGTGATATTAATACTGGTAATGCAATGTACTTAGATTACAAAAGGCTTAAAAAGAGACTGAGATCTCATCTCTCCCACTTAATAACTGGCTAAAAAGGTACAGAATTAAGAGACGATTTATGTAATAGAGGGAGGTCAAATGAAATTCCCCACAGATGAGTGTTTTTCAACGTATTCATGAAATCTGGGAAACAGTGACTCATGAAATAACAGAGTTTACAGATGATAGGATCTCATGACACTGAGTGATACTCATTGTTGATGAGATCTCATGACACTGAAAGAATTCAGTGTTGATAGATGCAAAGCAATGAATATGGGATAAAAATAACCCTAATTATACATATGTTACAATACACATAATTAGCTATGACTATTCATGGAGCTACTGGGTATTGTGGATAGTTCTCTGAAAAATAACACAGTACTCAACAGTCATCAAAAAGGCTGATAAAACACAAGGGATTATTAGGAAAAGAACAGTGAACAAAACAGAAAACCTCATTATCTCATAGTAGAAATCTGTGTTTATTCCTGTATGTCTTGACTAAGGCATGCCTCCTAGACAGGCATCCTTGGAAGAGTACAAAAGAACTGGAAATTGTGCATAGAAAGAAGTGAAGCAAATGAACTCTCTTACTGGCCAGTTCTGCCTCTCTTCTTCTGATATGGATTAACAAGACAACAGGGGTCCCTGGACACAGTTCCAGGCTGAAATTGGGCAGAGACACAAGAAAAAATAGAAGATTTTAGGATGTTAAGTCTGATGCCCTCCTCCCCCAATACCTTGCCACCAGCAGTCTTTGCAGGACACATTCCCATGCCATGCAACACAGCCAGGTCCACTATGAGTGTAGGCCCCACACTCAGTCACAACACTGGTATTCACAGGGTTTGGGATTTCTGCTGATAACTTACACGTCTTTTTTGCTTACTTTGTGTTAGCATTTCTCCAGTGCTGGGACCACAATATGAACCAATCACTCCACAGCACAGAGCAGAAAAGGCAACAAAATTTTGTGGCTACTGGATGCTATTATCCAGCAGACTATGTGGCTGGTGTAAGACAGCTAAGGAACCTTCACTCTATCCCCCAAAGCTGAATAATTTATGGAGAAAGCAGAATATTTTATAAAATTAAGAGGAGGTAAAGAACAGAATAGGATTTCAGAGCCAGAGGGTAGAGCTGTGTAAAGGGGAAACGTGAGATTTAAAAAGAAAACTGTGAATAGGAAAAGTTGCTGAAAAACATTTGCCAGATGATGGAACTAGTGGAAAGCAGATAAAGACTTTCATATAAACAAAAATGTTCACAAAAATGTTCACTATTTTTCCAATAGCCTTTACAGAAATCTTTTTTTCCTATAGATAAAAATCTCCAGATTTTTCAAATTAGCTTATTTCTTCCATTCTGCTCCTTACCATGGTTCTTCTTTATGTTTAATATGGTAGACACTGAGGGCTTGTTAGTGTAAAAATATCTTCAATCAAAAATTTTGCTGACATTGGGTATAGAGAAATTTTCTCTTCATCCAGTTAATCATGTAGCTCTTATGCCCAGACAAGGAAGAATGTACACATATGTAAAACTTGCTTCCAATGAGTTCTTGCTTCCAACAAGTTTTGTGCTGGATTTGCCATATTTCCAGGGATTTATGGTAAATGCATCAGGACTGTGTTAAAATCTAGAAGCAAAAGATGCAGAAAAGGCACCTTCTTAAAAATCTTTAACATATGGTGTGAGAGAGAGTAGGAGAGGGGAAATATATCAGAGGACTCTATACAATAAGGAATGAGAGAAAAATGAAAGGGAAGCTCTCTCAGGGATGCTTTAAACCCTTCAGGGATGAATGCCAAGACCAGAAATCACACTTGTGAGATCGTCTTTGGCACACTGCACTCAAAGAAGAAATCTTCTGTGGATCTGGCACAAGTCTGATAATGAGAAGGCTCATCAGACCATGACATGACCAACATCAATGAGAGCTCCCAAAGTTCACAAGTAAGCTGTTAGCTTTGTGGTCACATCCCACCAGTGGAATAGGTGCTACTATAGGGACCCAATCAGTGTGACCCCTGTGGCAGTGCCAGGATGACCACACGACCTTGGGCACTGTTTTCTACTCTCTGGTGCAACCTGTCCTACCAGTACAATCCTACAGAAGTAAGGGCAGTGTGTTAGGCCATCCATCGTCTCCAGCAGGGTCATGTTTGCAGCTTGCACAGATCACTGCAGAACAGATGGGACAGGTTTCTGCCTGCATCCCATGGCTCAGAGCAAGAGAGGAATATTGAGATTAACAGAAAATTTTGCAGTCAACATATTTCAAGAATGATTTTCCTCCAGGGAAGCATGTGGTCCAGTTCAGGGAAATGAGAAAGAGAGCAATTTTTTTCTTTAATTTTACATTTCAAGTAATAACAGTTTTCTGGCTTCTTGTGCAGGTCACTAACAATGCTCCCCAGTGAAAAAAAGTTAGCAGTTCCCACGTCTCTGACTCACTTGACTGTAATACAACCTGAGGCAGAAAAGCTCTAAGACCTGATGTGCATTTGCACTATGGCCTCTTTTTGCTTTTTCAGTAGTATGAACTAGCCTTACTGCAGGCATCAATGTCAAAACTTGCACATTATAAAGGGGTATGAGTGTAAGTAAGATCCAGCTTCATCAATGTGTATGTCATCACTGTGGGAGAGAACAGGAGAATATTGACTTTGGGTAAAAACAGCAAGACCTTTATGGCAATAGAGGCAGAGAGGAGAATTGGGAGTAGGCAGAAATAAATCATTGCCAAAGCAGAGCTAGAACGTGTGTGTTCCTGAGGGCACAGGACTGAAATTCTGATTTAAAATTAACACAATGTAGTATCAGTAGAACATAAAGAGAGTGACTTAGGGACTGGCTGACTGACATCTCCAGAAAGGGGTCATTAATGGGGAGTCCTCACTCTGTGGGGGGGGCCCACTGAGGCTCTGTAGGGAGGGCTCCAACATTTGGTACATTTCAGCATTTTTGTCAGTGAGCTATGGAAATAAATTCAGTGTTGCTATTAAGAAAATAGTGTTTAAGGATCAATGGAGGCCTAACTAAGAGGAGAACAGGAGTATGACCAAAAACTCACTTGATAAACTGGATCAATTCGGGGAAAATGCTCAAAAATGAACTGAATGTGAAAACACAAGTTCAGGAACAAAGAACATAGACCACATCTGCAAATGGGCATTGTCTCCTGCCCCATGTAAAAGCTTCATTAAGATGTTGCCTACAGGAATTACAGGTGTTTTCCTCCTGGGCATGGTGTGATGGTAAATGTCATCATGGCCTCAATTTCTAATGTGTTTGGGATAGAAAGAGCTACATGGGACTGAGCACCTGCAAGGAGTTATCCAGTCTGATTGCTTTTTATGCCTTGGTCTACCGATGACATCAGGAATTTAAACACTTTGCTCTGCTTAAGCTCAGTGCCAAGTTTTTCCACTTTCAGCATAGACATCTGGGAGGAAAGGTAAGGCACAACTGCTCAGTTCGGAACTGGACAAGCAACAGCAGAACATGAAAAACGCTCAATGAGAACTGGAAGCCCTTCTTAGCCCAAGGCTTTTAGGAAAGCAGTCAGCTGAAGATCCTTGTATGGTTAATGGTAGGAAGAATGGATGATGGGTGTGAGGAAATGGTAGGAATTTTCACTGGATAAGAGGATAACCAGCAAGTGCCATAGAGACCTATGATGATGACAGATTAATAAATGATCTTGATAAGGAAATTAATATTGAGGTGGTCATATTCACTGATGACACAGTACAGTATTTTGGAACAGACAAGCTTGTCTGTGAAGAACTGAAGGAAGAGTTTAGTATACTGGGAGACGTGGCATTGAACTAGTAGATGAAACCGAACACAGATAAAGGCAGTGATGCACAATGGGGAAAAAGCACTCTAACTTCACATATAAAATGATGGGCTTGGAGTTGGTGATTACCATGCAGAAATGAGATCAGAAATTAACCCCATTAGACAGCTCAGATGCTTGCTGAATTCTTAGTAACATACAAAAAAAGTAAATTAAATATTAGGGATCATTAGGAGTCGAGAAACATTATTAACTGACTCTGAATTAACAGTAATACAAATCCATGACACACCTGAATTTTGAATAGGATGTGCAGCTCCCAAACAGATTATAACAGATGAGAGGAGGATGGCAAGAAGGATCAAAGTATATGAGGAATTTTCAAACTTTGGCAACCGAGGGGAGATTTATAGTTGTATAAAATGAGTGACATGGACAAAGTGAATGGACTTAATTTTTCCCTGTCTATTCCAACACAAAATGATGGAAAGCCAAATTTAGCAGTTGGCAAACCCAAAAGAAAGAAGAGGAGGTGTTTTTTTTTCAGAGGATGAACAGCTAAACTGTAGGATTTGTCAGCAGGATGCTGTGGATGCTAAAAAGTTCATATCAAGAACAGATTGGACAATTCCATGGAAAAGAAATCCCATTTGCATCATAAAATAAAAAAATAAAATAATAAAAAATAAAATAAAATAAAATAATAAAATAAAATAAAATAAATAAAATAAAATAATAAAATAAATAAAACAATAAAATAAAATAAAATAAAATAAAATAAAATAAAATAAAATAAAATAAAATAAAATAAAATAAAATAAAATAAAATAAAATAAAATAAAAATGTGACTTCTTGAGCCATAAATTGTTGGATTTTGGAAGTGTAACCTGGTGAAGTGTCAGTATGTGCCTAACACAGTCTGCTTTGCTTGATTTCTCACAGACCATGCTCCCCTAGTTACGTATTCAAGAGAGGAACATTTATACATGAGCTCCTCCACAGCCTTATGCTTGGAGATATTCCCAGGACACAGGAGATGAGGTTTAGTCCCTCTCAAGCTGAGCATCTAGGTTTTCCATTTTCAAGGTATGCGCTTTGTCCCTTCAACTGCTGTGCCAAAGGTGGGCACCAACCTCATATTTAACTGTTTTGGATTTCTCCAGCAGAGTATAGAAATCCCACAGCTTAAATCTGGCACGGTGCCACATGCCAGAACAGGCACTTCTGAGCATATGTGTGACTGAAGTTTTGAAGAAACTCCAAGACAAACACAGAGATGCCTTCAATGTTAGATGCCAAAGAACCAATCCACTTGGAGTGAATTTTACCCCAAGAGCCCAAGTTGTTGAGCTCAGTGACAAGGAGACTAAAAGAGATGATATGATTGTAGCACATTAATACCCCTGAGTGAAGAAATACCAGATATTAAAAGGCTCTGTAGTTGAAAATGGAAAAGCACAACAGGACCTGAAAGCCAGGGAAATTTGAATTAGAAATAAGGTACAAATTTCTAACAGTGATTGTGGTTAACCACTGGAACAAACTACCAAAGGGAAGTGGTGGATTCTCCATCTCTTAATGTCTTCAAACCAAAAGAGGATGTCTTCCTGGAACACCTAATTTAGTGAAACACAATATATTGGGCTCAATGAAAGAGATCTGGATGTAATCCAAGGGTTTCAGATATTCCAAAACTTGGGTTAAAAGGTAGTCTTGCCCTTTCAGGCCTTTACCTTTACCAGCTTTAACTCCTGCAGCAATCTTTTCTATGCAGAGGGACTACAGAGTGAGCTGTAGGGGCTAAAGTATGAACAGGGTTGGATTTAGTAGCCCTTCTCCTGTAGAAAATCCCCATAAAAACAGCTCAGAGAAAGTCAAGCTTTCAAAGACCAACCTATCAAAAAATAATCATAATAAACCAACTTAGAACATTACACTGGCAAATCAGTTTATAGATATAGAAATAGTTAATATTCCTCTAACTCCCATAGCTCTAGAGCTATTTGTCCCCAGCACTTTTACAGCAAACCATAGAACTGCAATTTCATGCACCGTATTAATTCCCAAAGCAAATGGGAAAAATACAGATGTCTTATACATGGCTAGGAAACCACTTCCCACTCCTTGCTTTCAGTCTACTCACCAGTACAAGTGCCTTCCCTCAAGAGCACGGTGCCACAACTCTCTTCTCTGTCTCCTTATATATTTCACAGCAGTGGTCTATTGGGTTTTTCCATTGCAGATGTCACCACAAAACAAGTAGCTACCACCTGTCAAACCACACCAGCCACACCAGAGCAGCACCACTTACGAGTACCTCTTGTGCTCACCTTAGAGAAGGCTTCACGCCATTCAGGCTAAAGGACAGACTGTAATTATATCTATGGTAAAGATCTGTGATGAACTATGCAATCCTTGTTTCTACAGATGAAGCACACCAATGGAACAGAAGGATGTGTGGTCAGAGTCAAGCTTGGAAATGGAAAATGCATACTCCAGTGTTTTAAAACGTTTAGATTTATGTAGCCAAGATTTCAGAATTTCAAGTATTTTTTTTTTTTTTTAATCTTTGTTTAAGCCTGGATTTGGGGAGGGGATTAGTTTTGGTATTTAGATTATTATTTTTGCTGTAACAGGATTATTCTTTTCAGTAACTGTTAAGTCGCCACAAGCTTGTTGCCTTTTCTGTGCAGGAATCAGTTAAGCATCACAGATAGGGAAATATTATTATAACCAGTTTACAGCCCATTTTGGCCAAGAATAGGACCAGGCATGCTAATTCTTAGTCACCTGCTTTCACAGCTAAGCTAATAAATGAGGTAGAAAGCTAATAAATGAAGGCACTGTGTACATTAACCCTCATATTATAGTACTTATCCCATGCTTGTGTCATATGCAGGAGGTCAGAGGAGATGATCAGAGCAGTCCCTTCTGGCCATAAAGCCAATGAACCTATTTTTAAACATGAGGCAACATTCAATAACCTGCATCAGCTCTGATTAACTGTTCTGCAAGATTGAAAGCAACACAAGCAGAACTAACGTGCACTGTGGGCAAAAAAAGACATCAAAGCACAGCTCATGATGGCAAGGGTTTTAGTGCATAAATACTGGATGGGAGTCTTGGCTGTATGGCTCATGCTGACCCTTTTGGAACAGTTCATCATGTCCCCAGACCATTTTGGCTAGGGATCTTATAGAAAGGCAGGGACAACTGGGCACTGTAGCTTCCTTCAAGCCTTTAGCTAACCCCAGTCTCTACCCCTTAAATATATAAATACACATATATATAATCAGATACTATATATGAGCTGCTATTAAGCAACCAACTTTTTTAAACATGCAAACAAACTTAGTATAAGCTCCATAAAAGAGCTCTGCTTTTTCTGGTATTGATTTTGCTTATTTTGAATTTAAGCATATCCATAAATATGCTCTATGGTCCCTTGAGGTAAGTCTCATAAGGTATATTAAAAAAAAAAAAAGGAGGAGGAGGAATTTTTTGGCAGCAATTACCATCTCAGATAACCTGCCTGGGGTTGGGAAAGTGTGCCAGCAATCTGCTCAGAAATAGCTTTCATTTGGGCTGTTTATTTTCATATGCTTTGTCTGACACTTTACTGCTGTGGCTGGGTACTTAACTGTCAGCTTCCATTAAACGCTTTGTCAGCTGTTCCCACTCCAGGCAGAAACCAAAATTATCATTCATCTCCCATTATTCATTAAAGTCAACCCACTGGCAGGAAGCAAGCAGGATGACAAAGGAAATCATCCTTGTGCCAAATGATGAGATTTCTTCAGGCTCCTTTGCTCCAGTGCTCCTCCAGCTCCTTGTCCCTTCCTTCTCTTGACTGCCCCAGTCACCAACCTTGTGTGTGTCAAATAAGTGGGGACTTGAGGGCAGCTCTTCCACTTTAAAGCAAAGCTGGGGGGACTGAACTCCTCTGCAGCAACTCAAAAAATCTGGGATATTCTGAAAGAGAATAATGTGTTTGCTTCACATTAGTTTGGACTATTACACTATAATCATATGGGCGAGCATCCCTTCCTATAGCAAGACAGAATACGGAATACACGTGGGATGCTAATAAAATCACTTGGGGAGTAGCTATTACATAATTTCTTGTTTTGCTGTTTTAGAGTGTGTGGATGGGTTAGTTTTTTAAAATTATTTAAACCAAGTTTTCCAAGTTCTGATATATAAAGAGAAAGAAAAAGGGGTTAAGCAATTCTGGAAAAGGCTAAACATGTCATTTCAGGTCAAGCAAAACATTTTAAGATGACCCAGACTGATCCTCCCTCTTCCAAATTTGGTCCTATCCAAACCAATGTCCCTGTCCCCGCAACACTTTAGTTTACCCTTTGAACCAGAGAATCCATTATATGTATTGCTCTAATTATGGTATGGTTTATTTTAATAAGCAGATGTGGAACAGTGTAATCGTAGCCCCAGGCTACTGAAATGGTGGACCCCAGTCTGGATCTGGACCTCATATTAATTTACCCTGTGCCTTGCCAAGGTCCCAGACACATGACGTCTCACACATTCCTGAAGGAGATCCCATGTTTTTTACCAGTCTTTTTGGTTTCTCAGCAAGCAGCTGCAGGGCCCTGCCAGGACTTCCAGCCTTGGTGGTGTGCACCACCAGGCTGGCCCAGCACAGGTAAATCCAGTGTACAGCTCCCTGCTGACTAACCCCTGGTAAGAATTAGCAGACCTCAGTAAAATTACCCAGTGGGCCTTTATTAAAAATTGAGACCCTATTGCTCAAGACTGCAAAGCGCTCGCCTCCAGTGCAACAACATCCACGCCCCCCCCCCCCCTCGCTCCAGCAAAACCGAATGTTCCTCAACAGAGAATATTTATTGTTGTTGTTCTTCCCAGAGAAAAGCATTCAGTCTTAACCTATTTGTACCCACTCATACTCCTGGGGTTTTCAATGAAAATCTTGAAGCTGTCCAAGTAGCTCATAAACCAGAGTCCCTTTCTGATTCAAGTGTGCCCTCCTGTTCAGATTTTGGGAAATGGGATGATTAATTGATTTCCATCATCAGACTCCCCATAAGTCACAAGGCAAGCTGCTATTTCAAGTTTCCATTGACAAAGATTTCATTATAAAAAGTCATAATTTTTAACTAGCACTGTGCAAACTTTTTAGTCTTCAACCTGAATTAGGCCCATATGTTTCAGAAAAATGCAGTGAGAGCAAGTTGGGGGGGTGAAGCGTTGAGGGGAAGGGAAGGGAGCAACTGGTCTATCTCAGTGGCTGAACAAACTTCCACCTACATCACAGCATAAAGGGGCTCTGAATTGGTCGTCTTAACCCTTATCTAAACAAAATAAATCAAAAATACAATTTTCCGATTGACGCTGAAGGATTTGCTTTCTCAGCCAAAAAGCAATTTTAAACTCCCTTGCTGAGTAAGCTCTGCCCAGATACTGAATTCCTCTGAGAGCTCCTGGAGTCCAAGGAGGTAACAATTTGCCTTCACATGTTCTGCTGCTGGGATAGAAATGCCCTCAAATAGCACCTGCCACAGGATGCAGTTGAAACCACAGCTAAGTGTTGTACGTATACCTGATGACTGGGAGACCTTTCCTCCAGAGGGGTTCACAAGTCAGTGAAAAAGACAGGGGAAATGGGACAAAGGCAGTGTTGCAATCCTTATTCCACAGAGTCAAACTGGCAAGGTGTATTCCAGTAAATAAAACAGTGCCAAGCTATGAGCTCAAGAACATCTACATTGTTTAAAATGATAGCATAATGCATAGCCATGAGAAAAGGACCATTAGTAATAATTTTGTCATAGACACCCTGTTGAACAGACTCTAGCAGGTAGTAGGATGGACATGAAGATGCAAAGCATGGTGACCTGACATATTTTACTGAGCCTCATAGAGAGAGTCTTCAGCAGAGCAGAGGCCTCATCTGTGTTGTAGCTCCAAATTCAAGATCTGCAGATAAGGAGATCTGGAAACTGAGCACCGCTCCCTACCATGATAAAGAAGGTCCACTTGCACAACACTGTTGCTGCATCCCAGAATGACCTCTTCCCTATCATCTCATATGCCCGACTCCTTTGGCAGTGTCAGATCTGTTGTGGTCTAATGGGATGGGAATCCATTAGGTGACAGGGCTGGTCAACAGCAAGGTCACGGTGAGGATGAACCAGAAATACCAACGTGGTAGTTTAAGAAGTTAACACTGAGCTCTCTGACTGTGTGACATGGCTAAGCCAAAAACTACTGGACAAAGTAGGAACTGATAAGTATGTTTCAGTCTCTCGTTCTCTTTGATCTGTAATATGGTCTTGGACAAATCACAGCAGCTTGGTTTCTTCCCCTGCAAAACAGGGATAAATAATGTCAACATGACTAGAATTTTCTCTGAGAGATGTAAACAGAACCCAATGTACAAGTGCTAGCTAGTAATGCTCTTTCAGCTTGTCATCTAGAATACCATGGCAGCACCTTGGCACAGGGCTGTCACATAGGAGGGCTACAGTAGTGTGGGGAATCCAAATATGATATTCATATGACTGTTGTTTCCAGCATGACTGAACTATGACAACAGCACAAGTCATGTTAGGACCTGGAGGGGCCAGAGGTTCATCTGAAATTTCCCCAGACAAAGAAATATTTAGCAGTCATTGAACACAAGCAGCAATTTAATTGTCTTCTCTGCCTCTTGAATGGTAAATTTAATTAGAGCTCCAGGTCTTTCCTTCTTTTATTTTATTTTTTTTCCGTTTAGCTGAGACAAGCCTGACTGGAAACCCTAGTTCTAGTAGAGATTCCTGTGCTGTGAGGAATTTGTCTCAATTCAGGTTGAATTGGTCAAACAGATGATGTTGCAATAAGATAGACCAAGAGTAGTGGTAGACCAAGAGTAATATCCCATATCTGACTTGTTTCCTCTTCTTGATGAGACTTTGCAACCTGAACACCCAGTTCTTGTCATAGCAGCCTGTCATTTTTTGCCAAATCTCTAACTATTTCAGTTCTGTCATGGTAGTGATGTATTTGTTGATGTGACAAAAATGTTATCAGCTTCTGTAGCATCAGAGTCTTTTGCATAAAGTCAGGCAAGTTGGACAACAGAAGAGCAGAGACTTTTGGGTACCCTCAGGATTTCAGAGAGCATGAAAAGTAGAGAAATTAGATCCTTCACACACAGGTTTTGATAGGGAATGTCTGGTTTATGTCTTTCAGAATGAGCAGTAAATCCATACAGTCTAAGCCCAGAAGAAACGATTTACTTAACACAGACCTTTTAAAGATGACCCTCCACTCATCTTGGTGTGACTTAAATGTCTTGTGCTCAAGTAGTCCATTTTATTCAGGATGATACACACTCCTGATTAAAAGGATCAAAGAGATTAAAAATCCCCCACTCTCATTGATAGTTGTTTCTAGTGATTAATCATCCCAACAGTTAAAAAGGCGGGCCTTGTTTCTTGTTAGGATATGAGTTCAGGTGCAGCTTTTTTTACCAACTTTTGTTATATCTCTGTGTACTTGACCAGGAGATCCTCAATACTGCTATTTTAGCTCTATTAAGATAATTCATTCATCACCAGCAATTACCTCTCAACCTTTCTTTTCACAAATTTAACAGACCAGGCTCTTTTAAGTCTTCCACTGCAGTGCATTTTCTCTGGCCCTTCAATTATTTGTGTGTCAATTTCTGCACCTTGTTTATGCATCTTAAAATCAAAGGCATGATTGAAATGTGATCTCCTGTCTTGTTGCAAAGCACAAACTGCTACGCAGATCCATGATCTTGGGAACATTCAGCTCAAGGTGTCAGTTCACATCCCATTCCATGGTTCAGACGTGGATCTGATCTCTCTCGATCATGCTGACATAGGAATTGTGCTCAGACAAGCTTTTCCATACAGAGGTTTTCTCCAAATTTATTTCAGGTTTCTCCTGAAACTTAGTTCACAGGTAGTTTCATCTAAAGGCACATCTGACTCCAGGACTCAGAAGCCCAACCTCTCAGACTCTGTGGTGATGTCTACGTCTGGGGAATTGCAGTCAGTCAGTAGCAAGAGGTGAATTCAGCCAAAACTTTCAATTCTGGAGGCTGACCTTACAGGACAGATCTCCGCAGAGCTGTTTTTGTATCTCCGGTGCTGGCACACAGACACGTAATGTAGTATATGCCCTTCCCTATGGGACACTACTCCATGAGTTCATTCCTGGCTTAGCTGGAGGAGCTGGATTTTACATTATTAGGTATTGAGTTGCAACATGAAATTACCAAAATGTAAAACATGGGAAAACATACTGTAAATCACTTATTGGCAGGTCTCTCACCTCTTTACAAGTGCACAACTGGATACATTTGAGTCTTTTGGAATTTCCAAATTAGAGCCCAGAAGACCTTCCCGAAGAAAGGTATTTTCTACTGGCACCAAAATAATTTTATCTGAACTAAACAACAGAGTTAATGTTTCAGCATTCACAGCCATTTACAGGCTACAAATCCAAACTTAATTTCACCTCCTTGTTGTACTGTAGCTCTATTATTACTACTTTTTTAATGAATGTTATTTTTCTTGTAACTCTCCTGCTTTGGCTTTTCAAAAGAAATATACAGAGACCCAAGGGACTGACAGTGAGAATGCAGAACCTTTCACCTTCAGGTGAAAACACTGATATTTTTAATGGATTTATCAGGAAGTGAATGTACCTAAACAGAGTAAACATATGTTCTTACTACTGTGACCTCCAGCTCTTCTGTCCCCACTGCTTTCTACCCTCAGCTTGTGGTGACAAAGGATGCTCTGATGTGAGAAAGGGGTTATTTTGTGGTTAAGACACTAAACTGGGAATCAGACTTCTGATAATTATTCCTGGCTATGCCACAGTCTGCCTGTATGCCTGTATGCAGGTCACTTAATCCTTTTGAGCCTCAGTTTTCTATCTGTAAATTTTTTTTTTTTTTTTTTTCAGTCTTTTGCCATTTTTGTCTATGGGTCAAGAAAGATCTGTCAGTTGAACCACAGAACAGTTGAGTGTAGACTGTATTACATGGTAGAGTTTGAGTGCCCAAGAGATTGGTTAATGCTTTTGGTTAGCTCAGGCTTTCAGATGGGCAGGGAAGAGGAATATTTCTTGTTGCAGAATTTGTCCAAGACATGTTATTGTGCTTTGTCTGTGAAGACTGGGTCACAAACTGAAGAGTAGTTCCTGAGAAAAAAGAAGGCTTAGATTTAGGATCAGAAACCCTAGTTTGAGGATCAAGAAAGCCAAAGTAAATAAATAACCTGCACCCATAATATCCTTCAGATGAGTGATCCCAAAATGCATCTGACTTGGGATCCAACCTTAACACTTGTTGCATGGAAAGAGTTTGGGGAGACGTTGCCAAGAGGCAGCAGTTCACATGTATACAGTGAGTAATCTTGGACCCTAAACCAAAATACCTCCATCTGCAAGAATTTTACTCACCAAGACCCAGGGTAGGTCACAGCAGGACACACCACAACATTTGTCTGAGATAAGGAGAATCTCCCAAAAGCCACAGCATGGTTTGTCCTTTCATGTGCAAAGGCTGTAACTCAGAACAGATAAGACATAAGATATTTGTCAAATGCAGCTTCCGCCATGTGTGGAGACAGGGTTTGAAACTGCCACCTAGCACGGAGCACTGAAAGTGTCTGTGTTGGTAATGGCACTTCATACTCCATGGAAATTATAGAGAGCCTTACACATTTTCATTTATCTACACACCAGTTTAATTTTTCTCTACTTCTTTTACTCTTAGAATTTGTGGAGTTGGTGGCACACAACCTGGGCATGAGTTCTTCTTACATTCCTGTTTTCTGCTCTCCATGTGTCAAAGATCCCTCATGAGCATACTTTTCCTCTAGGGAGGAATTGTCTTACATGGCATCTAGAGAGAGGGGGCTGCAAAATAACAATGAACACAGCTTGCTGGAAAGAGCTGGCAAATATCCATTATCACAATCAACACTTTTTAATTTTGATCATCCCCAATAGCTACTAATTTTAAATTAGCAGATTTTTCTAAGGAAGGTTCTTTTAAAATAAAAGAAATTGCCAGATAACTGCATAGTGCTGGTTGTTTTCTTGCTGTTGCTATGACCAGTTATTTTCTCCCTAAGTGAGAGAGAC
Organism: Tyto alba; assembly: GCF_018691265.1. Classification (NCBI taxonomy): domain Eukaryota; kingdom Metazoa; phylum Chordata; class Aves; order Strigiformes; family Tytonidae; genus Tyto; species Tyto alba. Next base: position 45,163,517 of record NW_024881316.1, on the reverse strand, counting down.
GTATCTGCTGGCCTTGCAGAGAGCACATTGGATCCCCTGGATTAGCAGGTCTTTCCGTGGATAACTTGAGGTGAGGCTGGTGTCCCGCAGGAGCTCCCAGATCACAGTACACGTTATGGAGAACACTGCACTTTAGTGCTCAACTTGGATGATGCTCCAGGAGATAAAATACAAAGTTATCCATAAACCATCAAATGTTTCAGACCTTTCAGAATACTACTCGCTGATTCCCTCAGAAATTTATTAGCTCTACCAATATTTTCTTAGTTTTGTAAAGCAAGCTCCAAGTCAGCTAGTACTGACTATGCAGAGCCCTGAAACCACATGTTTATTTTCCTAAGTTATAAAAAGTTTATAAGGGTAGCTGGTATCCTTATGGGCCACTGTACAGTGATTTGCTACTGCATTCCACACTGATACAGAAGAGCTCTGTGTTTTATACCAGAGGGAAATCCTTGTGATACAGCTGTCCAGCAGCCAACAAGAGTACAGACACCTTCAAAAACATAACCCTGATAAAAAATGAATAGCTGAAAAGGCAGAAAACATCCCTTTTGAGAAAAATCAGTTTGAACAGTGCGATGACCTTGGGCATCGCAAGATCTGTATTGTGTTACCTCAGTGAACATTACCAACAAAGTCCTTTCATCCCAGCCATGGTTTGTTTTTTAACTAGATCACCTTTTCTGACTGAAAATGCTGCATACTTGAAACAATTTTTAGAAGTACTATGAAGTAGTTACCTTTTCTTTTTGCAGCTGACTTCTAGCCTCAGTCTTTCAGTTTTCACAACATCATGTTGCTCCATTGACATGAACAGGCTTTGGTCAATTTACACCAGAGAATGGAGACACTGTTATTCATTTATCTCTTAAAATAGTGAGTACACAGCTGCACAACCTGAAAAATTAGGTCAGTATGTTGCTATGACTGTCAAGGAAGGAGACATTCAGAGCAAACAAGGTAGATTTCAGAAGAGAGCCTGGAATGTGCGAAGAGTTAGCAAATTGACATAGATGCAATAGCAAAAATAAGTAATTTTGTAAATCTGTAAATGATAATGGTTGGATTAAGGCCCTCATCATACAATTCTTGGGCATGCGAACAATCCCTTTTTCACTTGAGTTCATTTCATTAGTTTCTCTCAGCTACATAAATACTCATACTCTCAATGGGACTACTCACATCAATAAAGTTCCTCAAGCGAGCAGGGATTGCAACCCAATTTTAGTGGAACAAACCCAACCTCTGATTTTGATTGCATCCTTCTCTTTCTAAAAAAACTTAATTTCCAACCAGAATGAGCCCACAATCCCTGAGGATTTTTCTTTCGTCACTTCCAAGCACAATCCTAATTACTTGTTTTGTCAAAAACGAAGGCTAACAGGACTCTTCCAATCTCCCCATTTCACCTCCCTTCATAAAAACACTGCTGGGCCTCGAGCAGGCCCACTTGGATGTCTTCTGGAATTCCTGGGCATTGCTCTGTTCTGATTGATAGATCCCCGATGGGGTTATCATGCTCACATCAAATCCTGACATGCCTCAGCCAGCCAGAAATCCTCTGAGGTCACAATACTGCTCAGTGTAATATTGTGAGTAATGACAGTAGTACAAAAACAACAATAGTTACTCTGCCTTTATTACTCAGCTGTAAATTGTTTTCTGATTAGGCTTTTAGCCAGTGGTCTTTGACACTGTTGCACAGTGTTGACTGTGATCAATTCAGCTGTAGTTTATACAAATGTAATGCAAAACTGTCCCTTTACCTATCGGTTCCTGTCATAATTCTGATGAAGTTCTTATTTTAAGGTCTGCTGCAGTGGAGCTAGGATAGGCAGTGCTGGAGTGAGGAGTGCATTGCGCTGCTAGCAGAAGATGACCGATAGCAGCAAACCAGACTATTTTTGCCCCCAGCTAGCAGCAACCAACACAGGGATCCCTGAGTACAAAGGACAAATATTGAGTTAGATGCTTCCTGCATATTTTGCAAGCAGGCTTTTATTTAGTCCCATTCTTCAGAAAGCATGGGAGGAATTTCGCTATTGCCTCCAAATCTTCCTGTTCATCTGAGAATACACTTTAACAGCTGAACATAGCAACAAGAAGAATTGAAACCAATATATCTGCTTAAAACCAAAATAGCATTGGGGTTCAAATAGGATTTTCACAGCAACACATTTGTTATAATTTGATGCAGCTTTGAACTAGGTAAGGCAGTACAGGCTGTGGGTGAGACAGAGGACCACATTCTGAAAGCAACTGAACACCCTACTGAGACTTACAAACATTTGTACTAAAAATACACATCATCTATTTTTAAGTTGTGCTTAAATGTATCAATCTTTCATTGTAAATTCAGTCATATTTTGTCCTGAGACACAGAAAGATATGGATTTTAGAGTTTTTGTGTGGGTTTTTTTTTGGTTTTTTTTTTTTTTTTTTTTTTTTTTTTGTTTTTTTTTTTTTTTTTCTAATTTACAAAAATGCACACCTATAGAAGCAAATACAAACCCTCTGTAAGACCTGAGACAGTTTCATCTGATTTTCATGAAATAGCTACCATGAATACGCTCAGGTCTTATGTGGTTCATCTCCTCCCAGAACATGACCTACTATAGTGAGAAAAAAAGAGTAAGCAACAATTCTTTTCTCCCTGAGGACAGGACACGAAAAGTTGAATTCAACACAAACCAATCCCTGGCCTGGCCAAACCTTGTCATTTGCACTAAATGTCTTCTGCTGTTCTATGATGTAACTGAAAACTTTTCTTAATGCAAAGAGTGGATAATAGTTTTGTATGTAAAAGTCTGCTCTGAAAGGGTTACACCGAGAAAATTACAGAGAGAAAGGTTAAGGTAAATTGGTCTGGGAAGGATTAGATCAGAGGACACAAATATTTTAGCCTGATGCTTCAATTACTGGCTTCTTATGTCAGTATTTATCATCTCATGCAAGAATATACAATAAAATCAGGACATCTAAACTCAGCCATTTCCTCTCCGGACTGTGGTCTTGAAAACTCTGCTGACGTGCACTGCTTCCACAAATACTCACCAGATACCGCGCATATCAGGTAATGGCTTCATAGGAGGAGGCATGAACTTTTCATTTAGCGTCCTCTCTTCCCCTCAAGGTGGGAAAAAACAAGTGGGAAGACAACGAGGAAGAAGTTGAAGCAACATCAGTTCCTTCCCCTTCCCTGCCATTATGTTCAAGCACTATAGGATATCTCTGAAGAGCTCTACAAAGACTGCCATAGAAAATAAATACACAAATCTATTTCTGTTCCAGTGTTACCAGGCACAAACCAGTAAATAAAGTCTTACTCCTACAAAGAAAGACAAATGAAGAGACCTGGTCTCTAAGAGAAGTTGTGTTGCGGCAAGTACGAGTTGCTGCAAGCAATATCTGGGTTCTCAAAGCATGGGAAAATAAGACTTGGTAAAATAAAATAGGCAATGGATTGTTTTTGTTTTGTTTTGTTTTCTTTTCTTTTGTTTTGTTTTTTCCTGTTGTTTTTTAAGTACAGTGGCAGGAACATATAAAAATGTTTTTATGGAACAAAAGAACAAGGACACCTGGAGTACTGAGAACCCTGACTCACTGATTCCCTCAAGATGACTTGTGTTCAACATTGAAGCATTCATTTCAATTAAAATGATCTATTTTATCCAGAGATAGGAGTCACAGAAACCATCTGCAGTGTAAGAAAATTCTAGTAACGTCCAAAACAACTTGTTTCCCAAGATCCTGTGCATGTACAGGCTTGTTGTACATGAGTACATGAATGTTAAGATTGTGTTTTCTGGGGAAAGGGAGAAAACTTTTTCATTGTAATATAAATGTAATGAAATGTAATATAATATATATACATGTGAAACCAGTCTCTGCTGCAACTTTCTTAGAGCAGCATCTTACCATTCATGCATTCAGATACATATGCAGTATATATGTATTCACGTACATAAGCACGCTGTATTATTTAACTTAAAGCATAAACATGTGCTTAAGAGAGACAAGTCTGACAGCCCAGAGACCTAATCTTTCCATTAGCAGCCTTCCATCTCTATTACCTTGTCTCACTGGATTTCCTTCTGTGTCCCAGTGAGAGTGGATTTTACAACAGAACAAGCAGAAGAGCACTGAGATTTACATAAAGACCGTGCTTGATGTTTCAAGATGCAGTTGTGCCGTCAGCCAAGGGATGGTTTTCTCATACAGGAGGAATCTCAGCTGCAATCATCAGCCTTTTCATAACAGATTGCTAGGAGTCTTTTACTTCCTTCACTTGCAATTTGTTCAGCTCAGAGATTTACATGAAAGGGTTGAATTAAATATCGAATGTCATGTGAAAGTGTGTTGCATGATTGGGAAAATCAAGGAGTATCTCTGGAGTGCAACAATTTTGCACATGGCAAAAGGATGACATCCTTTTCCCCAGCCAAAATGCCACCTGTAAGAAGGCCACTGAAGTGGTTTACCACTATGATGTCTTGTTTTTCACCCCATATTTACTTCAAATGCCTTCAGAACAATTAATACTAATGGAATTTAAGTATTTTAGGAAGTGCTATGTTAACTAATACAGAGGTCCCACTAGTGGATTCTTCTCCACTGGTTTTAATTGTCAGGACTGAAAACTGAATTGCATTGTCAGGACTGAAATTAGACCATCAGCCTTGACTATTAGGAGTTAAGAGACTGCTTACAAGGAATGTAATGGAGTGCCAGTAGCTGTAGATTTGTAATCAAGTAATGCATGAATAAAGTGAAAACTGGAAGTGAAACATGGGTCATCTCAAATGATTAATAGTGCAAATAATAAAAATGTTTCTCTTTAGACACATGGATGAAAAGACAACAATGACGGATGAAGTATAGCCAATATAGGATACATACAGGAACAAGGGTGACTAAAAAAGTTAGCATTTTCTTTTTGTTTTCAATGATGATGTTGAAGAACATTCTTGGATCCCATGACATCAGCAGCAGCCTAGGCAAAAGCATATCCACTGAGGGTGAAATCAAAGTCTCACCTGGGCCTTGCACCTTGTAGCTTGGCAAAAGGTTGGAGACTGGCAAGTTTGGGATTCTGTGAGTTTTCATACAGATTTTCAATGCATTTTCATCCTTGACACAAAGGTCAGTCTGTTTGCCAGATGTCAAGCCCTTCCTGCAAAGTACAGGGGGCAAAAGAGCAGTTCATATAAAGGTCGTCAGAATTTTTATGCATTTTTCTGATTTTGGCTGACATTTTCTAAAATTATTCAGCCTGAGGCAGACACTCAGCATGAAGAATTTAAATCCAAATGGTTAAAGCTTGGCAAAACTCTGTGCAACTGAAAACAGAGTCTTGTAATGGGAAGTGTCAGACAACCTCAATAACAGACAACCAGCCCCGTTTGTAGTGTGCCTTGTAATACACTGATGATTGATGATATCAGACTTGAAATTTCACAGTTAAGTAGCTGCAGTGCTGTTAATCCTGCCTTGTGAAGAAGATTGGCATTATAGTCCATCTGGTGTGTATGTGCAACGTAAGATTATGCTCCACAAGAAACGTAAGATTATGCCCATCACAACAAAATGAATTAAGAATGGAATTCACCTTACTTTTTAAAGTAAGGAGCAAAATTTGGACATCAGCGATTGAACTGACATTGCATACTTTGGTTCCAAGACAAGTATGGGGTATAGCAGCTTCCACATACATATAACTTAGCGAGTTTTGGATTTTTTTTTTTCATTAAGTGAATATTTGTTACAATTTACTTCTTAATTAATTGGGTTCAGCTTCCATCTGGATGTTTCTATGATTGAACTTCACAGGCCTAAATGGGCCAGGTCAGAATATTTCAGGGTTGAATGGAAGCTCATCAAGAGGAACAGAATCTTAAATGTGTGCACCTGGATATTTGTACTGGAAGCGGTTGCAGCAATATTTCAGTGAAGTGAACAGGAATTGCATCATGTGACGGGCTTGACCAACATGTCTCAAATTTTGTTATTCATGAATAAGCCAGAGGGCAAAAAAGTTTATAATGATATTTGTCCAAGCAAGTACTGTGTAGGAAACTGCACTTAGCTCAGAGCTATTCCCTCAGCAGGAAAAAAGGCTACATTTGAATAAATTATTTGTGGTGAATTATTCCATTAGCTGTAGTCATCATAATTCTATCCTGATTTTTATGTAGCATACATAAGAAATTTCTTCGTTCTAGATAGTATCGTCACTTAATTTGCTGCGGCTAGAAACAACTATTAAACACCTCTTTTAACGAATCTGATTATCTGACAAACATATATCTTAGCTGATGTTTGCTACAGAGATGCTGCAAACAAAATCAAAGCTCACAGTGAACTTGAATAATTAAAAAGATTTTCAAATTTATGCATGAATAGATCTGTGGACAAAACAAAAAATACTAGGAGTAGCACTATGTTCATTATTGTGAGAAGAGTTTTGTTATTTTGTGGAATATGAGGACTTAAATTAGTATCAATCTGCAGTAATTTTATTTCTGAGTTCTCTAGAGAAGGCTTATGTGAAAGTTTAGACACAAATGCCTTTGTCTTGTGCTGGCACCAGCAATGTCAAGAGAGTGCGAGAGCTTTTCTGCAGCTTACAGGTATTTGACTGTGTGAGACCAAAATCAAATTCTCAAGTGCTACAAAGATGAGAGCAGCAACATGAGGAGAAACAGAGACATTGATAGGGAAAAATGAAACTTAAAAAGCTACTTAATCTCTGGAGGAGATGATTGCATTATTTTATCCTATCCAGTGAAATGTCAAAGTGGGAAAAATTCCTAGGCACAATCAGGAAAGGAGCCAAGTGCCTCTGCATCAGCACCAGCCACCACAGGACTCTGAATGCCCAAGCTGCTGGGAAGTGAGGCATAGAGTAACTCACCCAACTGTGCAGATTCAGTTTGTGGGCACTCATGGAAATCACTCCTTTTGCTCTGGTTTGTGTGGGCTTATCCCCTTCTGAGTTTTGGTTTCCTACAAACTCCATAATTCAAAGCAAAACCAGCCAAACCCAACGTGTTTTGCCTCATTTCAGGTTGAAATCTCTCCATTTTGCACAGTGTTCATCTGTAACCATAAATTGGACTAGGTGCACTCAAATCTTGGCCTATATCTCTTTTAAAAAAATATAATTTTTTCATCACAGCAGAGCCACATGTCTGGGTTTACTACAGACCCCCCAAACCAGATCATAATGGTTTCATCAGAGGGGGAATAATTGGAAACAATATGTGCATTAACTTGGCACTAGGAATGACTGGCATAGTCTGCGAGAGAGAAAGGTACAACAGGTTTGTCTTATCCACACAGTTGGATGCAGTTGCAGTTTGGGATAATCTACACCATACTATAGGGTAGAATTACCCCCAGTTTCTTCTGCACAAAGCCGTATGTCTAGAAGGTGAATCAATGCGGTGATGACCCTTGGTTAATGCCTTAATTCCCCCCATTCTTTATTCAATTTATGACTATGATGATAATGTCCCTGTATGGAGAAGTTTGCAGATGTAGTATACTACTTCTATTTGGCAACATAATGACTTCACAACATCTTTCATGAGTATTGTCTCTGTGAAATAAATGTTATGAGTAGGGGGATGGGGAATTTTATTTTCTCAGATTTTTTTTTTTTTTTTTAATTTTAGAATGAATACCAAAAACATGTCAAGGAAAGAAGAAATACCCATGATTGAAAGCCCAGATTTTCTAGTGTAGGTACCCAGGTAGAGTCCCAATCCAATCTATACACATGCAAACAAGAAACATGTTTATCCAACATGCTCAATGTCCACTGGTCTGAGAGGGAGTTGTGGGATACTCTGCACTATAAAAATTCAGGTGTCTTTCCTTAGGATGGATTTAGTCTCATGTGACTTTATAGGTGTGCATTTCAAATGCAGAATTAAATTTTAGTCATTCTGGGCTCCCTCAATATAGACCATAGCAGTCAGCTAAGATATTTCAGATATTTTCCATTATGTGGGATAGAGTCCACCCTAAAAAACAGTCTATTTATTTTGTCTGACTGTGAAGATGTAGATATCCAGGTTACACGTAGACATTCATCATCTGTCAGAAGCATCCCATCATAAATAAGTTTAAATATGACAAATTTGACTAAGTTAAAACAGCTGCAATGTTGACAACCACATTTACTCTCCTCTTGTACTAAGTTCAAAGAAACAGGTGTCTTTAGGGTGCAATTTATGTAATATTAAAGCAGACAATTAAAATAATTTAGATTGATCACTCCCTAAAAGAACCTATTCCTCTCCACTATCTGGAAGAGGAGTCTGTGACCAGGGTGTGAATGCTGAGTGGGATGAACTTCACACTAGTTCATCTATAGCCTCATTCTGTCTGGAGTAAGAAACCAGAAGTAACCAAAAATTAGAAAGCTCATGATGTGACCAAACCTGAGCAATGTGGGACAACCAAACTTTCCAAGATTTCTTGGGAAAACACAGGTGCACGTGAACTCGATCAGCACAAAACCCTCTGCTTTTGCAGTAATATCATCTTACTTGGGGATCAGTATACAACCATTAGCTAAAGCTAATAAAATAAACTCTTCTGATATTTTGTTAGGTAGGTAAGCACATGTAGCCATCATAGCTGTAATGAGGAATAAACCATTAATAACTGATTCTGTATGATATGAATCTGAGGAAATTAATCCAACTAGAAGTGATTAAAACCATTAAAGCTCCAAACCCTCATAGGATCATAGTATTAGGCAATTCCTTAGCAGAGTGCACATCACCCAAAGCTTATGAAAATATTTTCAGAAAGAGCCACAAGAAGTATTACATCATTGAAGACACAAAAACATGGAATTTAACAAGTCTAGAAACATGACTCTGTGCCCATCTCAACCTGGTACCCATGTCCTGCCTGCCTGAAACCAGCCAATTTATCTTCTGTTCCTCTTCCACACTTCACTCGACTTGCCTGCATAGGACTGTGAGCTGATCTCTCTCGTGTTCATCTAGAGCTGTCCCCCGTGACAGTACTTCTTGTAAAAAATGTGGGACTGCAGATCAACACAGATGGACTGGCTATCCTCTTCCAACAAAAGAATCTCAGTATGTTATTATTACCTCAGTTGGTCAGAAGATATGCTAGGGACACACTGAAGGTGTTTAATTCTTATACCTGTAAGAGATGCAGACTTTAGCAGGCAAATTGGTAAGGAAGTGTCAATAACTGTATCGCAGCTGTCAAACCCTTGCTGGTTTCTTCAAACAGACACATTCTCTGCAATGCACTGTTAACTATTTTGCCAAATTATTTTTTTTACATCTTTTTTTTCTGAACTGTGAGTTTCACCTGTGCTGTGTTTGAATATAAGAAATGCTGTGAGAAAAGCAGTTGTGTCTCCTTGTTGCAGCTTCACGGCCTGTGGCAGGGAGGAAGGATCCAAATTTAAGATTTCCAGGTAATTTTCTGAAACTTAAGAGTCACTCTAGAGAGTGGAACCTCCAGGGAAGATGAACAACCAGCTTGAACTTGATTCCCTCAATGTTAAACACAACTTTATAATCACAGGCTCAGTTTCTAAGTCAGCTGACATCTATTAGGGCCAGTGCTTCACCTTCACAGTGCAGTTTTTCTCTGTCTCATCCACAGTTTATACTGGAAAGGAGTTTCTATTAGGTTTAAAAAACCCCAAAACAACAAAAAACAAAACAAAACAAAAAACAAAACAAAACAAAAAAACCCTTCGAAAATACATGAACAGGGAAGTCATGTATCAGAAAAACTATGATCTATCTCCTTTTCCAAATTTTCCTATTATTTCCAATTACATCCCCTCAAGTATTCAATACCCCTGATCCCTCAGGTCTCCAGATGTACTACAGATTTTGCCATGACAAAGATGTCAGAAAAACTCATGACTCAGAATTCTGATTCAGACAAGTGTGATTACAGTGAAAATCTGGGTTCAACATTTGTCATGAAAGAAAACAGTAAAAACGCAGACTTCAATACAGTCTTAACATGTCAGAGCCTCACGACTATGGGCTTGGTTTAATCACAAAATAAGTACATTTCAATAGGCCAATGAGAAAAATATTCCGTGTTTTTGTCAAGCAAAATATATAGGTGGAAGCAAAAAGTCAGTGGAGTTTAAATACTACCTGTTTTCTGCTCTAACATTGGATCAGCAAAGGACCAGGTCCTGAGCCAAGGCAGGGCTTGTCTTGACAGTGACAAGGATATTCTGAATTGACACTGTTTAAAGAGTACCTAGAAAGGTGCAGATGTGTCTCGGTGGCTTGTCTGCAAACTATGAAAGATATAGCATCAAAATTACTCTTTTAGATCACATAGTAGCAATGATCCTTTTTAGCGCTGTAGAGTGAAAATTCAAATCCTACAAGCAGTGTGAGCAGGATAGATTAGGCATAAATTTGGACTCATTAGGTCACTTGCTCTCCCTAGATTTATAGTTGCAGCGTGAGCATTTTATATCCCCCAATGCACATTTACAGTCTGTTACCATTACCATACTATTATTCATCTTTATTTTTAACTTCAATTTTGACTTTTCCAAGAAGTTTCAGTATTTTTTTAATTGATTTTATAAAAATAAACATCACTAGAGACGCCTGTGTATGCCATGCCTATATGTGTGGACTTGGCAGAGGAATGAAAAGCTCCTTTGCAATTTTAGCTGTGGAGCCCCTAGAGCTTATTGCAGGCTAATGGATGTTCTGATAAATTTGCCATTGGCATTGTAAAAGACATACATGAATGCAATGCAAAAATGTAGAGGAAAGACAGAGGGTCCCACTGGAAGTTAACCAGAGATTTAACATGTAAGATGAAGTTGTAACATTTTAGTTTTACTCTGATTGCAGTTTGTCCCTTGACAACTTGGTACCACTGGCTATTTCAAGGGTTAAGATGTGCTTCAGTCTCAGCCCGCATTACAAAGAGAAAAAGTTCTTTTCAGATGCACATTTGTGGTACCCAAGTAAAGAAATAAGAAAGGTTTTAAAATAAACTACTTATTTTTTTCTACTGTGTTGTGAAGGATCTCATGACTATCGGATTAAATTTTTATCTTTAAAGAATTTTAAATAACTTGCTTTTATCCTAGAGCTCTTATAAAGTTTCTTACAACTAAAGAAATGAGAGGCAAAGAAAAGTTGCACAAATAATATCTTTCTTTAGGCCTCTATGAATGCATTGCTATTTCTCACAGCAGTGCGAACACACTGATCTGTAAGCAGTAAAAAAGTTTTCATTGCAGGGTCATACAAGAAATACACTGGCTACCAAAATCCACCTATTTTTCCTAAGTAGGGAAAAAAAAAAGTGAAACAGGGTGTTGACTTTATTTGGTTCATGATCTTCATATTTTTCCTACTGCAATCCACTCTGGAGCAAAGGAATTGCTTTTATTGTCTGGATGAATCAGAAGGTAGGTCAATAAATGATCTGAAGGCATCTCTCCTCTAGGCATTATCCAGTCCTTTGGAATAGTGATCCTACCCCAGATTTCAGCTCCATGGTTAAGCAAAGATTAAGTGAAAACTCATCCCCTGCAGAAGGCCAGCTCTGGACCTAAGCATTACTTACATGAGTTGCAGAAAATAAGCAGACATATTACTGCATAGTCTCTTTCATTTGGTGCCTTCTGCACTAAAAAATTTTAGTCACTGAAGCATCTATGAGCAAGTAATCACATGGACCCTTGGATTGGCAATATTTTGATTTATGGCTTTTTTTTTTTTTAAAAAAAAAGGAGTAGCCAGGACACAATAGCAACTTAAATGCTTGATATACCAGATTTGTTCCTAGTCAAGCCAGCTAGGTGTTAAGATCTGCTATTTTTCAGAAAATGTTGTTAATTTAACTTGTCATAACATTGACAGTAATTTTTTTTTTTTTTTAAATAGCATGTTGGTGTGTGCACATGTGTTGCACAACTATATTCATATCTATGTCTATGTACATATGTGCATACCTACCTTTCCAAATTGTATCTGGGCACACAAGTATGCTGTCTTCATAAATGTAACTATATACACCCAGGGATAAACTACATCCCTGAACATAGAAACATATGTGTGGTATATATTGCAAATAATAATTTGGGAACTGGTCTGGTCCAGAGCCCATTTCTAACAGGCAATTTAGGTATGTCCATGCTGTTTGGCAGTTTGAGAAGTTAATGGCATTCATATGGCTCTACTGCACCTGGTAGCCTCCAAGGATGACCCTCCCATTTCTTACCACTACCCACAAGGCCAATGAAATTCTCGAGGCCAAGTGATGGCCAAGCTGTATGCAAACCAACCCTTAACTATCCAAACATTAGGTACCACTGAGGAAGAGGTTTTTCCATTGCCCATGGTATGAGAGTGCTTTTGAAAAGCTACATCCAGCTCCGCTGATTAGATTATTTTTTTTGAAGTGTAAATTAGAAGAGTTCACAGATTTCTGACAATTAATTTAAGTCTGTAAAATCTGCATTGGACTAGACAAATATGGTCTTCTATTTATTTAAGAAATGGTTAAGAAGCAACTTAATTACAGGTTATATGTGTAGAATATTTATGATGGGTAGGGGGACATAACACATTTATCACTAAAAATTGACATAATTCAATGGTAGAGAAATGAGGATAAAACATAGTTGACTAAAAATATGGTGTAAATTTTCTACTGTTTCTTAGTGTTAAAATGATTTAGCCAGGGATGAAGTAGCACTCTTTGAAGTCCTTACGCCAAGATTTAAGGTTCCTACAATTCCATGAGATGTCATGGATGGAGGAAGAATCATAGGGTTAGAGCTAAAACTAGACTTATATGTTTGATCAGAGGAAATTCCCATAATGGTGTCCACCAATCTTAAAACTAACCCACAATAAAACTTTTATCTACAAGTATGCCAGCCTTTGATCCATCTTCTGCAGTGTATTCTTTATCTTTTAACTGAAAGAGAACAGCATTCCCTCTCTCCTTCCTCCTATTTGGAATATTTCCTTTTCATCATTTAATTTTCTTTCAAAACAAGTTTGACACTTACTGCTCTAACTTTAATGTTGCTTCTGACTTTCTCTCCTTCTACAGCGTCTAGCCCTGTTATAAGAAGCGCTGAAACCCTTGTTGCTGGATGCAGGCAATAACGCTGCCAGAGACATCTTGTTTGTTTTCCTCTTCCCCTGCAGAGCCTATGACCAAGAGCTGGTGATAAATATGGTGCTTCAGACCCAAGTCTGCCACAACACACAGAGAAGCAGTATTAAGAACTCAGTTCTACAAAGCACTGGACTTTATGCAGTTTGCATATCCCATTAGACAGAAATTTATCTAGTAAAGAACATAGATGGAATAAATTATTAAGAGGTTACAGCTCTGTAGAAAACACATGTAAAACCTACACGCTGTTGACATGGGCCAACACCCTTCTGAAATTATTTTTTTATCTTCATACACTGATTGTTCAGCCATTTCCAAAGGAAAAATTTAGCCCTGTACATCACCTGCTCTTATCACTTATTTAACACAAGATTGCTACTGCAAGACTCCTGCATCTCCTGTCTTTTGGATATTATCGACATCGTTGCTAAATTCAGACAACGCTAACCATATTTAAAGAATCACTGGTCTTTCTCGTTAGGATCCTATAGGATTTGGTTTTCCACAGCTACAGCCGCTCCATAGCCACATTAAAAACAGGCTTGGTAATACTTTTCACATTTGTAGGCTGTCACAAACGGTTAGCAGGGAAGAAGTCATTCAAACGCACATGACTTTACAATTAAGGCACCTAACTCTTATAAACTCCACTTTTCACAGAAGCAGTGACTTTTAATAAAGTGCAGTGGAGCTGTAGGGGATTCTGTGGTTTCTGTGTGCAGGCCTTGTGTGAACATTTTGACCCTCAGCCCTGACCACAGAGACCACAGTCATCAGGAGGAATATTTATTTCCACTCCAGCACTTGTCTGGTCTGGTGGACAAGCCCCTGAGCATAGAGCTGAGAGGCCAAGGGCATGGTGCCTTGTGGGAAGCTAATGGTAGTCATTTCCCTTTGGTGGGCCTCAGTTTCTCCATCTATAAAATTGGGATGATGATTTCTTCTTCTTTTGAAAGTTTCCTTGAGAACTAGGGATGAACCGAGCAAGATGTTATTATTTTTGCAGATGAGGTCACTGAGGCGTGCAAAGGTGTTGGTAACACTGATGAAGTTGGAGAAAGAGCTGGAAATTAAGTCCAGGAGTCATGAGTCCCATTCCCGTGCATGCTCCAAGGGATGAAGCTCCTTTTATTTCATGGCCTGTGAGGAGTAGGATGCAGGAAATTAAAACATGGAAATTAACCTGATGAAGTCTTTTATCCACATCAGTAGGAGGATCACATGGATGAGAGCACTCTAGTTCTCTCCATGCATGTAGTAACAACATGCTCAAAGCTGGAAAACCCCGATAAAATTGAAAGAGCCATTAGATAATCATTAGAAGTGAATTTAACTTCACTGTGAAGGATATTCATTTCAGTTCACCTGCTGAGTGAAGTCAGGGGAAAATACCTGATTAACAGTGTGATGACAACAGGTCATTCACACTGTAAATCAGAAGAGCAGACATTGCAACTGCTGCCTTTCAGCATTCACTGACCTGTCACAGGGCCACTAGTATCAGTGTGAAGACACTACACAGTGAGAGCATAGATTTTTGGAGACACACGACCCACCTCTTGCTTGTGATGCCTGTCTGACTGCAGGTCAAGTTGCCTCTCACCATGACTCTGGCACCTCAATCCTTCTGACACCCAGTTCACCAACAGGTTGAATAATCCCTGCTTTTAACTAATCATTTGTCTGCTCTTGAGTATGCAAAGTGTGACTTTCGGTGGCCATTTGAACTCTTGTTGTGGGATCTCTGTGACAGGCAACAAACCTTATGGCGAAGGGAAAAGCAATAGATTCATCACTGGCGCTTGCAGGCTTATGACACTGTCTCATATTCACTTTCCTAATCAGGTGAGGGAAACATGGGTCTAGATAAAACTGCTAGAGAGCGAGGACAAGGCTGTAGATATATGCACCCAGAGAGCAGTTATCAATGGCTCATTGTCAAAACATAAAGCGGTGTTGGAAATCCAGAAAACAGAACCTGGGAGGACAGATTGATCAAGTTACATTTATTAGCCAAAAGAGAGAGTCTTGGTGGGATATAACTGCTGTTGAGTACAGAAAAGGCTGTTAAAAAGTGCACTGGTACAATCTATCCTCAGTGGTAGGATAAGAAATGTCTCTACATTGCTGTAATGAGAAATTCAAACCAGATAGGGAAAAAAATCATAAGGATGAAGAACATCACTAGATTCAAGACTGTGAGATCTCTATCCTTGGGGGTCTTTAAACACAGGCTGGATAAACTTTTGCCAGGAAAAACAGGGATAATGGGCCCTGCCTAAGATAGGCAGCTCTGCTATAGGTTTTCTGTGTGCGCTTGAATGATGTCCTGAAGCTTGATGTGTTTCTGGCCAGGCTTTGTGCATTGGCGTTGAGTATAGTGCATTGAGTATAGGCTGCTGGTAGCTGAGTGCAGCATGCAGAGATAATCCACGCTCAAGATGTCTAAAAAATATGAGCTGATTTTACAGCAGACAAGATTGAGGCTTTTCTAGTAGATACTGTGATTGTGCAATGCTACTGAAAGAGGGAAAAAAGTAGCAGTTAAGCCAAGTGCACAAGACTGGGTCATGTGCAGATCTGAGTCTTTCCTCTGCTTTCCCCAAGATCATCTCAAAGCAGCTCTGGAACAAGGACTTGTATCTAAGCTGTGCAGACACAAGGCATGAAGAATTGGAAAACCAAGTAGCATGGTGTCAGATATTGCAACTCACCCTGTGGCTGATGCCACATTCCTCACCCAGTCCCTCTGCTTTCGGTATTTGGCAAATGAGCTGACATGGATTTTCCAAAAGGAACGATTTTGACATTTGCTGTCCTGCATTAAGAAAGTAAGCTGGGTCTTTGGCTTACTGGGGCTGGGTGTAAAGCCCAGGAAAGTTAACAGCATTTGAGAGTGGGGAAGTAAAATGGTAGAATCCCCCCAAAGAAACAGGTGGAGAGGAGGTAGCACAGAGATGGTTTCAGGGTTCTCATCAAGGGTGTTACATGGGTGATCTTGGGGTTTTAGGACTCATCTGGGACCAACTGAAGTCAGTCAGCTGCCTTCACAGACACACAAAACATACTAGCCACAGAGACTGAACCTCCAGCAGCTCAGTCTAAGGTGTGACCAGGGCTCCTGAATCTCTCACTGGCAGAGGGGACCCCACTTAGGAATATGAACCCATCCCTGCTCATCCCAGTGGTGCTCAGGGCTGGTGCTTGCAGGAATATGTGCTGCTTTGGAATAACCCCAGGGGAACATAGAGGAAATACTGTGGGCTCTTACATAGCTTTTTAGAGTTGTGCAGTCCATTAAATACTGAATTCACTACAAATACAGCCTGACCAGTTACCAGGTTCATACATCACATAATAGGTACAATTAATTCTAAATTAAAAATGCAATATAAAATAGATTTTAAAATAAAATACACACAAAAATGCAATTTCTTTGGTCTCTGCTTCAGTGACTATATGGTAGTAGCAGATATTTTTGGGGAAGGTGTTCTGCAGGGATTAACAGCCAGGTGGGGGTTAATAGGCCACAGCTGCACTATGATCCCAACTCCACCCCAAATTAATGATCTTATGAGGACATATCCTTAAATTAGAGGAAATGACAGGTTTAAATTGGCATGTGCCACACACAGCGCAGTGGCAAGCCCAACAGTTAGTATAATTTTTAATATGGCCATAGAAAACACCTTTTTATACTAATAGAATAAATCATGTTCTCAACACCTGGAGTTTACACTAGCCAATCTGTAATAACGTATTAATGCATAGCAGTTGCACATCCTGTTACAGAGCAGCAATAAAATGGTGAGGGACCCAGGGGTAAGGGTATTAGCTCTAGCTAGCAAGACTTACTGATGGTTGTAGATCACCACTCTCCAACAGCTCAGCTGATTACCTCCTGTATCACACAATAGACCATTAACTTATTTTCCTTCCTAGATGCCCATAGGCTTTTCTTTTTTTTTTTTCTTTTTTCCTGATCATGTAGACTTCAATTCTGGAAAACATTCCAATTTACACTCTTCTTTTAAGTGTGGGCTCTAATTACACCAATTATCAAGGCAGCTTCATGTCAGATGGGTGACAGATGCTGCTGGTCCTTGAAAATGCAGTGATGGTCACGACACAGCATATACTTATGTCTTCAATGTAAGGGTACTTCTGAGTAGAGTTCAAGGAGAAGTAGGTGTTTGCTAATACCACGTTGAGAAAAATGGATTACTTTCTTCCTCTCAGAGGTATTCTTCCAAGTTACCAAGGGCATCAGGCAAACCTCAGTAAATTGGTTATGCACAGGTCCAAGTGGTGTTCTGAAAGCTGTAGCATTCTTTCTTAAATGAAAACATGAAATTCTGATTTCAGCCATGAAGCTGGTGCTTTCATGAGGGGGTTATTGTAGATTTACAAATATCATTAGTCAAGAAAATTCAAATATTAACTTATGTGTGGTAACTTAATTGTTCAGCAACAAATCACAGATTTAGAGAGATTAAATCAGAGGCTGTTTTGATAACTATGGAGGGTTTACATGAGATCACATTTTAATTTTTTAATTTCTATTGTGTAGAATATAAGAATGGTGTCCAAACCACAGAGGGAACTGTGAGCCAGTAACTGCCTTTATCAGGAGTCAGTGTCTTCCCGAGGCATTAAAATATTTGGGGTTTCCAAATGAGGAGAAACAAACACAGCACTTGATGAAACAGCTGCTCTTCTGCATTCGTCTCCATCTGTGCAAGAAGAAAAAGGGTTTTGCAAAGCTGTGGTGGTCAGTTTTACAGACATAGAGCTATTGCAACTTCCATATCATCATCTTTTCATTTGAATTTTGAGGCCTACAGACTTCTCATTATCATTATTAACATTCCTGTTTTAAAAAGACTGGGTCCACCAATACCTTCCCATGATATAGCTATAATGACTCGAAGTACTGACAGGCCTGGATGGGAGCCCAGGTCTCCAGAAAGCCACTTCAGTGCCTTCACCTTCAGCATGTGTTGGTAAGGGGGGGAAAAAAGCATCTGCTTTCCTTAAAAAATAAATAAATGTATCAGTAGATGTGCCAAATCTGACATGACGCAAAATCAATATAATACCAAATGGAGCAACAAGTAGCTAGGAAAAGCAGCAAACCCCTTATTTCCAGACTTGGAGTGATATCACCAATGATGCCTTTGACAAGGGAGTAAACAGGAAAAGCTGAGTTAGCTGAAAGTCTGTAAGAAACAGGGAGGGAAATGTCCATGTTTACCAAATGGAAAAGGACAGACAAAGGCAGCACAGAACTGAATGTTATTTTCAACATTCCCAAAAGAGGATGAGACAGGAGAGAGGGTAAAGACACAACAACACTTAAAAAAGACTTTAAACAAGTACTTACCAGTATTTCTTTCTGAATGGATTTAGACTCTGGTTCCCTTTGCACAAGGCAAGGAAAGAAAGAACCACCAGCTCATGGGCACTGCTGCAGTTGAAAACTTTGACAGGTTTTTGTCTTTTTTCTTATCCCCATATCAAACCTTTATCCAGACTGAGAGTGGTCTGATGCATCTCTTAGGATAAACTTCCAAAGACCTATACGTACGTTTACTGTCTCCACAACTTGGCAGCTTGCCTCTTCCTGAAACACATTAGGATTACTCTCTTCATAGTTATATAGCCAGTCACTGAATTTGGATGAAACATTCAATCAGGAACTGACAGAAAGGAGATTTATTTGTTATCTAGGACCCAGTTGTGCAAACAAGATCAATATGAAGTCATTGATAATATGACGGCTAATGGAGCATGGGCAGCAGGGTCCTGCAATTGTATCCTTGAAAAACTGTCAGTATAAAAAAATTAGACAATCTAGTTCTTCTGAGCAGAATCTATGCCTCTTATATGCTTATAACCTTAGTTACTTGACCAGTGGTTTCACATATTGCTCTGTCTGCTGGTTGTCAAATCAAACCTGGGACTGCAAGATACACTTGGTCACCACGGTTCATACTGCAGAACTGGTGCTCCATCCATACAGCAGGGAGCCAGCTGCCTTCTTCCAAATAATAAGCGTTAAAAAGTGCAATCTCAGATTGAATTTCACAGTTGTCACTTGACAAGGAATTCTTTCTACCATGACAGCTACAAGATACTGACCCGGGTGAGCGGAAAACCTACACTTTGAGTTACAAATCACACCATCTTCAAGTAAACTCCTAAACTATTCACCTGCAGGTTACCAGTTGCTGATCTGGGAAATGCTCAGTTGGGGTTCACTGCTCTTCCCACCAAATCCTCAAGAGCTACCATTTAATTTAGTGGAAACAAGGCTTGACCTATAATATGAGTAATATGAGCACTTTTTTGAAAGAAAAATACCTTCTCTTCTGATGTAAATTGGTACCACTACAAGATTCAAAACATACAAGATGATTTTAACTTTTTTTCCCTATATATTGCATGCAAATTGAGGGACTACCTCTGACCTTCCCAGAAAAGTCGAATAGTAATGTATTTAGTATCCATAAATTTTGGGGTGTCACTTGATAGTAAAAAGTTGGATAGGAAAAACAGGGGGAAATAGCCTATCCATATGAAAACAATAATCATGTAATATTTATTGTCTGGGATTGAAATGTTTCAAATATTCAAAGCAATAAAACGTCAGGAAAAGCTAGACTTCCTGACGTAAAAAGGCCATAAATTTCTTCCTTCATAAGACACAAGAAGGGGGGAAAAATCAATGTGATATTTTACGCTAAAGTAAAGAGAAAGAGAGAAAGAGAGAAAGAGAGGAAGCAAGAAAGCAAGAGAGGAAGCAAGAGAGAAAGCAAAAAAGCAAGCAAGCAAGCAAGCAAGCAAGCAAGAAAGCAAGAAACAAAGAAACAAAGAAAGAGAGAAAGAAAAAAAGAAAAAAAGAAAAAAAGAAACATTAAAAACCACCACCCTTAAATCTAAGTTAAAGCAGTAGAGAGCCCCCAGAGGGCACAATCCACTTACCTTTGGGAGTCTGAAGGAAGGAAATGGCAGCCAAGAGCACAACTCATGTATTATAAAATATAAGGATATTTTAGACACAGTTTAAGGGAGCAATGAGATATCTTAGCAGTGTCCAGCTCTGACAACATCCTTCAACATTCAAGCACTATAAAAATACCTGCTGTTGTCCTCAGTGCATAAACCAGGGACTTACTCCCAATCCTTTAAGACTGATCTCTCCTTCTCAAACAATATTCTATTGGACTTAAAAAACCCCCAACAAAATTACACCATCCCCTCTCCTACACTTTCAGATTCAAAAATGTCTTTTTCATACAGGAGGTCAGAGATGACTTTTTTAAAATGTCATGAGACTTCACAAGCTCTTAAAGATTCACAGCGTGACATTAAACTTTGTGCAAGAGAAAAATGAGTAAAACAGCCAGCAAAAAACCCAAAGGTTACAAACAAATAACTTCCATAAAGTAAAAATCTTTATCTTTACAAGGATAGACTAGTTTCATTGCAGGAAGAGGAAGGTATCAAGACAGGGTCAAGTTTACTTTTGGATCTGTAAAAGCAGAGCTGTTTTTTGGAATTCAGTGTTCCTTAAAAATATGAATATATATATATATTCATATTTATTTAATATATATGCATGTAAATAAACATATTCTCTATGCTTCTCCTGCTCACCTATGAATAAAATTTTAATAACAGGCTCTTTAAGTGCTGCATTAATTTTGCTCTGCCTTTAGGACCACCAAAGAAACCAAGTAAGATGCAAAATCCCTTCAGACTGTGTACCACAAATACATACCAAAGTGCAAATAAAACAAGCCTCAACAAAATAAAAATGAATCCAGCATCATCTACAAGCTCAACTTCAACATTGTAAAAAACACATATAAAAAGTATCTATGGCAAAAACTGGGGAGGTTTGGACTTTGGCCAAAAATTCAAAAATTTGGCTGCTTATCCAAATTTTATCTTCACTACTGTAATATTGGGAAGGCTGTAACCTGCAAACATGGACACACCTCCTCTCACAGTCCATAGCCAAGCCTTTCCTTCTTCTTCTTTAGTTTGACAGTAGTGTAAAATTGATCCCAAAGCAACATTAATTTCCTACCATGAACCCCATTCATAGACATGAGGATATAGTTCTCTGCTTCATAGACACCTGTCCAATGAAGTTTAATGGTGTTTTGAGCATAGTGACTAACAGATATTTAAACTCCAGAGTCCTGGTGGAATAATCTTCATACTGCTCCCCTTAACCCATATGTGGTCATTTCTTGGCTGATTTTTGTTGCAGGGACAACATTCATACACTCTCTCTCCTGGACACATCAGAAGAGTAATGTGGACTAGCTTAGAAAGCTACACCTATTTGTATGTATGAATAAAAGTTATCAAGTCAGAATCTGCTCCAAAATATATTTGCCCTTAAAATGTGAAAGGTTCTTAACCCACTAATAAAAGACAACAGCTGCAGACAGAGGGCCATTTACCACTGTATCAACTCTGAAATCTGACTGCATACAAGAAATAACTATTCTTAACTATTTCACTGCCAAACATATGAGAACAAAATTCTGATCACCAAAGTGTGGAAATAATGACGAAGTAACTCTCAAATGGGACAAAAAAAAAATTTCTCAAGTGACATGTAGCTGAGTTCAGTCAGACCAAGGTTATTTTATTCTGTCATAGCTTGGAATATTCAGTATTGTGGTTCTTGATCTTCCAGTGGAAGAATCAGTCATGTTTCTCCTCTTGGGCTCATGTCTGATTTGAACAGTGAGGAGACAAGTGGGATGCATATGAGTTTGAGGAAGACCTCAAGGTTGACCTCAACAGTTTGTTGTAGAAGTTCAAGCCCTACAGAAGCCATGTATCAATTTTGCCACCATCCAAGAGAAGATGAACAAGAGCAGCACCTTCCATGGAGAAAATGATTTTCAGACACCTTTTCACAGGTGCTAAAAGCACCCCTTAATAAGTGCTTCAATTTGTTTGTGTTCTGTCTACACCAAAGTCTGCTGAACAGTGAAAATTTAGGACTAGAAAAATGTTGATAACATTTCAAAACAGAAGAATATAAATTCTTTTAATAGTAAAGTTAGGGCAATGTGACATGGAAAACACTAGACAGGTGACATCTAATTTACTGAAATAATTTACCTGAAGCTACAACAAAATCTGTGAACGCAGAGCAGATTTTGGCACCAATGATCAGCAGATACACAATGATCTGAGCAAGGGAGCTCAGGGAGAGAAGCTCAACTGGAGCCTTGCTCCTATAAAAGCCTTCTTTCTCCTTCTGCAGTGGTGTTTTAGATTTGTTTTCACCTAGGCTTGACACACAGTTGCTGCCATTTCATTTGCAGATCTGAAGAAATCATGTCAGTACAAGAACTGCAATGGTTTCTTTGTTTTGTTTTTTATTTTGCAGATTAATTAAATACTTATGGAAATGAGACCTAAACAGAACAGGTTTGAGCCAACTTGCTTTATTGACTCTTGACTATCTAAATCCCGCTATGGCTTCAGGTATCTTAGTTGAATTTGATCTTGGAAGATCAACCACCATGTTTCAGGAGCACTTTATTAGATCCTGACCCAGTTCATTTATTAAAAGTTAACATTTCACTTTATCTTCATGAACACCCATTGCAGCTGCTGCCCCATTTGAAAAAAGGCATCTATGTTTCTTAATTGTGTTTCTCCTATTATTTCTTGCAGTTCTGATGCACTATGCAAAGGCAGGTTGGGAGGAGATCAAGGTAAGAACACTCTGGCACAACCAAAGTAGGATTATTTTAATGAGTATGTCCCTCATGGTGATTTATGATGTAGAAATCCAGCAGAGTGTGGAGGAGGGAAAGTGTCCCACAGCCCATGTTTTGGTGGAAATATAACATTTGTGTTTCTACACGAGGTCATTAAGTGGCTGTGGCACATTTCAGACGGAAGGTTTTAAAGTGTTGAGTGCTGGATTGGATCCAAATTGAGTGATTGTGTTCTTCCTCCCCAAATTCCTGTTGTAGAACCAGTTGGATACAGTTTTTGATACTTTCTCTCTTAACCTGCAGGGCTGGGTTACATCCTTTCTGATACACCTATAATTTTCACTGCAGAGGAAAATGGATTTGGGATGGATTTGGGAAGTTCAGGTTTTCTGAACCATCCCAGGTTTCCCACCATGGGACCAGTCATTTAGCCTTTCTGTGCTCCAGAAGAAATGGAGACAACACCACATTATTATTTCAGCATGGTGCTGCAGGCATAAAGACATGGAAGACTGTGATGCACTCAGATATTACAGTAATCAAAGTCATACAAGTACCAAAGACTGACATATCACATCTTCACAAAATCAGTAAGAAAATCTGCAAAGCATCTGGGTGAGGACTAGTCCAGGAATACACAGATCTTGGTATAAGAGTCTTGTGCCAATATTTCTGTCTGATAGGAATTAAGATGAATTATCAATTACAAGTATAGAAGAGAGCTATAAGATGTAAAATGAAACTGTATTATTATAATTTTAGTTCTTGATTTTCCTTCTTTATTTTTCCAGCTCTCTTCCACTACTAATCTGTCTTGTTTAGGAAAAGTAGTATATAAGTATAGTGGAGCTTGATTACTGAGAATGGCTATTAATGTAGTGTCTCAGAGTGATCTCTAGACAGTTAAAAAGCTTTTAACAGTAAAATATGAAGGTTTCCTTCAAACTTGCAGTCATCTGCCTTCTAAAAGTTTGTTTCATTTGCCAACATTTCAGTGATTTATAGAAGTCAAAGTATCTGATTTTTGTCTCGCCACAATAGATGAGAGCTATTTTTTCTTATTATTTTGTAAAGGCAATGTCATTATCTTAAGCAGAAAAAAAAAAAAAAAAAAAAAAAAAAAAGAGCTACATTAAAGATACAGCTTTCAAAATAATTTTTTAAGGCATCTGGCCTTATTTAAACCATCAAATTTACATTCAATTCCTTCAGGGATGGCTCCGTTGCTTTGCGCTGGCTCTGTGCCCGCTGAATAAAGCCCTGGATTTAATGCATGCCACCACCGCGTTTCCCTCGCTGCACCGCTGCTCAGTGTAGATATATAGTAGAGGAATAAAAAGCCTAACCTTGGACAAGATGATTCACTTAGGGAAAAAAAAAAAGCACCCTATAACTGTGTAAGTTTCAACTAGAGGTTAGACTTGTGACTAATGTCACTATCTATTTATTCTTAAATTATTAGTAGAAGTGTTTATGTACTATGAAACATTCTGTATGAGCTAGACGGGAAGCTATAAAACATTTTATGAGATCTACACACGGCTGATGGCAGAACGTTAATACAAAGCTAAGGTTCATCTAAATTCAAGAAGTGCCAGAAAACACTTTTTTTTTTTTTTTTTCCCCAGTGAGATCTTCACTTGACAAAGAGAAGTGTACTCTGAAAACCCAGGGGAGGCAAATTCTGCAAGGTCCTGAGTGTCTCTGGAGAAATATGGAGCACTGTCAGCTTCTCCTGATTTCCAGACGAAGGAAAGAACATTTAAAAGGGCTTTATTTTCTCAGAAGAAAGCCTGAGGAAGGACAGGTCAGGAAATGAGATGGAGCCCGATTAGAAATCTGTGGTGTGGCTCCCTCACCTCTGACAATTTCCAAGCTGAATTATTATCCCTGTTCTGTGGATGGCTGGACTAAGAAAACCAAAAGAAGTAGGTAATGTAACCACACAGCAAGGCAGACATTGAACCGTGAGAAACTCTCATGCTCCTTTAAATGTTATGCAGTCTTATTCCTACTGAAATTGCTTATGTTTCCCTTCTCCAGATAACTAATAACATGTTAAATAATCAGCATAGGCCGATTCAGTGAGTATAAATTATTGATAAGAATCAAAATAATTTACAAATTGAAATTACACAAGCACAAAGCTATTCATAGGCTATCATTAATTGAATCTCAAACTGGTTTTTATACAAATAACAAAGAAAAAGTTTAAGATAAAATGTGTAGTACCAGCTTAAACACACATCTCTGCTTCTGCAGCTCATAAAGTGGTGCTAAGACACACTCCATATGCAGCACGAGTCCTAGTGGTCTCATTCTTGTTTTAAACAGTTGAAGAAAACTCTGAAGATGAGAAAAAAAAAAAGTGATTGCTTCCCAAAATAAGAATAAACTGGGTTAGTCCCAGATAGGGAGACATAACCTACCTTGTTTTACTCTAAAATCAGCTCACTGACTTGTCTAGAGAAGTGAAAGGTTATTATATGGGTTTACTGGGCAAACCCAGATTTTATAAATAATTGCCTGTCAGACTGTTCAAGATAGACAAACATACAGCAGACCAACAAAAACATGATCTGTCATATTTCTGAGAGAAATGTATGTTGAGTCTTCATTCTCTGGGACTTTAAGTAGACCAGTAAAAAATAAGTGCCAGTATTTTTCCTGCTTATGCATATTTTAAAATGTAAAATCTGGGAGAGATACAGCTACGGAAGGAATTTTGATTCCAGTACCCAGTGCCTGAAACGGTTTCTTCTGTCTATATCCCTACAGATCGAAACCAAATACAATAAATGCTGGTGTCCTTTTAAAAAGTCTGGATGTTTACAGCAAGCATATAATTTTCCATGATTAAGGATGCCAACAAAAATAAGAGTGATGATAAAAAGAAAAGTTTAATCATATATTTCAAGAAGCACAGATGGAACATCAGAAAACTTCCCCCCCTCATTTAATACGCTGCATTGTACACATGACTTATAGTCCTTTATACATAGATTAATTCCAGAAAACAGAAGCACAAGCAGGTAAAAGAAAAAAGCAATCTATGAATGACAGTAATATTTGATGTACAAAGATCACTTTTATAATATTTTGGTTGCAAAAAGAGGAGACATTTTTCTGTTTATTTAAAATACATATTTTTTAAAAGTTTTTGCAAGCAGGTTCAGGGAAGCAGGGAAACAAAAACACTTACAAATGACCACAAGAGCATACAAAGGGAGTAAAAATCAAGACCTCACATACTACGCACAAAAGAGGAGGACGGCTGCACTATATAAAAGTAATAGTTTGCTGATCTCCTCTCAATCCCTTGAGTGCTCTGCCTTAATTTGAAGTTTAAGTTAGATTTCAAGCCTGGGTGAGGGTGGCTGAAGCAGATCCCAGGGCTGAGGGGGTACCACGGGGACACGGGCAGTACATGCCTGTAGATCCCAATGACGGGATGAAGCATGAGCCCTTTTCTCTGGTCAAGCATCATCGTGGTTAGCTCTATATTTGTACAGTTTTTATGGGAAGAAATGAATGTGTTTGTGAGGCCAGCAAAGGCTGGAGGAGCAGGGGACGGGAAGAAGCATAGAGGGAGGGACTGAGATTTAAAAAATAAATCTGAAAACAAACAACGTGAACTCAAATATAAAAAAAGTCAAAAAAGAGCCTGTTTCTTCTTTAACCAAATCCAACAGTAATGCTGCCTTTGTCAACAACGGAGACAACATCTGCTTCCTGCAGCAAATGCTGAGCAAGTACATAATGTTAAGCCTTTGCCTAGAACCACTGAGACAGACACAGTTATTTAAATAATTTAGGTTGTATTTTTCTAAATAGGGGCCCAATCCAATGCCAAATCACTACAAAAGCTTTCCTTGATTTTAGAGAGTAATGGCTCGAGCTGTAGGAGATGTAAATATTGAGAATTTGGGACTGACCACTTAGCCTATCCTTGGCTAAGGCAAGTCTCTTACTGGTAAAGTACAGTTTACCTGAACATTTTCTGAATATGTTTGGATCTGAACTTGCTATTACTCTCATCAAAATGTCCCTTACTGGATTAAACTGTGTTACGCTGCCTGAATACTTTTAAATTATTTGTGAGAAATCAGTGGAAAATAGTGGAAAACAGTTTTTCTTTTTGTAAAAATCACAAGGAAAACCTATATAACCTTTATATAACCTATATAAACCTATATAACCCAGTTTATCTCTGGTCTCTTTCTGCCCATTCCTGATTTACAAAAAAAACATCTCTAGGAGAACATACAGACTTCCAAACACTTAAATAAAAATGACATCGCATTTCAGGAAGAGGCTGACAGCAGCAAGTCCCCTGCAAACTTCAGCATTGTCTGATCTGCATTCTTGTCCACCTACACCCTATCCCAAACATCCTGCCATTAATTAGCTAGATGTTCCAGCTAGTAAACAAGAATAACGATTGAGGGGGCTGAAAAAAGAGACAGACTCAGGCAGCAGATAGTCACAACAAACCAGCCCACTCACTGGTATACTGAGACATTGGAGCTTGTATTTTTTTTCCTTCCGTGGAGGGGAAAAGAAAATCACCTTAATATAACACTGTCTTTCCTGTTGCTGCAGCCACATCCATATTAGCAGGCGAGAAAAGTCATCCCGTTTCTGCGGTAGGCACTCTGTCAAAGAAAGAGAAAATCTGTAATGAATTATCACATCAACTTAAACAAGGGAAGAAGGCAGAGAGAAAGGCAAGGCTTTCTTCCTGTTTTGTAGACTATTCTGGCTGCAATCTAATAGTGTGCTTAATCTGAACATTTCTGGTGGGGAAGCTATAAGCAACCACTTTGTCTATTAAAAAATCAGTGTGGTTAACAAGTGGTTAGCAACTCTATTTCAGGAGGGCGAGAGATATGCAAAAATGTAACATCCTATTTTGTTAATTGCCTGCAAAATAGATGAGGCCAAAAATACACTATTATGCTGAATCTGTTTGTCCTTTAGAAGCATGTGTTCTCTATTCACTATATTCAAGAAACATTTCTAACCTATCTTAATAGTCTATAAATTACTGAATAATTACAGTTTTCCAAACCTAACTTAGAGTCTGAGTCTAAAAGCTATGTAAACATACACTGGTACAATCCCCGTTCCCCAAAGCCAAATCTTAAACAACCCCTGGTTGGTCAGTACAAAATGATTTGATATCCCATATATTGTAACCTGGGATCAAGTATTTCCAATGGTAAAGAAGAACAAGAGTTAAATAGCATTTGAGAAAAGAATTTTAAAAGATCCTGTGACACTGTCTTACTAAAATACCTTTCATGCATTTTTAACATCTCTTTCTGAATCAATATAGGAAACTATGCCTTTTTATGCCAGGCACACTGGAAACCTTATATTTTAAGGGGATATTCTCAGTTTAAAAATGTATTGCTTTTTTTTTTTTTTTTTTTTTTTTTCTTGTATTAATGATGTCTTCAAAAAGAAAGGAATCTAAATACTTTGCTTTATTTGGTTCACCTTCAACAGTCATTCAGTTTTGAAAATGAAAATATAGTCAACTATTTCATTACAGCTAGTGCTTCGTCAGATTTATTTTGTACCTCTTAAGTTCAAGCACTTAGGAAGTGCCATATATAACTATCATTTTTAGTGGCTCTACCAATTTCCTAATTAATTTCAGTGAGATCAATTTCTCTTCTTTTAAACTAGAATTAGAAGAGTATCATTAAGAGCAAAGGATAACCTCAAACAACATTGTATATAAATAGCATTTATACTGAACTGTAAGGAAGTCATTTCAAAAACAGCAAGCATGAATTCAGAGAGACATTTACAGACACTGAATATGCAAAAGGAAATCTGTACAAGATGTTCATTACAGCATCCTTTACATTAACACCATGCTTCAACATAGAGATCTAGCAGCATACGGCATTAAAGTCAAAGAGCAGATTATCTCTGGGATATATAGCCAGTCATCAGACATGACAGTATCACCGCAAACAAAACGAAAAATAAATCCAAAGACTCCATACCCAAACATGAAATGCAGAAAACAGACTAGCCAATAATTTTGAAAGGATCCAATATATTCCCACAACCACAAGCAGCAAGTCCAAGGGAGTTTGGATCTGCAGCTTACCCAAACCATTATGGCTGGCATTTTGAAGTTGATGCAAAAGTAATGTTTTTAGCTCCTTGACCCCGATATTTTTACAGACCTTTATAACCCAAGTGACAACCTTCAACACAAACAAAAAATATTCAGATCTATTGTGCAGTTTGCTTAAAGATAAATGAACCCGAGTATAAAGTTGGATCCACATGAAAGATAAAAGGTTGAATTTTGCAAAAGGAATTTTGGTTGCAAAGCAAAGTTGGGCTTGGCTGGGCTCACCTGGGAAATAATGAAGTTTAACATTTTCCAGCATAGCCAATATTATATGGTTAGTTATATCTCTGAAAATGTCATTTTAGAAGCAAGTTTCAGAGGAGGAAGGATAACACCTTCAGAAAGTTGGACACACCCACCAGTCTATATTTAGCAATATATTATAACTAGTGTGGCTATAGTTAGGACTGAAAACTATTTCCTACTTAACTCCCTGTTTCACATACTTTAAACTTTCTGAAACATTTGCCCTTGGGCTGAAATTTCCTCTGCTTTAATCTCTGCCTGAAGTTCAATTTCTTTGGAAAGGACCAACAAAATTCCTTAAACCATTTTGAAGTTCAGCAATAATGAAAACAACACATTTTTCCTTCCCAAGCCAGAGAAAGTGATTCTGATATATGCATATTTTATTACGGAATTTAGCCATAAATTGAAGCATTTTCCTCAGAAACAATCTGTACCTCCAACCTCAGCTTAAAGGTAACTGTTTTGAAAATCAGTATTTCAGAGGAAGGAGTTTGATTCATCCTATTCTGTAACAAGATAACACATTTCATTCTTATTTTGTTACATTACTAGATAATAAAGATTAACCTCTGAAATACTTTTATGCATAGCAAAACTCTTATGGTCATCCCATAGTTCTGAATGATATCATACATCTTTAAGATATATGCAGCTGAATTTGTGATACTAAAAGACCTATCTTTACATGCCAAGAGTTGTGAAGAGAAACAGCAAGATGTTTTTTATAAAACTGGCATGTGTATGCACCCTTGCAAGAGAGAGTTTATATGTATGTGGCAGTCATTTAATTTGGTTTGATATAATGTAAAGAGTTTGGATGACACTTTTGTGTGCTCTATGTCACTTTGTCAGTATCCAACTTTTTTTCAAAAGTATGATTATTTGGCTCAGAATTACAGATAGAGGATGGTGCAGACTTGATGTGGGATTAAAATGGCAAGACCATAGCTGTATCCATTTTGCTGGATATGTCTTGCTATAGCCCAATGTCAAGAGATAACATAAGCCCACGGTCCCTCCTGGAGTCCTTTTTGGAAAAGTGTTTACTGCATCCAAATTTTTTGTGTGCTCTTTCTCAAAATTTACTGTCTACCAGTCTGTTTTGATTTTTCCTGCTGTGGGCTGACTCTCTGCCATGGCTGAACGTCCATCAGCCGGTTCCTGTACCCACTATGTATGCGGGTGGTCAAGGGACCACCTTTTAGACATGGGAAATCACCTAGCTGGGCACAAATTACACAGTTCACCTTCCCAGAACAGATTCCATGCTCTGAAAAGTTGATATAACCTTATTTGGCCAATATAACTCTCACAGAAACTCTTGCTCCTTGCTATCATATGACAAGATTTTACATTCCCTTCTCTGACCTTGATAAAAGTGAAAGGAGAGATTCCACAACCAGAAGCTAAACAGGCTGGCCCAAAGTGAAAGCAGAAACATCTTGCCGGTCCACTCTTGCCACTTGCTCCCATTTAGGGGAGAGGCATGATGATTTTGCTGCTTAGGCCTCTACTTCCCTGTCCCAACCCCAGCCCAGCTAGGCACCACAGGAAAAACCTTCTCAAGCATCCTCTATTTGCCTACAGTATAGGAACGCTACCTTGAAAATGTTTCTCCTTCAAGTTATCAAAGCACATTGGATTCTGATATAAAGATCTTCTCTGGGAATGTTATCATTCTTTGATAAATGAAGGTAGGTTTTTTTCCAACAGTCTGAACAGAGGCACAATGCCGCAAAGATGAGCAGTGTTCACTGCTGTCAGTCACCTAAATGCAAGATCATGTTTTGCCCTTAGTCTTGTGAAAAAAGGGAAAACTAACATCTTAAAAATACAACTTGCAACAAGAGGTGTTGGTCAAGTAACTCCTCAAATTTCATGAAAAATCATCCATTTTTGACTCTCTCTTTTCGTCCCATGTCTCTACTGTAGTGGTAGCCTGAAGTAGCATATTAAGGGCCACAAAGAACAGCTCAATGAAGAGGGCAGCAAAACTGCTGTCCCCACAGTAGGTCACATGAAATGAAACAATTTACTGAAGAGTTCATAGGACCAGCTGAGGGGCAGATAATCACGTGTTTATTAACACAAAATATACTGTGATTTACAGCTGTGATTTACAGAAACAAGTCCCAGCCAAACCTGGAGATGTGAGTACTCCTCAATCAGGTAACATACAGAATTAGAAAACTAAGACTCCTGAACAGGCACCTTAGCTAGAAATGGTTTCCTGTTAACAATTTACACTAGTGCATAATTTCACAGCTGTAGCATGCTGAGAAAGAGTAATTTTGGTAAAAGAAAGAATCAGCTGTGATTTTTGAGTGGGCTGTGAAACAGGTTGATACTTAATTCTTATTTGGGATAAAATTCAGGAAGTCTAGGTTAAAACATCTCCAGCGGGCATCCTAGACACTAAAGTTTATTGGGCCAAATCCTCCACTGGTTTAAGTTTGCAGTTCTGTTTACATTAAAGCTAAGGCACAATGTCACACCACAGGTCTGTTGTATCACTTAAAGATGATAAATCCCAAATTATAGGTCCTGTATAAGCAAGTTACAGAACAGCATTTTTAAAACTTCTTTCGTGGTGTCCTCTTGTATGTGTGTGGGCAAATGTTTTAATTACAATGCATGAAGTGGAATAGCAGACAGAAACATTAAAATCAAAGAGTGAGTCCTGGCTGAACTTCATTAGCAAACATAAATACAAATAGGCACATCTTGTTTGTGACATGCCACAGTCTTTTCCTCTGGTAATTTTACTCTATTCTCTGATATTTGCATAAATGTAAATCAAAACATATGACTTGAACAGGCTTATGATAGGGGAATCATATGCAAAACTTCTTTTCATTAAATAATTTTCTTTATGCAGTCTTACAATGTTACTGTGAAAATCAGGGAGGATTGGATCTCAGACAGTGAAAGCCTTTATTTAAGAACAGTGGAGGGAGCCCTGCCCTTTAAATAAGAGACATTCTTGGATCAGACACTGGCTGGCAGGATGGAAAAAAGGATGTAGCATTAACTTTCATTCCATTCCAAATAACCTGGAACCCATAAACCACAAAGATTCTCTAATTTTAAATCTGCTCCTTTTCTCCCTGTGTCTTCTTTCCATTTTATATGGGGAATGTTAACTTTGAAATTTCATTAGCTCATCATAATATCAAACAAGTCATCCTGGACAGTTTCATAGCTCTTCGTACATAAAAATATGCACATTAAAACCCCTGTGCTTAAAAGGTTACTCCTCTAATTTTTCCCAGCCTGCACAGACAAACCACATGCAAAGAAGTGTCAGCTTATTTAGAGATTAAAATAATAATTAGTTTAGGAGACAAAATATAAGCAACATTGTTTAAAAAAGAAAATCCATATGTTGCTTAGAATTAGTTGCTTCTGTTTAAGTTTAAATAAATTTGTGTGGATATAAACTCTTCTTATTAAGAGTACATACATGTTACAAAAGAAATATAATGGATAATTCTCTTTCCAATTTAAAACAATAGCACTGAAGGCTCTAATTCTACAAACCCATCTTTAATCAGTAGCCAAAGCACAGATGTCTAATATAACTCAGAGGGTGAGGGACTGTTTTATGTATATAATGTCTAGTACATGGTCAATAATGAATAACAAATCCCAAATATATATCTATGAACACCCCGGTTTTGTAGATTACAAACTTCTATGATGCTCAAGATGATCTGCCCTGCTGTATTCATGAAATCTCACAAATTTCATTTATGATGGGGCCAGACCGATGTGCTGAAAGCTACAGCATCCATATATCCATACAGTAATGGTCCCTCTGGAAGCTCGACCACATTTGTGCTTAAGCTAGACCCTGAGAAACCGCAGTTAGGTGTAAGAAACGCCAACAGAACAACTTTATTTCTCGGATCTCTTCCCTGAGTCTTTAGCCATCCAGTGAGACACCAGCAACAGCAGTGGCTTCCATGCCGTGAGTACCTGTCCTCTGGGAAGCGGGCCAGATCACCAGCACACTTTATGTAGGTGACCACAAACATCACGCACTGATAAAAGCACTGCTTCGGTAAGGCACCCTTCAACAGCTTGTAACAAAATGCTTTCCAGCGAAGTCAGTTCTGGGCTTTGGTTTACCTTTTATCTGCCAACGGTGTAAACTTTTTCAATAATCACATAAAACTGTGTTTCTGTGTCCAGGAACAGGATATATCCAGGATATATCATCCAAGTCTGTTAAAGAACATAGTCTAGATCTCAAGTACCCAACATTTTTATTGCTGCTCTCTGCTACTGGGAATAACAACATTCCCAAGGCTGATGAAACGTAGGATCTCTGAAAAACAAGGACCAAATGTACTTCTCAGACATCTCATGCAATACCACTAGTGGAAGGCGAACGGAATGTAGGGCTCATCCTGCAGTCCTACAGCTCATTTGGCCAAATTTGCAATGCTGCAGCTAACTAGCAAACACTGTTCTCAGGGTTGGGTTGGTATTATAAGAAAGAAAAACAAGGCAAAAGGATCATGGCTTCTGTTGCAGCAAGAACTGGGGTGTGGGAGTGGGGTACCAATGTCTGCCAAAAGAAAAAAAGAACAAAATTGGTAGGGAGAGAGAGATCATTTTAAGTTTCTCAGAGGGTACTGTAAACAGCGGACAAAGAAGGAAAAAATGGAACTATAAAACAATACTTGGCAGCCAGATTTGCAAAACAAACATATTTTTGCAAAGTTCTTCCCATCACTGCCACCAACTTTAATAGGCTTTATTTGTCTGAGAGAAAGAAACCCTTTTTAATTGTCAGAGAAAAGGCGATGCTGCTTAGCACACTGATAGAAATTCCTCTTCTGAGCCCTACTTCAACCGCAGGATGCTCTCCATTCACAGTCAGAGAGAGGAATTCCTTCCCCCAGGATGCAAAACCTGTAGCTGGGCTCCATCAGCACCCTTCCCTGGACCAAGAGAGCAGGCTGCTTCTCCTGCGGAGCAAAACGAAATCCAGCAAGTTCTTATTGCCACGGGTCTAATGGCCCATAACTGTCTGACCATGGCATGCTACTGGCAAAGGACACAGCAGGTCTCCACGAGGCACCAGACCTTGATGGATATGACCTGTTGGACCCCAGGGTAATTGGGAAAGCTTAGTCCCCCCATCACAATGGAAATGCAGTGGTTCCTGAGTATCCCTGATCTCCTCACAAGCATCGCAATTAGTTCACTAATAATTTTACTGCCTTATGTCAAACTGGTCAAAACACTTTGAATTGCTTAGAGGCCAATATCTTCTCTTCTGATTTGTCTCAACTCGCTGCTTTAGCTGTACAGCAGCAATAACTTATGCAGGCAACTTCATTTTGTCTGAGAATGAAGTTAAAGCTAGAAGCCTTGAGACATACAAAGAAAAGACTTTAGGTATGGTTAGATACTGAAACCTCTGGTTTATGACTCAGGGCACCAAACAGTCACAGCACTCCCATGTGAAAATATACCAGTAATAATAAAAAAATATCTCAACCTCAGAGTAATTCAGCATGAAATAACCTGGATGGCTCTCTCTCCCCAAGGATGGCTTTTCTTGACTTTTTAAGGTTTCCTTCTACTGCTGTAGAGGCCTAGGTTGTTTTTTGTTTGTTTGTTTGTTTTTTCTGTAGGAAGTGACAGAAGAGGTTAAATGCCCCCTCTATGTCACTGCTGCTCACGAGCTCAGCATATGATTTTTAGTGAATTGCTTTGGAAACAATATAGTGTGGTACAGTCGTCTGAGTACAAGGGCAGGAGCCAGGGCTGGGCTCTGCTCCCAGCTCTGACACTTACTTGCTGTGTGGCCTCAGACAAACTACTTAATGTCTCTGTGTTTCAATTTCCCCTGCCTTTGAAACAGAAATACTATCACTCACTGAAAACCTTTTTTGAGGATTGCTTGATTACAGAGCTAATACAGGGCATTTTGAAAACACTGTATGTCATTCCATAATTATTATTTTCATTACATTATATCTTCCATTGTAATGGCTAAAATATCAGATGTACAGAAATGGATGCTGAAATTGGCAGTTATTGGATAGGAGGAGAGAGTATTACTTTGAAATAAATTAAATTATTTGGGCAAAACAAGACAGTTCACCTACAATCTTTTCTTAAAACTGTTGAAATTGTAACGAAAAGGAGCATCTAATGACATTTTGCAACATATTTCTCTTCCCCCACCCCCTGAAAACATCCTGTGAATGCTCTCTGCAGAGGGCATAGCATCTCTATTCTGCTTTTGATTCAACGGAGCATTTCACCGGGGAAATGAGAATCCAACCAACAACACAGGGCAGAGAGTCAGTCTGTAAACAGAGAAATTTTCTCAGGCTCTGAGGCCCTTTGCTGGTGGCGGCATTCGGGTGCGGCCACTTCTAGTCGGGCTCCTTACTGAGTGATGCACTCTGTCTGCAGCGGGGCGCCTGCTCACTGGAGCGGTGGGAGGTAAGAGGAATTAAGGTAATGCATCAGTGGTTGCCAGTGGAGGAGATGGGGAAAAAAAAAAAAAAAAAAAGGAAAAAAAAAAAAAAAAAGCAAAAGAAATATACTATTTCAATCAAAGTCTGAAATTTGTAGAAGTGGTTTTGGTCTCAATATAGAAAAAATATTTATCCAAGAAACTCCTACTCGGGTGCGAACATCCTACTTCTAGTGGGATTTTGTTTGGCAAAGTGCTGTGAAAGAGTGGAAGCTAATACAGAGCATGTCTATAAACAAATATATTTATTTAGTACAGATTGACACATTCACTAGAGTATTTCAGTGATTACACGTGTAAAACTATTTCCTATAGTGGTTTCCTTTTGTGATTCTGTTAATTTATTCAATCCACCCCATTTTCATGCATTGAATGTTATGAGCCATTTCAGCCACCCAGACTGAAATGCGTGTTTGGAGACTACATGCCTGTTTTTTCATTTCATCATCTACACATAATTATTTGGTGATATTAGGAATTTGAGCTCAAATGGAAGCCAACCAACATTTTAATAGCTTAAAAATCATACAAAATGAAGTCTGCCCTGAGGTTAATGAATGAGAGCCAAATCTTGAGGCTCTTGCTCAGTTTTTACTCCTTATTGAGGCAAAAGTTGAATCAATTGTAGTTGGACTGATTGAAAACAGAAGAACATATATTTGGACCTTTCTCTCAGGTAAAACTGAATAAATTACCTAGGATTAGGCTGCAGAATGGCATCCAATCGATCTTTCACGTGTATTTCTGCAACATGCTGGATAAAAAATCCAAGTTCTCAGGCAGTTTAACCAGTTTAAACAATACTTAAGCATCAGAATAAATTATTATACACTACCAGATTTTATGCGATTTATATTAGAAATAGCCCTGAATCAAAATATGTCTTCTGGTCCCTCCTGAACTTCTGAAGACCAGGATCAAATCCAAACTTAAAAAAAGGTCCATTAAGTATGAAAGCCAAATGCCCTTATCCTTCAAAACAAAGCTCCATCCCTAATTTGAACTTTAATCCAGGCATATATTGATACAGTTATTTGATTTTTGATGACAGGAAGCATTTATAATTTAGATAATTAAAGGTTATTCTTTAATTATATGCAAGATATCCTACTCCTTATTCAAAGAATTCAATATGCCTGTAAAAAATATAAAGCAGAGCAGTTAATTCCTTTGAACAGTTAACACTTCACATGTAATTGGTGATAATCACAGAAAGATGCTCCTCCCTTAAGTAACAACCCATTTTAGTTTTGGCCAGCCATGTCAAAGTAATGACACATTTATCCCATTCAAGCCAGATCTAAGCATGAGGATGTGGAAAAGAAAGTAGTATGAAGAACAGATTTCTTCAGTATATGCAAAGTGAACAAGAGAAGGAAAAAAATTCATAACAGGAATGATCTGGTCATCTGTGAACAGTACCAGATCCCCCGACTTGGTCTGTGTGACAGTGGCCCTGCTCATTATCTCCTGACAGCCTGCAATTAGGATCTCAGCGCTGAAACATGCTGAGCATATGAAGAGCTTGACTGTGGGTGGCTTCATTTGTAAACGAGCAAGTAGGGACACATAAAGAGGGCAGTTTCCTCCGAATCACCACTCATGCTGCAGGAACTGGTCCTGCTGCCCCAGGACCTGAGTTTGTCTCCAGCAGTTCCTAACAGTGGCTACCTGCAGGACAGACAGACTCCTTCACGTATTCAGACAGAGGTCTAATGAGCACTAACAGCACTAATGACACATTGGCCAGCGTGCAAAGACTGCTCAAAGCCTTGCAGACTCTTGAGTAAGGCAGC
This sequence comes from Tyto alba, assembly GCF_018691265.1. Taxonomy (NCBI): domain Eukaryota; kingdom Metazoa; phylum Chordata; class Aves; order Strigiformes; family Tytonidae; genus Tyto; species Tyto alba. The sequence goes on along the minus strand of NW_024881316.1, from coordinate 45,125,867 downwards.
CTCTACAGAAAAGAGTCCCTGTGGCACCTTCAAAGAGCTTCAAAGATCAAATTATGAGCTGTAAGGATGTACCAAGAAACTTGGGATCCCAAGGAAGGCCAGGCTTTTTTTTTTTTTACCTTGTACTTTTTAAATGACATCATATCCACATTCATATGTTGGAAAAGATGGTTCACAAGGCAAGATGGACTTCTAGTCTCTCTAACATGTGGCTCAAGTTATCTATAATCTTTCCAAATGTCTTTCCATCCATCTATTCCTCACCTGCCTAACGCCCTGGCAAAATGGCATATCCCAGAGTTATCACACAGCTGCTGAGAATAGCAGAATTCCAAAATGTCCTTCCCAGAATTGACTGAAAACTCCTTTTGGTCATTTCTGATTGACCAGTCTGTGGAAAAGGCAATAATATTTACTTTGCAAAGAAAATGAAATAAATAGGCGGACTCTGAAATTTCATACTATACTCCCTCTCTGTAGAACCACTTATACACATTACTTGCTATGGCACACTTTACTTAAATGAAATGTATTTTGAAATGCTAAGACAGACCAATGCCATTAACAGTATCTCAGTGGTCTGACCCATCACATCAAACTTTCTCTTCTTCAGTACTGCATCTCATCTTTTTCTTTTGTAGCCAGTTTTACAGAAGACATACATTTATATGCACATCTATAAAACCGATACTTGTCTAAAAACAAACTGGCCAGGGCATGAGATTCTTCTGGCTGATTGCCATTGTTCAGTCATTAAATATAGGCTTATGAATAGGGAGATGGATTACTCGCTTGTAACTCCATCAAGGGCTTTTCATGATATCGCAGCCCATATTTTTTTAATAACATTGAGAAATATTTAAATCCTGTAGGAAAGTTTTTTTCATAAGTACTTCTTTGATGTTAGAACATTTTGATTTGTGTGCATGCTGACACCAGAACAGCTCGATTACTGCATGTTCATTTATCAAAGAGTGCAGGGTTGATCCCGTTCGGATGCGCAATTATTGCATCAAATACATAACATGCGCTAATCATGCTGACAGCAACACCCCACTTCCGATGGTTGGAAATACAAGAACAGTAAATAATTAGTGTAAATGAAGAGTTAGTTAGGTTTCATTAAATGTTATTGTTACCAAAGCAATAAAAGAGTTTATATTAGAAAAAAGCAGAGAGATGGTAGGGGAGTTACTGAGCCCCAAACCTAGAACACATTGCAGTTCCTGGTCTTAAAGATAATGGGACCCAGTGGATCTGGACTTCAGCAGAGAGCATGTTGTCTCAGTCACATTATTTATTGTAATGGTGTAACTCCTTTTTCTTTGTTTCTCCTCTTCCCCCCATCAGAATGGCTGCTGGTAAGATGGGAATGTCAAATCCAGGTTTTTGGTTCTCCAGTAGCTCTGAATTTCCTGGCTTTTGTGGACTGAAATCAGACCCTTAACGTTGCTTATGTGCATTTTGTTTTGGGTAATTGACATTAATTTTTAGGTTGCATCACCGACATCAATCAGCACTGTTCTCAGAGGACTAGAGTTAAGGGGCCACAATAAAAGAGCATGATATTGTTTCTTTTGTTTTATTTTTGGAGCACTTTGACTACTCTATACTTTTCCAGTTGATGTTACATTCTTTTTGTGTGAGACAGTGTGAAACATTACTGTCTGTCTCATTTGAAAGAATACTTTGGTATTATGGTAAACAGCTCTAGACGCTGTGACAGTCAACTCTGGTAAAAATTCAAGTTGATACCTTTTGTCTAGGTAGCACTTTGAAGAAACTATGAAACAGCAATACATTTCTTTAGAGAGAGCTATGTTGCCTGTTACAGATGTTTTCCATATGGTAAGTGGAAGGTCGGCCCCTTCCCCCTCCACTCATCAGTGTTCTCACATCGTAGAAGGCATCTACAAAGACAACACGGCTGTAAGTGATATTGCACAGAAGCCTCCATCAGCACGTACTGTAAATGAACAAGCTGATTTTCATTGTACAGGGCAGGAATATGCACCATTGTAACCCATTTATGGTTGAGGATTTGACTCTTCAGCTTCCTGTTTTACTAGTGTACTGCACAAATACTCTGGGATAAGTGGTCAAGAGAAGCCAGACTAGGCTTCAGATGCTAAAATGATGAAATGGAAAAAATAGATTAAATTAGTAGAGATTACTGCATGTTATCATGCTGCTTCAGCTGGTGGGTTCAACACCTTCTCCCTCAAATCCTTATGGGTGGGAAGAAAAATTCTCTCTCACACAAGATCATGATTTTAAGGGGAGAAGAATTTGAGGAACCTCAATGGGGTTAAGACATATTTTTCAGACATAAGTATATAGTCATATACAGAGAATCACAGGTACACCTTTGTAACAGATAGCCTTTGGGTGAAGAGTTGATCTGTTGCCCCATTTTTTGTGTTGCTCCTATCAATAGATAATAACAGCTATAACTGAAATGTACTTAGAAGCACAGCTGGACTTTTAAGAGAGCAGTGTTGTATTTCCAAATGTTCAGCACTTGTAATGGGAATCATTTCTTCAAAAGATCTTAGAGCTCCAAACCACCATTTTGTCATGCTTACAGTCTGGTTCAAAATAGTTCGTCACCCTATGTGTAGCCAGGATATTTTGTCATTTCATAAATCCTAGTACCTTTTTGGATGCTGGAGCTATTCTGACACTTGAGTCTTGAATTCGGGTGTGACTTTCTAAAATTTCAAGGTGTAATGGAGGCATTTTCTCATCTCAACTTCTCCTTTCCCAAAACACATACTTGTCTTATCTCAAAGACAGTAAACTTCGGAATAAAAAAGAACCCAAACATGGAATTTATCTTAAAAAAAAAAAAAAAATAAATCCTTCTGGCTTATTTCCCTACACTTTTTAGACAAAGCATGGAACCATCTCTGTTAGTCTATATTTAATTTGTAACTGGACCATTATGTTTCTTCATGCTAGCCAATATTTGTAACATATATAGATACTAGTTTGGATATTCTGCTATTAGTTATTATATATTATTGCATAATAGTAATATAATCCCTAACATTTCTACAAAATAAACTCTAATGATGAGATTTTGAGAGCCAATTAGTGACCTTAGCTATTTCACTTATTTCATCAGGAGCTATGTGGCTAAAATTTTAAGTATGCTCAGATAGAAACCTTAATTAATATCTACTCAAACTTTTCTTCTTTCTTCTTTGCTTTTTCATTCTTATTTCCTTCTCAGTTTTCCAAAATGTGCACCACCACTGACTCATTTCTTAGAATCTACAAGATATCCCCCAATAACCTGAAATCTTTCCATTTTCTTTCAACATATTTTTCCTGTTCACTTTTTTCTGTTCCTGATGACAGCTTTTTTTTTTTTCCTAATTCTTGATTACCAACTCTATTCTCTTTAACATTAATTAAATCTTTCATTCTATTTATTTCTGTCTTTGTCCCTCTGTTCAGCTTATCTACCCCTTGCTTGCCAGCCCACTCTCCCATCTTTCCGTAAGTTGTCACTCTCATTCATTTTTATCCAGCATCTCTCCCTGCTGTTTTTCTTTTCAACCTTATTTCTGCAGGTCCTTGTCTCTTACTGATATCACCTCTTCTGTAAAGAAGTGAAGGGTTTCTCTGCCTTGATATAATGCCATCCAAAACTTAATTTAACCTCTCCCAACCAGCTTTTGGCTCTACAACTGTGTTAGAAGTCATTGCAGAAACTATAGAAAACTGTATCTACTGCTTATGACAGGTGTAGAACAGGAGAAAAGTTTTGGCAATACCAAAGGGGGCACTGGGCATGCAAGAGAAATTCAGTGTTTGTGTATAGGAGCAGGAGGATCATAAATGCCAATTTCGAGTAGCCAGCAGTTGGCATCCAGGGCACAGAGCCCTTAAAAGCTTGTAGGAGTTTTCATATTTCCCACAAGCTTAAATTCAATCTTGGATATTAAATATAAATGAAGCATGCAGTTTTCCTTTTTTTGGCTGTAATTATTCAGTTTGCTTAAGGAAGAGGGAGGGAAGAAAAACCAGCACATGTCACCTTCGTGTCAGAGAAGCATGTTTGTGCCTAATCAATTCAAGAAATTGCCCAAAATCATTTAACTTTTGTGGAAATAGTCACCTTGTGAAAGGCTGGGGCTTCTGCCCCAGAAATGGTGGCCCCTAGGTTTACCCTGCTCTGAGACTGGCTGAACTCACAGCCGTCATTTCTAGCAAGCTTCTATTTTTCCTTGATAAATTGGTGTCACTTAATTGCTGTAATATTTCCTCCCTTTGTCTTTAGCTGGGCATGAGTCAACTGAAAATACATGACTAAGTCTCACACAGCTCTTAGCAAATGCAGAGATATTGTGGAGCAGAGTGTGTTTTGGGGTGATATTTATTCCTTAAGGGGAGCTGTTGATGGAGTGATCCTGGCGCTCTGTGGGGGAATGAAATTCATCCATCCCAAAGGAAACAACCCATTTTTGTTATTACATGTAGTACTTATGACAGGTGTTACAGAAGACAAAACCAGGGACAATAAAATGTAAGCATGTCCACACTGCACAATAAAACAACTTGGTCCTGATCTGGAAGAGAATATAGCAAAGACGGCTGCTGATTCAACTTTGGCTTTTGAAGCAACTGGCCAGGGTGCTAAATGGGGTGGCGTTTTTGTCTTGTGGGCAAATTTTAATCAGGCACCAGGCAGAGTCAACCAACTAATTACTCACAGACCACTTGCCCAGTATGAAAAGAGAACAATTTTAAATCCTTGACAGATTGGATTTGAACAAGCAACAGAAGTGAAAGCATCTATTGTCCATTATCCAGTCCAGCCCTGAGACTTCCAATTTCTCTGTTACCATGTAGCCTGTTCAGAGAAGGTTTGTCAAGCAACAGCCTCTCTAAATAAATTGCATCAAAATTCCTTACACTATGCCACATATTCAACTTGTCTTTCCAAAAAGAGCCACATAATAAGTTTCTAACAAGGACACTGGTTATTAAAACACTCTAGATTTTCTAGGTCAAAGAGGTGAAAGGCAAAGTCAAAATAACTGAAATAAAGTATTCTATAAATCATGTGTGTTTACTTACAAATACCAAAAAGTGAGATATGAAGAGACCTGCTGCTATACTAACCAAAATTCCGCTATTTTGAATTGCCATCTTCTTGATGAAAGCAAGATTTAAGGTGCCAGAGTTGGCTTTTGGAAATACTCAAACACTTCAAAACCAAACAGAGCCTAGTAGAAGCTGGATCCTTCTTTCTTTTCCCACTCCTTCCTCCAAAATGTGTAAGACAGACACGGCAAAGAAGTACACTGGTAATGCATGTTGTTCCTTTTTGTACAGTTAAAGGCTAAAATTAGATACCTTTTTTTCACATATATCCTTGCTTAGAGATCTAAACTGAGAGGTGTAAAATTTAATGCATTTACAACAAGGAAATTGCTTAAAATTGCCATCTGTATCTCCTACTTCCTAGAAACATTAAGATCTGAGATTTTTGAAAAGAACATTGCATCATTTCAGTATCTTTTGAGATATGCTTTTTTACGGTACTGCATCTTTTTATTAAGAGATAGGAAGAGAAAACCATATTCTTTAAGCATTTTTCTTCCTTAGGAGACACCCCTTATTTTTCTACTTCTACAAATGTGTTCAAATCCATACTTACTGTGAAGATTATTGTGAAGATTATAGAAGTTTATAAATTTTTCAAGGAATATGCTTTGTCAAGAGAACAGTTAAAAACATCTCTCATTTCCTAATTTTCCAAGTTTTTAGCTGTAATGATGATTTTGCAGTGGTTGAATGAAACTCATTGAGAATGGATGTGTACCTAATAAAATGTTGATTTAAAGAAAAAAAAAAAAAAGTGTCAAATTGAGGGTCTAAAACGGATGCAAAGGAGCTGCAAAATACCATCTAATATGGGGCATGGGCCAGCCCAGTACAAGTGAAACAGTGAAGTGAGAAGGAAGTGGCTAAGAACTGCAGTGGATGTTCTCGTTCAATAAAGACTCGGAGCCGTCTCTGTTGGTGGGCTCCATGGACCCCCAGATGTAATCCTGCCCCCACCCCGCACTTCCTGGCAAGAAAAAAAAAAAAAACAACAAAAAAACAGTTGGGGTGGGCTGTGGTACCACTTGCCTTCCTTCTGGATGAATCCAGAGGAGGAAGGGATCAAGATAAATTATAGGTCCCTGCAAAAGCTCGGTGTGTTTATGATCACGCCATCTGGAAACAGTGATAACTGCACTATTAATGGAGGCGTTACTACAGAAGATCTGCCGTGTCTATTAAAACCAGCCATGCTGTGTGCTGGCTCATGATGCATGTTTGCTCTAATTTCCTCCCTGACATTTCATTCCTAAAGCTGTCAATAACCCGTTAACCTTCCTGGCACTGAAACTCTAAAACAAAGTCCTATTTCAGCTCTGATTTTGCATCTGTATTGTGATAAGCAACACCAAAGGCTAGGTTTACAATATATAGTTGTCCTAATCTAAATCATGCTATAGGTGGTGGGTTTTTTCCCCTGCTTACACCAAGCTCTTTGCATCATAAACCATGATACAATTATGTGATAGCCTACAATTAATTTCTTAATTTGATGGCAAAATAGCAAATGTTATTTACTGGCAACTGACAGCTCAATCTTGCAGTTTTCAATGGCCATAAGTGTCCTGTAATCAGGGGAATTGCTCACATTTATCCAGTTTAAAGCCAGAAGGGAAAATTAGATCATCTAGTCTGACCTCCTGCGTACCACAGACCACAGGATTTCAGCCAGTTGCCCCTATTTTGGGCCAGTAACCAGTTTAACAAAAGCATATTTTCCAGAAATTCATTTGACCTCCATTTGGAGTCATCAAGAACTAGACAATGCAGAACTTTACTTGGTAGTTTGTTCCACTGTTAATTTCATTGTGCCTTATTTCTAACTTGAATTTCTCTGGTATTGCTTTTCTACACAAATACAAGTTATAAGAATAGCAATTATGTTTGTCTCCATAAGAATGCTAACATTAATGTGAAAAGAACATGTCCAATGGATGTTTAGAAGTCTTTTGGCCACATTCACAGAAATATTTAAGAACCTGCTGATCCAGATAAGCCCATTACTGGGTTTACTGAGATGTCCAAGTCAGGTTCAAAAGGATACATCTATGGAAGCATTTTAGTTTGGATCAGGGGTGCAGCTTTGAAACAAATCTCTCATTCATCCCCACTTACTGCACATCAGTTTGCATCATGGCATGATTTCAGAGCACACTAACTGGACTCTTTTTGGATAAAACCAAATCAAAAGATGCACTCCAACCACTAACAGGCATTCAGGCAGTGGGGCCAGACTAGACCTAGTGCTAGAGTGAAAGTAAACCCTAATGAAATTCTCATCATGTGGATATCAGGTCAGCACCAACCATTTGTTTTCTACACATCTGCTCCTATTTGTACTACTTTCAAAGCAGTCACAGCCTAATTTCCCCTGACTTTAAAGAATCTCATGCCAGCAGCAGTAGAGAATAGAAAATCAGATTTGACAAATCATTTCAGGAGAACTGTAATTGGAAGAATTAATTTAGTTGAACAATAGCTGGGTATTAATCCATAATCTGAAGAACAATGGCAGTGATCAGAAGGTAATACAGCAAACAGAGTTCCTTTTTTCAGTGGTGTCCTTACATTTAGGAAATAACAAATATTGTAGACTAATTCAGCTGGCTCACCTTGAAAAGACCAAGTCAGAAACAAAGGGCTTCTAGAACTGCCAGGAAAAGATAAGGGGATACACTGACATGGAAAATGGAAAAAAAAATCTGACCTAATAAATAACATAATTTAAGATTCAGAAAAGGCTATTCCACAAAATTTCAGAGACAATTAGGATAGTTGGTTTAACTACTTGTTTCCAGTCAATGACCTTTAATATACTCTCCAAGGGAAGAAGAACAGGAATACATCTTCAGGACTTTCATGTACTCACCCAGTCCAGAGACATAGGTCAATTAAGCATTTTATACTAAGGAGACTTAAAATGAGACATGCAATTCTACACAAGACCACTTAAGAAAGTTGTTTTTCATGGCTGCCAGACCAGCAGTGCCATTCTCAGAAATAAGTGTTTTTGTGTGGGACAGAAACTACCAAGAAATGAGCAGCAAGAAGATGGCTAGATCAGTAGACACTTCAAAATATTTATTTTTGTTGAGGAAACTTCCTGGAGAGTATAAATGTCAATGCATGGGTGATCACGGCAAACCAAGATTTATTACAGAGATCTTTAGGGAAGTGACTGACACAGCAGAAGTAAAAACTATTTCAGTCTTTGTTCACCACAGTTTTCTCCATCTTTCAAATCATATTTCCTGTAAGTATTAATTTCCAGGAGTTGAAAGGCAGAAGAGATATCAGATTAGCTAGTATGACCTCTTCTATATCACAATTTTGAATTATCCCATCTTTTCAGAACACAATAGTAGCATATAACCTTTTTAAAGGGAAAACCAGTCACTAGAAATTTCAGCATACACTTTCAAGAGAGCACAAACCTCTCTTTAGTGTTTTCATAAAAAAAATAAATGCTCTTCTCTTTTTGCTTCTAATATTTTCAACTTTCCAAGGGATTGATTTATTTTTTATTTCTTTTATTTTGGGATTTCTCCTTTCTGTGATGAAGAACTAAAGTACTGAAATATGACAAAAACAATTAAAGTATTTGTTCCAACTAGGGACAAGTACCAACATGAAACACACAAAAGCTTTGCTCTTAGACTCCCAGCAAAGGTCTGTCAATCTAGAGGTCTGAAATACACTGTAGAAAATAGCAAGCAGAGTTCATGTTGATCTAATAAATGACTTCTGGGAATGTCCAAGGCTAGAAATAGGTGCTAATTTAAAATGAGATTTTAGGGTTTGGACTGTGTGGGAAGGTAACCAATATCTACAAGAACTTTTTAAAAGATAAACTTAGTATTTGAATTTCAGATACAACTGAAGGTAAAAGAAATTTCCAACAAAAGGGGGAATCTGAAAAGAATAACAAGGTGATTTTGAAAACCTTGTAAGGTTCTGAGAAGTCTTTTTCATCTTTGACTCTTTGGCTGGTGATGCTGGATATATGCAAACAGTAATCAGTTCCAGGCCTGCAGTAGCAGTGCTCACTCATAATAGAATAAAATTATAGTTTACATAGGAACTCAGAATTGAGAAAATCTCAGACTATTTGGCAAAGGAAAGTATCAGGAAAGCAGAGGGGTGGAGAGGGAAAGGTTGTAAGGAATAAGAAAAGAAAATTATACTGTTTAGACAAATTACACAATATAGGAGAAAAGAGGGGCAGAAGGACAGCAACAGCAGAAGGATCACAAAGCAAGCTCAAGAATAAATGGACGTGGCACAAGTCAAAGAATTTGACAATGGTTACATTCCAGGGGAACCTGGTCAATATATCATTAGCTGTGGAGAAATGTCCTTGCCATTGCAGTTAGTTTTCACCAGCATATCAACACATTCACTAATGAACTTGCACATGTACATGACAGTCTTCAAAATGAAATTCAATATACCCCTGTCCCCACCGGAAACCTCACCTTCTTACCCAGTCCCTGCTAATGTAACCAACTGGGCCTGGAAATATGCCACATGTGATCATCTTCTGTATTACAGCTTTCTTTGTCAACGATGGAAATGAAACCTCAGGCATGATAATACCAAGAGTTATCACACACCAGCACTGCTATGCCAGCTCAAACCAGTTACATTTTTCCGAGTCTGTGGTGGTTTTGAGTCTTCCTTCTCTTCTTCCCCCTCCTCTGATCAAGGACACACATGGCTACCCAAAAGCAGCAAAGCCTTTCTACCAAAATTACTCTCCTTTAGTAACAAGACCGCAAAAGTTTGAAACACACAACACTCTCTGCCACCACCCTATTCTGGTTGATTGTCTTTTAATAGCTATAATAAAGTTGTGCAAAGGAATAATATTCCACATCCTTGACCTGCTGGTGAAGGGTCTAGAGCACAAGTCTTATGAGGAGCAGCTGAGGAAACTGGGGTTGTTTAGTCTGGAAAAAAAGTGGCCCAGGGAGACCTTGTTGCTTGCTACAACTACCTGAAAGGAGGTTGCAGCGAGGTGGGGGTCAGTCTCTTCTCCCAAGTAACAAGCGATAGGATGAGAGGAAATGGCCTCAAGTTGCACCAAGGGAGGTTTAGATTGGATATTATGAAAAATTTCTTCACTGAAATTGTTGTCAAGCTTTGGAACAGGCTACCCAGGAATGGGGTTGAGTCACCATCCCTGGAGGGTTTTAAAAGGCGTGTAGATGTGGTGCTTAGGGACATGGTTTAGTGGTGGACTTGGCAGTGTTAGGTGAACGGTTGGTTGCAATGATCCTAAAGGTCTTTTCCAACCTAAACGATTCTGTGAGCTTATGAACCTATGACTCTCCCGAGTAGTATATGGACAATCCCAAAGGAAAGCATGCCTTAGCTGAATCTGCTACTTTATGAGTAAAACAGGAAGTTCAGTCCCCTTTTATTGTACCTTTTTGTTTTTGAACAGCTGCCCAAACAGTTCCAAGTTGAGTTGAAGCAAAGTTATTGATGTCAAGAAGCCAAGATCTTTCACCATGGCTTGCTGAATGAGGAAGGAAGAAAACTGTACTCAGCTGTCCTTTGCTTCTCCAGGCTATCTTTGAGCCAAAGAAGCAGGAAGAGGAGAAAGATGAATAAGTGAAAAGGGATAATGTTTATCTTTTAACAAAATCACTATGTTCTGCTCCTAGCTCTCGCAGCCAAGACTTGCTGTTGCATCTTTAAGACAGATAGTCTCTTCTCTGAGAGACGACAGGCTAATTATAGTGCTCCTGCCAGAGGGAACTCACACATGCAAACCATTATGTAAAATATAATTTTTTTCTTTAAGAATGCTCAAGATCATTAGACATGGTTTTTTCAATGCTAGAAAATCAAGCCAAAAATGAAAATAAACAGTTTCAAGTATTTGCAACATAATTCCCTCATGCATTTATGGAAATATAGTAAAAAGCGCCTTAAAAATGTGGTTTGACATTTCATGCTGCTCTGTTTTTCTATTTTTCCAGTTCTCAACATTTGCCCTCTTGTCCTGTATCAATTCAGTTCCACTGCAGCTTAGAAGAAATGATGGTGGTAGTCTTTGTAATTTCTACAGTGCTTTTCAGCCTTGTTTCGACTGATGGGTGATAGAAAGCATCTTAAGGACTTGCCGTAAATGATAGAAATGCTTTATAAATTCTATTTTGTATAAAATAAATGTAAACTCATTATATGCAAACATGATAGAACTGTTCCCCAAGGTAATTACATGTGCAGCATTGCTTCCCTAACCATGTGCTTTGGTAAATTAAGGCTAAAGTGAAGATCTACTTCATTTAACATGGAAATACCATCCTTTTTTCCAAGCTCACTTTCCTTCAGAAGAAGGGTTTTGTTTGATACACTATGACCTTCAAGATCAATCCTCACTTTAAGACAAACATGGAAAAAATTAACCAAGTTTGGCTACAATGATGATGATGTGAAATGGCTTCATTGCTGTTTTAGGAAAAGAGAACTGAACTCCCACCTATCTAAACTAATTGGTATTTAAAAAGTTTTTGTCTATCTTATAAAGCACGGGACTATCGACAAGCTGGTATGGTCTAATAGATTAAGCAAACAACTGCATGCCACAAATTCCTGAGTTTTAATCCAGAGTCTCATGGTGCTCACCTTCTTGTTCCATAAAATCAAGATAATATTTATCCTCTACTTCAGGAGGGTGTTGTGAGAGTGAGTAAATGTTTGGACAGCTCTTCAAAAGGTCAGGTCCTAACCAGGCATCTGTATTTTACTGAAGCAAACTGTTTCCTCAGATTCCCATGATATGATCATGGCCTCTTTCTCCAGAGCCTCTCAGATCAGTTCATAATAACCATCCACATGCACAGTTAGGCATCAAATTATCTCCTACCACAGGAATAATTCAGAAAACTTAAGTGCTAAGAAACTTTTAATTTATTACTGATCTTAAGCCAGAAGCATGACACCTCTGCCAGTCAATTTTAAAATTGTCATTTAACGTCTGAATTGCATAAAAACATAAAGTGGGAAAGTAATTAATTTTATAGAAAATGTTTTAAGAACCACTTCCCTCTAGATACTGCAGCAATTGATGCTCTATAAAGGTTTAAAAGAATAGCTTTGAAATCCCATGCTTTATTAGATGGGCAATTCCAGAGACTTGACACACTGTATAATCCCATCAGTGGTTAGTTCTCAACAAACAAGTCACACATATGGAAAAAAGACTCTAGACCAAGGCAGGAGGCAAAAAGAGGTTAAAGCAGTTACAACCAGGTTTTTCCTCAGTTTTAACTCATATGTGATGACATAAAAACCAGAAAAAAACAGCTCCAACTTGAAAATGATTTAAATTTGCCAGCTCCAGCCATTTCTGGAAGCACGCCAGCCTTAATTTGGATTTAGGCTTCTCAAAGTTTGCACAGCTCTAACTTTAACCTGCAGCAGCCTAAAAAGTAGACCTGGTTAAGAGATACAAAAAATATTCCACGTAATTCAACACAAGTGACAGTCTGTTCTCTCCAGGTACCCGAGTGCAGGATCAAAATGTTTTACTTGCTTCGTTCCAGGAGAGGGTGGTGCCGTGTCTTTATGAGCAAAGTTGTCCACCTTAGAAATGCCTTCTGTACTGATCTAACACTGCATAAGGATAATGCTCACAAGAGGGAATAGGACTTGTTTTCCAGGAGGGAATATTTTCAGAGTCGAGCTTGTAATTTGTATTTGCAAATCTCCAAATTCAACAATTTCTCAGCCTCTATAAACTTGCAGATGGAAAGATCCTGTATTTGGAATAAATAATGTCTAAGCTTCACCTTCATTACAGGGCATTTTCTGTCAGAAGAGTGCTATATCCTGACTCCTGGAATACACAGAAGCCCTTTGTAGTAAAGCTATCGCACCAGGCTGTTCCAAGTGTGCAGTTAAGGAGGGTAGCATTAATAGTACCATAGAATAGTTTGGAAAAGAAAAAAAAAAAAAAAAGAAAATATCCCAACAAGAATCACTGATCCTGCCTGAAATTCAAGGGTATTTTTCATGGGTATTCAAGGGTATTTTTTATTTTAATGCATAGAAATGAACTTTGGTACTTATTAAAAAAAAAAAAATCACAACATTGAAACATAAGTACATTTATCTTTTTACTATTTTTCCAGCCCTTTTCCCAAAATCTGCTGGTTATTAAAACATCACTGTGTAAATAAAAAAGGTTCTGCTTTATAACTTGCCTTCTCTTTTCCCTGCTTATACACACAATGTGATCAGTGTTTGGTAGATTACATTCATTCTCATAGCAGCAGGCTTTGATGTCACACAGCAAGTGCTATGACTTCATTATATGTATACAGAACACAGAAGGATTGTGTGAAAACATTACCAGTCTACACAATAGATTTCCAGTGCCTGAATCAAAAACAAACAGAGCCTTTGGAGCAGGTCTCTGACCATCAGGAACATATAGCAAATATACAGACCACATTGAGGTACACAAGAATACCATTTCCAACTATACAGTGTTTGATCAGAGGATCTCAAAGCATGGTTTGACATCAATCCTCCCAATGGTACTAGAGAAAATAAAAGATATTCCTACAGGAAAGCAAAATGGAAAAAATTATTTCTTTGTATTCTACTTGTCAACAGCAAGTTGACAGCATCATCATCATCAATAACTGTAGTTCATACAACCCTGAGCTAAGCAGTAGTGATATCTGCAGGGCAACATTATGTAAGGCTGAAGCCTACAAAATGAGAGACTATGATATTCTTATTATCACTATTATTAATAAGCATCATATAAAAAGATGTATCAGATACTGTATGCTGTTGAAGGGGATCTAACATGACAGAGTTGTGCAGTTGTTAAAGATGACTGCATTTTCTACACTTTAATAGTTAAGAATGACTTATTCATAAAATACAATTGACCACATAAAGTTACTGAGTGGAAGTGACCTTTTTTTGTAGATCAAACAGCATGTGGTAACACCATCAGGACTGCACATGTGGCTGCTCTGAGGGCCAGGGTTTAAGACTCCAGCTTTAGAGCAGCCAACGACACTAAGACTTGACCTCAAGTTAGAACAGTCTCAGGGAATATTCCTGGACTCTCAAAAAACCCCTTTACACTTAAATTGTTCAACTAGCCCCAGGAATGCTTTTGGCACAGGGCAACTACCATTCCCCAATGCCGGGACACAGCTCAGAGGTATGCAGGGGCCAGAAACAATTTTCAGGAGGTGATTTGGAGGCAGCTACACTATTTTGGAGGGTAAGAAAATTGAATAATATGGACATGGGCCATTCCATGCTTTTTATCCTCAGTGTCAGAGAGCACAGACACAGCTAATTTCCCAGTACAGACACAGCTTTATGCAGTTAACTCCCTAGGCTCCTCTGAAAACCTCAGCTCAGATAGCTGTAAAAGTGTCCTAATTGAGTAGTGCATAATTGCAGTGCAAGCAAGCATACTCTCTAACTTAAAAGCTATTATTTTAATATCCACACAAGAAATATGCTCTGTTGAGGCAGTTGAATATGAGGCAAAACAGGTATCTTTGTGTTGCCATGTAGGCAATGTTTATATGCTGATAATGTCTTGTTTCACTAACAAGGGGAAAAAAAATAGACTTCACTTTCAGAAAAGCTAACTGCTTTATCTGACACAGCCTCCCAGAAAAGCAGTGTCCTTGTGCATTGGAATGGGCATCCTGCCAGCCTGAGCTAAATTGCCTACAAGGAAGAAGACATAATATTACAGTTAATATTGGAAAATATTGTAATTTGCTTTTTGCTTGCAATTTTATCTGACAAAAACAAGGTGGTTGGGGAAAACGAAACAACATAAGGTGTGCCTGGCTGCCATTAATTCCTTAACCCTATCTAGGGGGGGATGCTTTGTTTGATACAGAGCAAACTATCATAGGGCTGATAAAGACAGGATCAATTAGGCTGAGAAATCTGTTCATCAGGATGAGAGAGAGAACAGGCCAGGATGGCAGAGTTTAGAGTGGATGAATATCAGAAAAAGGTAGAGAGAAGGTAAAGAGGGATCTCTTATTTCATCTCTCATGTTAGAGAGGATGGTAAAATAAATAAATAATTATATTTAAGCCTATCACTGAGACAGGTTAATAAAGGTATTTACATGAGCACTTGGATCAGATATAGTTCTGTTATAGGAAAACCTCTTCCTGGGAAGTGTAACTTAGAGAAACATCATAAGGATTTTGCTAGTGTTTTAGTCATTATTTATTCTTCCTCCCATTTTCTCTGTTTAGTTTTGATGTTATTTGTGACATTCTTTACACTTCATTGCTATAATTATCCCATATTTGAGTGTTTTAAAGCATATGGGGCACTTCAGGGATCCAATGCAGAGCCCAAATAACCAAAGCCAAATAGAAGAGAAAAAAGAGAAAGGTCAAAGATGACGGTAAAGAGATCATTAAATGCAAAAGCAAATGACACTGCAAACCAGCAAGGACTTTCTGGATCTGTTCTGGATGGTTAGGTAAATTCCCTCTTCTGCTTGTGGAAGAGCGTATTGAACTTCCCCATATTTAAATTTATTTAAAAAAAAACCCAAAACATTCACATCACATTACCTGGTTAAATTGTATATTTTGGGTATAAGTGTAATGTACTGAATATTTTGGTTTAAGCTGTAATTCGCAACAGGCAGTGCATTTCTGGACGATTATAACATGTCTCTGGTAGTGTTTTAAGGCATGAAGCCAAAAGGCTGGATGACTTAAACTACCCGAGATGTGCAATAATCCCCCGGAAATGCTCTGGATTGTCTTACAGCTATTATACAATGTGATATTTATATTATGCATATAAATAAGAACAGTTATGGCTGTGTATTTAGTAAGCCTTATTCACATCAGTACAGCCCATTAGCAGCAAACCTAAATGTTAAATTCTGTCAGAAGTTTCTTTCAGCTTAACAGCTGCCACCTCTACAACTCTCAATCACCTTCACCAATACACATAAAGGTGGCTTCATGATCAAAACTAATGAGTACACTTGCAGCCTACTTGTCCTGGTTTATTTAGCTGCTTTGGATACAGTCAGTTGTATATCCTTAAAACCACAGCTTCCTTTACCAGTCATGACTTTATCCTCTCCCCACTCAACTTCCACTTCTCGTCATCTCTTTAAGATCTCTATTTAAGACACTTACTTCTTCAGTCCTTTTCTCTGGGGCCTACAGTAATTCAGCCACCTTTTATTTATCTTCTGTTTTATTTTTAGGTAATTCCTGTGCTGGCTTGAGCTAATGACATGTGCACCAAGAGAGCCTTTGGACTGCTCTCATCTACTCTGTCTGAGCCTGCCTCTCCATCATTGTCTTCAGCAGCTCCAATTAAATATTTCTCATTTTAAACCACTTCACACACCTAAAACAAGACTTGCATTCATATACTGCTTAGCTCAATGAGGTTTCAAGTCAAGTTG
Source organism: Tyto alba (assembly GCF_018691265.1). Classification (NCBI taxonomy): domain Eukaryota; kingdom Metazoa; phylum Chordata; class Aves; order Strigiformes; family Tytonidae; genus Tyto; species Tyto alba. Next base: position 45,109,297 of record NW_024881316.1, on the reverse strand, counting down.
GAGTGTGATTTTAACAAACACAACAAAAAATGACAGAAATCTCCAACAGTATCATGACTTTTCAAATCCATCCATTACTTTAAACTTCTGGGTGCTATTTTTATCTATATTTAGGTATTTGCCTTGCACGTAAATACTTGTCTATTCATAACACTGAATCTGATTTCTATTAAGCACACATCTAAACTGCAGTTATTTTTTATTTAATTCTTGACACATAACTTGTTTAAAGGGATAGAATGTAGTAACATTGCATAGAACTGCTGCTGCTGTTAAAGAAAACTTTTAAAAAACTTTTAAAATTCGTACAATAGACTTGGAAACATAAAGTATTCTATCTATGTAGAGTTCTCAAATACTTATTATTAACATGAGATGGAAAATTCCAACAGAAAAATCAACTTCTCCTATTTTCTTGTTGAAAAAAATATCAACATTTGCATCAAATGATAAATTATTACTCGCTTCCTTTAAATATCAAGCTGGTTGTCAACAAATCAGTCTGTTAACTGAAACTCCTGTAACTGTAATTCCCTTTTTTTCAATGACTGCAAAGTTCAGTAACCAATAGTCTTAAAGAGTGACTTGACATACAATCAACCCTCCCAACTTACTGCAACTTAAAGACATGAGTTCTCAGTATCAAAACAAGACTGCACAGATCTCCTTTTACAAACAGGAAGAATTTGGTTCCCAAAGTATAACTGCTCTGAATTTACACACCTTACAAACCGGTAAGTGAACAGTGCAGCAAAGCATACATCTTTCATTCGTGTGTAGGATGACAAAAACATTACATTTATAAAGTCTGAGGGTATAAAGAGAATGCAGAGAACCATCCCCGTGGCCTTCTTAGACCACACAATAGTATATTTAAGTTGAGGCACTGGACTGCATCCTCTGCAAGTGCATCCTACAACACTTAGCTACTCCCAAATATTGTTTTTTAAAACATATGTAACATTTAAATTAGCCGCATCAGTACCCTCCTATAACATGAGCCAACTGGTACAGCTGCAGCCATCTGGGTCCCTGTTGATCAAGAGCACGTGGGTGGCCCTACAGCCTGGTCCAGTTTAGCACACTCAACATTGCACAATTTGGGGGTGTGTTTCCAGATGAGCTGACGTGACTTCTCAGGAGAAGCAACACACCTTACAGTTCAGAAAATGCTATTTTCAGCATTCTCCTCTGACAGTCCTAGGATTGGTACTAGTAATGTGTAGAGACTCAAAATTAATCTGGCTGCACAGCAGAGAAAAATTACTTTCAGGCAGAATCTTGATTTTATTATTATTAGTAGTATTAGTACTATTATTATTATTGTTATTAATATTAATATCAATATAATTCCTCCCACTTTTCTGGGGAAGACAGATGGAAACATATACTTTATTAATGAAGCCTGGGCCTAGAAAATTGTACAACTAGGTATTAATTAGTTTGGTTTAGAAAGAAGCAACAAGCAGATAACCAAACTGGTTCTGAAATATTTAATCCCAAAAATGTATCTCAAAAAATAACCTTGAAGCCATAAAACAAGTGTTTACCAAGTCTTGTTCCACTTTGTTATGAACACTTTGACTCAGTGCTAAATTAAGAAATAGCCTCAACAAGGAGCAGGCCATAAGATACATTATCAGGTTGTAATGAAGCAACAGGCATATCTAGCCACAAGGAGCAACAACCTCTTATGAAACTCACTCAGAAAAACACGTCTCAAGTTTTTAGTTTTGTAAAGGCTTAGCTCTGACTGATCTTTTCTGAAGCACAAAGTCCTGGCATAAGGACTGACTAAACTCTTTGCTGACCATGGATTCCTGGTAACACAACCATGGTGTATTTTATGCTGACTTTATAGAATCTACTGCATTAATGTGAATTACATCCAGGACACTCCAGTCAGTCACCTATTTGCAAAGCTTGAAAAGTAGAAAATGACAGCAAATTTAGACTTTTGCATATTGGCCTGAATTTCAGACTTCATAAAAATCCACAGTTCTGAAAAGGGAGGATCATCTTAACTACATTTTGAGACCAGATGATGACAGACTAGCTGAGCTTCCGGTGAAGTCCTATCAACACTTTGGTGGTTGGCAGCACAGCTACTGTGATCAATTAGGTTAATTAAAACTATATGGCATGTAGACTTCATGCGCAATTCCTAACATGGTTAGAAGGGAGGCAAATGTGTTACAGCATGATTTTAACTGTAATGGGTACATCTATAAAGCCTTTTGAATGCAGGTCTTGAATACGGAGAATGATGAGAAGACAGAAAACTTGAATTTACACACTCTTAACAACACTGCAATTCACAGATACATTGAGGTTGGAAGGCACCTCTAGAGACTGTTTAGTCCAACCCCCTGCTCAAATCAGGATCACCTAGGGCAGGTTGCTTAGGGATGTGTGCACTTGGGTTTGAAATATCTCCAAGGATAGAGATGCCATAGCCCCTCTGGGCAGCCTGTTCCCATGTTTGATCACCCTCACAATGAAAAAGTTGTGTTTTTTTTTTTTTAAGTGCAATTGCCTGAATTTCAATCTGTGCCCATTGCCTCTTGTAGTTTCACAAGGAACCATTGAAAAAAGTCTGGCTCTGTCTTCTTCACTCCCCCTTAATCAAGTATTTATACACCTTGATAAAGTTCCCCTAAGGCTTCTCTTCTCCAGGCTGAACTGTCCCAGCTCTCTCAGTCTCTCTTGATATGAGAGATGCTCCAGTCCCCTAATCATCTTAGTGGCCGTTCACTGGACTTGCTCCAGTACGTCCATGTCTATCCTGTACTGGGAAGCCCAGATGGGTCTGATCAGTGCTGAGCAGAGGGAAAGGATCCTCTCCCCCCAACTGCTGGTAATGCTCTGCCTAATTCAGCCCCAGGTGCCGTTGGCCACCTTTGCCACAAGGACAAACTGCAGGTACATGGTCAACTTGGTGTCCACCAGGACCCCACAAGCCCTTTTTTGCAAAGATCCTTTTTCAGATGCCTCCCTGTGGAAAGACCCCACATGACATGCAACAAGAGTCCAACATAAGTTGGAAACCTGAATATAAGCCACCCTGAGGACATTATCATGCCACACCAACTAGATGTCTCTAGCCCAAACAAATAAGTGAATGGAACATGGGTAAGAGAGGGAATCATGCTGCAGACTTTTTTCTAACAAACTGTATTTGTCAACATAAACACAGCCACGACACGATCAATATTTGCTGGCCAGTAAGAAAAGGTAGCAAACTTTCTAATCCTCACAGAAAAAAGAAGATGGAAAATTATCAGCATAAGAATTAGGCCAAAAGCAAAACTCTGGGCCAGATATCTCTGAACTTGTGGAATCTTCAGATGAAGAAGTCAGTGAAGCAGCATGACTCACATATCACCCAGACTAAAGCTTAAAACCAACTGCTCAAGGATTTGAAAAAAGAAAAATTTCATAGGCAGAGCCAAGCTTGCAGTGCATCAAATGGAAAATTCCTCTGAATATGGAGGAATTCAGGTTCCACAGTTCAGCACTTCCTGCAAATAGAAAGCTTAAATGTGAGATCTGCAATGATCTCAAATACTCAGTGTTATATGAAATCATACACACTGAGACCAGACCTAGCAAGAGGTAAGTCTTCCACCACGTCAGAATCAAGATTGTTTGTATTTTATTTTGATCTTGGTAAGACACACCAAATATGAAGCTACAAATGTTAGAGATTAACTTGTTTTTTCCTGGTTCAAGGATGAGTTTTCACACTGCTGATATTAAAAGAATCTATTACTAATTTATCTTCATTTAAATTACTGCTTTATGACATTTATAATTATTTATTTTAATGCTGCAGTGTTGAGCCCACACTCACAGCCCATGACCCTACTTTCTAAGTACAAGAGGAATATTAAAGAATAGAAAACTTCTTCCTCAGATGTTAACAATCTTCATGTAAAGGCAAAAGGTATACACAGAAAAAAAAAAAAAAGGCAATGCAAAGAAAAATTGTTCACTCGTATGACCAGTATTAGTACATTGACAACCTAATTACTGACAAGATTTTTGTAAGCATTGTGGAAAAAAAGATGTCTTTTGAAGGAAGTATTTGAAGGACAGTAAGATAGTTTTATATAATAGAATGTCACAAAAATCCTCTTTCCCCTTCAAAACAAAATAATTCTATACATAGATTTTCCCATATACATAAATTAGTAAGGAAGTGTATGTGTGGGGGTTGGAAACAGGCCCCTATTAATTTGTTGCACTCACAAAATTTGGCATATACACACACTTATTTTTATGAAAATTAAAGGCTTTTATCATTGGAGACATGAAGTATTATGTTCAGAAAGTACATCTTTGACAACTGGGCTATTCTTCTCAAATTATGGAGAAATATGAAAATTCTTCTGGCTGTACCATTTCCTAAAGCAGTCATGGTCACCATGCTACCTGCAACAAGCAGGTGATTGAATTCTTCCTCCTCCTCCACCAGAATCCATCCCAGCTGGTTAGCATGGAAAACAGAATGAAGTGTAAACTAAGAGATCATCTTGTTACCTCTCCTGGTGCAGGAACACCTACTATTTTTCAGAAATGTAGCATACAGTTGCTGATGTGATGGAATTCAATGTTGTTTATATACACATTTTAGTTCTACTTGCTCAATTTATGTAAGAGAAGATTTTGGCAAATACAGAGTAAAAATACATGTATGTGCTCAGTATATTTTGCATATACATCTATTCATAAAAAAAATAATCCATGATATTAGAAAATAATACTGAGCCAAAATGTTAATGTAGACTCTTCCACATGCCAAAAAACTTGTGTGGGTATATGCATAAAGAATGTACATATTCAGAGACACTGACATCTTGTAATGCAATATGTTTCTGTTATACACACACCAGACTTCCTAACAGCTGCATATTTTAATATACATAAAACCATACTTGAAAAATAATAAAATGTATTAGTTTTCCACATTAGGCATTTATGGCCTAATTTAGGAGAGTATTACATCTTTATAACTTTTAAAAGACCCATTTTGATAAAACATCCCCATAAACAGACTGAGAAAATCAGGGTAACAAGCATCTGTTGCTGCGTTGTTTTCTTAATGGGGTAATAAAATAATAACACATTTTTATAACTTTTCACAACAATATAAAGTATTAAAATTGAAACTGATATTGAAAAATGTTCTCATGGTCCATTTTATTTTATTTTTCCACTATGTAAAGTTACAGTATTTACCAGATTAATATTAATATATCTTAATTATGTTGACACAATGGAAATTTGCCAAAGACATTCAAAGAATGGAAATAACTTGTTATTTCCACTACTCTAATTAACATGGTGTATTTAGGCCATTTTATTCAGAATATAAGAGTAATAGGAATATTTATAAGAATGTAAAGAGATAATGCATATAGAAATGATGACCCAGATTTTCAGAGGGTTTGAAGTGTTATTCCATTGACATTTAAGAGCAATGATGATTATTTTCCAAGCCACCTGTCCTAATAATGAATTATCAAATTTCTATTCCTAAAAACAAATGTCACAATTACATAAAAAATACCTTCTTCCCAAAAACTTGTTACATAGTTGTGATGTTTCTTTTTTCAGAAAAAAAGATCACAAGAAAAGAAAACATAACTAATGAAAAAGTATTGAAAATTTTAACTCTGAAGCAAAATTGTTATATTTAGAAAGGCAAATTACCACAAATTTTGTAAATTATTTCAGGAATTCAGATTGGGTAAGATCCTGACCTTCATTCAAAGTGGATTTTCACATTTACAGTTTACCAAAGCAACAGCAAAGTATGATTCATATCTCTGAGGGATAGAAAGGACCATCTAATCTGACTTTGCTGCATAACACAACCCACACAATTTTCTTGAATTGGCTCTACAGATCCAGTAACTTTGGTTGACCTTGACCATAGATTTTACAGAAGCATCTTGATTTTAAAATTTCCAGTCATGGACAGTCTGTCACAATCATTGGTTAAGGTATTTCAGCACTTAGTCATGTTGTTAAAAATATATATGGCTTATTTCTAGTTTGAATTTGTCTAGCTTAAATGTCAGGCTGCATACTAGGACTCCTTTCACCTAACCTAGACTTCTGCAATGTCAATATCATCCTGTCAAGGTACGGAAGAAGGCACTTCCACAGCATGGTTCATCTGATCCCTCTTAAACATATAACTTAGAGATAAATTACAGCACAGAAATGCTTATTTCTCTCAATTGACTATGAAGGAAATCTAGTCGTTGTGCACAGTCACAGATGTTTGCATCTAGCCAGGTGAATCCCACACTGAATATCCTTGTAACTTTGAATGCTAAGACTGAGTAAAACATGAGATTTTTCTTCTTCAGTGGGTCCTTAAAGACTGACCACACAACAATTTCTTCAGTTTGATAAACTCCACAGATAAAGCACTGTGTGTATCTCCATGCTGAGATTTTCTAGTCTTTCACAATTTCTCCTAGATCTTTGAGTACTCTCCAATTGTTGAGGTTTTTACTAAAACACGAACACCCAAACTAGAACAATATTTTAACTGTGCTTGCCCTGGTCCAGCAGAAAACTTCTATTTCCTATTCCCCTGCTTGCCTGCCCAAGGGCTGCCTCAACCCCTTCAGCTGCAGCACTGTATTGGCCCCATCACACTCAACTGATTCCTCAGAATTCCAGGATACTATTCAAAATCACTACTTTGCAAGATACAGTCCCAAAGCCTGTAAATGTTGCCCCTATTCTTAATTCACAGATTAAATACTTAACATCTGGCTCTTCTGGAATGAAACTAGTTTGCTTACACTTCATTTATCAAATGGTAATTCAGCAACTCCCTGTCACTAACTTGTCCTCTTCATTACTTTATAATCCCCAATTAACATTTTTCCCAAAATATCTGACAAGGAAACTAGGCCCTAAACAGATTACATTTGAAGAACTGGAAAGTCTAAGAGTTTGCAATACTAATTTTCCAAACCTTCAACACTCACTATGAATGAAGAGCTCCAGTCATTCTGCCTATATCTATATTATAAAATACAGCAGCATCAGGGACTTCTTGGACCAATCAGCAAAGCTTTATTGCCTTTTCTGCACTTGACTTCAGATTTCTTCTGCACCCTGTCAAAGTGTCCAAAGGTCCTAAACCAGAATATTATTCTGTGTGTTTGCTTCAGTTCAAAGTATCTATAAAGATGCTGGGGCTACCCTACCAGAATCACATCTTTCTATAAAGAAATGTAGGGTATGTGTTGAATTCATTTGATACATGGCTTAAAAATACATGATGGTGTTTGCATGTGCAAGGCTTCCTGGCATAGTGTTAAAGAAGTACAGAGATGAGGATATCCAAACCTGGATAGCCTGGGTTTATCCCTCTGGGAAAAGTTTCTCTGACTTGATATTACAGTCTCAGTTATAATGGTGAAAGTCAGAACTTCCTGTTATCTAGTGCTATTGTTCGAGTATATGTTGATAAGTACTAACGCCTAAAGGCTGTTGCTGACTACAGGCAACTGAACATTGCCACATCAGCTTAAAGTGAAATATGCCTCTTTTTTTTGAAAAAAAAAAAAAAAAAAAAAATTATTAGAAACCTTGAATCCACGATTTCTTAAAAAGAAAGTTTATGAAGTTGGGAATGAATTCTTTCCATGAAAAAATAAGAAATATAAGGGGTTGCTTCAGCAACCTAAAGGAAATTGTGCTTTGAGGAATTGGGAAGAGTGTAATAAATTAGGGGAAGCAAATAATACTACGCATTGTGACCTTTGCTCACAAACATGGCAGTAAGTGTTTCTTACCCAATAATACAACCGATAAAGATTCTTGGCTGAATAACTCAGGGCTAGCTAGCTTTTCAGGCCCCTCTGAGAGCTGCCATGTCAAGCTGCCAGCTCAGGCTGAACATGGATAAACTGGAATTCCTCATCTCCCACCTATTCCAAATCCTCCATCTCTGTTCATCAAGAACCTCGTGACCACCACCACCACCATCAAGGTGTATAACATGGATGTCGTCTCTGATACTGGATGCTTTCTATGTTCACACCCAGATTGCAGCAATATTTTATATTTTTCTTTCCAGATAATAATCTTAGTGGCACATAACTGCTTTCCTTACCCTTCATCCAGATTCTGATCTTCCCATGAGGAAGTTATGGAAACACTTATGAATCTAGCTTTGAAAAAAACCCAACATTCTCTTGTTTGTACCAAGTCATAAGGCTCCTGCCAAGCTCATTACTCCTGCCCATCATTTTGAATCTTCCCCTCAGCTGTATGTATTAGAATGTACTTTTTATTTTCCTACATGATGTATCCTCCTCCTGTGCAGCAGCACAACTACCATCAAATGTCAGATTCCAACCTGGGTCAGTGCATTTGCCACTCTTTGCTGAGCACACACCAAATGTCCAAGCCAGCACATTTTCTGCATCATTTTTGGTAGGAACAAGCAACCAGCAGACCGATTTAAGCACCCACTGTCACTGAATTCTTAAAACTTTTCCGTGCTGTGACTCCTATGGAAAAAAAATCTCATACTAATTGGATAATTTATATATTGAGACCACTTCCTCGCAAGCTAAACAACACTATCTCACTTTTATACTCCTACTTATCTTATGAAATCTTGTCATTTGTCCTCTCTATATATTGAAAAACCTCTTGAGCCATCATTAATTTCTGTTCTGCATTTTTGTATTAACAAATAATATACAAATACAGAGTACTCCTGGATCTTGACTAATGTTCTTACATGGAAAAGCATTAGTAATAAGATATTTTCCCCCTTTTTTAAAGTTAAATGACAATTTACTTCTGTTATGGAAGTTGAGAGTGTAGAATAAATCCTACTTTCAGGAAATATCATTATGCACTTTTAAAAAAAACAAAATAAAACCAGTATTCTTTTGCATATTTCAGGCTAAGCATTCAAAGTGTCTAATCAGTTTTAATAATTTGGAACTAGTTATAAATTTATGTCTCAAAACTAATATTCCTTGATCACATGAATGGCTTTCAACATGTTTTAAAGACCTGTGATTAATAGCTTTTTATCAATTTGTTGAGCCATCCAGTTTCTCTCTTTTGTACATAGTTACCTCTTTTTATCACCTAAGTATTACCATAGTAAATTATGGACAAAGATGGACTTCATCTGCCTAGTAAGTTATTAAATCCCAAGCTTCCTAAAGTGGCAACAAACATATACCTTTCTTTGTATGATATGCTTCTTTTTTAAAAAAACCTCCATGCACAATGGTGAGATTGTTTAAACTTTCTTGTTAACAGATGCAGAAAAAGCTGTATGCTTTTTCTCAGAAGCACCTAATCTACACTCTGAATCTACACTATATCTTCTGATGGTAATTTAAGTATTGTATCTAAACACCAATTAGACCTACAGGTCTTCTTGATGATATATATTAACAATTTGTCCTCCTTCTTGCAAGAAAAAAAATACCCAAACCCTTCACCACCAACAAAATTAACCTACTGAAATTAATATGTCTCACTTCCAGGCCGTTAGTATTGCAATAATTCTGCATGGAGGCTGCTTGCTTCCAGCAGTTTTATCACCTTCTGCAGTAAAACTAACACATGTAGATCTCTAGAGAGTCTTATTTTTTTTTCCTGTTGTCTCAATTCTTTACCATCAAAAATGACAATCCTGTCAGCACATCACCACATTTAAAGACCAGCCTGTGCCAGTACGCAGCCTGAAATGTTGCATTACTACAATTTCTCCAGGCTGGATACCAGCCTTTTCCTCACCTACCTAACCTGCCAGTTTTAGAAACACTATGCAAACATTTATTGTGTTATTTTTTCTTATTTTTATTCTTATTCTTTACTATTACTATTATTATTATTTCTTATTATTATTCTCCTAGCATTATTGGAATTTAAATTATGTTAAACTAGAGGCATATAATTCTTAGGGAGAGCTCTTAGCTGTGGAATCCATTCTGAATTGTTAAAACAGAACAGGATGTTTTTTAACCACCCAGGTATATTCCAGGTTTCATAGTCATTCAGCAATTGAAGCCTAAAGGAAACCACCTATTTGACAGATGTTCTCAGGGCTTTTCAGAATAGCTCAGGACCTTTATGAAAGACCAATACATTACATTTTTATCCATGTGCATATTAGCTAATATAAATACTTAGAGACACAGAAGAGTGTCTCACCAAGGAAAAATCCCTCCTCATATCCTCTCTCCGGTAACTAAGTGATATGGAGGAAAGGGTATAACTTCTATCGATAAATAACTAAAGGACTTAATCACTGAGAAGGGAACTGAATTGTCCAGGGTCATATAAGTAGGAATAGGAAGCTCTTGGCTTTAAAGCAAGAAAACTGTCCTGATTGTGAGATTTTGTCACTATAGAATAGTACATGCAATAGATGTACTTGAAAGCCCTGGTTGAAGCTTAATTGTAAACTGGACATCACAGTCACAAATATAAATACAGTAGTACACAGCACTAAAAAGATGACTCGTACCTGATTAATTTGTTTTATTTTCTAGAGTCTGATACTCCTTTCAAGAATTTCCCTTAATTTTGTGATTTTCCTCTAGTTCTGCTAACAACACAATACTGACCCAGTGCTGTATCTTATTTAAGTCCTTTAAGTATCTTCCAAAATTTTCCAGTGAGGCAAATATTACAGGGCCAGAAAAATGATCCGATCTTAATTTCATCCCATTTTATGCCTATTGCTAGTACTTTATAAGGACCCTTATCTTTCGTCTCTTATTCTGACACCTACCTTTACAACACACACAGATACATACTTTGCACTTTCGCAGCTGAACAGTTTCCATGCTTATTTTCAGAAATGGAACACAGAAAAAATAACCGAATCTCAAATTTCAGTCCACCTCTTTCTTAAACTATTCTCTCACTCCATTAAATATATTTTTGAAACATTCTACCTTTCATCCCAGCAACAGAAATGCCAGGTTCTTGTCTTTATCAAATCTACTACGGGTACCCTTAAGGTCACCATCACTGACAAAAGAACTACCCTAAATTCAATGTCCACAGAAATCAAAATAACAGGAAGAATCACTTTATGTACAAATAAAAAATATTAAAGATTTTCATATGTCAAAGACTATTTTCATAGTTTTGTTTACTAATATACATTTAGATATAGATATATTTTAAACTATAAATATGTTTCTCTGCATCTTTGTTTACATCTCTGAAAATCCTTTCCTCCTTCAAGCATCCTCTTCCATTTTTTTCTCCTATGTGCAATAAATTATAAAAAAAAAATAATGTTGAAACTACAGAAGAATCAAAACATATATTACTAATAATACTGAAAGCCTCAGTTTAGCATGTGCTTTTGTCAGACTGAAGGTATAGTTTAAAAATTAAGCAGATGATTGCTCTGCTGAACTGAGGTTTACACAACCTTGAAGTTAAAGTCAGAAAGCTGGAATAAACCAAAACCTCAAGGAAGGGAAGAAACACAGAAACCCCAAACTGAAATTCATAAAATGTGTTCAGTTGCCTCTAGCCTGGTGTTCTGCTAGAGAAATATTTGCAAGCATTATGAAGTGTGCAGTTGGGCTCCCTGAAATGGGCCTACTTTGGAGAAGAGGAGAACTTGGGTGTTAAAGAGGTTTTCTAGCAACCATATAGCAGTGTTGCCTTCTGCTGCCTGGAGGCATATCAGGGGGATAAGGGGAGAATGAGTATCCTTGCCACAGGAGATAGAGAGGGCAGAGGACACAAACCAAAGGATATCAAGCATTACTTGCATCACTGTTTGCTAAACAACATTTTTTGCTGTTAGTGGTATAAAAGATTTAAATGAGAACTGACACCTCACCATGTGGGGCATGATAAATGGACAGAAACAAAACACATATGCCCTGTTTAAACTTCAGAAATCTTTGTCTTCTCCTGTGTGAAATGCCTAGCCCAACCGGTGCTCAAGTTTGAGTATTATTATAAGACTTCGTGAACAAGAGAGTAGAAAACTAGAATGGAAAATAACAGATAATAAGAGTTATAAAAAATATTTCCACTTGGTCTCAGTGCTCCCAGATTATTATCTGTTGCTTTCCAGATTTACCCTGTTATTCTAGACACTTTACAATCTTTATCTGAAAAATGACGGGTCAGTGATGCCAGAGATGTCCACAGATACAGATTCTATCTAAGCTCAACACAATAGGACAAGTCTGTCAAGCATTAGTGGTAGAAATAACATCTAAAATGGAGATCCTGTTCACGAGAAATTAAGTTCCGTGCAACTTTCTTCAACCATATATTAATTCCAACTCAAACAGTTATATTACATGAACTTAGAGTTCCCATAATGTTTCATCTAGACAGCTCACATCCTGTGCTACAAAGCTGTGCAGCATTGCTGCAGACTTACACAGCTGCTGCATTTCACATCTGAGCTGGCTCAGTCCCCGATATAGGTAAACTGACAGCAGTTTTAGTTCATAAAGTACTTTTAAATTTTTCAGGGGGAAAAATATGAATGAATGCTCATTCTGAAGATGAACCTGAAAGCACTATACAGAATACAACTACAACAAGACATCTTACATCATATAATGGTATAAGCACATAATATTGTCCAAAATCTATCAGACTCCCAAAAACATGAAACCTGCAGGGAGCTGCACTATTATTCTGTGCAATGAAAAGGAAGAAAACCTCACACTGTTCCATAGATTCTCCAATTATCAAGTTTCTATTTATTAACCTTTGTACCAGAATGTACATGTTACAGGGATGCAATGTCACTATCTTTACAAAAATTAATGTAAATTATTGAAGATGGACAGGTTTATATAGCTTCCCTTTTAGTACTATCTTGGAACACTTAAATAAGTTACCTTTTTTTCCCAGTATTTGCTGTAGAATTATATTTGCTCACCTTACCCTTGAAATACATATTTATGTAGCTATCTCACATGTTAGATTGCCTTAAGCAAAGTACCAGAAGTCAGATTCTTATTTATACTTAGGTCTTTTAAGCCTCTCTGGAGGCATATAAGAACATACACTTCATTTAAAAAGTAATGTATTCTTACCCTCGGATCCTTTTACATCAGTACAACTGTGTACAAAATGTCTCTAGTAAGTATTTGAATCTGGCCATACAGTTAGGAAAAAATAATTATATAAGGTTTAAGAGATTAGGAGTTGCTTTGTTTTCTCTGAGAGATTTAGTTGATTGCAAACTTCACAGTTTACTTATTATCTCTCACTAACAGAGCTACTAAATTTATTTGCCAAATCTGATTTAAGTACTAGATATGAAAAGTAATACAATTTTACACTGCAAGAGCCTACATTCAGCAAAATACACATTCCTTTTAGTACTTCCAGTGTAACATGCTTGAACAGGCAGTGACACAATGGAGTAGCAACCCTCCATGCGGTTGTGCAAACTACATTAGCAGAGTTATTTCATGCCAGTATCTGCTACCTCAACAGAACCACATCTATACTGCCTGAAAGCCTTGCGCGCTGCTCGCAACAATTCATGTACTGTGTTGTGTAGTAAGACACTGATGTATGTGCAATCCAAGAATTTTAAATGTCCCCACAGGATATCAAATACTATCCAGACCGTTTGTAAATACTTTGCCAGTGCTCTGCAGAAAATAAGCCAGTTCTTTTCAAATCTACTTAAATGACATTTTTGTCTTATCTAAAAATCTATGTCCCTGTTTAATAAAATCATCTGGGCAACTTACTGCTTCATCAGTACTGCAAGCTTATGCTTTCATTAATAAATTCTGTTTGAGCATTAAGATTACCCCCAGTAGAGACAGCTGGGAAACTGTAATATAAAGTCAAGCACCACATTTAATGACCAACGAACTTCTGGAAACTTAGTCCAAAATGATACATCATTGTGTCAGACACTCTTAAGCAATATGCAGCTTGGTCTCCCTCTTTAGAAACATGAAACCCCCTGAAACCGCTACCACAAATTGTGAACCTTTTAAATTACTGCCAAGCCACCTGCTTTTCTCCAGGAAACTTCATAAAACTCTCCAAATTAGTAATGTCATTAAGTAAAGCTTACAGAACTGTTGTTATTCTGAAGGAGTATTAGCTGTTTAGTTTAAGGAAACCAATAGGGATTTTTATCATGGAAAGAACTATCATGTATATTGTATAATCTATTCCAAATGAAATGTTTTAAAATATTTTTTAAAATGCTATTCTTTCACATTTTAATCTTTCTGGGAGAAAGCTGTATAACCACATTCTCGGGATTAAATTCATAAAACGAAGAAGTTCAGTTCAGGAGAGGGTATGTTAAAGATTCTCAAACAGTTTATCTGTTTTCAGATTGTATTAAGAGCTATATAAATCAAATGTCTGATTTTGTATTTTTGAATAACAGTGGAAGAAATAGTGCTCAGATTGAAGAGGGAGCCTGATTTCCCCCGTTCATTCTCTTTTTTGAATGGTTCTACACAGACCGGGCAAGGATGGATTATAGGAATGCCTTCTGTCAAGGAGCCGGCCAAAACCGTACCATCTCATCTTGGAGTAATTTATCGAATAAGATGATTTAGAGGACAGTTCAGTGGCACCATTTTTGGAAGGCAAAAGCAGAGGGGAAGGAATATAAATCAAAGGTGACTGGCAGGTAAAGGATATATGCAGCAATCAGCCAAACCATGTGCACACTGGCACAAATTCAACAAGATCATTTATAAAAATTTTAAGTCAGGAGTACACAAAAGGGGGTCTGGTGCTAACTAAATCCACAGATAGATTACACGCCACTGAAATAAACACTTCCAGATGCTGGCATACAAAAACCTTTTACAGAAAGAAATGTTTTCTTTCATAAATCTGAAAGGAGGAACCTTGGGTTGGGGGTTGGGAGAGAAGGGAACAAGATTTCCAAACTGAGATTTGACTTCCTACTGGTTTTATAGAATAATAACTCATATATTTCAAATACAGTGTTAACACTGTAGAATAACAAATAACTACAGACAATAGCTTGAATATAGACAAAGATCTTGTAAGTATGTAACTGTTTAATGAAATAAAATGCCTTTTTTTGCTTTCAAAATGAGAAGAAACAATAAAAATGTCAATTTGATTTTTTCTAGATCAGAAACTGAATGTATAACTGAATGATTTTCAAATGCTTTGTGACATAAGTACATACATTTCATTTTTGAAAACCCATGAAGAATGAAATCCTGACTTCTTCAAAAACAGTATCGATTGGTTTTGAATATCAATAGGGGCAGTATATAATATGTGGGACCCTGAATATCAGAGATTTTTTAATTTGGATTCTATGTAACTAATTTATTTTGGAAACATCATTCAAAATTTTTTATCGTTCAGGTGCTTTAGAAAAATTTAGAAGTATCCACATCGTGTATATTGAAGCAATTATTGAAGATTGTAATCCAGAACTACTTCTCACTATTATTTCGGTCTGAAATATATAGAAAGAAATTTCTTTCAGTTAAGAAGACTAAGTCGCAAACAAAATGTGAAGCTGAACTTTTCTTGAAGTTTAAGGCACCTAAACTAAACTTGTTTTTCAAAATGTTCTGTTATCTCCACAAATATCATACTTCCGCACTATCCTTTATATTTTCAAAGTTTCCCTTTCTTCTTTCTACCCCCAGAATCTGCTGTTTTAGTCTCTCACATGACCATCTTTGCCAGGTCTTCAACTACTATTCCACAAATTTTGTTTTCTAGGGGAAATGAGTAGAGTTAATATCATCTTTCTTAAATTTAAATTACTGAAGGTTTGAGACCAGCTTCAGTATTTTTCACAACAGAAATGGATTTAAGCATTTGCACAAAAGCTGAGCTCAATCAGGATCAATAACAAGCACTTTTAAAATAGCAGAAGTAAAAGGTGTTGACTAAGTATATAATTTGAGAAACTGTTATTTACATGTACATGTAATGTATTGAAGTCTACATGGAATACTTGCATTTGGTATTTAAGAACCTGTAAGAGTATAGGCAGGGCTGTGTAAGACCCAAATACTGTAAGTCTCTGCCAAATAGCATTCTCTAGTTTTACATGTTCTTCGTGCAGGGAACGTCACAATCAGTATCATAAACATGCTTAGGCAATTTTATGGGACTGAAATTTTTAACAAGAGAAGGTTTAGACTAGCAAGTCTTTTCATACTGAAATGACTCAGAGCCTGAAGGAGCATTCTCCCCAAAAAGTAAATACCCAAACAGAAGTTGGTTATGCCCTCTGTTCATTCAATATGCTCCATTTACACATGCGTATGCTGCTGAATAATGGCCACTGTCTTCCACAGGTCTGTGCAGGATTACAATTTACATTTATAAACTCAGTTTCTCTTTAACTAAACATCTCAAGCATTTCATTTCAGAACTGGCATAAACTAGAGTGGACAAAGAATCTGTTTTGGAAACATTTTCTTATCCTTTTAGCCTGTGGTCTTCCACTGTTGCAGCTGACCACTTTGCTTTTCATTTCAGAGTAGAAGATGCTAGCTGTACTTTTTACTGGAGTTGTTCTCTCACAGTCACAAGTACTATTTACAATCTGTTCATGTACTACTTACAACTATTCGTATCAAAGTTTTAGGTAATCACTACATGTTGATCACAGAATAAATATTTTTGAAGAATTATTTATCTTTTTTTACTCCCACTGTTAGAAATACAATCAATTCAAATAACTTAAAGCAATTTCTCTAGAGACATTATGCTTGTATTCCTGGTAAGAAATATCCACCTGATATTTTTGTGAACACCTAAGCACACTGAATATTATTATTTAGAATAATGTTCAGATGAATATTGGGATTATATCTATAGGCCCAGTCAAGACTGCAAATCATTTTCACTACACACTTTATAGAGATGAACTTTTTAGATGAAACTAAATCTAACATATTATTATTATTATTATTATTTTGCCAGTCTGTAGAAAGATTCAGATTATTAGAATTTGTCTTGGTGTTAATTTTGATCCCATTTAAATCCTGAAACTTACTGAAACCAATGATGTTGCCATATTGTAAAGTAAGAGTCCAGAACCAAAGTTTCATGAAGAAAGAGGTACATACCTAGGTCATGGTTATTAGCTCTTTCTCAAAATTAATTTCCAATGACTTTGCATTGAACTCCAATACATTCTGTACATGTAAGAAAAGTAATCGTCTTACTCTCTTCATTCTAGGTTGCACTTCAATGTGTCTAATAGTTAGACCACTCATCAGAATGAACCATGAAATGATCTAATCATGTGATTATATTTCCATGTAAAGGGTTGTAACACCAGTATCGTTGTACTTGAAATCCTGGAATAGGCTGAGTTGATGTTTAATGTCTGGGCATTCAGGATTATTCTACTCCTTCACTGTCTAAATTAATAATAAGAAAAAGAACATGTGTAGAAGAGTACAATTACAAATAGATGTTATATAAAAACATTAGTATATTCATATATACTAATTTTATATCCAAATATAAGTTAATCTCTCAATATAAAAGGTCTGTTAATCCTGTGTAGACAAATTTTCCATTTTCCATGACAAAGGAAGCAAGATATAGCTCGCAATGAATTAATAAACATAAAATATCTCACTTCTTTAACTTAAACGCAGAGCACGGAGAAATAGATTCAGGTACAGCACATGGAATTGCATCATCCCACATAATAAAGAGTTACATATTTCCCATTCCTGTCTTGCAAAATTATATGGCGCTATTTTTTAACTCAATTATTTATATCTCTGTTCCTTGAAATTCTGGACTATGCTTTAAAGTATGCAATACTGTTAGTAGAGAATATATAGATAAAATATATGCCTAGACTACCTTAGACATGATACAATGCAGAAGAATCTAGATTACACTTGCTGCTTTCCATTGTGGCTTGCACTTGGAGACAAAACCTATATGCTCTAATTATGTTAGTCATTTTGACATAGCTATTAAGGTCAAAATAAATGCAAACAGATCATTTTCACTAGTTTAATGTTAGTTCTCATTTACCATATGATTATAAAACTTTCAAAGTGCTCTTTTTGTCCAAACCAACATCCATCAAATGCTGCTAAAGAATAAATTATACAGCTTAACTCTTCTTCCAAAACTTCTTTATTAGGAATACTTATCACCAAATCAGATGGGAGAGGGACAATCATGATGAAACAGCAAAAAAGGGAAAGATGTCAGAAAATGTCACTGCTTGACAAATACATACTAACCATCTGAAGGAAACAGATGCAAAATACTATATTTGTTTTGTTTTGTTTTGTTTTGTTTTTTTAATAAAATATTCCCCTATATTTGCTTTTTAAACAGAAATAGAATCTAAATTCTATATATGGGACTGAGTTATTCAGTAGCAAAAGATAAAACGTGTACTTATGTTCAGGTTTTCCATTTTAGAAGTAACACTAGTATTTTGAAGTGTTCTACAAAATAGAATTTATTCACATAATTTCTGTCAGAAATTTCATCATTTTGGAAAGTAAGTATGTTTGCATCTGGCAACTAAAACTGATGAGATTCATCTCAGGTCCACCAAGGTTCAACCAGTCAAAATCAGCAAGAATCAGTGAAACCAAAAATGACTCACATCAGTACAATTCAGCAATAGCAGGGTTCTAGCATGTATGGCTCAAACTGCAGCAGAATGCAAAATAATTTTGACCATTTGAATACAGGTCAACCTAAGTCAACTCTTTCTCAAAGCTGAAAGAATGAAGGTGGCGGGTGTCCCATCAGGATGAGGGTGGTGAGGCGCTGGCCCAGGTTTCCCAGAGCAGCTGTGGGTGCCCCCTCCCTGGAAGGGTTCAAGGCCAGGTTGGACGGGGCTGGGAGCCCCCTGGGCTGGGGGAAGGGGGCCCTGCCTGGGGCAGGGGGGTGGGGACTAGGTGATCTTTAAAGGTCCCTACCAACGCAAGCCTTTCTATGATTCTATGATTAATATCCTGGACTTCAGGGTGGAGAACCTAGAAACTGTGGGATCCCCACACTGGGCATAAGCTCCAAATTCCTTTTTATATATGCAGAAGTCTGGAGTCAGAGAACATCCATTATCCCATAACATGTTTCGGTTTCCACACTACCAGAATCAGTCAGCACAACCCGCTAGCTGGCATGCAAGTCCACGAGCCACAGGTTCTATCAGGAATTCGCTATGGCAAGGGTTTCTCACAGTCAGTAAGAATCCTGGGATGCATATTCAAATAAACTTTGCTTTGTTTCTGCTCTTCCCTTTCCCTTGTCCCTCATTCTGGTATCACGGACCTAAGATACAACACATTGCAATTATTTGAGAGAAAATTGCGACACACAGCATGTCAGGTATTACTCCATTAATACCAAGAAAATGCTTCAATTTATTCTACCAGCAAAAAGTTTGCAGTTTGAGATGTCCATATCAAAGGTGTTACAAAAATCCAAGTGTCATGGCAATTGTTATTGCTAGTAGTGCTGTTCACCTCTATAATTGGTTTAATGCTTGCATACACTCAGTATTTCTATTTCTATAAAAAAATCCATCTAACAAAACTAATAGTTACTTAGCAGTCTTGAAATATTTATTTATTCACTTAGAACAATTTAGATTAATTCTCACATAGTGACATAACTGCTTCTGGGCTAAACAGTTACTGGCCCACTATGATTGCGTTTAGGAAACACACCTGAACTCATCTGGGAAACCTATTCACACAAGGAAGCAAAGCATACCAGGACACTAATGCAGTTAGTGTAATCTTAGATTCATATCCAGTTAAACACTGTAGACTGAGTGCATAACAACTCTAGGTGTATTCAGGAATAGCTCCTTCCTGGAGTACTGAGAAGCCATTACGATTCCCAGTCAAATGGATTCTTGATCATAATTGGTTATTTTTTTGGATTGGCTAAACTGTCACAAAACCCCTTTTTTTCTCTCCCCCTGGGAATCTGAAAAAAACTGAGAAAAGATGGGCAGATGAGAAAATATGCAATCAAAATATATGCAAATCCATTACAGAAAATTAACCTCTCTTTCAAGGGCTTACTTCCATGCATATTCACACAGTGCATGACTCCAATGACACAATTCTCTATCTAGACATACATGTACATCTTTGAGTTTTCATGCAATAACAGCGATCACTGTGTCTTAATCTGGTAAAAGTGTAGATGGAGCATTGAGTAGCCCCCTGTAACATATATTTAAAAAGACTTCCACAACAAATACATTTCAGTGATGTAGAGGTCCAGTGGCATGTGTTTAACCAAACATAGTGGGAGATATATTAACTGTCCTAGAGCAGACTTTTCTATAACCAGGTATGGCCATTGCTTCAGCTCTCAGCAACAGGAAATATTTGACATAAGCTATGTGTATTTTCCAGGTAGTGCAAACCCTTGATATAATGTTAGACAGAAGTCTGAGCTATACACTATGGTGTCTGAAAGAAAAACTGTATCAGAAGGATTTAAACCCTCCCCTGATCTCTTTGAAGTGACTAGAAGGGATGTTTTTATGGATCAATGTACTAACCAATAGACTGGAAGTTGTCAAGGGCCTACTGTAATCAGAAAGTTAGTATTTGAACCAAAACCACTAGTAAATGAGTTTTCTAACTAGAAGAAAGGGATGCAATGGTCATGTGTTATCCTACAAAAGGATGGATGATGTGGAAAGACAGCTACCAATTGCACCCAAATGTTACTCATAGAAATTTTTTCACCTTTTTAAAAAGACAGACATGAGGAATGAAAAAGGTTAGTCAAATGAGTAGAGAAAACTAAACTCACTTCTTTTAATCCTTTGGTGCAGTAGCGTGTAAGTAATGGAGCTAAGCAGTGAGGACCCTAATAGTGAGGACGCTAATGCTGAGAACAGCCTGGTGCCCAGGCTGTGAGATGACACACGGAAAATTGAGATCATTTCTCATCCCAAATCTCCCATGAAGACCTGAAACATAAGGCAAGATCTACATCAGACAGTTTCACCAGAGAAACATATCTGAGAGGCATCCTGGAGATGAACTACTACTTTTTTGTTTACATCTAAAATGGAAAGGTCGACTTTGGAAATTCCTTGTATGGAACCAGCCTATGAGATCCACTCACTCTGTTTCCTCCAACATCAATATGAGATCATGACTGATGGTGTTCAGGAAAGAACTCAGTCTGCCTACGGGTGAACCTCATACTGAATGCATCTGTCCCAAAGTCAGTCCCCCATACATGGAAGTTTCATCATGAAAACACCACTTTACTACCAAGACAAGATTAGAACCATTACCTTACATGTGTAAGGTTCTCATGATACTCTGATCTGGTGCACCTGGTTGTTCTG
Source organism: Tyto alba (assembly GCF_018691265.1). Lineage (NCBI taxonomy): Eukaryota > Metazoa > Chordata > Aves > Strigiformes > Tytonidae > Tyto > Tyto alba. The sequence continues at coordinate 45,087,930 of NW_024881316.1, read as the reverse complement.
CTCTCAACTACCTTGAGGAATGGAAAAGTGGTCTGTGGAAAAGTCGAACAACCCACACCACAATAAAGGCTGTGTACTGGTAGGATAAATAGAAGACCAGAAGATGACTCTTCTATCAGTTCATATGCTCTTGTGATCTGTGTCAAAGAAACAAGTAAATTTTATTCAGTTGAGCAGAATCAAAGCCTCATACATCACAGTCTCCATGGCAAGTGATTCAAATACAGAGGCCTTCCTGGACATTTAGCTTTAGGTGTGCACAGGCAATTACCTGGGTCAAATATGAATGAGCCATCACTGAAAAACCCATTAATCATGTCTTAAAGCAAGGCAGATCCCCTCCTGTAACCCCATGGAGGAGAAGGAAGGTAGGGGGTTTTCATATTTTTGGAATGTGATGTTGAATGTGAAGAAAACAAGTATGGTTTCCCACCTGGCAATCTAGTCAAATATCTATACCTTCATCTGCCTCTGTAGTTATAGATGGGTCCTGCCAGTACTGAGGGTGAGTTTCCACAGTACATAAATTAGCTTCAGTCTAAGAACTGAGGAGTCCTCGCTTACCAGAGTTGAGAAACAATAAGGTGAGAGAGAAAAGATTAAAAACTGTAATGCAGGGAGGAAAAAAAAAAAAAAAAAAAAACAAAGAAAGAAAGGAATTGATGAAATATGCATTTTAATATCAAGGGCAGTTAGAATATCCTTGTCTGATTTTGGTTTGAAATGAAATCATCTGCATGAGATTTTCATGACAGAGAACATTAATTTTATAGTATCTCACAAATTTAAAAGGGGAAATATTATAAGACACTTTGCAGGTCCAGATTTTTATAAATTTCTCCACATACACTGCTGATTTAAACTCAGTCCATTTGTACAGGTGATAAAGTCTTTCAAAAACCAATGTTGTTAAATCATAAACATTAAAAATGATACACAGTGAATTTCAGGGAGCCTACTGAATGCCTCGCAATAGGCAGCATGGAAAAAAGCCAGAAAAAAACTCCATCTAAATTAAAAATAATCTCCAAAACAAAAAAGAAAATGTTTGCTCTCTGCCTTGTATGACTGGCTGTAATGAGATGGAAATTATTCAAAATAAAAAAAGAATCCAGAGCTGTCCATTATTTCTTACTAATTTACAGCAAGGGTAAAAGTCTTCTGCAAATCCTTCTTACTGCTCAATAGTCACATGTCCAAGAAAATTTCAGAATAGCATAAGTACACAAAATTAAAATAATTCATTAAATCCCAATAACTGTAGTGTGCTAAAGTTCATGTAATATTACTTTGGAAGACAGGAAATTATTTAAAGTGATTCCTTTTTCTTTCCCCAGTCTTTTCTTAATGGTCAGCACTCAAGAGCAGTAACATGCTCTTGTTTGCAAAAAAACTGTTGAATACTTCGGATAACTTATTTTGCCTATTATTCCTTGTATGAGATTTTCTGTATGTTCCTAACACATGTCAAGTTATTCGGGATAGATAAATACATGTTAGGTTTCTAGGACTGATTCTACATTCTTCCTGTACATATCATAAACTTATACTGGAGTAATACAGCATTTTGGTATTAGCAGACATGTACCCTTTTCTTGTTACTATTATGAGAATGTAGAACTATCTCTTTTACTTAAAGTTCAGTCTAATCTATACATTTTAGGGACTGAATTGAACATGTATATAGCTCATACACATAGTTCTTTCTTTATTCTTTTCTTTGCTCCTGTAGTAGGACTGCTAACATGAATGATAAACTCCCATCAGAAAATAGTGTAAAACATCTGGACATGCAGAAAAATTGTCCCTCTTCACCTACAGCAGACTCTGGCAGAGCATCTATTGAGTATAAAATCAGATCTGATGTGGAAGAACGATCAACAAACTTAAGAGAAATGGAAGAGATGATGTGCAATGTATATTCCTAACATCTCTACATGACCTTCAGGTTAGTTTAAGGGTGGAAACAGCTGGAAGCATGATTTCACTGAATCTAATGACAGATATTCGTTCAATATTCCTCCCTGTGCAGTTTTTAAAGTGTCGCCACAGAATCACAAGAGTAAAGCTGCTTTTCCTTCCGGTTCTGTCATCCTGTCTAGGAGGTCACACAGATACACAAACTATTGTAAAGGCAGTGGCAATAGGAGAAAGCAGAAGTCATTCAAAAGAAGTGTTGCTGCAGTACTCTTAAAAATGACTAGAGATAATATTTTTAATACAACAGTGTGAGAGTCCAGCAATACGAAAAGGTCTGGTCAAAGGAAGCCTCAATCTACCTTCATGCTTTCTGCACCTCTAAGGAACTTACAGGAAATTTGGGGTACTTTCAGTTTGGACAACTGTGATAGCAAAGTTCATTCCCAAAACTGCCAGTGAGGGCACTGACAAGAAAAGTGGTCAGACTGGCAGACCTAAATGCATATCTCATACTATCTCTCAAAATGCTTCTCCTGAACCTTCTCATTAAAAAAAGGAATTGTATTACAGATCTATAACATCTGTATGCATTTTGAAGATGACCCAACATTCCCTTTCTCATTCTTAGCTTGTTTAGAGGGAACAAGATCTGCTCATCTCATCAACCATTTTGACAGTAGGTAATGTCAATAAATTAAATTCTTTGGTTAGTTGTCCTGTTTGGGAAGTTCATAAGATTGCAGGACATTTAAAAAACTAAGCCAAAACAGAGTTATTTATTGTACCCTGTGGTTGCAGAGAAGTTTCAAATTTTGGTTAATAATTAACAAATCACTTTTAGTGAGGATCAGGGAAGGAATACTTATCTCTCTGTAATGGTTTATGTGAGCTCTTTACTTCATTATAATAAAATTAAATACACCCTCTTTCTTTAGAAGCTATTGCCACATTCTTAGTTCCATCTCTTAGCAAACTTTTGCTAAAGACACTTCTCTATTTTGGACTGGAAAATCTATCCTCCACTTCACATGATATTAATCTAGCATTTGTGAGTGGCAAAAGAGAGAGGTAAAATTATGTAAAGATAATTAATTGCAAATGTGTATCAACCATCATTAATAAACCAAACATTTGCTACCATTTATAAAAGCATTGATCAGTTTTGACACTAGAAAAATTATAACTTTGCATACTCATTATTTTTACTTATTCATACTCTTATTTTTACTTGTTCCTTGCTTCTGAAGTCAAGTCCCATTATTTCCTTCATATTCATGGTCTCCATATATTTCTGTAAAATTTTTATGCAGAAGAATTTCCTCCAAATTCAGAATAATTTTTCTTTCTTAAACCTCCCCCCTCTCCCCCAAATGGACAATTTCTGCATGATTCTTAGGAGCTCAGATCTAGTTTGGTGGGGGTTTTTTTATTTGTTTTTTTTTTTTTTTTTTTTTCCTATAACGATTTCTTTAACATTTGTCTTTTCCTAAATGTAGGTATTCTGAGGCAAGCAAGGATATATGCTACATAGAACAGCAGATCAGAAGAAAATTACCCCAATTTATGACATTGAAGACAGACTACTTTCACATTTTTATCAGCTGAGAAAATTAAATAAAGAATTCGTTTGGCTGTTCTGAACAATGGATTTGCAATTTGCATAGAAAAAAATGATGGCAAAACCTCATAACCCATCAGTGTTTTACCACAAGCTCAGTTCTATTACATTTTAGTGGAGGTTCAAAGTTGTCTAAAGAAACCATTCTCTTTCTCCAACTGTAAATGTGTCACTTGAGAGTTCAACTTCCAATAGGAGCAGTATCTGACACACAACTAATTTTAGAATATAAAGTGCTCCTCACCATATTGGAATACATATAATTTAAAATAACTGTAAACCTAAACTTTGCAAAAACAGAAAATTCAAGCACTAACAAAAAAGCATAATTTGTCATTGAAAGAAAATAATATTTAAAAGAAAAAAAAAACTTTTTTGTCTTTCCAAAAAGAGACAGAAATTACTAAGTTTTATTTCCCAAGAGAATTATGCCACTTTTAAAAAGAAAATTACAGTCACCACAAATTGCTTTCAACAATTCCAAAGCTTCTTCATTTGACCACTTGAAAATCAAAGTTCTTTAAGATTATAAATATAACTTTTTATAACTCTGTTATTACGTACTGTGAATGGGGAAAGGGGGCCAATCTTGTGGCCATAGCGTCGAATGGCCTCTCTGATGTGGCTGGGCTGGATGGCATCGCTTTGAGCCTCTATACCACAGGCTGCAGTGCTCTGCAACAGAAAAACACATAAATTGTTACTAAATCAAAAACACACAACAGACCTACAGTGCATAAAGTATGAAAATAAACCTTTATAAAATGGACCAATTTTTTTTTCCTGAGGATACACATCATTGCTGCCACACACTACATTAGAGAAAAAAAGCTATTAACAAATCAAAGAGGACTTTTACATGAACTTTGCTTAAGAGACCCAAAGAACACCATATTTGTCCTCTTAAATCTTTCACCTAGTGCTGCTGTATGTTGCAATTGAAAAGAGCAGAAAGTGTTCAAGCTAAAATGAAAGGGTCATATAAGTCATACTGCAATAACCATAGAAACTATTTTTAAAACATTTCAGGCTCTCATTATGATGTCAAGGGGTGGAGAAAATATTGAACAAGTATCCAAAGTGGAAAGCAATTTGATACCAAATCACCATTGAGTAATATCAGATTGAAATTTGAAGATGAAACATGTGACATAATGGTGTTAGAGGGATGCAAAAATATATTAATTACCTCAAATACAAATAACATTTTGATTTAAGGACCCTAAATAAGAAAAAATAAGAAATCACTGCTACTGGGTCCCTTGATTTTACAAAAATAACTCCAGGATTTTAAAAGAAAAAGTTACCCTCTTCTCCTTGCTAGTCAAACTGAAATGTTGGTTTAGGCTCCATCTAGACACGGCTGCTTGCCAGAATTCAGACACTTATCAGAATGATGGCTGCTTAGTAACAAATTCATGAAAATGATATTAGTGAATGCACTAAGAACAACAAAATGTAAATTATGCTCTAAAGTTTAACGAGCACAGATATGTGGTCCCTGCATACATATACACTATATACTAATGCTTTCAAGCTTAGATATATTTTACAAAATGTTTTATTTTCAAGAGTGCTGAGTTCATTGGAGCCTGTGTGTGTACACACAGAATTATTCATAATATGATGGCAGATTTTCCCCTTGCTAATTGACATTCATAAAGGGAGTATGAAAGTCAAATATTTTCTGCTGGTCTGGACCTTCATGGACTAAGAATAACATTCTTCCCCAAACTAACTCATTTGTCTCAATGCCTCAATTATATCTGGTATATACCTAAGCAAATTGGATAAGTCATGGGAACATTTCATTAAAACTGTGCAGTTTTTTGAATATAATTATTTTAAAAGGCATTAGTCAAACACTAAGAATTTAAAATAAACTCACAACACTAGTGAAATAAAATGCATCAAAAACTACATCTCCAGCTAAATACTTGTTCCTTAGAATTATAATGGAAATCAGCTACAGAAACAAAATATAATCAAATATAATATAAAAAAGGAAGAGAAAAAAAGCAAAAGTCTTCAGAGAGGTTTTTAGGATTCACTAAAGGCTTTCTAAATGGAGTATAATAAGGGCAGAGAGAAAGACAAACCTATTAGGAGTAGCTACAGAACTGATGACACTAGAAGGAGAAAATACATCTTTTTCTATCTGTTATTGTAAAAATCACTGGTTTAACTATGTGAAAAATTAGTATTTGTTCTAGGAGAATAATAACACACATGAGAGAATCACAAGCCACTCCATTGCTTTGCAGCAAAAATGAGTACTGCCATCGTATTTTTTCAAAAAAGCCCTAAGTGACTAACACAGTGCTTCCTATCCAGTTTATTTAATAAAATATATTTCCCTTGTGGTTTTAAGATACATATATCCCTCTCAGATAGAATACTAAGTCTCTACAACAGAAAACAGGAATTGTAATATTTACATTTCACACTCTGAATAGGGGATATCCATATTTTATGTAAAGTAAACAAATATTTATATTGAATGCAACAAACTGGCATAAATATAAAGCTGGTCAGGCAAAGTTGGTATAGACAAAGAAGGCAGCCACCTAAGGCTGCTGGGAGCTGGAAAATCACAACCACCACTGTGGCTACTTCGCTTATGCTTTGACTCTCCAAACCTACTCTAGCTGCTACTGCCGAAGAAGAGGACGGTTATTTGGGGTGTTGTCTACTGCTGCGGCTGTAGAGGAGCAGCTCATCTTAGAGGCAGCAGTTGTTACTTCAACAAAACCCAGTTTGCAGCCATTACTGAGAACCTTTAGACTAGTTCTGATAGAAAAATCACCAAACCACACATTTCACGCTACAATAACAATGGTAGTTAATATGTGATACAGGTTAAAATTAATATTTAAAATGAGACACGTTATTTCCTGAAGATATTTTGGTTTATTCTTCTTTTTTTTTTTAGGCTTGTTCACCAAATACCTTTTTTCTTTTCCTTTGTTTGGATTTGGTAGAGTCCTGTCCAATTCCACCGTTCCCGAGGGCTCCTGATGGGGTCTTCCCAAGATGTTGCTGTCCCGCTGATGCAGGGGGTGTGGGTGTAGGAGGTGGTGTGTTTTCAGGAGAGTCAAGACTGGTCTTCACACTTGTAGATTGCCCTAAGAGATGTGGCTATAAAAGCAAGATGTCAAACAGCCATTATATAATCAAATCAGAAAAAAAAAATGCATTTTTAGATTTATTGTTAGAAGAGATGTAATACAGAATTCAGTTTCCTCATTCTAGAGGTTACCATATCTATATTGTAAGAATGCTTGCAATATAGCACTTATTGCACTTGCCACTGTTGACAATTTTAATCTCCAAATCTGCAATAGAGAGAGCCTTCAATACAGAGAGCAGGAATTTACATACAAGAAAAGAAGAGTTACATTTAAATATAAAGATGCTGCTAAGAAGGTAACATTTGGCGCTCTAATTTATGTCTTTCCATCTAAATCCATAACTTCATTATTTATAAATTCCATAATAGAAGTCTGTGTCAATACCAGATTCATTAACATCTACTCTGAAAGCAACAAACTACCAAATACAGGTAAAAGTAAAACATAAAATGCATTAATATGTGAAAAAGCAAGATTTACCTCAGTAGAGTTGTGATACTGTATGAACGTGGCAGATATGGCATGACTGAATGGGTCGCCAGCTTTGGGAGCCATGTCCTGCTTAACCAAAAGGGCCAAGTCCACTAACTGGAGGGGCAAAAACAGCCAACAAACAGGTAGGTTTATTGACATGGTACTTACTACGAATGCCAACATAACAATGAAGAGAGAGAGGGGTTGCGGGTTGAAGCACATTATTCTTAGTGTATCTCAGTTGAAAACAAAATTATTCAGAGATATTTCAGCCTAAGGAACCTTTCTTTTCCACTTATGTAAATATATGGAGTAATCTATCTACCCAAGAGGGCTTGGCTTGGCACTAAGGTAACGTTTTGTTTTCCAGGAAATCCTGCTTTTTAATCCAATTGTGCAATGGGGTTGAATGAGACTCAGCACACTGCCAAGGGTCACATAGCAAAATATGTGGTTTCAGTCTGGACTTGAATAAAGTTCGTGCTGGACTCCACTCTTCTCTGTAACCATTATAAAATACTTCCATTTGTGTATCAGATGGATGAATATGGTACAGTACACATCTGTCATACAATAAATTGAAAGACAGACAGAAATCCAGTTAGCTTGGTTAGCTGAAATAGTGACTGCATGCTTCTGAAGGGGCTTACAACATGCTCACCTGAGGCTGAAGTACTTCCAAGTGTAATTAATTAATTTTATTTAACTTGAGTTCAATCAGTATACTCCCTTACCTGTGCCACAGTCTCATATGCTAAATATGCCAAAATCTCCATTGCAACTGCATTTGGCTTTATTTCCATACTGCTACAGTCCAACCAGTCACGAAACTTGGATGCTTTCTTTGCTGTCATTTAAAATCATAAGGGGAAATGGAAAAATTAGCAACAGGTAGACCAAAATAATGTATTTTTTTCCAGTCATAGAAAATACTGCAAATGTAAAACAAAGAGTGTGAATGTGATTTCATTGGCCAAGGAAGGAGTTATCAAAATAAAACTAGTGGGAAAAGACTGTTATCTCATACCCAACAGTTTGGAGACCCATAAGCAGCACAGAGCAAAGAATAAAACACACAATCAATCACTACAAAATACTACAAAAATGAAGTATATACAAGGTGGGAGAATAATTTGAAATAGCTCTTTCAAGGAGATTCTTCAAGAAGGACTAAAAGGCTGAAGATAAGTCAGGTGTTAAACAGAAAACAGGTGTAAAAGATCATTATTTTTTAAGAGGGAATGAGAATGCTACATTGACTTGCTAAAGACAAAAAAGCTCCACAAAGCAAGAGAAGTGTGAAGTGACAGCAGGACTACAAAATGTTCCTTAGAATGTAAATTTGTAATGCTGTAGTACTTGATCCTTTGATGGACCTTTTCTTTTGCTCGTCTTTAAAAGTGCACAGAAATATGTGGAGCTGTAATTATTAATATATATTGCTAGAACAGGCTCCCTGAAGTCTCTTCCAGGTTTATTCTCTTGTGACATAGTTTTCATGGGTTTATGTTACAGTAAAAAGTATTTACTGCTTTAAACATAGCAATACATTCAAATTTTACTAAAATATAAGAAAATAAGTAAAAAATAGCCTTTGTGTTAGTTTTGAACAAATATTCTGCATGGCCTTTAATATATTCCATCTAGTTGAGTTCATATTATGCAACTGAATTTGTGCATGTGTCTGTCTTGCTAATATTTTCTAAGCATTGTGATTCTCTTATTCTTTAATGAGTTTAAATTTCAGTGAAAATGAACTGTATAGACATGGTCATTTAAAAACACTGTGAAAATACCATTAAGATATTTTTATAAAACACAATCCCTTGGCCAGTAACATGCAATTTTATTTTGCAAATTTTAGATTTCTATTTGTTCTGTCTCCAGATGATAATTTTGGGGTTTTAAAAATGACTTTATCACAAACGTCTCATTTCCTGAAGTCTCCCTAATCTGAAGTGTCATTTATCTAATGGCTCACAGATGTGTGACACCAAATTATAACTAAGCTTACAAAACATATTGAATTAGGAAAAGAAATGCTTACAAAACATGTTTTCCTACATTTGCTGACATTTGCTGATACAGATCAGTATTTCAAATGTGTCATTTATATGCCATAAATGAGTCACTTTTTCTTTGAATTTAAAAGGAAGAACAAGATAAAGTCTCTAATTTAAAGATACCATTGTGTTCAAGTCTGTGTTGTAGGATCATGTGCTGTTTTGTCATGATTTTTACTGGCTCCTTCACCTCACTTTCTCTGACATTTGACCTAAAACCTTAGTCATCACTTAACTGCTTCTGTAATGATGTTTTGCTACATGATCAAGCCCATTAATTTACAGCTCATTATAGTTGTGGCCCACAAGTACTTCTAGTAAGTTGGATTTCAGTGCTAGTAAAGCCCTAATTCTGTCATCATGTTATTAGTGTTGGAATGGCATATACTGATGAATTTGGCTAATGTTGAATAAATTCCACAGCAGGAGCTTACAGCTTAAAATAGAAAAGACTCTTTAGTAAGTTCTTTGTGTCTCTGTGGATAGAGAAATAAGTGCAAAGCTTGCTGCTCTTCTTTAATTTTAGATGCATTTTGAAAAACCTGCAACCATGAAACTTTACTAATATGCTGACTATAAAACCACCATGACAGACTTTAGGCAAGTATGGTTGTTTTAATCCAGTAACTCTTTACCAGTTCTATCTTTGCAGTCATTCCCAACAGTACAGTAATTAAGCATATAGAAAGCTTGGTAAATATTCAAATAAAATACTCTGCCTGACAGCCTGAAACTATGCTAAATTAACTGTTCCCAGGAGTTATGCATACAAAGAATTTAAAGTTTTATTACTGTAGATGGAACAAAAGTGCTTTCAAAAACATGAGGTTCTGCTGTGTTCTCTATTACACGAAATAATAATTGAACATCTTAATACAGTGCAGCCATTATAATACTTACAAAAACTCAATTGCCGACTTTCACAAAATTCTGCATACTGGACTGAGTCCATCATCCGTGTTTGTCTTTCTGCTCTCTGACAAAAGAGTAGAAGTACATGATGTACCTTATTCCAGTAAGAACTGCATTCCACAACAGAAATTATAGCAACAAAGCACCCCTGCCATAACCTTTAAGTTACCCTCCCAAATCAAACATCCATTGAACAAGTTAAGATGCAGAAATATAAGCCACAGATTGGTTATTAGTCTTGTGAGTTACATTTTCCAGGGGAGTGTGTCAATTCTTATTTCAAAAATCTGCTTGCACACCACTCACAACAGTGATGAGGGCTGAGTTAGGAAGGGTGCTGAGCACTCTTGCCCTGACTAAGGTGCGCATTTAAACTGAAACACATGAGTAGTCTGCCTACGTGTTTACAGATGACCAGACAAGTAAAACATTCTCCCAGACCGAGGCCAATGTGTTCTGCACTGAGCAGAACTGAACCTGTGTGCTTTTAAAATGGGAGTATTAGCGGTAATGAAATTAATAAATTCTATCACACTGAGGATGTACCAGAGAGAGAGAAGCACTGAAGTGTCCCTTTCCACACTCAATACAAAGTAATAACAAAGTGGTAAATGTGTCCATTTATTTTTCTTTTTTTTTCCCCACAGTTAATCTATGATTGATTTTTTTATACTTCTGAACACCTACAGGAAAAGAAAGGAAATTAGACTGAATTAGAGCTCATTCAAGCAAAAAGATCTTAAATTGTTCACTACTGCATTTAAGAATGTATTTCACACAGAGTTCAGTGTCAACCAAAAATTATATCTCAAAAAAGTCATGGTATGAAACCATAAACATGTACATCCTCCCATCCATGTATACACTATGCCATAATTGAAACAGGGTTGAAGCAGCTCTGAAGCTCATGGTTAGTTTTGAGCATGTGCTTGAGTTTTGTTTACTTCAATAGAGCAGTGGTGACTTTCACAAGGTAAGGATCTAGTCTCTAGAAGACATTAAATCCTTCACATATTGGACGCATGAAGCAATAGTTAGATTAAAGAGTACAATTAGCCTCCTCAGAAGTAGACAGATAAAGTCTCACAAACAAGGGAAGTATATTGTCTTAAACATCAAGGAAAGAAATATAGCTATGTTCCAAACAGTAACTCAGTGAATAAATCATTACACCTGGTAAGAACAGAACTATAAATAAGGATACATGGTACCAGGAGCAGCTGATGGAATTGAGACTTGACTTCTGCAGTGAGTCCATGCTGCTCAAGAAACCATACACAAAGAAGGTAAAGTACGGGTGCGTTTGCATTAAGAACAAAAGCCAACAAGGAAAAAAACACACACATATACACAGATTTTGCTCTGACTCCCCAAGCACTTCTACACTGTAGAGTTCATTAATCTGATTTAATGGAAAAAAAAGGGTTGTTGATAAGTGTATTTGGAGACAGGCTATAAAACCAGCATTTGGCCTTAGCAGTTTAGCAAATGAGGAAAAAAAAAAAAAAAATCAGTACTCCAGATACACAGTTTCTTCCTCTATTCTCTGCTTGCTATGTCACTCTTCTATGACAGACCAATCCATCAATTATGAGATCTTGTTGACAGTCAACATGTTCAATTTAGTTGTAAACTAAACCACTAACTGTCCAGGAGCATACCTGAATATTTCTTTCTTTTCTTCTCTACCCAGTCAAACATTTCTATTGTGTTTTGACTTAGTCACCAGGATAGAAACTGTTCTACTTAAGCACTTTTCAGTTCTCCTATGCATGCTTCTGGTATTTTGACTACATTTTGTGGAGCTGCCATTTCAGATAAGTAAAAATTTTCAGTTAATCTATTCCATCAAGACATTAAATAAGTCTAGATTGATTTTGTATTCTTTAAAAATAATTATCATGATACTTGCTATAACTTCAACCCTCATCTAGAATAACCATAACAGAGATTTGTTTTGCCTCTGAATGAATACAGTCATACTTTTGAAGACATAAGGCAACACCAGGATCACCTAACCTGAACTTTTGCATAGCACATGATACTTTTCACATAATACATTCTAGAAACAGCATTCTTAGAATTTCTTGCATCATTTTGCTATAAGTTTTAGAAAGGTATTTAATTTAAGTTTAAACTTTTCCTGTATTAAGAGATAGCATCTTCAAATAATTTAAAATACTATGTTTTTATGCAATATGGTTTAAATTCTGTAATCATTTGTGCCTTTGTTGACAGTCAGAAATTACTAGTTGGGTACTCCCAGATAATATTGAAATAATTTAACTTTAGGTGGGTAATCAAACAGACTGAGCTTCTCTATGACAAAATTTTCTTGAAATTTTACAGGGAAATGTGCAGGCTTGCAGAACTGTTGCATGACATCCCTCTCCAACAACCCTCTCTCTAGTGGTCTCTAGCCCAACACCCATCTTAAATGAGGACTATTGCCAACACTAGATGAAGTCAGCTATGGCTTCCTCTAGTGAAGTCTTGAAAACCTCCAAGGACAGAGATTTTATGTCTCCTCTGGGTAACCTGCTCCAGTGTCATACTAACTAAAAAGATTTCTAATGTCCTATTTGAAATTGAGAAGTAACAATTTGTGGTTCCTGACTTTATTTATTGTACCCAGCACTACTAAGAAAAGTTTGGTTCTGTCATTGTTGTAACTGTCCTTCAGCGGTTGTAGGCTGCTATTTAATTTTAGCTTCCTCTTCAGTCTAGTAAAACAAAGTAATTTCTCAGCATCTTCTGACAGGTCATGTTCTGCAGGGCCCTCAGTTCTCAGTAGCTTTCAGCTAAACCTTTCCAGGTTCTCAGCATTTCTGTGGAACTGAAGGGCCCAAAACTGGATGAACTGTTACAGATTTGGTTCAACAGCACTAAGTAGAAGGGCATGGCAACTTCCTTCAGCCTGCCAGCCATATTTCTGAAAAACTGTGAGTTTTGCTTTAATATAATGAGACCAAACTGTTGACTCATGTTTAACGTGACATTCATTATCATCCCCCAGGTTCTTCCCAGAAGGGCTGCTACCCAGACGGTTGGTATCCAGCCTGTACCAATGCATGGGGCTACCCTGTCCCAGATGCAGAAACTCAATGAAGTTTCTTTTGGTTCAGCTCTCACAGTTTTCAAGACTTGTCTGGACTGAAGCTCCGTCAACCAGTGTGCCAGCCACTCTTCATTTACTATCAACAGATTTGCAGAATGTGCATTTCGTATCTTTGCCCACATTTTTTGAACATTGTTGATGAAGATATTGAACAATATGGGCCCTAGTATCAATCCCGGGGATATTCAGTTTTAGCTGTTGCCACCTATATGTCAAGTCATTGGCTATTACCCTCCACATCCAGCAGTTCCAGAGATTTAAAGCTCTTTGCAACAACAAGGAAGGCACAGAAAAGCAAAATGATGTGAAATGCTAACATGAGGAATTATGCTTAAAAGTCCTACCTGAGATGACAAAGAAAACAGACATCTAAAAATTTGACAAAGATACTTTAATTTTTACAGGAATCCCATAATGTAATATAGAAACTGCAAAAACAGACTAATCCCAAGAGCAGCTAATGTTAAATTAAATAATTTAGTGATGGCTACTCTCAGCAAATAGACTATAAAACTCAACAAATGCATTCTGTCAAAGGCTCACAGTATCAAAACTATCAAAACACTTCAAGTTTCTTTATAGTAAGTGAAACAAAAAAATACTAACCAAAGTTTTATTAAAAGAAAGGTGTTTCAGAGGTATTTTTCCAATAGGGACTTCATTTCTCTCTACAAATTGTCTACAGTAGATGTCTAAACACTGGGCTTAATTTTGTTCTTATATACTAAATGAATACTTACACTTACTTTTTCCCTATATATCTGTGAAATAAAGTTGCTTTCTCCCCTCAATTCTCCTCTCTGAAAGAAGTCTTTCATAAAGGTGGATTCTAGAGTGATGGTCTAAACCACCACCAAATAAAATAGCTTTTATCATAAATAACTGGACTATATTTTCTTCCCAATACACTTTAACAAAAAAACCCATGTCATGGCATGGAAATTCACAGTTAAAGGGATAAGTATAGCCATTTCATCAGTCCAAACAGTTTTAGAATAGTCTATAAATAACCAGCAAATGCAGGAGAAATAGACAGATGGATAACATAGGTATATAATCTTTAAGGAAACACCAAAGCAGAAGACAACAGCAGATCATCTTTCCTCTTCACTTCTCAAGATTATAAAGAGTAATGATTTTCTCTTATATCATCCCTGCTTTGGAAGAAAATAGTGTTCCATTATCTCTACATTTCTACCGTATAGACTCAAAAAGAATCAATAATGTAGGATAAAAAGGGAGAAGAAAGAGTGAGCACATTACTGTGAACACAAATGTTACTCCAGGCCAAAAGAATGTAAAGGAAATGGTATTCAATGTTGGGGAAGTCACAGGAAGTTTGCGAAAATGCTATAACCTGTAAGTAATGCTTTCTTTTAAGTCTACAGAATACCCACCTGCTCTTTTTCACAGTCTTTATTTTTTAACTATTTTTTCTTGAAAACAAGAAATGATACAGGATGTTTTAACTAAGAAACAACTTCAATTTTATGTAAGTGAAATTTTCCAAATTCTGTTCTTGGAAGTCACTCCAACAGGACTGAAGTCCTCTTTCATCAGTATGAAAGCAAGTTTGCTGTGAATCTTTCCTTTCTGAAGAAACAGTCAAACCTATAAATGATACAGCACCTTGAAACAATCTCAGCTTAAAACCAGATACAATAAATGACATCAATGACACTGCCCCACTGGTTTATTAAAAGAAGTAAAAATAAGTAGTTTTTACTCCCTCTATAGTGGTACTAGTATAGAGTGACTACACTCTTAAGCAGTTAAGAAGCTGAGTTATGTGGTGTACAGCAGAGTTAAAATACTTTGCATGCTTTCCTTGGAACATGCTGAAGGATGCAGTAGATAGGACCTGGCACAGTAAATGTATGCTTAGTCTTCCAAAAATGTGTTGCATTATATCTTTCTTTCAGCATGAAGAACTAAAAAGGAAGACTAAAAAGGGAAAGAAAAGATAAAGAGTTGCATGTTGTTACCTACCATCCAGGATGAAAAATAATCTTATTTTGATTCCATTTTAAAGCTTTCATATTTGACATATAAAGCTCTTTGTGTGTGGGGAAGGCAAGTGGCCAAATGTTAACTTGCTCACCAATGATTTTGTGTCTGAAGGAAATGTGCCGAGTAGCTGCTAAGCTGGAACATTTGAAAAACGTATGCAGCATGGCGGGACACCCCTGTGTTTGGCAACAATGTTAATGAGGAAGAGCTTGGCTTCCAAAACTGCTTGCATATTCATATTGTGGCATGATTTCCTGATCTCCTTTGCTAAAGTCCTCTTCATTGTATGTCTATGATGCCTTCAAAGGAGCTAGGTGACTGCCCTAGGGAAAAAACAAAGTTGCCTTGCAATGGTTGATATTACTAAAAGAGTATGCTAAATATTTTCTTTTTAATTTAGACTAGAGAATAACAGGGCACTGTATGCTGTACCTGACAGCTCTAGGGTTGTAGGTCAAACATTACCTAGATTAAAAAAAAAAAAAATCATCTGAGAAATTAAGCAGAATGTAGCTCAATACTGAAGTGTTTACAAAATATGCTGAAAACATATTTTTAGTCTTCTGTGTCTTGAAATTATCTGAGGATTATCACTATCTGAAGATTTTTGTTACATAAAGGAAAAATGTACTTACTCTTCTGAGAATCACTTGAATTGGTAAGCAAAGAAAAAAAAAGGGTTTTAAGAGTAAGCATTTTCAAAGATTAAGCTTACTCAGAGTTTTATACAGAAAATAAAAATGCCACTTGGGGAAAGATCAATAGCTTTTGTAATGTAATACATGATTTGGCTATAAAGTACAGACATACAGGGAATTTTTATCATTTTTACCCACCTCTTATAGAACATACCATACATTCTGCAGTAACCATTAATCTGAACAAGTCTGCATAGCAAACTTGATGCCTTTGATGTAATACTGGTTTTGAGTGCTCATGTGTTTCGTACAAAGATCCCAATATTAGGAGAAGACATGACATCTTTTTCTGGCAACCCAAGATGTTCTCAATTTTAATGTATTTTCACAGTTATAAATAGTAAAAATAAATTTGTTTTTTCTCTACAGCATTAACAACTCCATTCCCCCTAATAAACAGAATTTAAGACCTTAAGAACCTTAAAAATCTTAACTGTTGAAGAGATGTTAAGGACCTAGAACTGTAAAGGACATGGAAGAAAGCTGTGGACAGTGACAAATATAAATTAAGATAGACTTTTTTTTTTTTTTTTATATATAACTTCATTATGGAAAATTGGTCATTTTCTGTCCAGGGACAAAAGATGGGATTCACTTGAACAAGTTATATATCTTCAGTATCCTAATTAGTCACTTAAAGTTCCTGTATAGTAAAAAAGATACTAGGCACTTTTAGAGAGCAACTTAATCCTAAAGTAGATGTTTAAAATAAGTCAGATGAACCACATCCATTAATTTGTCTGAAGTTCATCAACTGTGGACATCAGCAATGGAGCCCTTGGGACACTGGCCTAGGTGCACATGCCCACAGTACAGACATCTTCAGAAAAGCAAGACGAATCCTGTTCTGATGAGTGAAGAACACCATCGCCAATGGGGCAAATTCCATTTTAGGGCTAAGCAAAAGCAAAGACTAAAGAATGACTCAGTAAATTTGGTTCCTGCTCTGATCTCAAAGCAACGCAAGTATATACAAAGGCAGCTTTGTACCCTGGGTGTGTGTTAACTCCATTCATCTTCCTCAAAGTACATAAAATGTAACCTAACAAAGTATGTGCAGATAAGTAAGAGGAAGGCAGCTGGCAAGACTATTTATGTAAAAATTTCAAGGGAATTATGAGGAAAGCAAGCAGATGAAACTGCACAGACAATAACAAAAGGAATGGATTAATTCTCAGCAGTCATGATCTCATTGCTTAAGGAATAAATAAAACTGACCTCCTGATAGGGACTCACTGCCCATGTAATACTTTGCCCTTGAACATATGCAAAATCTACACATACTGTACTTATTTGAGCCAGCTCCATATCATATCCAAATTCCTTGTCTAAATTTATTACTACTAGTCTGAAATGTGGAGCTGGAACCTGCAAACGAAACATTTCCATTTCATGGGATACCTTTGATTTCTACAGGAAAATATTTTTTTCTGCTATAATAAGTATCATCATGAATTTTGTAAAACTATGTGTTAAATTTATGGTAGAAGATATTTTACCAGTGCTTTCCAAAAAACATAAAATAATTTTGGATAAACTATGCTACCAAACTTAAGTTATGTGGGATTTATTATATATTAAGATGACCGACCTTCTCTCACTTTTCTGGTTGAGGACACTGTAACACTTTTCTGTGGTTTCCATCTGGCTGTACATCAAAAACTTTACATACCAGGTTAATATTAGGACACCTTTATGTCTTCTGGATAGCATTCTTCTGAACACTTATCCTGACTGAATCAATTCACAGATGAGGTTCATATAAACAGCTTTAGCATTTCACAAGTGAAGCTTGCAGTCATCAAAACAGGCATCACCGAATTGTCTGGGAGATATAAACAGCAAAGCAGCCCCTTTTGCATAATGAGTTTAAAATTTTTTCTCTTATTTGCAGTCAAAATCTGCCATTATACGCTATTTAAAAATAATACAATAATTATAGAGGTTCACTTGTAACCAAAAGGAAAATATTATAAGCCATGAGAACTTCTTAAAATATTTCTTTTACTTTTATGATTAGAGATATGGATAGATGGATAAGTAAAAGGACGGACATTCTAGAAATGTATATTTACCCGATATTTATATTGGATTCTATGCAAATTTCTTGTAGTAGTTACATTATGTGTCATCTCAAAAAAATCAAGTAGCTTTCACCCTCATATTTCCCCCCAGTGTTATTTGCAGGTAGCTTGGTTTCAAACTCAATTTAGATACAGCCACTTGCATCCAGGATAGGTAATTTAGCACTTAATAACTGAAGAGTTGCCTTACAAATAATCTGACTCCCTTAAACTGCACTCCTTCCTCTCCACTGGAATACCTTCCATGCTAGGCTGAAGTGCTGTTTGGACTTGTGGCCAGAAACTGATAGAGTGTTTTTTGCTTAAAGGCTGTTTATGGTCTTGGATGGAAGCTGGCTTGGAGCGGTACAGGCACAACATGCCTTGCACGGTTTCTCACCATTCTGGGTGCAGAAGAGGGTTGGAGGATCCAGTCCTGTTCCTACTGGTACAAATGGAATAGCATGAGGTGAAGGGAGGTTGTTTCAACTCAAAGTTCACCAGGAGATCAATCCTAGACATAATTAGCTTCAGTGAAACTCAATTCCCAGACATTCTATCTATTCACCCAACTACAACATGTCCAGAATTATTCACTTTACAGTCACAATTTTTTAAGCAATACATCCATTAAAAACAGTTAAACTGAACAGTAGGTAAGTTTGGAAACAGCTAGGGTCCAGCCCTCTTGTTCACTTGTTTTAACTAGTAAATGTAAGAGAAGAAACCTAATTTTAAAAATATGCATTGCAAAAGTCTGTCCTGTTAATAGCCAGCATCAATATATGCTTCTGAAAATATATTTGAGAGTTTTACTTATGTTAAATGAGAAATTAAGAAGGAGAAAGAACTCAAGAGCATCATTCTAACACTTTTTATGTTGAAAAGAACTTGTCTTATATTCATTCCCAGTAGAACTGTCAATTCCCATAGTATCTGCCTTTCTTTGGGATATCACCATCCTGCACAAGAAATTACCATTCTGCACAGGAGATTCACAAGTACTGCAATGTTATAGGCATATCTATGCAGGTATCCTTGGCAGGTGATGCTCTTTCAAACACAGTAGAATGAAAAAGTTGCATAAGTACAAAATTTTTTTCTGTTATGTTGTTTCTTGAAAAATTATTTAAAAAAAAAAAAAAAAGAGCCCAGCTTCCAAAATAATGGCAGAACATACATGCATAAATAAGAAATTCAAGACAAAATTTTTGCTATATGCACAAGTAATTTGGTGTGCATTATAGCAATCTGATTTGTATGTCTGAATTTGGTCTTACAATTTATAGACAAAATCCTGGTTCTATTGTGTCCCCAGCAAAGCTTCCATTAACTTCAATAGCTGTAGGATCTCACCCGATGAACACATCTCCCAAATTAAGGTTAGATGGTTATCACCTTCTTGTCAAAGGAAAGCAGAAAAATGGGCTCTCAAAATTGGACACAGATCCTAAAAGAGCTTTTTCCTCTATACGCTCCCACATGTAGATTAGAAATCCAACTTTGAATCTATGTATAAAGGTATTTTGGAATTAAAACAGGCATGGATGGCTCTAGAGAGGAGAACTCCAGCTGCTACTAAGCTGACTGGGTTATTTCATAAAAGCATTACAGCATTGCCTCTTGGGCTAGGACTCACCTCATACAACCTTGGATGTTTTAGTAATCTAGTCACCCTTTATGATCAGTGGGAAAAGAGAGACACTTCCATAGGCTGAGTGCACCTATTCCAGCTCTGATAAGAAAATGTGTCACCTTTGGATGTGCCCTTCTCCCTGCATGACACAGGTATGCAGATTGACAGAAATAGACGTCTGGCTGCCAGCTGAAAACTTCAGCCCTTTGGCCACACAGACACGTTGTTAATGCAAACTGGGAGATTATAAACTCTGGGATGCACTTAGCATGAGACACTGATCTAGTTTTTGAAAGTAAGGCCACTAATTCATTAATTCACATAGCCTACTAACTACGAAAATGAGTAAAACAATTTAGCTCAGACATTTTCCATGACAAATCCAAATCTGGCAACTTTCATGATGAATTTGTGTAAGAAGTGTATTCATGAATGTTTGTAAGGAAAGAATTAAAATTAAAATACATGGTACTACATGTATGTAGATGTGCTCTCCTTGGCATGTGACTGGAGAGTGCACAGTTCATTGAATTAACTTTTTTGTTAGAAAACTTTCTCAAATTCAAAATTTGGTATTCAAAAATGTATTCTTGCTTCCTTAACACAAGAAGTGTGCATATAGACATTTCACATTCAACTTGTCGCATTTATGCCACTGAGTCTAATTCTGTGGTTGGATATTTATTCTTTCGGAAAAACCTTTCTGATTTGATAACTGCAAGACATGGAACTCCAGATAAAAATCACATCATGAAATTCAGGGAATAAGTGAGTCACACATTGAGTTAAAAAGGAAAGGCTTCCCTCAGAAAAACAGTGACCAGTATGCATTACACATAGTCTGCATGCATTTTTATAAAGACAGTACATTTCTCTTTAAGCTCAAATTAATTGATAAAGGAGATGTGTCTCAGCCTCCCAGGATGAATTTGGCTGCCTTTTGAATAGTTCAGGCTTTCCAACCAGAAAGAGAACAGGACCTCAATATTCAAAACTCTTACCTGGGTTCTGCTACTAATTTGTCATCTGAGTATGACTGAGTAGAAACAAAGGCTGAATGAATCATGTTTTAAGGCTCCTTTCACAATTGTTGCAAAGCTTATGGGGTTATTTGAGCTGTTATTAAACAAGTGTAAAGTTTGTACGTGGTGATGCCATGACACACACTAGCTGTGTATACTCAGCTTGAAAGCTTGAACAGGCTAGGGGAGAAAAAAGCAAAATCAAAGCTGCACAGTGTGTCCAGGTATGAAGAGTAAGGAGACTCTAAAAATCACTGTCTGAATTGAAAGGCTTTGAACAAGAGCATTAGGATATTTTTTTTTTTTTATTGGCAATTCATTTATGACACTGAGAAAATAATTTGGTCCATGGTGAATATTACCTTGTTCAAATGTTAATGACTCTGTGACACTTGTTATTTATTTAACTATGCAAAATTTTTTATGCTGCTATTCATTATTGTTTCATAATTTCTTTAAATGTGAGCAAATTAATCTTCATAGTACCCTTGTGAGCATTGTCTCCACTATATATATGAGAAATAGAAGCATAAAAAGATTTTCCGAAAGGCAGTTTGTTTACCTGCAAATGTTTCTTTTCTAATCTCTACTTTCTCTTTTTTCTTATTTTAGAAAGGAAAAGGAAAATGTGAAGATTCTGGGATTTAACAAAATGATTTAGCATTTGGAATTAAGTTAATTTGAAACATCGGCTGATTTGGATAATTTGGAACACTCTAATTAGTGCAGTCCCTTAAAGCATGCCCATTGATAAATATATCACAAGATTATTAAGCTTTTACATAAAACCAAAGAAACATATGCTGTCATTAATTCAAAACAATCACCACCATCCAAAGCCACTACAGGAGTTCTTATTAAACATCGACATTCCCTCCTCCAGAAAAAAAAAAAAAAAAAAAGAGAAATCTCAAAAAAAAAAAACCTTTTATTTACATAAAACTGTCACAGCAATACTTACAGCAGTTACATTTAATCTTGCATAAGAAGTAGAACTGACACTTTGAGATGAAACTTTACTGATCTATCATTTAAAAGCAGAAAGTTCAAAATTTTATTTTGTGAAAAAAATTTGCCAGATTTTGTTAGTTTGGTTAAGATCAGAGGAATAGTTTGAGACTTTCAAAGCTGAAAGTCAAAGTGAAACTTACTGACTTGTGAAAAACTACAGAAGCATATGCTGGCAGCTTTTAGTATCTGAAATGTAGATGTCTGTACTAGTGAAACAGTCTCTCAACAGCGACCTTCCAGTGAATTATATGTTAAATAATCTCAGCCATTTCACAGCAATACACACAACAAAGTTGTTTTGCTGAGCCTCACTGAGTCATCACAGTTTACCTCAACGGAAGAAACAGGTCCTACATATTCTGGTCTCTTGCTCTGCAGCATAGATTGACCCCCCAACACCCCTTACTACTATAGACCCTTCATACATTTGTAAATAATGAGGTATCATTACAATAGTTTTGGTGGTAATTTCTTTTCTTTAAGTGCTGAGATGAGGGGAAGGAGAGCAAAGAGCATCTACTGTATGGATTCATTACCATAAGTTTTACTGATAGTTTATCCTGTTTCCTAATGAAAGCAAAAAAACCCCACTGTGTCTCTATTAAAAAGCAATCAGATTTGGTATCCTGGTGACACTTTAAAGAGCACATTATGTGGGAAAACAAAATAAACATTTACCCTGGCAAATGAAAGTGAATTTGGGCTTTGACATACTTGGCAGGAATGTAGAATTATATTCATGTCAAGTATGCAGAAAAGCTAATACAATATTTAAATATTTGCTTAAGTAATATAGAATTTAAAACAACATATTAGAAGAAACATTTTTTATTAAATATTTTTAAGTTTTTTAGTATAGGACATGCCATGAAAATAACATGTTCAGCTGAAATTTCAGATTTCTACTGCCTTTGTTACACATTCCTCTCACTTGTAAAGTGGCAAAGAGTCTTCATCTTCTACTGACAAGTCTTTATTTATATTTCCAAGACAAAGGCAGTTCTTATAGTGATGGTTTAAACTGATAATGTATATATGCAGCTTGCCAAAGAAACAACCCTTGAGAATCTGAATCTTACAAATATTGATATAATGAGCTAATGTTAACACTATCTCAGCTAAATCCTACAGCACTTTCTACTGCTCAATAGTGTACGCATGCAACTATTCTAAATCTCTAGTTTGCAACAAGACATAATTCAGTCAAGATAGACCTTTATATTGCTCAGAAAGTATCTAAAAGCTGTATGTCAATGACCTATGAAATTCTCAACTATATTTAATAATGTAGCACTAGTTCATAAATTGAGCTGGATATTGGATGTTAGTTTTAGTTCCAAAATTAACCATTTTGATGCATTGTCTAAATATGCAGATATTTGACTTCCCTTTTTGAGTATAAATCTAAACTAATATTAGCTGCACATACTCACAAAAATAAAGTTTACCAGTGTATCAGAATTATAAATGATTATGAAATCTGAGACACAATATTCTGAATTACTAAGAGTATTTTAAAACATTTATTTTAAGAAAAAAGTTTGCTTAATTTTATTTCATTTGGAGAGATACGCATAATTAGAAAATATTTTGAAAGATTTCTAAATTGCTGTAATAATAGCATGACAATTCAAAGCAACACCACCAGCCTTCACTGTAATTGTACATTGTAGAAATGTGTGATTTTAAAATCACTTGAAAAGAATTAATTTAAATGTAACCTGATTTGTAAATTTAATTATGAACTATTAAACTAACTGCTTGGATTTTCAGTTCTTCAAAATCAGCACAGCTCCTCTGAGTCCTACCATAAGCCACTGTTTATTTCAAATCAGCAATTAAAAGTGATATAGAGTATTCAAGACCGTCAGATATTAACAAAAAGAGCTAGTTTGGGGAATTTGACTTTCAATCTTCTAATTTGCAGTGCCCAACATATAAATTGTTATGCTGCATTAACAATAGCTTTTGAACACAGTATTCATTCATCCAGCATGTTATAGAAATAAATTTAACATGAGAGTATTCCCTGCACACTTTCTTAAAATTGCTTGCTATGAAAACAATTCCTTCCAAAGATGTTAGCACTGTTTTCAATTTAACATGCAAAATTTTCAGTCACTTACAAAAGAGGAAGACAGATAACATTTTTAAATATAGAAGGAAATCTTTTTTTTTATTCTACAATTTGTCAAATGATTTTAAAAGGTAGAAAGCTTTGAATTCAAGAAAATAGCAAGAGATATCCCCGAATCCTACTACCAGGATAATCTCCTAAAAACAAAGCCATGTCTCTAATTCCTGTGCAAAATCAGTTATAAAGATGTTGAATATATGTCATTTATTCTTATTGCAGGGCACTGACAGCTTTGTAAATTTAACCTGAAAATTAAAATAATTTAATTTTTGAAATGTCAAAACCTGTTCACATTTCTAAGGATTTATCTCATTCTATTTAGATTTTCCTTGACTGAAATGGAATAGTTAGAGTTTTTTGAGAGGTGGAGGGGTGGCAAGGTAAATCAAATATCTATTAAAAAAAGAAAAATTAAAGTAATCACATAGCCCTCCTCACAGAATAAGGGAAAAATGTCTTCAGTTCAAAGTATTATACTTAACAATTTAACATAATTACAATGCAAAGAAAAATACCTTCAATAACAAGATTTTGAAGCAAAGCTTTGAAGGTTGAAGTCTGTTTAGTATTAGAGGTGCTTATAATGTAGCAACACTAAGAACCATTGTTTGGCATCAATTACTTGACTGCATTGTTAGAAGTTGCTGTAGATTCTCATGCCATCATATATGCTGTTGGAGAAAATTTATTTTTCATTCCTGGTTGCTTGCCTTCCTCAGGGTTTCTGATTTTTTCTGATATTTTTAGAGTCAGATCTATCATTTTTCAAAGATGACGTCTCTTCAGTATTTTTGTCTCTTTATTAAAAATACAATTCAGGGTAACAAAGTTAGCAGACAGAGGTCATCTCACTGATACATTTCTTTAAATACTGAAACTAGAAATCAGATCTCCAGCCTTGAGATACATTAAGAGTTAACTCCCATTTTAAGAAGGGTGTGATTAGTAGCTGAAAATCTGCCTGAGTTTAGTACATCTGAGGATGCTATTACAATTTTCAGATATAAAATAATTAGCTGATGATATGAGCTGACAGCTAATACATCTACAATAAACATAAAAATTATTATTTCCAAGCGGATGTAGAGTATGTGTTCCGTTTCTAAGCTGTTTGATATGGTCTGTGTAAGGAGCTAGGACTTGATACCAGATGCTGTATGTTCTACAAGCTTTTTCTGCAGATGTCTGCAGCCTGAGAAAATCAACAGTGCTTTGAATAACACTCCTAGTAAAAGCATCTTCTTGTCAGAGTCACTGTATGATATAGGATATGAATCCCACACAAGTGGATGAACTGATTTTAAATAATACCATCTGACAATGGTAGAAAAAACCTCCTAGTAGGTCTGACAAAGTCCTGGAAATGGCTGTTAGCCTTGGGAAATAAAATCCAGCCCTCTGACAGAGACTACCCTTCCTCTTTTCGTTTGATCAATTGGAAAACCATATTTAATGATTGCTTCCGAAGTTCCAGAGGCAAAGTTTCAACAGCACTTAACACTGCTACCAAGGAGTCTATATCTTTGCCCCTTATGTATGTCACTCAAAAGAAGAGTCTGGAAAAAATGTTTAAGACTTGTTTGAGAATAAAATATATGCATCTTAATGTATTTTTTATATTACCACTTCACATTGTTTTCTTGCCATTTTTTTAAAAGAAATATCGTTTAGAACACCAAAAGTATAGTGTATATGATACAGATACCATTATGCTAAAGAAACTCTAATAGCCTGCCACTAATTGCACACAAAAGTGAAGAGTTATATCTTAAGTCATAAATCCACACATTCAACTAAGAATTTTTTTTTTCTCAAAAATAAGCCTGTAGCCCCCTACATGATAAAGATCTTACTGAATTCACATAAATCAATTTCTAAAATATATTCTCTATGCAAAATCAGTATTTTTTTCTAGTGATGGTATTATGGTCTTGTTTTCCTTGAAAATTTAGGTCTATTGTGGATGTACTTTGTCAAGCCAAAGTGGCAGCAATGTCTAATTTTTGTCACATTAAAATTAGCTAATTGTGAACTCCAGATTATTAAAAGGGTCAAATGCTGATCTCGAGAATATCTGTAAGATTAAACTCTTCATATTCACTCCATAAGGACTTTATGTAAGGTTGCTATCTGAAAATGAGAACTGTTATTGTTTTTCCTAAGTATCCAAGTTAAAATAACCTTCTCTGATTCATTTAATGAGGGTGTGTAACTGTCTAGGTATCCTCAATTTTAATCAAATATTAGAACAAAATGGAAGAAAAGAGACAGAATTTAAAGCTTGAGGGGCAAAACATACAGTGGAAACATGCTGCCTTGAGTAGAATTAGTGAACTGTGCCAGCTTATTACCCATGCTATTCTGTTAGGAACATTGTGGGTCCGTTTTCTGGTGGATTGGGTAAGGATGCATCTCTCATTTGCCAACATGTAAAGCTTAATTATATTACTTTACCATTTCAACAGACAGTTAAGATGCTTAAATCTTACTGCTTCTGATTCCATAGCTGCGGCACATGTGTGAAGCTACCACCAAGTGCTATTTTGCACAGCAGCCAGATCATATTCTTACGGAAGAATACAGCAAGCAACACTATAGATAAAATAAACCACAATGACTGAGACAAAATGAAAGACAGAAACCCCTGTTCCTTGTATACATAAAACGTCTATTCCAGGAAATACCAGCAGTTACAGATTACAGAAAGTGCAGAAGCTGGAAAGTCCAATTATACGCTACCTAGATTTTTAAACAGTTTTTAGAAATTTGAGATGGTTTAACATCTATGTATTTCATAAAAGATCTTCTATTTCTACCCCACCTGCTATTTTAATATTGAAATAGGAAACTTCAGTGTAGAATCTTAGAATGGTAGAATAATTTACACCAGAAAAAGTTTGGAACCTTTCCAGAAATCTCTAGTCAGACTCTCTGCTCGAAAGAGGTCCAGTTGGATCAAGTAGCTCAGCACCTTGACCAGTCAGATTTGAAATATCTCTAAAGCTGGAGAAGTCCTCAACCTTTCTGGATAACCAGTTTCAATCTTTGATCAGAATCTTTTTTTTTTTTTCTATTAAGTATCTGTCCAAACTCTGTCCTTTACCATGCACGTTCAGGCAGGGTCTGGCTCCATCTTCTCCATATCCTGACATTAGTAAGTTACAGACAGCAATAAAATTTCCCTTTATCCTCCTCTTTTTCAGGCTGAACAACGTCTAGTCACTGAGACTTTTGTCACGTCAGGTGCTCCAGGCCCCTAAACTTCTTGGTGACCCTCTGCCAGACTGACTTCAGTATGTCAAAGTTCTTGCACTTGGGAGCACAAAATATGACACAGATTCCAGACGTGGTCTCACAAGTGTCAAATAATGGGGAAACGTTATTCCCCTTGACCTGATGGCTAACCTCTTGCTAACACAGCCCAGTATGTGGTTGGCCCACAAGCTGTACTGTTGCATTGGATTATTGCATCCCACATTTGCTTCTGTTGAACTTCATGAGGTTCCCATCAGCCTATTTCTCCAGTCTATCTACAAGGTCCTTCTGAATGGCAGGCCTGATTTCCAGAGATTTGACTGCTTTGGTGTCGTGACTCAGTATTTATTTGCCATGCTACAAATAACTGCTTTTATTTAGTTTATAAGATTCAACAGCTAATCATGTCTGAGTTTAATGTATAAAGAGAAAGAAATTCTTCAAGAAAATTCAGTACAAGAGGAGACAACTACCCTGGAAAAGAGATGTCCTATGCTCACTTTAATTCCTTACATGTTAATTTATATGGAAAGCCAATAAAAACAAAATCACATCAACATGCATACTTCATTACGCTTGTGTTCTTATTCTTACTCTAAGTATTAAAAAGATATCTCTTCTAAAAGTCTACCATAGGATCCTGTGTATCCTAGGATCCTAGTCTAAGTGTCAGATTACAAGTGTAGTCCTATTAGAATGATCTCTGAAACCAAAAATGATGGTATTTCTAATATACTTCTTAATTCAATAGGAAGCAATGTGTTTACTATTAGACTGTGTCAATGACCTTCACCTTAGCAACAGATAATTTCCCTTGCCTAATGAAAACTGAACTTTTGTGTGAAAGTAGGTGGGAAGGTTTGGACCTTGGTGGCTTTGCAAATGGGAACTAAAAATAAACAATTATTTTAAAAACCCCCAAAACTTAGACTTGTACTTAGCAACTGAGTAATTTGTAATCAAATCTCATGACATGCTAGCTTTTAGACTGAACTTACTCAAAGGAGGATGATGATATATAGGTAGTGACTTGAGTGAATCAAGTGATTCTTGATTTTTTGCTTAAGTGCCTGTGACAAAGGTTCACATAATCCTATCTGAATTCAATCAAATACCATGGGCAATATAGACCGGAAGCTAGAAAAATTACCTCTTTACTTCTGAGGAGAAAAATTGCACTAGTCCTGGCTAATCCTGTGGTCAGAGGAAAAAGGGAAAACAAAACCCCAAAGCAAGAATAAAAGGAGAAAAAGAAAGATCAAATATACGTAAGGAGGGAAAGAACAAATCTCCATTTAGCCCAGGTTCTAACAGTAGCTAGCCATGAAGAGTTAGCTTATAATAATTATTTTCCTGAATAGTTGTACAGCACCCTGTGATCTGTGGTTCAAGGACTTAACCAAATGCAATGTCTTTGTATTCAATAGACTTGAATAGAATTATTTTCCCCATTAAGTTGTTCAATTCAATAGATGTGAGCTCATTTTGGTTATATATAGCTGGAACACAGCCTGAAAATGACTTTCAGTGCTCCTCTGTATTGTCTGTATGCTACAAACTGTGGATGGAGACATGATGACACATAGCTTGCTCACTCTGCTATCAGAGGGTAAATGCCAATTTAAAAGAAAAAGATTCTTAGTAATTTTGTAGGAGGTATTTGCAGGGCTGACCCATGAGCCTGATTAAAACTAGGTTTTGGTTCCTGGCTGGAGTCTAATACTAAGAAAGGCATTGTTATTCCCTTAGTGAATACAGAGAACAAGGAGAGGAAAAAAGGGGTCTCAATGTTATACCTGTCATGTCTACAAATAGCAGATAAATGAACCTTCAGATAAATTAAGTCAGCACTGCCTCAGGTTGAGAGGCATGCATCAGCCTCCTATGGATGGAGCAGGAAAAAATTCTTTCCCTAATAGTGGTTGAATCCAGGACCTTGCCTGCTAAATCTAAGAACAGTCTCTTCTGCAGTAGTTCAAATAGAAGAACACCATCAACCCCCCTTCTATTTCATGCCATAGGAAACCTTCCTCTATTGTCTTAATTTGTTAGAAGGTCTCATTTTCTTCCACTGAAAGCTTTCTGTGATATTAATTCTTCAGTGGAAGGAGAGAGAAATTCAGGAGCTCACATTGAAGCTTGGTCAAACAGTGGCTGATGACCAAAGGTGCTCCTGCACCACGGAGCTTTGCAGGTGGGACCGAGAATTGGGTGGTTGTGAAGCTTTCTGCCAAAACTATGGGGTCTCTGTGCTCAGGTATTAGTTTCACTCTTCACAACAGTGTCAGAAAAATCTTCCTTGCAAGAAGTGAGAAGTGGGAATCTCATAGAGTAATACTATGTTTGAATTTTTTACATAATTTCATTTGTGTTACAACTCCATGGACATTTCTTCTGAGTTCTGTGAATCCTCTGCAGAAGAGTCTTGAAAATGGTTTTATGCAAGTGACTAATTCTTTCATGAAAGCTTGAGATGTTAGAACTGTTTTCAGTATAGGCCTGGTTAACATTTTACCTTAAGAAACAAACTGTTGCCATTTATTCTTCACTCAGAAAGGACTTAAATATTAGGCTAATGGAGGTTAAAAAATTAGTAATTTGCTACATAAAGATTCAAAGAATTGA
This sequence comes from Tyto alba, assembly GCF_018691265.1. Classification (NCBI taxonomy): domain Eukaryota; kingdom Metazoa; phylum Chordata; class Aves; order Strigiformes; family Tytonidae; genus Tyto; species Tyto alba. The sequence goes on along the minus strand of NW_024881316.1, from coordinate 45,058,237 downwards.
AAAAATAACCTTTTCTCCCCCCCAAAGCTTCTGAATTACATCCTGCTTTGTAGAAAAGATGTGCATTATTGCATCTCTACACCATCTCAGAAATACAAACCATTATTAGCACTCATTTGTTAAATTACTTTCAAGAATGACAGCAATTTCAATAACCTACTACATTTGTCAGACTTCAGCATTACTCTTTATTCCCAGTTCTCCAAAGTTTACATAAACAATTATCGCGTTGTGAGTACCAATATGTGGTGACTAGTATATCTAAGCAACAAATCTATTAAACACAGGATCACAAATAAACACAGTATTTAAATACACTTAGAAGGAGAATTTTTCTTTAGTCGTACATTTGGCTCCTAATCAAATGCTCTGTGGGAATACTGTTTATATGTATGTGTGTCTAAAATTAACTATAGATATAAATTTTATTTATATATATATATATATATAAATTTCCTTTCAAAAGTTAAGTTAAAACACAGTCATTTGGGTGTCAAAAATATAAAATACAACAGCCCAGAATCTTCTTCAGAGAAAGTAAACAGTGGCAAAAAAATACCCAAAGAATTAAAAGACAGAAAAGCAAATAACACCATCTCCCAGCAAAACTGCCTAAACTTGCAGCATGAGCAACGTTCACTAAAATGCTTTGAAGACAAAAATATTTTACCAGGACTGAACACCCAAACAAACAGCACACTTTATGTAGCCATAGCAATCAACCCCGGTGTGAGAGAACCCTAATAATCTTAGATTTGTAGAAGCCTACAAAGTCTATTGATACTAGTGGCTATAACAAGAAACCTTTTCCACCTGATAGCTTTTTCCCACTCCAAGGAGAATGACACAATATTTACAGAAGTACAGATAATAATGAAAACCTGTTTCTATGTATTTTCTGTTTACTTTTAACCAATTCAACCATTAACCAATAGAAATAGTGCTTTCCCAGTATCCCAAACATTCCCAAGCAACATGTAATCAGAGAAACCATTAATACCAGCAAGCTTATTTTTGTACTGAATAATGGTTACAAACACTTTGATGCCCAGACAGCTTATTTACAGTTGAGATGCTACTAGTTGCACTATCTCCGCACTCATCTGGAAATGCTGGACTGATGCAGTGAAAGTAATTCCCCCTATATTTGCATTCCTAACTTTGGTAAGGGATGTTTTGCAATATTGAAAAGAACATTACATAGAGAATAAAGGGGTTTTTCTTGATTGATGTTCCATCCACATTCTTTTTAATCTTTGCATCTATGTATATCAAAAGAAGTAGACAATATATTGCAAGCTGGTGTTGACCTTATAGTCTGTTAGAGATCATCAGTACATTCTTTTTTTCATATCATCAAGGTGCTACTGCATTCACGGAACTTCAGTCTCCAAAAAGAACCACCCTGGAGGCACCTGAAGTACTTTTCCTAACATTTGATGAATTACACTAAAATGTGACTTAAGTGTTTTTGAAAAAAAAAACAAAACAAAACACCATCAAAGAAAAAGTATTTTTCTTACTGATCTAAGATATGTATTTCCCCCTGGATTGTTTCTCTCTCATTTTGGAGTACAAAAGCAGGCCTAAGTTACTGGGATGTTTAAACTTTTAGGCAGGTACAGTTAAGTGAAATCCAGCCCAACTTGTAGTAGCGATGCACCAAGCTCTCAAAGCAGTTTAAGGGGCTGGGAAAAGGAGATTCTGGGGTTTTTTTTTCATCATTGTGCCAGGAATCTAGTGTCCTTGTGCAGGAACTTTCTCACTCCTATTTGAGTACATTACTTAGCCATTATAAGTCCCTTTTCAAATTCAGGACAACCTCTTATTTGGCCTGGACACAGAGGTGAGGATGATACTGGTTTACACTTAGGGCTGCAATTATTTAGTCCATACAAGAATGTATCATAAGACATAAGATTTTTGATGGTATGGCTTGTCCTGTGTCTCATCACTGTGTACCTTTGCCCATATTTGACAATGTTGGGTAAAGAATAAGAAATCTTATTTTCTACCCCCTTTTTTTCCCAAAAATTAATGTCTTAAATTTTAAGGCTATAACTTGAGTTGCTGGTGTAAATGATACAATATTAGAAAGCTGCAATTCTATATGTGGACTGGCACAAGATAAATGAATGATAGATCTGTGAGAGTATTTTTTAAAAAGAACACAAAAATGCAACAGGGATTACACTCCTATCCCCAAGTGAACCTGAACAACCATACATGCTTGTAGGCATACATACTCCATCACTGTACTAGTTCCCCAAAAGTTAAGTCTTTCCACTTTTACTACTTTTTATCTTAGTCTTTCAGCCTCCACTCTGCACATATGGTCAGGATAGAAGCAGAATGGTCACTGACAACACAGAGAAATTCCTTGTGAGATAAAAACATCCAGGAGTCTACAGAGCTGTGTAGCTCACTGTAAAGAAGATACAAACATCTGATCAGTTGAATAAGGCTCTAGACTCCACTATTTATACTGCCTGGACCTCCAGTAATTACAGTGGGAGATGAGACACTTAGCTCACATGCAAAAACCCAAAACAAATTTAAACATTTTCATCTGTAGCCAAATCTTACCCCAAGATGCATTCTTTCATAGGGTGTAGCTGTTAAAATCAGAGAAGGGTTAATGTTTATAAACTGTGATTCTAAAAATTAATAATTTATTAGATTTGGGCACAATATTGTGAGATAACAGAAGTCACCACTCAACTAAATGCAAAGATTCTGTCCCAATATATATACTCTGTTGACAAGAATCTGAAATAGACAAGAAAAATAAGTTTATCATAAAAATTATATAGTAAAAAAGATGTGCTCTGAGAAACAATGCCCTGATGCTTAGTAACATAAAACTTCCTAGTTTATCTTCCGGCATGCAGTTTCTATTAAGTATGTGTTGTCTGTACTACAGCACTAAGTTTTCCATATGGGCTTTAAATCAAATTCCAGTTTGTTATTGATACACCCTGCATGAACAGATACTCCCTAAAGAGTAATGACCCCATACAGCACTTACACTGGTATAATTTTTGCCAGTGAAATGAGCACAGTAGTACTAAAAGGCCTCAGAGCTCTTTCTAAATCATTTCCTACTTATCTTCTTTGTACATATTTTCCAAATTAGTACAATGAATTTGAGTATTTCAACACCATCTTTTGGACCCTCCCTTAACAGAAGAGTTCATAGTTTTTTTCTTAACTATCTCACCAAATTTTAGCTGTCTCAACTAAAAGACACCAGGTCCATGCCTTAGCTCCGATGTCGGTCAGCATGGAGCAACCTCTGTCTGTGTTCCTGCCCTCTGAGCCTCCCGACAAGAGCGGCCACATCCAAACCATGGCGAGAGCTCCTGGCCCAGGCTCACTCCCAAACTGTGCCCAGGAATTCTCTGGGACAGCACTGTATGTCTCAGGTCAAAGTGTGACCACTCAGAAGTTGATGACCATGTTCTAGTTAGCGGGAATCTTCTTGGTCATGGTCTAATTTCCTAATATATGTAAAGTCTATATTATTTCTATGACTGAAACAGAGTGGACTTCCACAATATGATTCCTTGTATCCCCAGGTGCATCTAGGTGTGTTTAGATGTTTTGGACAGACACAAGTTAATTGTATCTGAACACAGACAAAATTACATGGGAATAATTTAACCTCCTGTGAACAAAGAGTATATTTCAAACACACCTACACTTTACTGCAACCTACTTTATCTTGCACAGAGTCCATTGCATTTCTGTGACTTTTGTACTAATGAACATTAGCATACTAATGAACAGTAAAGGAAAGATCACACCACAATGAACTTCCTAGCACAATATGTGTCCGTAGTTTTAAAAAAACTAACGTAATTCATAGGACAATACACCTTAAAGAACCACAGGCTTCTGCCAATCCCTTTCTGTAGGGATGTAACTTAGTTTTAACATTTTGCTGGCATGTAGCCTGTTCTCAAGGTAGTGTATTCTAGGGAAGTTATTCTTCCTCCACTGTTTATTCAAACTTGCAATGTACTATGAAAGCATTGTGGTAGCTACTGCAACTGAATTATTACCATATAACATCTGAGTGTTGGAAATATATCCCTAAACTATCAGTCAGAGTGAGAGATGAATGGTGTTTCTCTTAATCCTAGGGGGAAAAAAAGTGAAACAGAGCATTCACAGCATGATGCTCTGCATTCCTTTGTATGTCAGTTCAGATTTCTGATGGGAAGACCTTTTTCTGGTGGGGGAGGTAGAACTATAAAACAAATGATAAAAAAATAGTTATATACAGACTGAGACGGAAGTCAGCTTCGCAACGACATTGACTGGAGTTTTAACATAGATATACTTTGTTTTAATAAAAATACATGTTAAATTTGATGGTGGTTCTGATATGAAAATTTAGCAGAACTGCCATTACCATTCACAAAAACACAGCCAAACCTGCAGCTAGATTGACTATGGATAGATCACCTGAGAGGTTCAGAGTACTAACGTAAGGACACAAACACCCAAAACTGCATCTCTACCCAAACTGCAAAATAAGGAAAAATGCCAAGATTTTAAATGAGTATGCACATTCTCTCCACACTGATTCAGCCATATCCCACAGGAATCCCAACTCTCACCTCTAAATGAATTTTAAGAGACAGAGGAAAGCACAATTGAAATCCACTTGCAAGGTATTCCCGAGTACCACCAGCTCTGGTTATTCCAGAGCCTAAGCTGTACAATAAAAAAGGGGTGTTAGTTAGAACACCGTTAGACTTTATTCTCAAGAGACTGCCATCTGTTATGAAGACAACGTCTATGATCCAGATAGCTCTCCTTTAAGTGCACAGTTCAATTATATCTTTGAACTAAAATAGTTTATTCCATCTATAACTGTTGTTACTGTGAGGAGCAGCGTTTCACTGGTGTTTTACTGTTATCTTAGGAGGGCAAAATGCTAACTGTTACAAAGTGAGACAGAGGTGCTACTTCTGTTTTTGCTTTGTTTTGATTCTGACAATACAGTTGGTTGGTTTGCCACTACTTATTGCTATTATTGAAGTTTTCATAATAAGTCATGATCACAACGTATTGATATCATATCATGTACTATCACAAAGTAATGTGAATTTTTTTGTTTGGTTGGTTTTTTTGTTCTGTATTCTAAGAGTATTACACTTTCCTTTGCACATTGCTATTATTACTGCTTTAGAGATAGTCCCTTTGCTTCAAATTAAAACCACAGGATACATCAATAAGTTCTACATACAATTCTAGAAAAATGTCCTTTCTATTTAATATGACAGCATTAGTGGGTGTTTTTCAGGCAAAAGTGCAGAATTGTTTGTTCTCCTTTAGTAACGTCTGAAAGTAGCTTGGAGCTTTGCTTACTCCTCTGTGGTACAAATACAGAATAGACCTCACAGAAGAGCAAGCAATCTCATGAAGTCTTAGCTCTAATTTTATAAAATGTTTTAAAAGAAATGAGTATAAACAACATTTACTTTTTGTATCATAACTGAAACCATACTGTTAAACAATCATATCCTGACTAGCCCACAATGACATCAGAAATATATGTTTATCATCTGCTCTGGACAACTTAGCATGATTTTGTCCCAAGGCAGAGTGGAACTGAAATCATTTACAGTTGTCCAAACCAAGACAACCACACATTTCTGAGGTAATTGATACCTAAAAGGAACACTGCCTTTAGATCACAGTTCATGATTTAAGTATACTAATTCCTTAAAGAACACTGTTAGAATTTTTAAAGTGTCTATTGGATTTCCTCCAAATCTTAGCATGGATTAAACAATCTACTGCACAAAGAAAATGTGATACACCAGATCAGCCCATCCACTAATAAAACTTCCTTTCAGAATGGATCATATTTCCTACTATCTTTGATTCCACCTCATAGTGACAACAAAATCCCAAACAAAACAACCCCAAAAATACGTTAAACATTTTGAATAGAATATCTCAAGTAATCTTTCAAGTTTTGTCATTAGTTTTAAAAACTAGTAAGAAAGAAAACACATAGTACCGACTTCATACCTATATAAAATTTGTGGATCTATCCTAAAATAAGTAGATCTTGATTTTGACTTTTTTTTTTTTACATGGAAACAGATCAAGAGTCCATAAAATGTAATAAAGTAGAGCAATAGAGAGAAGAATTACTTTATACATATATACATACACACACTACAGTTCATGAATTATAATCTAGTGAGAAAAAACAAAACATAGTCAGATGAAAGATAAATATTTGATTACAGGAACATATTTTTTGACAGACAAAGATAGTCAGAGTTGTCCTTGCCTTGGACAGGGAACTTCATACTTCTAGTAACTTGTGTAGATTTTTAGACTGAAAAAATATTATACTGGAATAACAGAAGAGAATGTAAAGTCAAGCACATAACCCATTCATTTGGAAAAGTGCTGTTATGTACTTTTGTGCGTACAAACTCAAAGGATTTGCCTGCCTGTCTGCAAAATACAATATTTGCATAAATAAATAAGAAAGAAAGCAATGAAAAGAAAAGAAACCATCAATTTCCAAAACAGAAACAGTGGTTGGGAACAACCGTCCTACGACACTGATTCTCAGCTGGGGAGAAATGGGACTTGTTCCTAGCCAAATTCTTAGAGAGAAGGGATTCTTGATTAGATTCTGAGTAATTGTAATGTGAAGGAGGAAGGGGAAACAGGACTGGGAAAGTCCCAATTCTGAAAATGGGTTACATTAAGAAGAAAAAATTACAATTACAACTAGGGAAGGATAAAAATGGATAAAAATTTTGTTATTTCTTAGACTTTTTCATGAAAACCTGAAAGTGAAATGGGGCCCTAATAGTCTAATATTAAATACACGAATATTACTGAATGCATCATTAACATCAGTATAAAAGTGAATATCAAACCAAAGTAATCAGCTTCTACTACTGAAAGGGTACAAAAACCACTCTAAAAATAGGAAGTTTTCTACAGCCACATATACTATGCTACTGAGTAAAATGGATGGAAATTGGCCCAAACACTAGTGTGGAATTGTGAGCATGCTCCTGGCACAATTTCGCCCTTGACATCCATTTGCCCATACAACATGTTAAGGAGGAATTGAGCATGAACAGGGGCCATGGACTGTTCTCCATATTTGCTATAACAGGGCTACTGAAAAGACAGGGTAGCCCTGTCCACCTACAAAATTTTAGCCATAGGGTTTCAAGCCAGGTAATGTCACCTGCTTTCAGGGCCAGATAACTGGCCCTGGCCTAGTTTATTGTTTAGCATAGATACAGATTTTGGATCTTTCAAATACTTCAGAGTAAATGACATTCAAGAAGATGCTTTACTGATAGAGAGGACATAGGGTTAAGATCTATAAGGAGTACTTGCTATGGTGTAGTATCTTGTGCCAGTATAGCTAAACCTCAGTGAAATTGAGTAAAACTGGTATCAAAACCATCGTTCCACAGATTTCCATGTTAAGACAGCTATACCGCTTCTTGATCCCACTTGGCTTTCTGAGAGTGATACGGTACTGTACTCTGTAATGTAGGAATAATTTTTCATAAGTACATAGATCAGAAAATAGGACTTGAAAGAACTATAGAGAAAAGAGCATATACTGAGGCATGCTTGCACAGAATATTTTAATTTTATCTGTAAACTGTGTTATATGAAAAGAGTCCTCAAATGATATTGAAAAAATTTTAATGAGTAGAATAATGAAAAAGAAAAAAAAATGAGAAAAATGCATATGAAATGTTTATAAATAGAGTCTTCTTTCTACAGGAAGGAAATACAAATACATGGCAGACAGAAAGATACATAACTACCCTTTCATAATCTTCCTTCTCAGCATGCATGCTTAGGTATCAGGAAACATTTGAGGGAATAGGAAAAATATGGAAATAGGATTCCTTTAGACCATCTGGGCAAAAGGAAAAAACATTTAATGTTGATATAATATGCAGCATGAAAAAGGCATATGACTGCATGATGTATGAAATATTTCAGTTTTCTGTGTTGGAGCTGGCTGTCAGTAAAAGAAAAGAATTACCTCCATCCGCTCTTGCTTGACATCATCAATCTCATCATCTTCAAACATGGCTAACAGCTCTCCAGTCTGGTCGATGGAATTGAGAAAGTCTTGAGCAAGCTTCTGCCGCTTGTTGGTGTTATTACTGTTGAATTTGTCTTCACAAAGGTAAGAAAAGAACAACGAAGTTATTTGGCTTCTCCAAACATCAACTGATGTCCTTAGGAGGGACATGTTTTAGAATGAGACACACTAGGCAGAAAAGGCCTGTTGCTACTGTCCTCCTTATACAATTTGTGCCACCTGACCAAGGTGATGTCAGTGCTGTGCTGTGGCAGCTTTAGTATAAAAATCACCTTTAGTGTTTTCTAGTATAAACTGGTGCTTTTTCATAATTTTGAGAAACCTAGTCTACTGCTCATAAATCATTATTTCACAGTGGACAGAGCTGTAGAAGCAACTCCTCTTCTTTGGTTGAACAAAAACCTCACTCATAGAAGAGAATATATGGAGGAAATGTTCTTTCCTGAAAGCGTGCAGAACACCCTTGTTACCTACAGCCTAAAGCAAACAGCACAAACATTAAGATGCAGCTCCACAGCTGATGGAGCATTGTTCTACAGTAAAAACTAGAGAATCCCAGCAAGGTGATCTCCGTTGTTCTAAACAGAATAGCAGCTATAAAGACATTAGCTTCACAATACAAAATTAATGTCTTCAATTACCAAAGCATACCAGAAAATGCAATCTTTAATTCCCAGATGAACTGTGTTTAGGAAGTATTTCATGAGCATCTAAATGGCTTATGAAAATTATATATTTGTTTTAAACAGTGACACAGACTTAAGTACTACAAAATCCAAAGCTGTCAGGTAGGAAGCTATACTGCCAGCTTGCTTGCACGAAACAATATACTTTCACGTGTGATGAATGCAAAATGCCACAGGCAAATTAAATCTCAAATGAATTGACAAAAAATTAGCCACAGATTGACTAAGTCAAAGCAAGAAGTACAATGTATACCTAACATCAGTTTGGATGCTCAGAGGTACCAAACACAAGAAATTCATCATGAGGGGAAAAAAAAATAAAAAAAAGTCTCTGAGGAAGGAAACAAGTTACGTACAAAGAGCGGACATTGCTAGACATTATAAAGTACTGCAAGACTTAGATTTGCTATGATAAGTTTTAACTTAATATTTTACAAAGGAAATGTTAATTCTTCTATTAATATAAACCAACAAAACTTTATACCAGCAAATTTTGTTGCATGAATTAATATATTTTGAATTCAAAGAGCTTTTTCTTTAAATGCATTGGTTATATAATTTGTCACTTGTTCAAGGAATGGGGAAACAAAAGTTTTTCCCATTCCTTAAATTACAGATGCAAAGTATAAAATATTAAACCACACCGAAAACATGACCAGGTCATATATTAGCATTCAGTGACTTCAGATTATGGATTTTTTTCTTAAAACTTGTCAAACCCTTTGATAATAATTTAACAAATGTCTATTCAATTGCACGCGGTAGCTACCACATTTAAATAACGCATGCTGAAATAAATTACCCCTTTAATCAGCACCAGTTTCTTAGTTCAACAGAGTTCTGACATTAAGCAGTCTTACTTATCATTTGAATGTTAGATATAAATAATTACTTTTGAAGTATTTAAAACAGAAAAGCTGAGATTTTAAACCAAATTACTCTGCAGACAACATTTTTGTGTCTTTAACTATTAAGCAGGCCATTAACACTTTGCATGGAGCTGTTCAGTGCATTGATAGAATATCAAGCCTCCCCCAAATTAAGTAATTTATTTTTTCTACCTTCAAGAAGGTCATCTTCTTCTATTCCTTTGACAATTTTAGATTTATAGTCTCGAAAAAACATGTATTTAAGTAGCCTTCTAAGCTTCTTCTAAGAGAAAAAAATACATTTATATTAATTAGTATTATATAGTTATTTTTTATTTAGACTAACTTTGTAACAGACAAATATATGAATGTATAATACATTACTCAGTAAATCTAATTTTTTAAATGTTCATAATTTTTGATTCTACATAAAATCCATACATAGAAAGTACATCAAGGTCAGTAGCAATTCCACATTAAATATTATTTATTTTAACTCTATCTTACTTTGTTTGCAAACTGTGAGACAGAAATGGGTTTGACTTTCAGAAAGCAGAAATTCAGAAATTGGGCTTCTTTAGGGCACTCCAAAAATCTTTGCCCCATTTGGAAATTCAAGCCTACAAATGAATATTTCCATGAACTTTGACATTCATATTAACCACTGCTTTCAGTATAGCCTTATGGATCATATTAGATAAAGAAACTGCAATTGGTTTTCATGTTTTAGTGTTTTCTTAATTTTGATATGGTTTTGGACATTAGGTTTCTTCTATCAAATGAGGAAAGAAAAAGAGATAAAAGTGGGAGAGAAAGGGGAGAACTAAGGAAGAAAAGGAGATAAAGAAAGAATAAATAATATTTCTAAAAATAGTGGACAATTTTTTAATAATTTTGAATTTTCAAGAAAAAAAATCTTTGTATGGAATATTGTTTGATTTTTTTTTAATTATTGACCTGCTCTACTTACTATCCAGAGAAAGCAAGACCATTCCTAAATTTGGAGATTTTAGTGAGATAAAGCACAGGAAAACTATTATAAAGGAAAATCAAGACAGAATTTACTGATGGCCTAGATGACAAAAATGTACTGGTCACAATCAAATGTCATATCTACATCCTGCATAACTATGGGGAATTAGAATGATTTTAAATAAAAGGTATATAAAGAATAATGAGCAATATTTATACCTTTAGGAAGAAAATGTTTTGAGCTCTAAGTTACACTACCCATCCTAAATCTTAGTGAAAAAAATCTAGTGATAATTGCATTTACAGGAAAAAATTAGAATTAATTAAAATGTTATACAAACATTGCACTGTGCACAACACAATACAATTGCAGAGCAGCTATACTTTTAAATAAAGTGGTGATGGACCCCTTTCACATACATTAAACAGCACTTTAAAACATGTTAAGCAGCTTACATTAAACAGCACTTTAAAACATGTTAAGCAGCTTACTATTTAAAGTAAGAAATTTCTATCTTGTTACTGTACCTTATCTTTGCGCATTAAGAACAGGAGATCTTCAGCAGAGATGACTCGAGCCCCTCTCAGCTGAGAAACTTCAGCTGCTTGCTGCAACTAAAATAAATGAATAAATTAGGACAGCTGTTTCTGTGTTAAAAAATTTATTCACTAGGGTTTGTTTTAAATAAGTTCGGATAATATTTTGCATGGTAGTGCATAGAAAAACACAAGCTATGCACTAAAACACAAGCTGGGACTCTCAAAGGTGTCACTCACTCGGCTCTTGTTAGCCAAGAAGTGAATAAGAATTTTACAGAAAGACTGAAAGACTTTTGACATATCTCAAGCAAAAGTTTTTTTTGTTTATATTCAAAATAATTGCTTTTTAAAAAGCACTACATCCCTTTTTTTCTTTCCTTGCATCACTTTAGCCCAGAAAATGAACATATAATTCTCTCAGGCAATGTAAAAATGCCAAAATCTTGCCATAACACTTTATCTGCAACTGGAAACGTGGCTGATCCCTCTTCACATTTTTTTAGAATAACAAATATTAATTTTAAACAGCTTACCTAAGTATTTTTTGAAAGAAACTCTACCCCTACTCAACTTATCATTAGTACAGACCAGACCCACATGAAGAACTTTTTTAGGCATACTCTTATTTCATTTGAGAGAAAGAAAATGAATTTATAGGAAACACGGACTCTATTAATAAAGTAATCGGAAAAACCTTATTGAACAGACCAGGCCATTCAGTTATTAAAGAGATGATAGAGATAGGACTGAGCAATGAATGCCACAAAAATTGATAAGAGGTGGCCAAAAGAGTATGAAGCAAAGAACTGTCCTCACCTCCATCATGACAGTGCCTCTAAAGGCCCCAAACTCCTCAAATTATGCTGCAAAGAGCAAAAATCTCTTCATAAGGGATGAAGCCTTGGATTCACTTTAGGAGGTGTAGGAAATCAGGCTAGTTTATACACAAATAGATCATATCAAAATCACTACAAGACTAGAAACCAAACATGTGCAAGCTGACGCTTATCAAACCACTGGACTAAGGAGGTCCAACCCAAACGCACATAGAAGTCTACATGATTTGCTCCTTTTACCTCACTAGCCTTCGGTTCTGGTGTAAGATGATGCTGTAGAGGGGGAGGAACAGAATGGATGCTTCACAGCATGGAATACACCTTATCCTCTAAATTCAAAAACAGTGTCCAAAAGGCAAGATTTAATCATAGCTTCTTTACTCGTATCCTCACTAACCATCAGATGGATGAACTAACAGTGAGCACAGCACAAAAATTATCAAAAGGAGAGACACCTTAAAAAAATTATTGGTATTAAAACTCATACACACCTGTAACACAGTCAATAAACAGCAATTTAATGTATTTTCAAATATCTCTAGATTATTCTTTCAGCAATGCATTAATGCACCTGAAAATAATTTAAAGAAATCCTATCCTTCATACTCACACTAGCAATGGTTTCACTCAGTATCACTGGCTGAATAAGTATATTATTAATCTGAGCTCCCATGCTGCTATGACTTGAAATAGGCCTATTCAGAAGTTAAAAAGATCAACAAAAACAGTAGCTGTTTCTAATAACCAAAGGAGGAGAAGTGTGGGGGGGAAAGATTTTCGTTTTGGCAAGTATTCAGTGGGCAAAAGATTCAGTCCATAAATCATAATACTGGACTGCATTAATTTTTTTCCACACTAAACACATGCATACAAAACATTAACTGTATCTCGTATGCACAACACAAAACATACTGCGTGAAGAGTTTCAGATTTTCCCCTTGAAACCCTCTCTTGGCCCTTGCAGTCACAGAGACCAGAGAGATTTCAGGAATTCAGAAGTCACAGTAATATAATCTTACTTGAAAAATGTAAGAATGTGAAAAACGATAGTTCTATTTTTTGGCATAAGCAAAACTGTTTCTTATTCTGATTAGTTTGAGGGCACGCAAGCTACTTATATTTCTAACATAAAATATAAAGAGCTGGATAAAAATAAATTTAACAAGAATGAGCCAATATTCATCTCTGGTGTAAATCGATTGCAGTTAATGGATTTATGCCAAGTCTGACTTTGGCCCCACTAAGCTTAAAAGTGTTACAAAATCTGACCTTAGTGATAACACAACACAGCTTTTCCAAATATCTTATAAAACAATGGCAGAAATATCTGATGTGAAAGTATGCTCTAGTTCCCTAACAAATATAGGATCACAACAGTAATCATTAAGGTCCCTTCCAACCCAAACCATTCTATGCTTCTAGAAGACATTAGTTTTCTTACCATAAAATTCAGACATGTTAATTTCTGCGTGCAGCTGAAATACCTTACTTTTTCAAATGATAAACACGTGACAACATCATTTAAAGAAAAGATTGTGAGCAAGCTGTTTACAGGAATCTCCCAATGAAGTAAGGGACAGTAAGGAGAGGAGGCCAAGTTCACGTCCCATTTGCATCTAAGTAAATCCTGAATAGCACTGTTTATTTTAATGGAGTTATTCTGGGCTAAAGACAAGATCAAAATCTGGAATAATATTCTCAGTTTCTACCAAAACAATGAAAACTTTATTCTCGTATTGCCTCTACTTTTGCATCTATTTTATTTTAAGGAATGAACACACAGCATTTAATTTCTTTGGCTTAAAGAAAGCAAAATACGAAAATAATTACTTCCTGTACAGTTATAAAATATGGATTATTTATCCAAACAGACCATAATGAGTACTGCATTGGTACACATATTTACCTGGGAGACCAGGATATGCTCAGGTAAATATGTATCCAAGCAATTAAAAAAAAATTACGTACCACACCGCCTAGGTTGGGGGGAAGATGTATTTATAGTTTTAACACACACCTAGTTGACTCATTCAAACCACAACATGAGTGCTTTGCTATAATTAGTATTATAACAAACTGTCTTATTTGACTGTCCCAGAGTTGCCATTAATATGCAATAAGCCCTGATTCCTTAATATCCTGAGCTGAAGGCCTTGTTGAGTCATTACCACGTCTGCGTTACATGATGAAGGGAGATTTCAGGAAGCCATACAAAAGAAACGATCCATCTCTGAGCACCCAAGCATTTATCATTCCAAAAAAGCAATTTTCAGCTGTGCAACCTTGAAGTCAGGAGGTCTTTCACTTTTCACTGCATTGGAAGTACTGGGGGTTTTTACTTTGTGAGCGGGAGGTCTACTGCTCATTACTTCAGGTGATAGGTGTGATATAAATGCTGCAACAATTTATCATATATGAGGTTACTATGTGGCAACAGTGGAGATATGGCAAGAATTTCCCATGATCTCCCTTCTCCAAGACTCAGCTATATTCAGTGTCAATCACAGAATTTGGGGAAGCAGCAGCAGTTCCAACATACGTGCTGTCTTTTACTAATTTTTTTAACAATTAAAATTATTTAGTCCATATTACAAAATATTTTGTTTTGGATTATCTTGAAGGACAACAAACAATCCAGATTACTTAGCTTCTTAAAGAAAAACAGGCTAAATTTCCTAATACTGGCAAATAATCTTTGAGAACTCAGAGCCTGAATATTTTTTTTTTTTATTACAGCCAAATTATGAACCTCTAAAAGTGAAGTTTAAATAACGGAAGTGTTGAAATGACTTTAACTATAGGAGCGCAAATAGCTCTGTTAATAATTAGGATTTTATGAAAAATAAGTGTATTTTACAATTTTTCACATTACAAAGAAGGTAGTATATACAGTAACTATATTTTAACGTCTAAGAAGAAATGGCTGGGGAATAATATTTTAAAATGTAATCACTGGTTTAATGACTTTATGAAGTTAACTTTCTTGGCAGGATGAACTGAAGTATGTTAACAGTCACCTTACGGCTATTTTCTTTTTGCAACTTCTGCAAAGTATAGATTTGTTGAAAGGAGTATTCATTCTCCTATGACAGAAGCACAGTTACTTCAATGGTACTGTCTGCTTATTTTTTTTTCATAATTATTTTTTCTTCCACTACCTCCAAAGTCAACAATCACTGATACTTCTACAAAAACGTCTTGATGGACAAACAGACAAAAAGCTGGAAAACAAACATACTATGTTGTGACATAATCCTTCAAGTTAAACTGCAGGACGGAGTCAAAATGGCAATGTTTGCATGCTTTGAAACTGCTGGGAGCCAAGAATAATGCTTCAGGAGCTATGATTTTGTTTTCATTATAGAGGAAAATTAGATCATAGTTCACCTGGCCTAATTTTTTTTTTTTTCTGAGGCAGGAAGGTGGTTTTGTTATTAAATATGCATTAAAATGTCCTATTTTTCATCTTTTCTAGTTCAAAAGTATGCAACTATAAAAATACCAATAGAATATTCTAAATTTAGTTATAGCGACATAAATGTATTCTAAACAGAGCATCCCAATACTTTTTTGAAATAAATTAAACTTTGTTTTTCCCTTAAATCTTTCCATATATTACTTCACATACTACCAATGTTGACAACTGAGCTTCTAATCCTAACATACATGGAAAAAATAAGAATTTGTTTCCACTAGTTAGCATAGGAATGTGCTTTACACAGTTAGCACATCCTGGAGGAAAATTACATTATGGAGTCCATTAGAGCTCTCTAAAAGGTCATGATTTAGGATGACCACACAAGGCTTAAACAGCATGACTGAATTATCACAAGCTGTCTAACGTGTAAAACTTTCATCTGCAGATTAAAAGACAATCAATATTTTGTTATTAGCTATCTGTTTTCAAATGCAAGTATCTTTTACTGAAGACTGTTTAATGTAATACCAGGTGATTATGTGTGACCTTGAGAAGATAAAGCTATGCATCCCTCTGAGGCTTTAGAGGAGCACTTTCTTGCTTGACATACAGTGAATTTCAGTCCATACAGATCATGAGAATACGAAAACATCAGTACATACCTCACAGTCCCTGGCATTTACTGAAAACTTATTTCCAAGAATGAAATTTGTTATGTTTGTTTCTTCAAAAAAAAACGTACTCTTTAGTCTCTGAATCAAGATCGACTGGTTCATCTTGCCTTCTAGCAGGTGGCAACAGCTTTTGGTTTCCACAGTTCAGCCAGCCCAAAGAGCCTGATCTGGATACAGAGAGTGTGGAACCATTTACTAGTACCTAGAGAATTATCCCCAAAGTATCTCCAGCAATAAGCAGGTTACACAAGGACTCTTTTCCTCTGAAAGCAGAAAGAGCACATCTACAGGTCCAATAACATAACGGATGGTTTTGACATCAAAGCAGTTGACATAAATTTAAGACTGTTCTAACAAACCCAGGAGAAAACAGCTTCTTCCTCAGCTGCCATCAGGCTGAAATTGTGTGAAAGCCAGTCCTACAAACTCCAATAAACAGCCCTACATCTCAGCTTGCATGTTTTTAACCATACCACTGCTATCATAGACCCCTACATATTTGTATGATAATGAAAAGAACTCTTATTACTGCAATTTGTTTAAATTGAATATTTAATATAATTTTGGAAATTGCCATCTCTCTTCGTTCTACTGACAACCACTTACTTCTTTTGATTATAGAAGAGGCTGAAAGTGTTTTTCTGTTTTGATTTTTGTTTTTTAGCAAGACAGTCATTATAGTCCAAATAGAAGAAATGCGATGGAAGAAGGTATATACTCATAGGGAGAGAAAACAGCAAGAACACAATACCTTGCAGCTTGCACAAGCAGATATTTTTCATGTTACAAACAAGATCCTTTTAAGCATACAAAAGTAAGAAAAAAAAAATTTCCCAAAAATATACAGAGACTTTAGAAAACTCCATGGACTCTGCCTGTGTAATGGAAGGTGCTAACGGGAAAACACACTGTGCTTCTGGAGCTTACCAATGGTGTACCTACAGTTTCATCTGGCTGGAAAACCCTGCAGCTGGAAGGGGAAGGCTTTCTACTGACCAGTATCATAAAATTGATCATTACTAAACAATTCTAAGTTAAAGCACATACAATTTCATTTCAAGGAAATGTACAAATAAAACATCAGAAGAGGCTAAGCTGTATTTGGCCACCCAGAGCATCTTCAGACTGTACCCCACACTGTATCTCAGAGTAGCAGATTCCCAAATCACAGTGAAAGTTGGGTTCATTCTGCCATGGATGTGGACACTTACCAGATTTATGTCCACCTGATCCTCAAGTTTATCAAGCTCCCACTGGAATGAAGCTCTGACATTTGTCAGCCAGCTTCCAATTCAGTATTATCAACAAAGTTGTTGAGTGTACCCTGTGTCACCCATGCAGTCTGCTGATGAAGGTATATGGGCCTCGTTACTCCACTCTTTACCAATGTCTAAGAGACCTAAGTGTTGCTCCATAGGAGAAGGGAGGGGAAAAAATAGGTGAAAACCTTTTCTCATGTGGGGAATAATTCAATTTTTACAATGGGTTACGCATGTTTGTTCAGCTCGTTGGATATGGTGTAGTAACTCCTGCAGTTCAGTGAGCAGTAGAGCACCAATCCCACCACAAACTAGGATTAAGGAAAACTGAAGCCTTGTGCTCTGTATTTTTTATTTTTAGCAGGCATAATCATAGCTGAGCCCTACATTTGTTGATACTCTGAACCATTCTTGTTTAAAATATAAACAGGCACGGTGATTAGAAGAATGATAACTTCTTTTTAAAGCCCAATAGCTTAGGGTCTGCTACGAAAAGTGAAGATTTGCATCTATTGGAGATGGTGTGATTTTTTAAAAATTATATGAAATAAATTAAATAAGGAAAATAAATTTCTAAGTATACAGTGAAATCAATACTACTATTTTGCAAAAGATGAGTTTTAAATATTTTTTTTTTTAATTCTCTTCTTTATTATAAATTTAAGATCAACTTCTTATATTAGTTTTCTGTTGCATTTTCTGTCACACAGGGAAAATATTTCAATGCATTTATGAACAATAACTACATTTCAATTTCAGCTTCAGGCATGACTTTTTCCTATTTTTTCTTCTTTCAATTCTAATTCTAAAATCAACATTTTGTGCCAATATTTTATACCTGTAATTCTTCTACTCTCCATGAAACAAAAGAAACCCTATTCCTGACATTTATAGCAGGCAATAGTGACCAAACAAGGTGAAATTACACCAACAACATTAAAACCGAAAAGTCTGTAAGTGCAGAAAAGTATTCAGACTCATTAAATTAAGTTTTAATATGGTCAAACTATTAAGTAGCTACATAGATGTTAATTCAAGATTTGGTGTGGCACTGGAGATGGCCAGAGGTGCTGCTCTCTCCCACAGCTGGTGGTGATAACAACAGGCAATAAAACAAACTTGGAAACTTCTACTCTAGTTGTAATTATTACAAGGGAGAAAAAATAAGATTGAAAAATATAATCCAAGAGGAAATGATGGACTAGTATTCTCTAGCATAAGCAAAAGATCGTGAAAAAAAGCTTTGTGAAGTGTGAACTTTGTAGATGTGAAAGATTCATTGGCCAGTATGAAACTGAAATATCCTCACAGCCAAAAGCACTTCAACCTCTGCAAACACATCCCTGAAGAAGATGAGCATAGAGGTCCTCTTCCAACTGTCCATGTTCTAGGACTGTCAGGATATTCTAGATGCTGAGGTAAATGCTGCCATTTCACTGTAAATCACTGGCACCAAATTTCCTTGTATCTAAACTAAATAAACGATTATGTTTTGGAGGAAATTATCATCAAATAGTTTGGATTGGAAGGGATCTTTAAAGATCTTCTAGTCCAAATTATAGCAAAACTAACTATATTTGGACTCAAACTTTCACGAGCCATTTCATTTTTACAGCAGTATCGCTACAGCTATTCTAAGTTGAGAATCTGAACTATAACCATTACTTCCATCTAAGTTAGATCTTTGAATGCATTTTTGGTACTAAACGTTACTTTAAAAAAATAAAAATGTGCAATATTTTCAGCAATAAATGCACTCACCTTTTCTTTAGTAAAACAATAAAAGCAATTAGAATTTGCCCTTTTTAAGAACTGAAGATGATATTATTTTCAAATATTTAGACTACTAACTCAGATTTATTTCCTCTCCATCAATTATTTCTATTTCTTTTCTTTCTCCAATATTACTATGGCATGCAAAACAGCAGAGGTTTACATTATACCACAGCTTCCTGTCCTTTGGTTTCAAATCCCAGAAGAAACCACCATTCAGGATTATTGTTATGCAGTTTCCAATGCCGCAAGCAGAAAAAAAAAAACCTTCTCTGTTGATTGAGAGACTATCTAATATAAACAGGTTTCTTTCTCCTATTGCTGTGGAGAGTAACATTTGTTTAAATCATGCATCCTTGCATTGCTCACACAGGAAAATAATCATTGCCTTATATTAGTTTCACCAGAACACTAAATAAAATACTCTTACTTTCCATATGACAGCAAATTGGAATCAGGCTTCACTGTTTGTCACAGGGAAAATAATACATATATTTACCCATTCCAAGCACAGAGATAAAGTGCTTTTAGAGCAAGCCTCAGGCTAATGAAAGAACTGCAAAGCAAGTATTACTATGAAGAGCAGGCAACCATCAGTGCACTGAATATAGAGAAGACAGGGCTTTGATCCTCTGGCTGAACTGATCCCAAAGTCATAAAAAATTTTCTTCAAACACCTCAAAATGGAGGACAAAAACCTACTTTAAAAAATTAAATCCTGCAAAGGACATGAGAAAAACATTGCTTTGAAAATTTAGAATAGGAAACAGAAGAAGAAAAAAAGTATTCAAGTTCAATCAAAAATACAAAATGGTAACATTTTCCATTTGAAAGTTTTACAATTATTCACAGCCCTGAAGAGATCTGCCATTATCTTCATACTTGGAAATACTGTGCTAGTGGTGGAATACTTTGTAAGTTAAAAGTTTTTACCTGAAATGATTCACATCAGTCATTCTTCTAATTTTTTATTCACATTTGTTCAAATCCACATGTCGACAAAGTGGGAGCTTCTCAGTTTGCATGGTAACTACAACTAAATGCTACAGGATTGCTCAGTTTAAACAGTGATACACATAATACATGTAAAAGACTACTGGTTTAAATGGTTTTGTATGTAGCAGACAGGCCATACAGGTGTCTAGATTTAAGGTAAATTGTACTGCCTGCAAAAGTGTGACAGACAGGTATGTGTCATCCTGCAAGATGTACTCAAATTATCAATAGAAAAATAAAATGGTAATAGAAAAAAGAAAAAGAAGTGAAAACCATTTAGATTTCATGTTTTTTTCAACCATAACATAGGCATGGAGTGTACATTATGACATTAGAGAAAGTCTCAATCTGTTCTGTAATCTTTAATTTTAGGAAAATCATTTCTCAATAGGGACAAGGTATAATTAGAATGTGTAATATAGTAGTTCTATGATATCTTCTCTTTTGTCAAGAAATCTCTCTCCAGTTAATTTCCAAATAACTTCAAAATCCTAAATCCATAGCATCTTTCCTCCAAGAATCCTCTAATCCAAGACAAAGGTAAAAATAGAAGGAAATTTATGAAAACAATAGTCCCAGTCCAAGGTAGACTCATTTTCATGTAAAAATAAGAGTAAAGGAAGTCCAAATTGTTGTAAGTAGATGTTAGTTTGTTGTATTTTCTTTTTTATTTATATGAAATATAATTTCCAGTGCTTCAAAAAATACAAGATAAATTGTACAGATGATAGCATGAGTGTGACAGATTTTTTCTTGGGAAGGTAGAAGAAAGAAAAAAGGAGGGAGCTGTTTCTCAGAGAAAGAAAAGAAAGCAACACGAAGAAGCATAAATGTAAAATCGGAACAACACATATTTGTGTCTGAAAAATGGCACTTATTTCCTAACTCTTATTTAATGTTCATTCTTTAATTAACATTCATTTCCCAAGGCCATAAGTTTGAAAAGGCTGTTTCACATTACTTTAGCACGAAGAGAATCACTTTTAAGCCATGAAAAGGCTGGGGAAAAAAATAAACATGCCTTCTGAACATAATTTCCTCCTTATTGCTACTGCAAAGTTATGAAATGAAATCTATTATTTAATTACATTGGATCAAGCAACAGGAAGAGAAGGGAGTGTTTGAATCACAACATCCCTGTAAGGATAAATTACTACACTTCCTCTTGCTAAAAGACAGTTTTAATGGACTGAAACTGTGCAAATGGTTAAAATCAAACTACTGGGAGGCAGGAAGATCTTGCTAACACAAAAATCCCATAAAAAGTACTCTAAAATTCTTAACAGAATTATTGGTAACAATAGGGGAAAAAAGTAGCAACATTTCTGCCAGAACATCAATAGTTTGAAAATTATTACATTTATTCAGATTCTCTTCAGAATCTGAAGATAGTTTAAAAACTATACAATAGCTTCTGGGCTTTCTTTCTTTTATGTTCTGCATTAGAGATGTTTAGATAATCTATTATGAAAACTTCAAAATTTATCTGCTATTACTACCAAAATTTTATTAGCCATAAGGGATTTCCCTTAGCTGTGCTTCAGTAATGTTTACTAGATCCTTCAAATTGAATGCAACTGTTGGAAAAATTAAAGCATTTTATTTCTTAAGTATGTTCTTGGCATAAAAAAATGGGAGGGTTTTAAACTATAGTGAAAGGGTAGGCTGAATTCTAAAATGTTGGAATAGATAACTTGGCAAGTGGTAGAGAGTGCACAACTGGGATGTGAACGTGCAAATGCTGTGATCTTTTATATAATATAAATTCACTTTGACTTGTGTGGAGATTCTCTGAAATAAACTTTCATGGAAATACTATATTTTCTCAAAACACTAAATAGAACTAACACAGAATACACTAAAACATGAGGGCATTTCACAGATAATTTGAAGAACAATGGAAAATATCCTTGAGGTTGTTCAGGAAAGCTACTCCTAAGCCTAAGGGCAGTATGGGAGAAAGGATTTCTTTTAAAAAGACATCCTGGAGGCAACAGAGACTGATTTCCTAGGCCCATCAGAGACTAGACTGACCTCTCACAACAGCAGGATGGATGACATGAAGACGGTGAGTATAAGCCATGAAGTTTTTTGAGCAAAGATGAAAAGAGGTTTTGATGGGGATAAAGGAAACAAGATAGGAAAAGCTGTTTGCAGAAATTTTCTAGATCAAAGATTTTCATGGTGTCCTTCTTCCTTCTAGTAATTTGGGTCACAATCTACTTTTAAACTTCTAACACAGTCTATGAAAGCAGTCATAAAATGAAATCTTTCAGCCATGTGGTATCTCACAGAACCGCATTATTCTTGAATTTCTCAAAGAGGTCTGAATTTCAGTGGAAAATGTTGGGAGGCTACTTGTCCCTAGTGCACCTGAAAAACCCAGACTTCACTCACTGAATGTAGGAAGACAAGAAAATACATCTTGATATCATACATGGTGTATTTCTTATTCTTCTCTTGAAACTCAAGTTATTGGCTACTGTCAGACTTCAACTGGCTGTGGGGATGCTTGATCGAATTCAGTGAATTTTTAAATAGTTTACCTACCAGTGCTTCACAGTTAAAATTTGCACATTCTCAAAATATTTATGAACCAGGAAGGCTTTGGCAGACAGTCAGTCAAGAGTCAAACCAATAAACTATCAACTGAATGAACAAGAAGTCTGATAAAATACGGGAAACGAGATACATGTCAAGGGGCAGAAGTCTTGGTCTTTTGAAAAAATCTCTGGAAAAAGTCAACAAGTCCAAGCCATGGACCAATATGCATCCGTTAGGAGAGGACAAATAATTTCCCCTGCCCTGAGGAGATCTCTGAATATTGGGAATTCAACTGTACAATCTTACAATTAATTGCAGCTCCAGTAAAACTGCTCACATGTTAAGTTACCAAGGCTGAGCACAAAGCCAGGTTATCCATTACTCGTACCAGAGGAGTCAGAAGATAATGTTAACGATGACTATGGGGAGGAGGAAAACTAGTGTTTCCAGGATTTATCTTTGGCCCTTGGGAGCCACAGACGAACGTGTTAGCTCTACACTTTTGATTGCAAGAGACACTGAAACATCACCAAAATCTTTGAGAGAAAGGCTCATGGCAAAAAAGCAAAGATGAAAAGAAAAATCTTGATTTTCTCCAGGAAAACCATGCTGTATATTGGCATCTGAGCACAGTGATTCTGACCATGGTAAAGGCTGAGCCTTAGCACCATCACCAGGATTCAGATTGTTCAGCTCCTAAAAAATGGTAGCACAGATTTCTTCAAGAAGGGACCTTGATATTTATCCACAAGCACGCAATCTAAACAATCTGCAAAAGGGTACATATTTCTCTGATTATTAGAGGTATTCTCTGCAGTGTTTATGGAAATAGGGGAGGTCTGTCTAAGGCTAAAGTGCAATTGATGAATTATTAACAAAAAAAACACAACCCAAAAGCACAACAAAAAAAGGATCAAAACACAAATCAAAAGGTACATTACTTCCTCAAAAACAATGGAACACTTCCATTTTTATAATGTATTTATAAAAAAGTGAACTCAAATATCAGTCACAAACATACCTATGTTTACCAAAAAAGAGTGAAAACAACCACGAGTAAAATCAATACAGGTATGAAGAAGATACAAAGAAATCACTGTTCTCGGAATGACAGAGGGGGTGATGTTTTTCTAAAAGACGTGAGGAAGGAGCGATCCAAAATTAAATGCAGAGTGGTTGAAGAAAAGTTGCAAGGCTGGATAAGATTTAAGAAGGAACACTGATTATTGAAGGGATTTAACAGGTCAAGAAAGGGGATAAGATTAACGAACAATAATAAATAGAGCTTTCCCCATTCATACAGATGACTCCCTTTTTGGGTTGCCTTTAAAGCTGATTTCTTTACTTTGGAAAAGCTAGGTCACCTATGTGGATTGTTCTACATCCATTTTACAAATAGGCAAATGAGGCATGGAAGAACTCACTGCACATGGGTAAAGACAGGACCAGGAGAAAAAACCCTCCATTTGTCTCCTCCACCAACCAATTAGCAGCACTCCTTCATTGCTAACGATTCTTTTCTAATGTAATAGGAAACATCTGCAAAATAATGCAGAAATAGAAAACAAACAAACAAAACCACCTCTTCTGAGCTTTGACTTAGTTTTTTTGTATCTAAACCTGTATACACTCCTAAGCAAAACTATAAATATTTCCCAGCGCCTAAAGCTGTGAAATGCAGAGGTGATTTAGCAGACGCACAGACCATAAAAACCGTGCCCGATATATTTCTCCTCTAATTTAGTGTAAGTGGGCCAGCCTTATATCATATATAATCATAATTCTCAGAGACATTTAAACCAAAAACCAGCTAAACATTTAAACTAAAAACCTGCAAACCTCCATAAAGCTTTACAAATAATATCAGTCATTTTAATATAAAGCTAAGAGACAGTAGCATAAACAATGTCAACACAGTCACTAGTTTGCAGTTTAGAACCTGGACCTGGAATACCATAAAAGTAAATCCTTACATTCACAAGAAATCACTTTTCAATCAGTGGCTTTTTGAGGAGGAATAGGATCTGCCACATGCAGTAAAGCCATACCATTAGAAGTCAAGAAGTATAGGAATAAAGAACTGACAAAAGTAAAGCTTAATTAGGTTTGCAAGTCAAATTAAGAAGCAAAGTGAAGGAGGCTTCAGACATAAAACAGTATGAAGAAAGATAATCTGTGCAGAGAGAAATAGAGATGGAAAATCTAAACATGGTTCCAAACCAGGAGAATAATTTTCACTGAGTGTTGAGAATAACTTAGATTTTGAGCATGGGATTGAAGGCAGGACAACTCATGGAAGAGGTATGTAGAAAGAAATTATTTCCAATGTACTGAATGGAATTACAACTCAAAGATTTTAACGCACTCCAGTCATCAGCACTGAATATCTCAGGTGTGAATGAACTTTAAGCATAACTGAATGTCTGCTGGCATTAATATTCAAATAAATCAGCTAAGTTTTGGGAAGCTAAAGGGATCAAATAATTATAAGCTGCTGCCTACAAATACTTGAAGAGTAATTAGAAAGATGATGGCTCCAGATTCTTCTTGGAATCATCAGGTGATGTAATAAGGGGCAACAGCCAGAAATTGCAATTTAGAAGGATCAAGTAGGATGTTAGGAAAAGCTTTCTTGTGGGAAGGATAGAGCAGCCCTGCAGCAGTTAAGCAGGAGAGGCTCTAAAAAATTCCTCCGTGCAGCTTCCAAAGTCTGAGCTGGAGAAAGCCATGGCTGACCAGATCTAGTTCTAGTGACAGTCCTCCACTGAGTGGGTTGGACTAGATGTCTCCACGGATTTGACTGTTTCCTTCCCCTCTGTATTTTGTATATTCTTACATAGTTTTTGAGTAAAGGAAATTGTTTACTTCTTTTTGTACAGGTTCCATCACAACAGCCACCCTCTCCTCCATTTGGACTAGGGTCCCCTATCTACTGCTACACCAGAATTAAAATTCTTATCAAAAATAGTGTGTCAACAAAGTGGAAGTGCAGAAAGACAATCCTGAGGACTCTGCAAAAGGCAGAGAAAACAAGTAGAGGTGAGACAAACCTCATCACATCTTTGAGCTGCTGCCACAACCATCAACTCAGAAAGTCAGCTGTGGCCAGCTCCCCAATATTTATCAATCATGAGGAAAAGCCTGAAACAGCACTGCTAATAAGGAGTAAAACAAATAAGGTCTGCTCCTTCACACCAGCAGTCCCACTGTGAACTGAACAAAGCATAGGACAAGATGAAATTTGCTGATTCCTTCAGTAAGACCAAATAAATACATAAAAATAATGGGTTCATTCGCAGCAAATCATCTAGGCTGATGAATGGCAGTTGTATGTAAAACGAGTTGAGCAAGGTTATTGGGGTTTCTTTTGATACAGTTTGAACGAAAATCAGCTTCTATGATGCTGTAAGCATTCCCAGAGCAGATTCCTTAATTATTTGCAGCCTTGATTCATTCAGATAAATAGGCTGTGCTAATATGTGTTTGAGCTTCATTTAGAAAAAAAATAGTTATTCATTACAGATGTGAGTATCTCTGCTCTGTGTAGTTAGTCACATACTGCAACGAATAATAAAATGCAGAGTGGTTGAGCTCATACCTCATAGTTAATTTTATAATTTCTTCTAGTTAAGATTTGCCTTCTTAAATCCCTATAAGCTAAATCCTAAAGACCTAACACAAGGTTTTACAGAATAGTTCCAGAATCTAGGCCTTTTTAATGGATTAATGTAAACAATGAATTATACTCCAGAGTTACTACTGTTAATAAAATTAAGGCTGCTAGGATGTTTAGATTCTTATTAGATATATTTCCCTTTATACCTTACAGATGCCATAAACTGTAATATATCACTAATGAATGAAAGAAGACATTTGCCTCATGAGAAAGCAGCACTGTACAGTGTTTCTGCTTTTTTCAGACACTTGCAGTGAAATTGGTAGCAAGGATAATGGAACTGAGGCTGAGGTCCTCTATGCCAGGACAAAATTCAGGATGTGAATAAACAGACAACACTACAAAACCCATATAATATATTTCCCTTTTCTAATAGAGTACTTCACAAGGAAACTCAGTAACTTTTTCCCCATTTTTCTAATTTAATACCTGAGACACAGAAATAAAAATTAATTCATCTAACTTTTTAGATGAATTAATTTTTTAACTCACCTGAATTTTAATTAATTTAGATGAATTAGATTTTTTAGAATCACTTTACATTTCACTGATTCTCAGTTATCATTTCAGTACCTGACCCCATCCTGATTATGACCCACCAGAGCATACTCGTAACTTTTATCTGCTGCTAGGCTTCAGAGACAAACCATATTTCAGATATCTTCCTCCAATTATCTTCAGTCTAATCAGTATGATGGAAATCTGTGCAAATAATTCTTTAAAGCACTCTGATGTCCACCTTTTGTTGTCCTACTGATAAGTTTAGTGACATCTAATGTATAGTCAGTTGATGAGTCCTGAATGCTAAGTGACATTTAACATGAGAAACTAGGTATAAAAAGATAACTTGATGTGTTGATTTCCCATAACTATCTCACAACAGATAGCAACGTGCATCTGGGTGCTTCCCATTTCTTTAACCTTCAGCCAGTTGTTGAAGTTCAGGCTTGCAAAGTCAATGCAAACAGAGAATCACCAACAGAATTAACATGTCCTGTGCCTCCGGGAAATACATCATCTACCCTGATACTGGCTTAAGATGTGTATCAGGTTGCTTAGTGAATCTGCATTTATTCTCTTGAAGATTATATTCAACAAAATCAAAGCAAGGCTAAATGATTTTTTGACGGGTGACTTTTGGCCCGAACACCAACTTGAGTGTTGTAGCAATAATCGGAAATTCTTTTGACATACATTATATCCAGACACAGGATGAAATAGTCCCTACTTTGGAAATCTACCTTAATTTCAGTGGATTTATATCCTTAAAAGATCAATGTACTTTTGCTAATAGCTTCTTATAATGTAAGGGTTTTTTAATTAAGTAGAAATAGTGTTGTCTTCTATCAACTACAGACTAAAGCAGTGGATCTGATCTTATTAATAATATTATCTTAGATGTAGTATGACAAATTCTTTTTCTAAATATTAATAAGTAGCTTCTATAAATAGTGTGCATTATCAATTCAGTGCATACAATGGCATTTCTGGCTTCAGTACAGTTATGCATACATGAGTCCTAGAAATTAAATGTATTTATTCTCAAAATTTCCTTTTACTCCTACTTCCAGTGTGTAAACGCCAAGTATTAATGGAAGTCTATAAATATTACTTTCATTTTCAGGCTTTATGGTTACATCAGAAGGAGTTTGGTGTAATCCAGCAATACACTTGAACTCAGACTTACCTAGTAGAAAGTGAATACCCTTGGTCTTGGCAGAGCTAAACACTGACATGATTTCCTGTTCCAGTCTTCCATTTCATATTTATTTTTTGCATAATTATTTTATGTAGGTGTTATTTCCAATAGATAGATTTTGCTCTAGTGCAAATTTACTTTTTCTAACAGTGGTGTAGACTGTGCTGTGTTGGAACAGCTGTTTTATAATTATATGTCGTAATTTCCAAGTGTGCCATTCACTCCATCCATCTAAACCTGAATAATAATGTACCACAGTTTACCTCTCTGTCAATGAAAATAATCAGTGTTCACTTCGATGGGGGAATAGGTAAGCTGAGCACTCCCCTTTCTAACTTTTTATCTATCCTCTTTTCTTTCCTACCTATGTTCTCATCAATAGCCATTTCAATAATAAGTAATATTAAGGGAAAACTGGGTTGCACACTTCCTTTTCACCCCTGGGACCACAAATCAAACCTGATCTAAAGTACTAAATTAAATCAGCACTTGATCTTTAGCTGGTATCTACTTCACAAAATACTGCATCCATAGTTTGCTGCAAGCTGACAATCAGTGGCATCCTGTGCTCAGGAAAAGACAACCACAATGCTGATTATCACTCAAGCCTAAGCCAGGGTTGAGGTCATTGGCAAGGAAGTGTGGGAAAAGGGATTGCATTTGCATCTCACCTCTTGCTCTTTACATTTCTAGCACAGTTTCCACAAAACACAGATAATAATTTTCAAAAGGTCATCTGTGTTTTACGGTATTCTTAAAATTTTCTACTATTTCCTCCACACATCTCTTCCAGTAGCACCAATGCTGGCTAGTAAAACATGATCTCTATTCAAAATCATTCCATACTCCTGCTCTTTGGATAAAATACAAAAAAACACAGCTATGTGTGACTTGTTTCGTATGACAGCTTAATTTGAATGTCCTTTAACATTTAAATGTATTTTTTTAATATTCTAAAACTCTTTACCTTTCAAAGTGTACTGATAAGTTTTTGAAAGCAAATTTCACTATAAATCCCCTTCTCACTTATTTTTTTTTTTTGTAATTAGCTTTTCTTTTGCCATGTTCTATGCCCAATTTCAGTTAAGAAAAATGTTTTGGTTTGAGTCTGTGAGAAAAATGCACTTGGTCATTTTCAAGTTAGCCAAGATGAAAATACATTTCTTACTTCAACAGGCTTACGGGTTTTTTATACACTCAAATAATAACACTTTTGAAAAAAGTAAATCTTCAGTGAAGAATCATCGCAGAAAAACTAATAAATGTTCAATTAAGTTATAAATAAGCAAGCTAAGTAATTAATGCAATTTTAAAAGGGTTTTTATAAAATGTCACTCTTTCCTGTTTTACTGTATTTGTTAAGAGGCTAAAAAATAGATGCATAGCACATACTGTTGAGCTGAAATCAACAAGTATAATTTTGATCACGACACTAATATGCTTCTTGAACTACAAAATGTTCAAATACTACTCTAAAAACGTAAAGATGAATGACTCCAATCAAATCGAACATGGAAGCAGATGACAGTTTTGGCAAGAAGGACATGAAGATTAACTATTGTAAATACTATGCTGAAAAAGTGGCAATATTTAGGTATGGCTCAGAATGAAGATACAGAGAAAAAACAGGCAGAAGATCCCAGGTCCCAGGGAACATTATAGCTTAATCAACTCTCAGAGAGTAAGGGAGAAAAGGAGCTTGGTTTTGTCCTTCCTGAATTTCAGTGGATAAAAAAGTACTTCTAAGGAAACATGCCAAAATGCAGTCCTGGGTAAACACAGACGAGACAAGAGTGGAGAGAGAAATATTCAAAACACCAATGTTAGGATGGTATTGAATCCTTGAAAGCAGATGAGGCTAGAAAACCCACTGATGAAAAGGAAATGGGATAAGAAGAGAAATTTGTGGGATGCCCACAGAAAGTAAGAAAATTCTGTTGAAAGATACATTGAATTACACAGTAGAGGGAGAGGAAGATTAGAAGAATATGGTGTTTCTCCTTATGTTGAAAAAAACCCCTTGCACTTTAAAATAAGATTTAGAAATTGTGTAACCCCTGTGAGAAGAAACACTTCATAGTTTGAGGACCAGAGATGTAGAGAGTCTCCAAAATTTGCTCTTCCTTCCAAACACAAGAAGAAGAGCCGTATTTTCCGTTTCTAATGCTTACTAGTTGTCACAGACTTAGTGCACATCTTTTCTCTTTAATAGTTCATGGGGTAAGAGTAAGCCCATTCATTAGAACATTTATTTCTGGTGGAAAGTACCAACCCAGTCCCCTTCTTACAATGTTACACTTGCCAAAGAGTTATACTGAATATAAAGTTCCATATTAGCTTTATCTTCTGTTTGAGCTAATACAGAGGCAAACTGTTTTGCACCTGCAGCTTTTATAAGGCAGGAGTGGGATTTTAAAGGAACTGCTGAAGTAACTGAACACTTTATGTGTGAGACCCAGCACGTGCTCTACATACTTACATTTGCTTAACAAATCATTATCAGCCAAATTAAACTGAAGTGTGAAATATGGCACTCTGAAAAATTACATATACCACTTTTGCCCACTGGTGGAAAGAATAAGGAAAAAACCCAGAAAAACATCTCATACCATTCATTGGATTTTGAGCTTTAAAAGACCAGTCATAAGAGATGCATACATGAAAGTGGGTCCTATTAGAGAAGAAGCAGTATTTCTTAGCAAAGTAATGCCTGACTCTTTTAATCACGCAGTGAGTGGGTTCAAGCACTTTCATCTCTTAATCCATTCAGGAGGACTAGACATTCTCCTGATGTTTTAGTATTACCAATTCTCTTCTCAACCATCTTCAATTCAGAATTAACTACAAAGAGAGATCTCTCTCCAGTGCATGTGAATAAAAAGGCGTGTAAAGCAAAATGCAACGCTTTGATGAATTCATAAAGAATGGGAGAACTACTTATACATGTAGGTGCATGTATTGTAGCAATATCTGTTTACAGCTGGGCTCACAATACTCTGGAAAATTGCAAAAAGCAAGAGCTTTGCCATGAGAGTGCACAACTGCTAAACTCGAGCAGATGAGCAACTAAGTGTAGGTATAACGGATAGGGAAAATGAAGCCAGAAAGGCCAAATGAATCATAAGTTGAATTTGCTACCAATTTTCTGACAAAATGCATTTTGTTTTGAAAATACTGATTCTCCAAAACTTTCAGAGGATACACGCATACCAGAGACTGAGACCAATTATCTCTGTTGAATGTCAAAACCTGACTATGAAGCATGGGAAATCTTTTTCACTCTATCTTTGAAGGACTCCTCTTTGTATCAATGCTTCCTTATTTTATTTTATCAGCAAATCTTTTTTGTTTGTTTGTTTCTGTTTTTTTTTTTTGTTTGTTTGTTTGTTTGTTTGTTTTTTAAAGTACATCATACATGAACAACCAAAGTGTAGTGGGATAAGGATATGGTCCATGTCACTCTACTTGGCCAATACTTAATTCTTCACAAAAAAGCAAAATGGCTCACACATGAAAAAAAAATGAACAAAAGAGAATCAGGCTTTTATGGATTTCACCTAGGAGAGAGAAATCTGGAGCTAAATTTCCTTTTCTAAATTGGGCAGAAATTGAGTACCAACCTCCTGTGGACACCAAGAAATACGTACACTACTGAACCCTGGTGTAGAGGAGGTTTTCTTCTGTATTTCACAGAAAACTTGAAGATATTTTAGTCTCATTCAAATACAGGACAAGTCTCTTTTCAAGCCTTATAAGAATCATTGTTCTGGACGCCTTATACCATAAGCTTTAGGCTTGATAATCACTAAATTCCAGTGGAAACATGGATTAATTAGTTTCTCTTAGGTTATTCACAGAAAATAAATAATTTGCCTACAGTCTGTTTAGTCAAAAATAGCTGTTCATGACAATGCAGATACTACAGGTAATGCAATATTTTGTCTGATGAGGTTCATAAGTGAGGCCTAGAAGAAATGAAAAACTAAGTTTTGGCTGCTAATTCAACTGCTAATGCAGTGCCATGTATAATGTAATGTACATTATATCTGATCAATGTATATCATATCTGCACATCGTATCTGATGTTTTTTCTGCATTGTCTTTTCCCACCAAGAGTCATCAAATGCACATTCAGCAAATCTGGTACTCAAAAATAAATGATATACATAGATAATGCATGTCCTAAATCCCTTCATTTACCAACATGGGTTGGAAAATTCTCAAAACCTTCATTGGGTTCTTAGAAATTAATGCCACCTTCAATTTTATTACTTACCACCTCTAGTCGCAGAGATGTGAATGATGAATTATTGAATTGACAGGCCAGAAAGGATTATCTGTTAAAATAACAGGCTACAGAGGTAAGGATGTCTGCAGTTAAGCATAGGCCTGATGTGCTTTCTGTAATTTTGATTCCTTTAAAACACTTGAGATAAAGTGCAGCAGAAATAGCTCACTACTTTACTGGCATTGTTTAAGGAAAAAAATAATATTTTTGGTAAATATTAAAAACTTTACATTCATTTTTTTAAGAATTATAAACATCTTTATTCTGCTGAATAAAATGTTGCCCTCATAAAGAGGGTTTTGCAATACCTGAGAAAAATCAGCCACCAGATGCGGTTGATTTGCCTTATGAAAAAATTGCATTTGCACATGCCAGTGGATAAGCGTTTGGAATTCAGGAGCAAAATCTACAAAGTTTCCATCCGTGGCAGCCAGAGGGCTGGAAGTTGAACAGAATTTCCCCTACAATTTCTTCTCCTAAAAGCCCTCCCCGACAGCTCTATGTAGCATTGGGCATATGAAATTAAA
The DNA here is from genome assembly GCF_018691265.1 of Tyto alba. Lineage (NCBI taxonomy): Eukaryota > Metazoa > Chordata > Aves > Strigiformes > Tytonidae > Tyto > Tyto alba. The sequence continues at coordinate 45,025,355 of NW_024881316.1, read as the reverse complement.
AAAGTATGAGATTTCTTCTCATGTTCTCAGTGCCTCTCCTTCTGTCTTGCTGAGCAGCCATCTGAGTAGCACATATGAAAAGACTGGTGGGAGACACCTATTAGGTGTCTCCTCCTATATGGATACATAATGATAGCAGTTACATAACTTTTATTTATGGTTCTAAAGACATGGAAATATTCCTCTCTACAGTCAGAGAAATGCAGCTCAGAGGCACTGGGTAATTTGTGTACACTTACACAATCAATAAATAACAAATCCCAGTGCCAAACTCAGGAAATTGGTTCTATCTCCATATGTACAAGACACAGCATCGTCTCATCAGCAGAGAAACAAAAATCAGAACATGTTTTCTTGTGATTTTTCATCCTACTCGAAGTATCCTAAGGGACTGAGTATCCTGAGGGATTATCAGAACGGTCAGCGGAAGGCCAAGGACAGAATTGTTCAAGATCTCAGCTAATTAATGGAAGGAAAAAAGATGGTCAGTTGACAAGGGAAAAGAACCAGCTATTGTTCTGATGATGAAAGATGCACTTCAATAGGCAGGCAAGTTTTCTCCACCCTCCCATTATAGCTCAAATAGTTTTCTTTGTGGCTCTTTTATAAGAATTCAATTGTTACAAAGATATATATCTTCCAAAGACAAATAAAGTAATAAAACTCTACCTTACAAATTTTAAAACTCAGAATTTTATCTTTTCGTGCAGTGTTTTGAGACATCAAACAATGTCATTTCATCAGCCAATGCTCAGTCAAGCACCTTGAGAGATCAGACTGTCAATGAAACTGGAAGCAATGAACAAGGATAATGGGAAGGAGGGAGAACATAATGGGAAAGTTCATGCCAGAGAAAAAAAAAGGTACAAAAAACTAACTTACAGTGGTGAAGAAGCATGGCATATGTATAATAGCTTTACTCTGTTGGGGCCTGAACAGATTTTATTTTTAACTAAAAGCATTATTCATTTTAATTATCAGACATGATTTCTAATTCAATGCTTTCTTTGAAAAACACATTGAGCACATGATTCTAGACTATCCAGTCCAATTTATCTGTGATATAGCTGGCATACAGTTCAGGGGCAAACAGACAAAAATGCTCTGTGACTAAACAAATAAGGCAACTCCTCCATGGGTCAAGCATTATACAAATCACATACATAATCAAGACATTAATATTTTAATGTTATTTTCAGTATGGCAATAACCACATTCATTTTCAAATCATCATGGACAGATCCCAGTCCAGTTCTAGAAGACCTGATAAACAAAATCTGTGCTTATATGAATTCAGCTTTAATAGGTTTGTAACCATGGTGTCTTAAAGAAAAAAAAAAAAAAAAAAAGCATCCAAAAAGCATCCATAGACCCATGCTGTTACATTTAGGGTTATAATCCAAAATCAATTGTGCCTCAGCCAGCTTTCTATCAGCTGAATCTTTTGTTTGGCAAAGACTCAACTCAAAATGAAGGGAATTCATTGGGGTGATAATTTGCTGTATGAACACCTATAGGGTTGTTAAAATAAAGGTGCTGTGCCATACGCAGGTGTTCCAACATTCTTTAACAGTTCGTCCAGTATCCCCATTGCCCTTGAAATTACAAAGTAAGCAAACTCAGTAACAGCAATTCTTCATTCAGCATTTAGTTTGGAGGCCTGTCTGGCAAATACCACTGATACCTGCTTTAAAGCACATCCCTTCTGTTCAAATGATGACAATGTATTGTAAGGAGTTGCACTAAGATCTTGGTCAAGTAAATTACTCTGGCTTCAAACTGTCAAGTAAACTTTGCAGCTTTGCACTTCAGATAGTACAGTTTGTGATAAAGACACAAGAGCCCCAGGCTGCTGGTTTTGGCCATAAACCCACCCATTGAAGTGATCATCCAGTTCAGCATGTGATGGGGGAGTATCATTCACACAGCAGAGACACACAGTTGGTAAACTGATACAGTTCCAAACCTACTGAAAACTGTTTCTCCCCACCTACCCCCAAAATCTTTTCTTCTGAACCGTCACGGGACAGGAATCTGGGACTATTTCAGTCCTAAGATGTAATAACTACCTGGTCATAACTTTGCCAATTGTATTTTTAAAAAACAATTATCTGATTATATTCCTGTTAGTGCTTCAGTAATGTTCCAAAACTATGAGACCATGTAAGCCAAACTGCTGGAGGGATCTATTATGTTTATACATGTATATGAAAATATATATATTTACATATATATATGTGTATATATGCATATTTATATATTTTCCACTAACACCCTTTCATCCTGATCAGGCAAAAGGGAACAGGATGAGGCCAACTGTGCCATTTTTGTTTGCATGAATTTTGTGTTTTCTGCCTGAGTTGATCTTTCTGGCTGGTTGTGTGTATAATCATATACGTAGTGTGAGTGTGCCTATGTACATAGGTGTGTGCACAGTAGGAATCCCTGCTCAGCCTTGGTACTAGCCAGACCTGGGGACGTGCAGCTGCAGCAGCCTCATTTCTCTCAGGCTACGAGATCAGTCAACTCCAAACACCTCATGCAGTAACATAGGCAAAAATATTAAGCTCTCAGTAAGCTAAAGAAATGATCGTAAGACATTTTGTCTTAAGATATGGTTAAAAAAAGAGCATTATTTGTTCTCAGTCATTTAATGAGCTATATTATCAGTGCTGAAACATACATTCCCGAGCAGGACAGTAAGATAAACTCTGTAAATCTCACTAGCATGGTACATGTCTTTTTATTTTTCAAATGATAAAACACCTCATTCCCTTTTCAGCACAGAGATAAGAGACCAGACACTTCTCAGTACAGATAAGGTCACTAATTGATGAAATGGAAACTGTTCATGTTACGTTTGTCTAAAAAATGTTTTTGTGCTCATCCTGTCTCCTTGAATAAAAATAACTGCATATACATACCATATTGTTCGCTCCTCTCGCAGTTTTTATGAACTTTGGTAAACACATAATAAAATCAAGTACTCAAACTGGATGAAACTGCTTTGAGTAGGAGTCTGCATGTTAGAGATGAGAACTGCCCTTGGCCATTCAGCCTGCGTGGTATTTATGAGCAACACTTCATTTTCACAATCTTAGAACACTTACAATAAACAATAATGATAATAATTTTCAAAACACTTGCTGAATTTCAAAATATTTTCCCAGAGAATAATGTTTGCCTCTCTCTGTTTTGATATGTGCATCTGAGTCAGTATGTTGCATGTAAGTTTGGAAAGGTAAGATGTTTCTGCTTATGATAATGAACAGTAAATTTTGAGCACCAGCGTCTTAGATCTTTAAATAATATTTACTATTGCAATGCACATAGTTTTATAAGCTATTTTAGAAATTAATTTAGAATATGAAGAAAGTATATAACTTTTTTTCAGCTTAGCTGTGAAGTTACAATTGCATTCTCACTCTAACTACATAAATAATACCTTTCTCTGTCAGTTCTGGGATGCACAAATCCTTCCTCTCCATAAAGTTTACCAACCTAATAAATACTGACCTAGAATCAGCAATTTTGCTATTTACTAGGGACTCTAACTGAATTAATAAATCAACATAATACCTAAGTGGGCAGTACTACAATCATTTTATATATTCTATATAACTATTTCACATAATATATTTAACGGTCAGAAACATTACACATTCAGCTGGCAAGTCTTTCCTTTAGCATTTAATAAATGCCACACTTTTACATAAGAAATTGTATTTCAATCTAATGTTTATATTTTGACTGCACCTAAAATGTGCTTATTGTAGCATACTGCATCAATAAATGAACAATTATTTCTCAGTGGCATGTAAAATACATAGTGATGTCAGCAGCATTAAATTCTAGTGCCAAGTAGGGAAACAATTAAATGTAGTTTAACTATAAAATTAATATTATACTAATTTTAATAAAAGGAAAAGATTTACCTTATTATTTTTAGTTCAGACATGCAGTCATGTGCAAAGTAATTCAATACCCACTGTATAAAATCTGAACTATGAAAATGTTTTACAGATGTTTTTAATCAGCTTCCTTTGTTTAACATTAGACGCTAACCTCCAGAAGATACATACAAGCTGCACATCCTACAGGTAATGCTATCCAGATGGGATGTTTTCCCTGAACATCATACTTAATAACATAAGGAATATGCTGTGAAGAAAAAGCACCTTGGCAAAAAATTTCTAATGTCATTTTGTATTCAGTGGCACGACCCATCTTTTCCAGCTTGCCTACACTACGTCTTGTGGAAAACTCCCAAAACATACAGCATAAAAATGTCCTGATTTCAGACAGCTTTATGTTGACTGCTTGGCTCTAGAAAATACTAAATACAGTAGTCATATCATCTTAATTATTAACTCCTTCCTTTGCTTAAATTCTACAACTTTCCAGCTCCTAGATCTCTGGGTTATTCCTGCAGTTCTATCCTATACTGAATTTTCTCAGTCTACACCAATTTCATCAGGAAGATGCTGCTGCAACACATGAAGCAACTACGTCTTTCTTGGCAACAGGAAATGAGTTTTCCTTGCCTGGATCCTGGTTGGCAGGAAGGAATAAAACACAAAGCTTCTTAAATTCATTATTTGGTCATGAGTAAATAGTGACACTGGTTTGGAGAAAAGGTAAACAGCTAAGGCACTGCAGCTAAGTGGTAAAAACACTCCTTGTGTGTTATACCACTAGATTAATTTGCTGAACATCATTATCTCAGTATCTCATTCAAGATCATCTACTTAGAAAGGGAAAAGCCCCAAAATACCCAGACAACTCCAGAGATTCCTGCAGAAGTGCACCCTGTAGCCCCTTGTTCTGATGAATTGAGCAAAGGAAGGAAAATAAATCTTTAACTGCTCCAAAGAGAGAACTCAGGCAGAGGTTATAACATGTCCAGTGTAAGGACTTAGCCCTTATCCATAGACATCTCATTGTTCCTCAAGTGGAACATAAGGGAATTTAAGCACCTGTATTTTTACCAGGGATGTCCACTGGTACCCCTGAGATTGCCTAAAACTGTGTGCCACAATGACATCATTTTAGTAGGACTGAAATGCTCAGGGTCCAGCCTGTCACCTAACAACTCTCTCCCTGGGAGGATTTAACCCTCTAGATATCCTCAGTAAACACTGGGAACACTGAGTTCTGCACAAAGTTCAAAAATCAGGATCACCTCAGTTAAAAAATACATGTGGAGGTGAAGACGCTCCCTAAAATGAGTCCTTTATGGGTCATCACCTGGAGATCAGCATCGTTGACAAACAATGAGTTTAATTCCTTCCTCCAGCCAACAGACTTCCAAATCCAACTCTTTCAGTCCTTGGGGTAGTTCTTGAGCCCGGAGACATAAGAAAGGCTGTAGAAGGGAGATCTGCACCCCTGTCCTGAGACTATATGTGCAAAAGAGGATTTGATATTTGTTAGATCTTAAGGAGAGTAAGAGGGACAATGACTCTGCACATTAGTGCTGAGAGGGTTTGGTTAAGACAGGGTAGCTAAAGGTTAATACTGCTACAGCTAGAACTGCTTGCGCATGTCATTTTATGGCTGGCTACCTGAAAACAAGGAACAAGGCTGTAATCAGAGAAGTAATTACAAAAAAACCCCCTGTGAAATCTACAGGTTTAACTTAATGGCTATAATTCAATATTACTCATTATTGTCTCTGTCTAAAATACTTCAGTTCATATGTTCAAGTGAATAAATGTGTGAAAAATACAGGTTAGATATGTGTTTTAAGATGACAGATTTCCATCTCGCTGACAATAAGGTGAGCATGAACAATTGTCTCAGGAACACAGGTCTACCCGTGTGTCCCATCAACTCAAAATGAAAGGGACCATAGCTAGGAGGGAGAGATCTGGCCCTGACACAGCAGAGACACTGATTTTCTTCCTACCACTACAAAGTACCACTGAATTCTGTCACCTACTTGTAAACATGAAAGAATGATAACTGCTTGTTTCACAGGGATAAAAAGAAGCTTTTCTCAATAACAACAGCAGCAATAGATATAAATAAAATATGAAGAAGCCCAAGAATGAGGAAGTCATAGTTCTTAACCTGGAGTACTTGTTCAGCTCTGGAGCCCCCAGCATAAGAAAGACACGGAGCTGCTCGAGCGGGGCCAGAGGAGGCCACGAAGATGCTGGGGGGGCTGGAGCAGCTCCCCTGGGAGGCCGGGCTGAGAGAGTTGGGGGGGTTCAGCCTGGAGAAGAGAAGGCTCTGGGGAGACCTTCGAGCGGCCTCCCAGGGCTTAAAGGGGGGGCAGGAAAGGTGGGGAGGGACTCTGGGTCAGGGGGTATAGGGATAGGACAAGGTGTAATGTTTTTAAATTGAAAGAGGGCAGATTTAGATTAGATGTAAGAAATAAATTCTTCCCTGTGCAGGGGGAGAGGGTGCCCAGAGCAGCTGTGGGTGCCCCCTCCCTGGAAGGGTTCAAGGCCAGGTTGGACGGGGCTTGGAGCAACCTGGGCTGGGGGAAGGGGGCCCTGCCCGGGGCAAGGGGGTGGGGACTAGGTGATCTTTAAGGTCCCTTCCAACCCAAACCATTCCATAATTCTATGATTCCTCACTTCAGAGCTGTGCAATGGGAATTTTGAGATAGAATTCAGCTGGAGATTGACACCTCAAATTATGTATATATAATGTATGTAGGTGTCTACGCTCCCAAACAGTAAAAGGAGACTGGGGACTATTCAGGTGACTGGACAGTAAATATTTACTGAGTTGAAGAGTTGACTCTGCTTCAGTGGCTACAGTGCGGCTACAAGGGGCATAGATGCACACATGGAGACCAGAATTTAGATATCTGAATCCTACCTCTCTCGCTTCATTATGAAATCATGCATACCCATTCCTGTCAACCAGGACACAAAGTATCTCGGTCCAAATACATTTGCAACAGCCCATCCACCAAGCACAGGTTGTAGCCATCAGCCCAGGCTTGAAATGCAAAAAAAAAAAAAAAAAAACCAAACAAAAACCAAAAACCAAAAAGGAACATGGGGTGACAGGAAAAGAGTCTAACACAGATATATTTTCAAAGAATAACAATGGATGTCAGAAAGTACGCTTTCCGTCAGGCAACTATATCTTCCCAGAAAGCATCCCGAAATTGCTACAAGAGCAGATGTGTTCAGGGTTTCTTCAAAAAGGTATGCATATCCACAACAAATATGCTATATATAATTTTTCTGAATGCATGCAATTGTTAGTCTACAGTCAGCAAAACAGAAAGAGATCAGTGCTCTTGAGTTGACTCAAGTCCACCTCATGGGGTTCATATCCCTTTGCAGAGCCTACTTGGGAATTCCAGCACACCTAACTACTATATATTAATAAACACTAATTAAAATGTTTCCTGCATCTGAGAAATGTAGCAGCTCTTGCATAAGAACACAGTCATTTCTCCCATATTTATATTACTGAAGCATTTGGAAGTTTAATAAAAATTTAGATTCGAAATGGGTTGTGACAGGTTAAGATTAACATCCTCCTACTGCAATTGCTTAGAAGTAGGGAACTGGCAAGACACAGGCTATTTTTCAACCAGACGGGCATGTTTCTACTGACAGTGACAGAAACATTTCCACAAAATAGCCTCCTGCTGTCTCCAACACTAATGAAACACACTGCATACTGCGGTGTAACGGCACTACATTTCCCTTAGAACATAAAATGTAAACTCTGTTAACCATCCTCCAGACTTTTGTAGAACATTAAGTCTTTGTTAGATTAAATGCTGAAGGGCCTAGCTGATCATAAAAACCCACCCTCGCTCCCCCCAAAACCAATCCAATATTATGTGATTAAGAAGGATTTGATACAGAAATCCAACTAGACTTACCTCTTACCCACCTTTTGTGTGTACAGGGTAAAAAGATCTGCAGAAGCTGTACTTAGCAGGTAAGAGCCAAATAACTAATTAAACTTGTGAACAAGGAATATCCCATCCCTGCTCCCCAAAACAGGTGTGTATACATTTTCATGGCCACAAGTACTTGTATTATACATACAAAATGCATGGTGTTGAGTTGTAAACCCTTCATTACCATGATTTTGAGCAACTTTTTCAATCATGCATAGTCCTACAAGACAGGCTTAAGAAGTTTAGACAGCTTAGTTATATTAGACCATAGTTATATCAAAACATCACAAGGGCCTAGAGTAATTTGAAGTCCTTAACTTGAAATTCTAATCTCTTCAAAGATGTTACATAAAACAGTAAGTTCATTTTTCATTTATTTATTAATTTTTATTATATATTTATTCAGTTGTTCATTATTTATATCGTAGCAGCATACAACAATATGCTACTGATACTGGTGGGTCACAGGATTGCAGTGTTGGCCATCGCACAGTCACATAAAAAATGACACTGTCACATAAAACTTGTCCAGGATGACAGATAGCAATTGACAGACACACACACAAACATGCAATGTGAATAGAAATAGTCTCAAAAATTTAACTGCTACAGGCATTATTGAAGATATTAGAATAGATGGGAAGTTTAGCAAGAATTTGGAAGAAGTCAATATTTGCTTTTTGGAATTAAATAAATTGCCTTATCTTTATTTCGATGTATAGAAGAAAATAAACTTTAGAATATTGACTTTATTCTAATCGAGAAGACTGACATAATTTTTTTAACAGAGGTCACCAACCCAAGATAAGACAATATAGCAGAGAATTGTGAAAGACTTCAAATATGCAAACATGTAGTATTGACACAAGTCCACTGATTTTAAAAAAAAAAACAAAAACAAAAACAAAACCCAACAATAACAAAAAAAAAACAAACCCCAAACCAAAACACACATTCATTTTTTCCCCTCAGATTTAAATTGTTCAGATTAAGTTTTCTCTGTAGTGACCTTTTCAAAAACTGTCCAAATATGAAACTAAGGAGAACAAATGGAGTGGAGAAAAATGCTCTCCTTAAATGATGAAACATTCTTCTATCTGTAATCAATATCAGAGGATTGCATATGCTAAAGAAAAAAGTGCCATCACTAGATCAGACTACTGATAGGTACATCTAATGTTGAATTATATAATCTGTTCAGACAACACTTTGCTGAATTGGTATGGTATCATAATAATGTAACAGATTTAAACCCGAAAAAGGTTTAAAAGAACTTTTTGTAAGTAATGAAGTTCACCACTAATATGAATTAATTACCATTAAAAATTAATAAACACAAAGCAGTCAAGCTTTTACGAGACCCTGAAGCTATAGTTGAGGCAAAAGATTTATAAAAATTAAGTTGAATTTTTGAACTACAAATAATCACTATTAAGTATTATTTTGGATTAAATGCACATGTGAAATATATGGGCAATTTAATCATGAGAACTGGTCAGTTCTCATTAAATATTTTTCCATTGGATAAATCATATTTCTTGAAACAAGTAATTTTGTATACAGGTACTGAGCAACATTTTACAGGTCTATGGTTAAGATCATAGACAGAAATAATGTCATCAAAATATGTATTCAACAGTCTTATATCATGGCCCTCATTGAGCATATGCTACACTCAGTTTCATATTATTCCAGCAAGCAGAGACTTGAATACTGGTCTTTTCTCTCCAATACTATTGTCCTACCTACTGGACTACCAGCTAGATAAGATTCCTCTTCATCTCAATCCATTTTTATAATTTTTTTAAAAAGCTTTTCATTTTATCCTGATGAAAAAGTAAAGCAAATGCCAAAACCTCTAAATTTTTCAGGAAATAGAATTCTTGTTTTCCAGCCAGACGCAATAATTATAGAGACCTCTGAGCTGGACATGAACCCTGTAATGCTTGTGCAAGAGCCTGAATTTTAGGCTTGCAGTGTTTGAGTTCAAACTCAGGCATCATGTGAATCAACTCTAACAGTAATAGAATAGAAATGCCACCACCTCCTATTGTAACTGTTCACATACATAGAGATTTGAAGGAGTTTCAAATGCATGGATAAATATTGGAAAAGGACCAAAATGAACACAAAGGAAATTCAAGTCCTAAAAGCTATAGTGAAGCAATCTGAAAGGCTTGCTTTAAACCTGTTAAAGGAAGGAAATTCACAGTTAAGGCTGAAAATCCTGGCTGGAACTCCAGCCTTCAAATATATATACTGCTTTGCAGAAACAAAAAAGGGTAGGCAAACCATACAAATCAAGACCACAGTGTCAGACTGAATTTCCAGTTTTAACTATGATTTGTGACATATTAGAGAACATTTTATTTCATTCTGTTTCCATAAAGTTGTAGCTTTCAGATGGACAGGCCAAGAATAGTCAAACTAGCTGTGGGTTTATTATAGAAGCAAAATCACTACCTTACTTGAAGTAGTGAATAGATTTCTTGCTACAGGTCCATAAAAAAAAAAAAAAAAAAAAAAAAAAAAAGCCAGGAAGCAATACTTCCAGAAGTCACTAGACGAGATTTAACAGCATTGCCTTTCCCAGTATAAATTTCTTTGTAGTACTAGTACTTCCCACAGCCCTATCAATCATGATATTCTGCACAAGTATTTCAAAGCAATTGCTGGTAGCTTACATCAAACTTTGATTAGGCAGTTATCCATAATTCTTCCAAAAATGGGACTTGATTCAATAAATAACTGTATATATATGCATATGTACACATACATATCCATTTATATATATATATATTTATGGTTTTCTGAACAAAGGCCAAAATTAGTTCAGGATCAGAGATATGGCTCAGATGACCTCTTGAGGTTCCTTCCAGCATAGTTCCTCTACAAGGTTCAGGATTGAAATTCCAGAGCAATCAGGGTAAAAATGTGTCATTAACCAAAAGGAAATGCTCAGTTTATAACTGGCATGCCACAAACTCAGCATATAGAGAGGCTGAGGACCAGCCTGGGTAGCCGAGGTCAGCCCAGGCAGACTAAGCCCTCATACAGGTGTCAAAACCATTACACGATTTTAGGCAAGTCATCGAGCTCACTTTTCACATGTGAACAGGAATGACAGTGAAATTCAGGACTAGTGTGAGGATTAACTAGTTATTCTTGCAAAGTGCTTTGAAGACAACAGGTGCTGAGTAAAAGCTGAGTATTAGTGGGATGACTAATAAAAATTGTTGGTTAGAAGGAGCAAGAATCAAAGGCGAAGGGGGGTACCACAGAAATCGAAGACATCTGGGGAGGAGAATTGGTGTAATAAAATGAAAACAAACCAAAATCATGTTATTTGGCAATCCCACATGCAAACCACTTGAACTCTACACTTCTGGAGCTTATGTCATCATTGAGCCACCACCTTCCCACTTTGAGAAAGCTGCAGTTTAGAGAGCTATTATTTAAAGCATACTATAAAGCGGTAACGGAGCAGCTAATCAAAAAAAAAAAAAAAATTAAGTCAAGTCACTAATCAGGACACTTAGAGTCATCTTTCCCCAGAAATGAATACACCTCCTGCAGCATTTATAAGATGGGATGTAGAAAATCACAAATACTCCTCAAGATTACAAGAATCTCTGGTATATTCAGAGAATGCAAACATACTGTGTATTAAACAAAGAAATGACACACACTTTTAAAATATCATGTACAGCCCTCCATAAATCCCACAAACCCTCTCATTAATGGTTATGGTATGATTAATGTTTGTACTGGGTCATTTTAATTAGTTGAACAATTCAGAGTTCTACCTTAAAAAGCAGCTTTGTGAAACTGCAGTAGTTGCAGAATATTTTACTCCTGGGCTTGATAAAACACTAAACCAGAAACTGCTTTAAAATAACTGCCTGCCACAGCACTTTTAGCCAACTTTTGCACCTGGTGCCGAGAGAAAAAGCCAAGTGAACTTTCACTCACTTGTTGCATGTCAGCTTCAATGCAATGTCTTTCTTCTGTTGTGTTTGGGTTTCTAACTGGAAGAGACAAGTAAGCTAAACTAGCAGCCAATCCATCCCTAAATTCTAAGAATGCAATAAAATTTGATACCAATAAATCTTTTCTTTTAACAGCCAGAAGAGATTAACAAAGTTATTTGAAATTTTATCCTCTTCTGTTCTTTCAATAGGACGATTACCTGACAATCCCATTGAGTCAAATAGCAAAATTAAAAGAGACACAATTAAGCTTGTATATACATAGGAACAGGATATGCATTTATGCATATCCCTAGTAGGTCCTCCATTATTTATTAGCCTTGATGTATATTTCTTCCTCTTACAATAAAAGTTATTACACCTTTGGATTGTCAAATAAAAATCCAATTGGCTGAGACATAGACCATCAATATAAAATAGCTTTGCACAGCTTCCTTCTCAACTACAACTAGTCGACTTTTTTTCAGCTCTGTCATTCATTTGTTTCACGACGTGGGGAAAATCCACTTCATCTTCTTCATGCTTTAATTCCTCATCAGTAAAGTGATCCAATTTTTTTCCCTAATTTGGAATGATGATGGCACAAAGTAAGATGAAAATGTCAAACAATGTAAAAACATATTTGTGAATTACAGATTATAAAAAAATGTAGTCACTGAGTATTGTGACAATGGTTGCTAGCAACAATATATTGTGAGTATATTGAAGTTGATATGCTAGTATTAGGCTGTGTATTACTATAGAATTGCTCATTAATCAATTTTACCATGAATTCTCCATAAAATTGTAGAATCTGTCTCTCCCTTTCTTCTTAGTCCTGTGCTCTCCTTCATGGTGACACCATGGGCCATGTTCCACCTGTTTCATCATTATCCACCTACATTCTCTGGCCTCATCTGAGATTCAATCTGGGAGCAACATATCTGCTGACTCTCGCTCCATTCGCTACTTCTTGATGGCTTTCCTGTCATCAGCACTTAATGTCCTGTAAAGCTACTTCCTAAACTCATTCCCTAGACCAGACCTTCTGCAAGCTCCAATGTATGTCATGGTTTTTCTTTCAAACAAGTCTGCCTCTTATTTCAGTTATTCCCATTCACTTGCTGTTGAACATTTTGAGAGAGGGTCATGGGATCCTCTTCCAAACTCCTTCCATAACAAGTTTGTTTTCATCTTTCTTTATTTCACTTCTTTAAGCAACTCTTTGCTGAATCTCAGGCTTCCTATTCCTTGTTTGCAACCTGGGTTCCTCTTTTAGCTCCATAATTTTTCTGCTACAAGAGAGAATATATGCATTCCCAGAAAGTTGCACCTAGTTTTTGTTCCTGAACACCTTCTCTTGTCATAAATCTCTGGCCTTTTTCCCAACTCTGACTCACGTCAGTAGATGCATCATATCCTCCCTACTTAATTTTCAATTTTTCTTTGTTCTCTGGTACTTTTGTTCACAATGTACAGATGTCCTCAGTCTATACTCTTTTTTCAAGAAACCATTTCTCAACCCAGCCTGTCTCTCCAAATCTTTTCCCATTTCTTTCTCTCTTTTCATCTGTAAAAAAAGATAGAATGTGCAGTTTTCAGTTAATGCCCAGACTTCCCCTATTCTAACTCTGTCTTGGATCAGCTCCAATCTGACTTTTCATAAATCCTCTTCCTTAAAACTGTTCATATATGGGACACTACGTGCCTCTTCCTGGCCAGAAATCTGGGCCTCCAGTACATCTTTATTTTTTCTGACTTTTCTGCTGCTTTTGACATTGTTCTCATCTCCTTTTACCATCAGAGAAGTTCCAGTTATCCATAAATGTCTACATATGTGCTGGTCACCCAAGACATAATTTATAGTCACTACACAGAAGTCACTGTTCTGGGTCCAAATTCACCTCACCCTGAAAATAAATGCCAGAAAGATGTCAAATAAAGGATATCCTACAAGTAACATTTCTCTTTATAGTCTCTGATAAGCACACTAAGATTGGTTCACAGGAATATGAACTATCGATAGGCTAACACAGTATAGTGTCTAATATGACGTGCACACAGGAATGTATGATGCCTTTACCCAAGATATAAGAAAATGGGCAGCTTGTATAAATTGGTAGATTACATGTTGTAATTTAAAGGAAGACTGTATAAAAACAGAGCTATCTGAGTTTGGGAGTATGTATGTAAATTACAGATACAACTACTGCATGGAGTCCACTGTACTTAATAGCTGTGTTGAAAAAATTCAGCTGAATCAGATTGACTGTAAACGCATATACTTTTTTGAGAGCATCATCTATCAATCGGTACAGAGCTCCTGACATGTTTTCTTAAATTTATTTCCTTTATGCCCTCCTCTGACCAAGCCACTAACTCCATCACTTCATGCAAAACAGTCTTGGACCGGCCACACTGCTCTTTTAAACACCCATTATCTTAACAGCACAAGAATCTACGGATTATGCAGGTGATGGGTCTGGAAGTAGAGACATCTCTGGAGGGAAATCTTCAGCCTAAAGCAATAGAATTAAACTTTGACTTCTGGCCCATACAGTTTACCAAAGTTTATGGGAAGAGAATGTTTTTATGGTCACATTCTGACTTGTTCGAAAATTGGGTAAGAACACAGGGCTTCCTCAAGAGGAGACCATCACCTAGGTGAGTATCCAGTGAATTGTAACTGCTGCCTCTTTTTCTGAGAAGGGAAGGTAGTAAGTGTATATGAAACTTAAAACACACATGACTTGGTGCAGAAAGGCAGATTTTTGGTGCACCTACAGGAAAAGTCATAAAAAGAAAAAGGCAGGAATTATCAACAGGCATTTTCTCTGCCTATTTTTCACTTTTCTATGGAACCCGTCACTAAAACCCAAAAAATGCATTGATAGTTTTAGATACAGCCACACAAAATTCTTAATATATTATCTTCAGCGATGAAAGATATTCAGTTAACATACAGCAAAATCACAGATATAAGAGTTAGAGAGTAAATTTTATTCTGTCAGTTGTCATCTTTGTCAGGAATGGGTTACAGTCCATACTTGCATTGCTCCACCTACTTGCAAGTCTGAGATAAAGGACCATTTGTGCTGGTCTTTATGTATAAGTTATTTTCTGTCCACTCAAGGACTGTGCTGCCATCAACACTCCTTTCAGGTAGAACTTGTGGCTTCAAGATAAAAGAACAGAAATAAAAAGCATTGAAATCTCCTCCAATTAAATAAATATCTAACGGTTTCTGCTGTTATCACTGTTTTTGTTGGCCAGTGACACTTACAGAAACAAAAGAGTTGTATTTGCCAAAACTAAAGCACTTAAACGTTAAGAAAACAAATTTTGCAGTGTTTCAAGAAGTAAACTAGCTTTTGCCAAGTTTTCCAGTAGCGGTGTACTATTTGTATTTCCAATGTAAAATTGTTTTGAATGATGGTAACACCTTTGCCTTCACCTATTGGGTTTTTTTTGCAGAGGAGCAGAAATGGAAGATGTTGACAAAGGTGGAATTTCAGTATCAACAGTTATCTATTAATAACAAAGTGCAGTATTAGGAACTCAAGACCTCTGAACACTAGGTGTCAGTGTAAGAAATGGAAAAATATCAAAAACCTGTTGTTTCCAATCAGGTGGATTAGCCAAGAAACCAGAACCAGCTGTGACCACATTTCCTTGCAACTGCATAACACTGTTAACAAGCCAATCTTCCTCCAAAAAGTTATTCTGAAACGATCAAGTTTGCTTGAAATCAGATAAGGTGATTTTAAAACTACAATGAATTTGCTCTGTTAAACACTCTGAGATGACCTTTAAGGTTTATGAGTTACACTTAAAGAACACACAGAATTTTACACTACTCTTTTTTTTTTTTTCCACAGATTTTCATAAACCAGTTTGTGTCTTTGACATAGTTTACAGTGTTGTTTGACAGAATCAATGAAAAATTAAATATTAAAAAAATACAGCTAGTGTTAAAAGTCATAGAGGTGAAACATTTCTTACTTAAGAAGTCCAGATTTTAAATGAATTGCTAGAATGTTAAATAACTACTTTAGGACATGAAGTGTCACATGCTGGAAGTGCTCATTTATCCCTCCTGACACAAAAGATGATCTGGCATCATTATCTCAGGTATAGGAAAATACGGTTGTTTGTCTTTATGTTTGTTCAGGTGAATCCTCAGAGGCGAAGCAGAAGGAATGTTACCCTCCATCAAGCTCCGACAATATATTTGGACAATTATTTGAAACAAAGCAAGTAAGATGATAAAAATAGTAATTAAAACTCCATTGTTTATCAAAATCTGGAGCTGATTTCAAAGATATACAGATGCTTTTGAAAGTTAACTTGAGGTCCATCTTCCTTATCAAATATTTGTGTTGCACACCATTTCAGATTCATTTAGTTTACTAATTACTGCCAGAATCACACTACTAGACAAGATGGGCCTTTATATGAGGATATGGACTTTATGCACATGATCATATATTTATAATATTCAATTTACATCATAGAAACAAGTTAAAGAAAGAATGAAACCCTGAATATCAGTTTTTCATTTGACTTCTGAAGCTTGGGTGTAATTATGATTCTTCACAGACAGAAAGATTGCTCCTTCATTTCAGCCAAGCTAAATGATTTAAGATAATTTTTAGGTTGCATCAAAAATACACTTGGCAAAAGCCTGTTCAATCATAAACACTTTCAATAAAGGAGACTAGAGAGTAAAACCGTTGACAAAATATTGATTTACCAGAGTGCATCATACTGTGCAATAAAAATCTAATGATTACTCTTCAACTTCTCAGCTTCTTTTCTTTTCTTTTTTTTTTTTTTTTTTTTTTTTTTTTTTTCTCCCTAAAGAGTTAATCACCTTGGATTTCATAGAGTTCCAGCAAAATAATAAGTGACATCAATATAATTAGCCAACACACTCTGGACACAGTGCATCTGTACACTGGATGTCTCAACTCAGCACAGCTCATCCAAGATTTCAATAGCTATTAATCTATCCTATACTCCTAACTAAAAATAAAAAATAAATAGTGGATGTATTTGTATTTCAGAAACTCAGTCTGGGATCAACTTATCAGTTGATTCATAAAAGCCCCAGAAGGTAACTGATTAAGTATATATTTAAGAATGCCCTCATCTGTGAAATTTCATACATAGTTAATTCCTCTTACTCAACAGCCTAAACAGGAATCTGATGTGTTAAGGGTGGAAAAAACAGACCTGCACATAAAGACACATATATACACATATATGTACAACACACATAAATCTATGTCATTGTTATTAAAGGCCCAAAGACATAGAAAATCAGGAAACACTGGGATTACAGCTGCCTGCACTAATTTAATTCATTATATTTTCTATGCACTACAAGACAATCTTTAACCATTTATCACATTGAATTTTCCATTCAATCTAGTCAGCAGTTTGGGTTTTTTTCTTCACTATTGAACACGTTGCTACAGTTATGTGGGTACAATTATTCATTTCCTTTTGCTTGATTTTTTTATGGTTCTTAATAACAGAATCTTAGTCTTTCCACTTTTTTAGATCAGTGAAGTCCATCACCACTGGATACTGAGCAGCATCTCTGCATGACCAGGCAAAAAGCAGCAACTCTGTCATAGCATGTGTTGATTCCGCAGAAAGATCCATGAGAAAGGAAACATCTGACCAAGAGATCAAGAGAAAGCACAGACAGCACCTAGAATCCCTAATTGGGACTCCTAAACCATCTCCTGAAGTAGATTCTGTGCTTAAGAATAAACACATCTGAATATAGTGAACAAGTAGTAGCTAACGTTAGAGTAGAAAACTCAGGACGTCACTTTTCATATAAACTACCAATGAAGAAAAGGCAAGACTTCATCAGGAGTCAGACAAAATGCTTCATTGTATTCAATTTAAATTTTCCACAAAACATCTCCTTAAAATACATTTTATAATACTCTAATATATAAAAGATGAAATGCTGTCCAGTTTCTCACATAATCTAAATTCAAATGTTTGTCAGTCAAGAAATACTAGAAGAGAAAAAAAAAGATTTTTTTTTTTTTAACCAGAAATTGAGAGAACATTGTCTTGTGTCTGATGTGGGCCTTTCAAAGCCAGTGTCGTCTTCACCCTCAAATGACAGACACACTGTCACTGAACTCCTTTGGTACAGGAGTAATAGCATCTACAGAATGGCAGTGAATGGGTTGAATCTAATCAAGTTTTTTCACTGCATAGAAAAAAATATATACTCAGAGTGACAAAACCTATACTATTCTGTAAATTGAACAAAAATGGGTTTTTTTGTAAAACAGCCCTTCCTTTTAGAGTCCCAAAGAAATCTTGCAAAAAATGAAACAATATAAATCATCCAAAATTAATTTTGTGAACATTTACTACAAAAATTAATGTCAAAGACGCTATTTTAATTCAAAAAATTAGAAAAAAAAAAAAAAGAAAAAATTTACTTGGACCAATACAATAATATAATCTAAATATTGACCACATTTAAATGATGTAAACACACAGGGAACAATTAACAATCACTTGCTAGAGATAAATTCCCTTCTCTTATTTTCCATCACAAGTGGAAAATGCTAACAAATGCACATTGCTGGGACCCACGGAATTTTTTATATTTCAGACTTATTTTCCAGTTTGATTTCTTCCAAGGCAGGTGTGCCACGTGTTTGCTGCAAATGTATGTGTGTTGTTTAATTTACTCTACAGTAGGAACAGAATGAATAGTAAAAGGATTTTTCCCAGATGGTTTTTGTGAACTCCTTTATCCCATTCATGTAAACACACAGTGTGTTCCGGTTTGCTGAGTCGTATATACACCCTATGACTTAGTACAAAGTTTGAATGTTTAGTTAGCCAGAAGATTGTTTCCATCCTGTGATTCATTAGGTCCCTATGGTACCCTCGACTTCCTTTATTTTGTACAATCACAAATTATATTAGTTTGTCTTATTTTGATAACCTCACTAATTAATGTCCTGCACAGGAAGCTTTATTACTGTTTTAAAACAGACTCATAAAACAAGGACTTTTCCTGTTACTAGGGTGGCATAAGTGACAGTTGCATATAACTTTGGGATCAGTTGTGAACAGTGTGTCACACTTTATCAGTAGGCAATTCATGTTAATGAACAAGCTAGTTCCAATTCTTCCTTTTATTAAAGGAATGTCAAAAATTCTACAATTACATATATAAAGGTTACAAGTCTAACAGTTCAAAACCGCAGTAAACAAACCTCAAACTATGAATTCAGAACAGTATACGGGTCACATACATTAAATTGACTAATCCAGTTTGTGAACGAATAACAAGTGCGATCTGGTTTAAAAAAGAAAAGCTATACAATCTGGCTGTAAAGAACCAAGAAAGCTCTATCCCTGTTTCTGTTTAAATCCTCATTTTTTCCTATTCCTCTCTCCCACCGCCACTGTAAATTTCTCTGGATGGGCAAGTGAAAGTGAGTTTCCTTCCTACTTCTCTTTTCATTTTAAACTTCAATAAAATGATTAACAGCTGCAGGAATAAAGCTGGGAAGCAAAGAAAGCACACCACATTCATCCAGAAAATGTACAGCTCTTTGAAAATAGAAAATTCATTCTGATCATGATTAAGTACTTAGCATTTCATATCAGTAAACCTATCCTTATGCTTGTCTCTGTATTTTCACCATTCCTTTTCCTAGTTGTGGCAAATGACTACCGAATCTTTATTTAAGTCCCTACTATGAAAAGCAACTTACTCCAAAGGATGGGTTTACTATGGACTCACTCAAGGCTTAACATACTGCTGAATCTCTGCATCTCACTGTAAGTGTTCTATCTATGAATTACTGTCACAATTTAAAATAATCTACATATTCCAGTATGGATTATTCAGCTTCTGACCTGTGTTCTGTGTTTCAGTTGAGACCAAAGGACTGATTGTGAATTAATTATATTATCTGTGTAAGAGACAATGAATTTTCAATAGTACCAAACCAGAAAAAAATTAAAATTATCTATGTGTATATGTAAAGTATTCATATATGCATATATGTAACATGAGACCCAAATCATGCTCCTACAAAGGAAGCAAGACTGGAATATTAATAAGCAGTAGGCAGCAGCACAAGTTGTATGAAATTAAATTCTTCCATAGGAAGACAAAAGTGATAAAAAATCCCAACAGATATCATGTACAACATGATTTTGGGCAACAGAAGTTCCTTTAAATTGACACTACTGCATTAAAAAAAAAGCCAACTGAGGGGGTTTGACTTAAATCATTTGACATCAATTGAAGAGATCAGAGTCCATCTTCTAGCAGACACACATTAGCTGACAGGAAGTAAACCACAACTCTGTTAACATGAATTCTATCATTCACAACAGTCTCCACGATGACTTATCACGCTTTACAATGAATTCTAGTGGATAAAACATTTAAAGGATGCAGTCTGGGGCTATTGTGATGTGCTGTGGCTTTCCTTCTGAGCAGCCAGTCCTTCATGGACAGATAAGGTGACTTACCAGCACAGAGGGACCTTTGGGCTCTCCTGTTTCTAAGCACATCTGTATTTTCGGTGTACATATGTGTAATCTTTCATATTCTCTCGCTGAAATCTGTGCTACTGCTAATACATCTTTTACTTTGTAAAAACAAATCTAATCTCTTCCTAGAAGCCATTCGATATCTCAGAAACAAAACATAAAGGACTGAAGCTCAGATCTAGTGCTAAATTGAATAATCAAATTCCGTGAAAGCAGGTGTCTGTACTACTACTACCATATTCAGCATGCCTAAAGAGTAAACTGCTGTTAGTTTATTCCGACAATAAGTGCCTGGCTGATACATTCCCAGCACAAGGAAGGTAACTCCTTAACAGCCTGTTTGATTTTAGTACATCATGATCTTATTGTGTATTAGCCTTTGAACACAACATCTGAAGAATGAATGTGGATCTATGGCCCTATCAAGAGAAGATACTAAGAGATCTTTAGTTTTTAATATTAGCATAATAATACTACATTTTCCTATGATCCAGACCAGCATAACAGAAACTCTAGACAGAGATGGCCACGGTGAAGGGAGACTTTTTGTCTTTCTTAAATATTACACGAAAGAATTTCCAGATGCTTTTACATCCATGTATTTGTAAGACTTCAGCTATTTTGATGTCAAACCTCTCAATGGTAGTTTAATTACTAGAAAAATTCCTATTCCATTTCTCTTAGTTACAGGCTCTTTTTATTGACAAAGTGCTGAATAATATTGATTTGTCCTAAAGCAGAATCTCTGAGTTCTCTTTCTGAGGGTCTGTATAGATTATTAGAAAAGATGATGCTTCAAAATCTTCTTACTGCACATGTGAATTGTATTGATATGATGAAAGAATGCACCAGAAAAGGCCTCGTTCCACTTCATATGGTAAGTAATTTAAAGGCTTGTCCACTTCTGATTAACATCTTTTTGTATTCCCACTTTTACCCTTCTTGCAGGCACAATTTTCCTTGTAACAGACATCTAATTGTGTTTATCCATAAAGAACAACATAGCCTTGATTGGAACCTCTAGTACTAGTGCACATAAATAGTTTTAGGGGTAATATTAAGGCATCTATATTTATATATAGATCAGTTACTGAACAAATGCTATTAGTCAACAGTGAATTTGATTTCAAATTAAAACTTGAATTCTCATTGTGCTCTTAGAATACATTATGCTTGAACAAAAAATGTACAGAACTTTCTCATTCTGGGGTGTATTTTGGGGGGTTTATGCTGCATGATATGCAAATAACAAAACATTTATTATAATTACAAGATATGGAAAAAAATTCAAACTCATGCTAGCATTCTGACACAAATTGGATGGAATGTATCTTTCAACTTTTATGTCTATCTCCTAGATACTCAAATTGCAGCAAGCCGCCAAAGGATCCATTTATTAGTCAGCTGAGGAATTAAATTCCTCAAGAGATTCATCTCATCTAACTTGGAAACTAATTTTAGGATGATCATCCTCAGGAGATGCTCATTTTTTTCTACACATTGGTATATAATTTTAGCAGAATTTAACTTAATGTAAAGGAGTGTACATATTGCTCAAAACACATACACACAAAAAATTTGATCATAAAATGTGTTGCAGACTTAAACATCTGCTTTTCAGGAATTTGACTTGTTAGTGCAGTCATCTGCTATAGCAGCCAGACTTCATGAAGTATATAGTGTTTTGAGGCAGTATAAACCTGTCCAAACCAGACCTTGATTTAATGGAGTTCAGATTAACTTTGAAAATAGGAAGCTGGAACTATAAACCTGCGAGATACCAGAAGTCAACCAATCAAAGGTGATCACACTGGCAACTTATTTTTTTAATTCAGAAGCTCAAACCTGGACTTAATCAACAAGCACAAGCTCTCCTTACAAATGTTTACTATGAAAGATGTATGCAATGTGCTATCTTTATTGCAGGCATAAAAGTAATTTCTACAGTTTAGCCTTATATATGTATTATGGATAGCAAAATGGACGTGAATTTTGAGAAGAAATCATTAAATTACATAATAAGAACGGTGTAGTCCATTAACATGAGTAATATGACAAAATCCAGGTAGTAAGCAATAAATTTACATCTGCAGTCAGCTTCAATTATAAAAATAGATCTTTTTCTAATACTGGATATATACCTACACAAACACATACATCTAAAGTGAAAATTTAATATAACCACGTCGTAACAGTTCAGTAAGGGTGTGCAGTTATTAAGGATGACAAATGTGCAAAAATCCCTATCAGAAGTCCGGAGCATGTAAAAAGCTCCTGATTTAAGAGTTCCGGCATGTGAATGTCAGAGGTCAAAGCAATGAGCTATTAAAGATACTTTCACTTCCTCAGAAATAAAGTGCTGTCTTGGGCTTGGAGGGGAAAGGTTAGAAAAGCTGTTTATCTGCCGCTCCGTTCCCATTCTTCCTTCTGTCAGGAAATCATACATGCTCCTACACCCCACGCGGGGTTAACCCTGGGTCATGGTCATTCCCCAAGTAAGTGCCCGGCTTTGATTTAAGTGCAGAGACCACATGGCTGCAGGTTGCACTTTCTGGGAATGCACATTTTGATGTAAAGCTCAGCTCAGCTAAGCCTCGGTGGGACATAAAGGCACAGACTCTTTACCACGTTATTGTTAAAGGATGAGTGAAGCTGCAGCCATTGGTTTCCATAAATTAAGGGGGCATTGACAAAATGTTATTTTGTAGTAGTTAGAATAAGAATTACAAATATATGCCTGGAGCAGCATGTTTAACCAGTGAGAAATATGCTGAAAGGGGAAAGTGGTTGTCCCCTTCAGAGGAGCCACAGGGCACGTTTGGGACAGACTGAGAGGAGCATAATAAGTAAAGAAGGCGCAGCACACGGGTGCCAGGAGACTGCAGAGACAGGGATACACCGCTGGGCTTCGGAGGTATAAGCAGAAAGAAAACACCCCGACCTGGAAGGGACCCCAAAGCGTTTGCTCTGATCCAGGAAGCCACCGAATGGTTGTTGGATTAAGTGGAAAGCTGAAGGAAAGCACCCGCCTTCAGGCAAACAGTGGGCAGGTGGAGGTTTATTTAAGTTATATTATTATAAAAATATTGTATAGAATATACAACTATTAAATGTATAAATATATAAAGTTATATTAAAATATAGATATATATTATCTATACACACATAGATATATTTATAATATGTGGTCTGCCTCATTCTCCATTTTCTCAGTTTATAAAAGTTTTTCATCCTAGTTTATGTAGTAATAGAACCTAGCTTGAAACTTAAAAACCTTTCTGATTGCTGAAAGGGCTCATTACAGAGAAAAGATTTAGGAACTTGCAGCTCACAGGTCTAGCCGATTCAGGGACTCATCATACATACATATTAGTTATAATATGTATTAGTATTATTTCTATACATTAGTTACATATAATGTCCATACCCATATATGCTGGTAATTTCATTTGAAGAATCACTATAATAAGAAAAATATATTTGTTACACTTCCCATGCTACAGGTGACATATAATAGTATATACCTTTCTGTACAAAGTGCCCGATGGCAGATTAATGCCATGGTGTAAAATATCGTCGTCGATTTCTTAAGAGGTGCTGCTGAACTTTAATTAAAAAGTATGGAGAGGTTCAAATTTAGAGCTGCTTCTGACAGATGAGAAACAGCCTCATTTATACAACACTTTCATTGGCTTTTAATAAAGAAAAATATTCAATATTTCCGCATTATCTTTTGACAGAAATCGAAACATCAAATTGCAACAATATTGGAACATAAATATTAAGCAAATAACGCATTAACACAAATACTAAAACATAAAAAAAGTAGAAATTAAGTCTTCAGATGACTAGCCATTTTTTAATTTAACAACTTGAAGTTTTTAACAAAAAAATGCATCAGCTTTATTGCCAAGGTTAGGTGGGGGTTGCAGATATCACACAAATACAGTATATAACCATAAGCAAAGTGCACACTCTCTATCTGTAAGCCTAACAGTAGATTCTACAGATTATTGAGGCCAGAACATCATTCTTAGTTTCTTTGTTTTATTTGCTTCTAAAACCAGAAAAAACTGTTATTAGTGATTTGATCATGAAAATGTCACGTTGTTTCAAGGAGTTTTAGAATTAAGACTATTTTATCAGCTATGATCTTACCAAATTTATCAGCTGAGTGTGGACAATATCTTCTACCAGTATTGCAGTTTCATGGAGTGGCCTGCGAGCATCTCCTAAGGAAAACCTGAAAGAAATAAGTTTATTGCAAGGTTATGAAAATCTATTAAAAAGAAACATAATAAGCGGTCTCTAGAAAATTAAAAAGAAAAAAATATGCATAATAACAACAACTTTAATACACCTGTAAGTACAGAAATGGATCACTCTGTGTGGTGCAAGGAATATAAACCAAAGTAATGTGGTTAAAGGAACAAGAGAGCTGCAAGAATGCATACTAAAGCACGTGGTGAGAAAAATTGAAAAATTTAGGAAAAAAGAGAAAAATCCAGTTTGTAGGAACATTTGAAAAAAGAGTAGGCAAAGCTGCAGCATGTGCACTACTAGGAGTAATTCTGTATGTGCAGCCCTCTTCACTTACAAAATTACCAAATAAATATTTTTAAATGTAAAATGCTAACAGGTATTTTATCTCAAATTTAAATGCTAGTGCTAAAATACAGAAGCAACTACTATGAATTAAAGGTCAATAATTTTATACATGGTAATATATGAGAGGCTCTTAAAGTCTACACTGTGAGATTACATTACAAGAGATCATAAAGAGATTATAGTGTTCATATAATACTGCAAACAAGACAAAGCCAATCCAAGGGGCATCATTAAATGAAAAGTTGTGATGATGGGCTTTTTGCAAGACCTCATCTTCTCTAAGAAATACCTGAAGTTGTGCTTTATGCCTGTCTTAACTGCTAATCATTCAGCTAAAGCTGGGATTACTCCTTTGATCTGGGATGGGCAGTGGCCATTACCAGCCTATTAGAAGAGACTGTAGGTGCTACAGAAGACCTTTGGTTTACAGCACCTCTGACCCACTGCAGAGCCTGAGCATTTCCCATAAAGTGCCCCCAAAGCCTCACGAAACTATTAACTTGAGATTGGGATGGTGGCCTTCAGCTCCCGATCCAGGCAGAGTACAGGGGCACTTAATTTGAAACATCTAAGAGATCCAAGTGGGGCAGACATCTACTATTTGCTGGTTTCTTTCAGATAGGCCATCAAAGACCTAGTGAAGGTCTTTCAGTGTCCAGAATCATAGAATAGTTTGGGTTGGTTTTTATCATGTTATGATGAACAGGAGCAAGAACTGGCTCAAGCATTCTCATAGTGTACACAAAATCTTATCTTGCTACTTATGCATGAAGATACATGACTCTGATGGGATAAAGAAATGCTAAGAAACTATAGAAAAATGGGTTAGTTCTCTTGCCACACCAGTTGCCTCATATAGCTACACCTCTCCATCTGTGACAGAAAAAAACGCTTGATTTCCCAGAACTGCGGCAAACAAAAATCAGACAGACTAATGGATAAATTTCTTCAAGAAATTAACTCAACTGAATTCCCACTTCACCTACATGCAGTGCGAGGCTGGTGGAGAGCTATGATCTACAGTTGCTTGGACACCTGCACATCACAGCTCTTATGAAAGTTGAATCTCTCAATCCTAGTACCTGGCATTTGCACTCCAGCATCCTAAACCAGGGACAATATTTTTGAAATAAAATTATCCATCAATGGAAGTCTCATTAAATCAAAAGCACACATGAAATCAAAGTCAATAACCATTCTAAAAGTTTACTGGTTGCTCTGCTTTCCCTCTATATCTGACTTTTGGCTAAATTATTTTTAAAACTTAAAGCTGTTCATTACAAAATGGTCATAGTGGGGCCCAATGCTGGCTCACTGAAAATACCTTACCATTACATGGATATAAAAGTTAAAAAATTGTTTTCCAGTCTTACATCATTATAATGAAAGACAACTCACTATGCTTTCCAATATTTCCTCAGGGCATTTCTAGAAATGTTCTCTCTCTATCCAAACTGGAGTTTTTAAAATAAGAAAAGGTGTACAGTAAAATATATTCATTGTAAATTAAATAGCACAGGCCAAAAATAACAGTACAGTTTCTTATAAAATTAGTGAATTTTTATTTATAATCAAGATTCTAATCTTCATAAGTGACTGAATATATGAATTATTTTCTTACAAAAGCATTCTTCTATTCTGCAATAAAATAAAATAATATTTTATCTATAAACAAATAAGGAGTTACATAGCAGGGTTTTTTCCTTTATCTAATAATGAAATTATATCCAGTATTCTTCAAACAGCATTTGAAATTCTGATGATATTAAATTTCAGCTTGATACGTGTAAGAGCACAAGAACTACTAGGGCAACATCTGAGCATAACCCACTGTACTATACTCGTCACAGCATGAGGAAACTACACTCTGTATTTGTTCCCAACCATTCATCTCTCTTATAATGTGTTGTATGACACCTCAAAAATGATCACAATTCAAGTAATTTTTTCTCTGTTATGAAGGAGTGCACATGTACATGAATTGTAATGTCAGGTACTTCCCAGGACTATAAGCACAGCACAGCAAACAATCCAGATATCATTAAATATTTTATAAACTGCAAATACCTGGATATTATATAGGAAATATATATAGAAGTAGAAATATGTATTACCATATTATACTGGAATGGAAAATAATATTGAAAACATCACAGATTCAAAAAAAGTGCTCATATAGGATAAAACTTAAGTATTTCTGGCCTGTAAATTAACAGGAAAATTTACTTTCCTTCTAATCACAGAAGGTATATAAAATCAAGCAGAATTCAGTTATCACAATCGTATGTTGTTCGTTCTTACTTACTGGCCTTTTAATATTTAAAAGTAATTTTTCTTTCTTTCTAAGGCTTAAAATGCAAAATAAAACAACTATTTGAGAGAGTAGTAAATGCCTTGCCGGCATTATCATCTTGAACACAAATTTCTTTTGTTCACAGTTTTACTAAGTGTTCCACATATACAAGTGTTTGGTTTTCTTTTCCAAAACCAACAAAGTGCAAGAACAGAACTGAGTTTTTGAGGCAGCACACTGTCTCTCTGTTGAGATGGCCTCCCTGTCTGCATTTAGTCTCTCAGAAGTAACTATCAGTTCCCTAAATGGCACGAGAAGAGATGCAATCAAGATGCAACACATTGATCTGAGGAGACAGATATCAAATCTTTTTGCTCCACTCTGATGCAAAAGGGTATGTCACAGCTGATGCTGAAACATGAAGAGATGCAAAATCAACCAAACTGCTTGATTATATAGAAAATCAAGTTCCAGATGCATCTACTTTCTTCCTTCCTCACTTACACTCTTTCTACCTTCAAAAGCTATTTTCATCTTAGTTTGACTTCACTGTTTTCCCACGTAACTTCTGCCAACTTCTTTCCCACACACGGAAAACTAGATACTGGCATGGTGGTTTCAGCAAAAACTAAAACCCACCACACCTACCCGCAGCTGCTTCCTTTGTCTTTGCAATGGATACGGGATTTTTTAGACACTAAAAGAAAATGTAAAGCTTCAATACTATTTAATTGTATTTGCATAGTATTTGATATGTTTCTCAATTCTAACATGCTTATAGGATAATATTATTTAAGATAGCAAACACAACCTTTTTTTACCCCTTTCTGCTACCAGAATTAATAATTACAAATGCACAAGCAGTTAAAGTAATAAACTCCACCTTTTTTTCTCCTCACTTTTGTCTTTGTACTTCTCCATAGCAGAATAAACACTAAACTATGAGTCAGGGGGCTCAGATTTTTGACGAGTTGCAGAATACAAGGTAGGTTAAGAACCAAAAAAAAACCCTAAAAGGAACCCAAAATTTGGTGCCCTTGCTTCTGGGAACTGAAACTGAACTTGATGCTTTAATGTAACTTACAAATTTTATTTCACATGTGCTTTGCTTTTAATGGCTCATTAGAGTCTTTCAAAGAACCCTCCATTCACTAAAAATATAAATAAGTCTTCCTATGAAACATAACATTTCTGTTGAAAATAGAAAAGAGCTTTTTCCCCACAGGTAAATGCTGAAGAGGAAGTATATCAAAAAACAACATTAGCAGTGCATCAAAACAGTAAAATGATATGGAAGACTGTCCTGATAATAAAAGCATCTACCCATTAGACATGTCATACAGTAACAAAGACTTCTTAGATGATCCAATTTCAAAGGTTTGCCTGTTTTAAGGAAACATTTTTACAAGGGGGCGATCAACTTACCCAGATTTTCACAGGAGGATTAAAATAGTAGCATGGAGAAAGAAAAGACTGCTGCAGCTCTTTTATTGTTTACTTTTAGCTTCTATTTCTAATTTATTTAAGTTCCTGTAAAGATGTTTACAGACTCATCAAAAGGGTAAATGTCCAAGCCACTAAATGCCTACATGAGGTACCATGGTATACTACGTGCAAACACACATGGACATGGTTGACACATGCTAAGGTACGACAGCTACTCGTGGTGCAGGGACCTACATTTGTAAGAACCTCAAAATCTTGGGCAGCTACAGAAATAGATAAAGCACTTCCTTTTCTCCATTTCTTGGGGTTTTAAATGCCTGCAAAAGGTATTGGGCCAGGCGCAGCATAGGCTTGCTTCAAAAACCCTGATGCAGAGCTCTCCAGGTGGCCAGACCACCAGGAGAGTAGAATGTGGAGACAGAAAGCTGCTGCGATCTCCCATCCTCCACAGCCTCGAAAAGCTGTCCTGGCCAGAAAGGAAGTATAACCAGGGTGGCTGGGAGTGCACTAAGCTAGAATAAATAGTTTCCCTTACTGGGGCTTCTATTGAGTTCATACCATAACAAAGCTGCCTCAACTCATGTGGAATTTACCACCTTGAATAAATTTGATGAATCTAGCCTAGGAAAATTATAAAAGCAGTGAGGTAGACTGGTGGGAAAAACACATTTTTTTTCTTTTCTAGAAATCCCTAAAAATTTTCCTTTTCCCTTTCTATGTGAAGGATTTGCAGCAGCAGAGATGGAACCTCCAGATTTGAGGGGGTTTTATGCATGTGAAGAACTCGCATAGAGCAAGTAGATACTTCTTCTGCCCCCAGCACAGAGGTAGTTATTTGCTCCTGCCTGCAACTGTACTGGGACTGTGGGTCACAGAGTTCCATGTGCCTGCAGTGCCAGCAACAGGAGAGACCTGAGTGGGTGCACATTGTGTATGTGGGAGTGTAGTAGGAGTTTTGGGATCCACATATCAAGGTGTCCATAAATCTGGGCTGGATACTGGAGGGACCAGGAGGTGCACACCAGCTGCTGGGGAGACTGAGGCCTGGGGTTCATCAGAGACACCCATTTGTGTGTGTATCTCTGCACGTGAGGATTGAAGCTCTCCAGTATTGATTGGCTGAGCTTGAGGCTACTGGATTTGGCAATTCCTAATTTAGGACATGTG
The DNA here is from genome assembly GCF_018691265.1 of Tyto alba. Taxonomy (NCBI): domain Eukaryota; kingdom Metazoa; phylum Chordata; class Aves; order Strigiformes; family Tytonidae; genus Tyto; species Tyto alba. The sequence continues at coordinate 44,995,435 of NW_024881316.1, read as the reverse complement.
TTGAAGTATCAGACTTGGACTAGGTGTGACTGTGAAGGTGAGTATTTGCACATGGAGAAACACACAGGAAAATATACTGACGAGATTAAGAAGAAATCAAAGGAGCTTGGGAGTTGTTCAGCCAACACGTAATATGAACCTAGAGATTAAATTTAACTCACACGTAGACAACTACTTGCTGACATCTGAACCTGGGTGTCTGTATCAGCAAGCTTATTCCCACTCTGCATTTTTATCTGACCAACCAAGCAGAATATGATCAAGATATAAGTGCTCACCACATACAGAACCAGCTAATTCACTGTTACAAATCTAAAACCAGGCAAGGTTCCTATAAAATCACAGAGGACAAAGCAACTACTATATTTGGACTGGATAATATCTGGGCTCACTTCTCCTCAGTACTGTAAGAATAAACAATAAATTTATTTTCTGTCAGCTGTTTGGCAGGAATGTATTTGGAATATGTAGCATATTAATTCTTAGGGATATATCCATACTATAAAGAAAGTGTCCTCCTAAATGTATGAATTATTAGAGACCTGACAGCCAGGTGGTGACAAAGAAAATCAGTTCTACATTATTGAGCATGAAAACATCCACAAAACTTCCCGTAATTCAAATACCAGAACGACAAGCACTGCAAATCACTAAAAATAACTAAACCCAAACTTTAGAAAATCAGCAATGCATTATATAGAAGTAATTCAGCTTGGTGCCATAAGACGCTGACTATGAAGGCAAAGTAAAATATGGAGATCTGGTCCCTTAGATGACAGAAAATGGGGAGGCTACAGGTTTCTCTCTGATGAGCATGGGGATAAGCCTATCATTGCAATAGATGTCCCAGAGAAAATAAGATAAGGATAGTACACTTTTTCAAAGTCTCAAAAGCTAAAGCTACCCTTCCTCTCTCTATTTTGTTTGCCACAGCTGTTTCTGAACAAGGCAGGTCTTAAAGGAAAGAGATGACTGGTGCCAAACCAGAAAATTGATTAGGCACACACAGGCGAACACATTGTACAGAGTGGAAGAGGAAAGAAAGAACACAATCCAGAAGGAAGAATTTGAATAAAGTAAAAGGATGATTGAAATAGGGAAAAGAGGTTTAGACAATGAGGTCTCAAAATTGTTTCCATTTTACTTTAAGATACATTACATCAGAGAGATGATGTGACAGGTTGTTGTTTTGTAGACAACATTGTGTCCTAATACTGTCAGTAAATTTAGTAAAGGGACATTAATTTAAAAATGAAATAATCTTGCTTGTTTACTGCCTCAGATTAATGAAAAAGGGAACTATCTAAAGCATTGCGTTATATTAACTAACCACCATGTTCTACCAGCGCTACAAGAAAAATCACTAGAATTTATATTGTTATTTATATGTTTATCTGCTGACCAAGTAACTTCTACCAAAGCCCATTTAAAAAGAAAAGGTAATCTTAATTCTAATCAGAGTTCATAGTTAATATATTTATCTGCTTGTATTAAAGAAACTAAGTTTACATAAATTCCATACATCACACTGAACAGAGTTCTTTACCAGGATTTAGTGCACGTATGAGAGATATAAAGTCAGGTTGTGAGCTGTAGCTGTGTTAGCTTTCTTTTTTTTTTTTTTTTTTTTAAGTTTAGAAAAAACATGTTTAAGTTACAATAAAAACAAGCATTCAAAACCTACAGCAATTTTAATACAGAAATTAAAAAATTGGTGTTATTTTCCAATTTTTTTCTGCCAAGACCTTCAGTGGCTAAACTTGGAAGAAAATACTACCATTTTGCAAGAAGCAATTCTTGGAGATTCAGATTGTCTTGTGCTGTTTGATACATCACTAATCACCCAATGGTGGTTTTAAAAACCTTGTGTGGAAACTTCTAAATAACCTACTTGCACTTTACACCATCATGGCTCCAGGGCTCCTTAATTCCGATTGCTGAGCACAGGCTACAGCCCCACCGAGCAGGTCACCCACTCTGGGCAAGACCAAGACAAATTGCTCTGAATGTACTGAGATGTATTTGGGAGAATTAGACCAAGCAGTCATTTTGTCTACCAGGAGAAAGGGATCAAATGGAAGAGTTCCTTTCTCCATGACTTTTGACTTGTTGGGAACATTTACCACCATCCTAACTGCATGTGCTCTCAGCACTAAGCAGAGTTGTCCTAAATATGAAGAGGAAACCAGAAATGCTGATGTAAGTGATATCACAGACTTCAGTTTGTGCAGTCTGTATGCTCTATAATCAAGCAAGTTCTACACTAACATTGGCAAACACAGCTTCTCCCTAATACAGGGGTGCTGTAAACTTACAAAGAGGTTGCATTAAGCTCTTTACAGAAGGTTACTAATAAATCTAAGAGCCAATTTACATAAAGACAAAGCATACCGATTTTTTTACATCTTCCCAAAAAGAACAGCTGAAGAAGCAGACTGGATATTTTCAGAGTCCAGTTTACTCCAGGATGACACTCTTCCTTGCGCTAACTTAACTGCTGCAAGGACAATGAGGTCCCCTATTCTCAGCTGCACTGAGCTATTCCATGTTATTCTGATTACTTTAGGATGCAACCATGCCTCCATAACGCCCAAGAAGAGATGAGTAGAATAGCCTCATTCTCTAATATGAAGACCCAAGAGCCAACTGTGAATCATGCTGCCTTTTAAGATGAACCTATCTAATCTATATGGTTAATTTTACGTCCACAATTAATGGAGAATGGAACAGAGCCCACAGTTCCCAATTTCAAGCAGTTGTCTCCAGAGGACATTGGAAACCATAAAGTACATGTTCATCTGCATACACTGTATGTAAACTGTAGGACCTGAAAGCACTCCCCAGTACCCAAATCTGAGTAGTTCCTCCTGTCTATGACAAACTACATGGATTTGTTCTATTAACCACTGCAGAGTTCTACATTATTAAGGTCCCTAAGATATGTCTCAGAACAATACATACAAAAGCCTAAATTTTCTATAGTTGATGGCGAGATGTGGATGCACACAAAAGTGCCTATATTTCAAGCACTAAATTCAGTGCCTTAGTCGCAGTCAAAATCCTGCAGTTTGAACACTTTTGACACTCTCTGAAAATGGTCCCAACTGTTAACCCTGCACGTATCTAAATAAGCATGACTGACTGACACAAAACTAGAACTTACCTGTACGTACACAGTTGCACAGAGTAGGCAGTTTGTACATTGAAATCGATAGATAGCTCGATAGGTAGGTAACTGGATATATAGCATTCAGCTAAATGGATAACAGTTGTTATATTTGCATATGGTGTTGAGTTAATAGGTATCGGCTTCAAAATCTCCTCCAGTATTGCTGCTTCTACCAGCAATTTTCTGTCCTGCTGTCCCATCCCATCCCATCGCCTACAGGTACTATTCCTGTGTATCTATAATGCTGGAAAGTGTTATTGATATCTTCTCTAACTGCTGAAGGGAGATCATGCATTTTCCTTTCTTAGACCTATACTTTGCTAAACCATTATTCACATTTTCTTGCCTAATAACTGAAAAATGTATCTCACTACCCTGATGATGTGAACAACAGTAACTCCCCGCTCTCCTACTTCTATGAAGTCAAGAGAAGCTATAGGAAGTTACTGAAATTAATTATCGTTTACTTATTCAGCAAGTGGATACATCCTATTCTCTTGTTTAAACACTGCAATATTAACTCTAAGAAGAATTATTGAATCTTTACTAACAGGAAATCAGCTTAAGGAAAATGCATTTTTCTGAAATGTGTATGTCAGTGAGAACAGCAAACACAGGAAGAAATGGAAATGTCAGCTACAAAATGTTTTGTTTTGTTTTTTTTTTTCAGGATAAAATTAAGCTGTGATGATGTCTGCAGATATTGGAAAAGCATAAACAACAAGAAGAGAAACATTACATAATACCATTTAATTATTCAAAAGTACATAGTGACAAGAAAAGGGATAAAATTTAGAAAAGGAACATTTAGAGCAAATTAGAAAGAAAATATCTGGAAACAAGAGCTAAATCCCTCTGTAAACATCTCAGAAGGAACAGAAGTTTCACTGCTGGAAACCCTGAAAACTAAACTTAACTGGGGGTCTTGTGATGTTAAACAACCACACAAAAAGAAATCCTGATTATGTAACTGAAAATACTTAAAAATGAGAAATGATCACATATAAAATTGTGCATCACATGCAAATAAAAGACAGTTGGAACTCTCTATTTGGAGGCTGATATAAGCTTCACTGATGCTTGCAATAATTAAAATTCTAAACCCAGGAAGAGAATTCATAATAATTATTCTGAATTTATTGAAAACTTAATGGTCTTCACTACAGATACTTCTCAAATACCGTGATGGAAAGCAACATCCAAAGGCATTCATCGCTCCATTGAGGTAAGATGTAAACAAGGCAAGGACTTTGTAAGAGCAACTTTGTTTACCTGAAAACTGAAGTAGCTTGTTTACACCATGAGTTTTTAAATGGTAAGGTCTGCCAGACAGCAGGATTAACAATGTCCAACATCTTGCCAAGTGAAAAGTCTGATTCTTCTCACACAAAAACAAACTCTGTCCTCAGTGACGCCACCATAAATCAAGAATAACACAAAATCCTCAGGGAATGAATTTCAGAGATGCTAAAGTCTCTGAACTCCATGGAGGTCACTCTGCCTTGACTCAATAAAGTGTGTTTTTTAAGCATGAACCTTCTGAATCATCTTCTTAAGATGATCCTAAATTTTCCCTTTAGAAAGGGCAACTTTTGTTAATGTTTCTTTAAATACACTACAGAATATGCATTAAGAAATTTTTATCCAATTTTTGCCACAACAAATTTATATTCATACCTGGAAAATGACTCTCTTACGGACAGAAAGTGAAAAAAGGGGAAAAAAATAAGATACCACTATACTACTGCTACTCTACAAATCACATAAGAGGTGAGGTTGGATGGGACATGTGGAGGTACCTAGTCCAATTCCCCAGCTCAAATAAATTTCCTGAGGGCTGTGTCCAGTTGGGTTTTGAGTATCTCCAAGGATGGACATTCCACAACCTTTCCATATGGCCTGTTCCCACATGATTGACTACCCTCACAGTTAAAAAGTATTTCCTTTATGTTTAAGTGGAATTTCCTGTATTTCAATCTGTGCTCACTGCCTCTTTTCACGTCACTGGCCACCACTGAAAAAAGCCTGGCTCTGTCTTCTTCACTCACTCACATGGATAAGATCTCCCTGACCCTTTTCTTCCCCAGGATGAACTGTCCGAGCTCTCTCAAGCCTCTCCTTGTAGGAGAGATGCTCCAGTCCCTCTATCATCGTAGTGGCCCTTCACTGGCTTGCTCCAGTATGTCCATGTCTCTCTCGTTCTGGGGAGTCCAGCCATGGATCCAGCAATCCAGCTGAGTCTTACCAATGCTGAGCAGAGGGGAAGGATCACCTCCCTCACTTGCTGCAACAGCCTGCCTAACGCAGCCCAGGATGCTACCACAATAGCACGCTCCTGGCACATGTCCAGCCTGGTGTCCACCAGGACCCCGCATGACCTTCTCTGCAAACCTACTTTCCAGGTGGCCAGCCTCCAGCCTGTTCTGGTTGCTGGGGTTATTCCTCCCCAGGGACAAGACTTGGGATTTCCCTTTGTGAAACATCATGAGGTTCCCGTTGGCCCATTTCTCCAGCCTGTTGAGGTCCCTCTGAATGCCAGCACACTCATCTGGTCTATCAATTACTCCTCCCAGTTTTGTATCAACAAACTTGCTGTGGGTGCATTGTGTTCCATCACCCAGGTCACTAATGAAGACATTATACAGTACTGACCCTAGGATCAACTCCTGGGGTATACCACCAGTAACTGGTCTCCAGATGCTGCTGATATCAATCCTTCTAACTCAACCCTTTGCCAGTTTTCACTCTGTCCTACTGCCCATCCATTTATCTACTTCATCAGCTTGTATATGAGGATGTTACAGGACACAGTGTCAAAAGCCTTGCTAAAGTGAAGGTAAACAGCATTCACAGCTCTTCCTCATACACTACACCAGTTACTTCATCACAGAAGGCTATCAGGTTTGTCAGGTGTGATTTTCCCTTTGCATATCCATGCTGACAACTCCAAATCACCGTAGGTTTAACAGGCTCAGAAATGGTTTCTAGGATGATCTGCCCAGGAATCAAGGTGAGGATGACTGGTCTGTCATTCCCCAGATCCTTCTTCTTGTCCTTTTTGGAGACAGAAATGGCATTTGCTTTCCTTTCATTTCTCAGGAAAGAACTTCCCTCGGTTGCCATGACTTCTCTTCATGAGCAACATCATACATAAAATCAAAGCAGAATACTGTATATTTTGTTATTGGAAGAATAAATATGCAAATTAAAGTCTGATTTGAAGCAGAAAGTGTTGTAAGATTATCCATACTTAAACTTTTATGACTACAGTTAAGACATGAAAAATTAATTAATGTATATAAAACACAACTTAGAAAATGTATTTGAGTAAACTATTTTTAAAATATTTTTCCTCCTCCATGGTCTGTTACTTTATGAACTGTCAATATGCAAAATGTTGTCAATTTTGAAGCAAGATGATATACAGGTATACTTCCAAAAAACTATTTATAGGTACATATCTTTCAGGGTGAATATGTCTAAATTCCATCAAAACTTGATTTTCTAAGTTTTGCTAAAAGCTCTGCAGAATAATCTTTCTACACATGGTTTTACTGAACTAACTTGGTTACTCTTTGCAAATTTGTAAGTACAATACCCATTGGCTGAGAATAAGTGATTTTGTAAAAGAAGTAAGTACAGGCAGCCATGTTATGTAGGTGCTTTTAGAAGTCCTGCTTGTTAAAGAAAAACAATAGACTTCACCCTGGTTTGTTCGGGGTTTCTTTTCTCTCTTATACTCTAGCAAACACTTTCTAACTGCTGAAAATCAGCAGATTTACCCCAACAAAGTTGTGGCAAGCAGCCTTTTCAGTACCATTGTATACTAATCAGAATACACCAAACTCTAGCAGTTAAGTGTCTTAAACATGAATTAATTTTACAAATCCTTATGACTGGCAAAGAAAAAAGATATAATTTATTCCAGTTGTATAACATAATATGTTCCATTTGCTCATTCACAAAGGGTTTCAGTTTTTCAGGAAACAAATGAGACAACTGTCTTTCTAGACTATGCAGACTGGACTATGATCAGTCATTTCTGCTGTAGGAAAAAGTTCATCTCAACAATATACCCAAACACAAATGGAATTTAACAAAGCCAAGAGAGATGAATTTTCAGTCTGCTCTCATGAGGACAGGGCGAAAAAGTGATGAGGAGAACAGGAAGTCAAAACATCATTTCACTGTATATATACATTATAAGTGTTAACCAAATGTGGAAATCCCTAGCTATTTTAAATCGAGATTAAAACCACAAGACAATTTAAACTAATCCACAAGATACAAAATACAAATGACGATGAATGCCTTATGCTAATTTTTAGAGAAATAATATTATTCTTTTTATATTCTCCAAAATGTCAAGACTGTTTTTCATTGTTTTAAAAATTCACATCACAACTTTATGAATGACACCTTTGGGTGTTAAATGATGATAATTATATCCAATTCTCAAGTAACACACTTCCTTATCAGATATCAACACATCAGTTTTTTTACTTTACTACCCTTCCTGAAGTCAAAGCCTGGAGAAGGGAAGCAACTTGTGTACAGCTGGTCTGTGGCAGAAAAAGCAAGTGTTATCCCTCTATGCCTCCCATTGCTGGGTGGTAACAAGTGCTCTACTGACAAATCAGGCTTTGCAAATTAGGTTTATTTTAATAGTAAATTAGCAAATTAGATTAATTTTAATAGTAAAACAAAATTATATGAAAAGTCCACCTATGCATGTAGAGAGCCTGTATTCTCATTATTCATCTTTGCAGTACTTGCGTCAGACCAATGTTACAATACCTACTATAATAATGGGGAGAAATAGAAAGAGGTGTCAAAAAGCATGACCTACCTCAAAAACATAGAAATATTCAAGACTAAAAGTTCATTACAAATGTCAGTATTTCTCATGAACACTTCAAAAACCTGACTATGAAATTAATATTTTCAGTGTTTCTAGGTTTTTTGTTTTGCTTTGTTTTGTTTTTTTGTTGTTTTTTAGCTATTTTATATATATATTAACAAAACTGCCGTAAAATACTTAATTTGACTTTTGGATCACCAGTGGTCTACAGATCACAGCTTGGAAATCTGTGCTCTAAATTACAGTTAACAACTGAGGGGCAAGGCAGTTCATGCCTTCTACAACTTATGAAGCACCACAACATTCTAATTACCAAAAATCAAACCCATTCTGAACTGCTACAGTAGTTAGTCCATGTTATCATTGAACCTGTGAGTGAAAAATAGAAATATAAATTAATTCCCCACTAGGTACAGATTAAAATATATCCACTAAGAACAAAATATGCACAACAATTAAAATATGGAATAATTCCTTTGATTAGTTGCTTTTAATTTAGGTTTAACTTCAGAATGCACTAAACACACAAATACATTTTTCTGAAAGTAAAATTCTGCCATAAGATACATCAATTTCACTGACAAAGACAATGCTTTAAAAATGTATTTTATTTCAAAAATCAAACAATGCAACCTTCTCCCTAGAGTAAGAAACTGGAAGTTCTGTGATAAAAATCTTTTCTGGAAAGTCAGTGCAATTTCATATCAATGGTGCGCTCTTTTTCCTGCTTTCAAATGGATTACTTAAATGTTTTAAAATGTTATAACCCACAATAATCTCTTCCAGGCACCAATGAAAAGGAAGAAAAAAATTACAGAAGTCAAGATGTCGCCTGGAAGCACTTTATGGCAAACATTATAAAGATAACACAGAGCAGAGAAGCTCTGGTTCAATCCATTATAAATACCCCATTCTTCTTAAAATCACAAAAATGTATTTATAGTAAAGAACTCTTGCAGGCTTTTTCCTCAGAAGACTTCATTTAAGCACAATTTGGAAGAATTTTTGGAACAAGAAAAGAAGAGTTTTGTAAAATATTGATGTTTTACAGTCACCCTAGTCTTGATCTACTTGCTACAAAAACAAAAGCAAGGACTTTGGAAGATGACCACATCCGCGCCTACTAATTATACTTTAGTTTTTCATTTTGTCCAAAATGTGCTCTCTAGCAGTTATACTGAGCACAGACACTAAATCATCACCTAGAATATTAATGCCTCATTAAAAACACAAGTTATTTTTCTAACTTTATTAATGACACAATATATTGTCTAATGAAATATATGAGACTGAAAAAAAAAAAAAAAAAAAAGAAAAAATAACCAGCCAAATCAGAGGGTCAAAATACTGGCAAAATAAATTCCTGTATACACAATCTACAGATCAAACCTCTATTTTCCCGTATGTCCAAATGACAGTATAGCTAGTTGTCCTCCTTTCTTTTATCCCAGGTCCCTCCCAAGACTTAGGGATAGGGGTGCACAAAGAAGCAAGGGGCTACACTGACCACCTTGAGCACTAAAATTATTAAATAATCACTTTGAATACAAAGATAATCAAAAGGAAATAAGAAACAGCTTTCTTAGATTTCTCAAAATATATTTTCTTTTTTCTCAATGAAAAGTGACACAACTGAAAGTAGGAAACAGAAGATGCGAATATCTGAACTTTAGAAAGATTTTCTCATAATCAAATTAGAGTTGAAGCATGAGCGCTTAAAAATTTTCACTCAAAAATTTGCTTTTCAAAAATATGAAAACTATTTAGTTTACAAAGGAAAGAAGTAAAATGATAAGTACCAAATATGAATGTCTGTTTAATATTATTATATTAAGAAGTCTAAAAAGAAGGATCTGAAGTTATAGTGCAGTACGTACAAGCTACGAGTCAAGAATAAAAGACAAAAAAGAGGGACAAGTATCACTCTCATAGGGCTCAACAGAACATCACATAAAAGAAATGCAGTTAATTGTTTCACTTCATTGATAGTAGTTCAAAAGGGGCCAGTATAAAGTACAACTTGGCATACATTCAGGTTTGCCTTTTTTAAATACAAAACAAAATAAAAAGATTGAATTTTCTGACCTTTCTCAATAAGAAAATAGATAAACATAAGCTGTGGTCATTCAGGAGAAATGTGCCTGTCTATTGCTATTTGTTGACAAGCATTTAGATTTCAGTAATTGGCAATTTGGAGAGAAATTATTATAAAAATTGTAGTTGGATTGAATTAACATCTTAATATGAAATTAAAACTTCAATATACAAATTTCAGGCTGCTCAAGTAGGGGTAAAAACAGTAACCAAATAGAAGCATTTTGAAAAGGAATTCTTTTTTTTTTTTTTTAATAGACAGTCCACCCAGTGTTATGCCCAGTACATATGTTAACAAAGAAAATCATTATCATGGATACTGTACTTTGCTTTCTTATCTGTATCTGCAGAACATAATGTGAAATGATATCAGGTAAAAGCCTAATTCCCTTATTTACCAAAACAGATAAGCTAGACAAAATAAAAAAAGCATACCAGAGTCCAAAAGACATTCCAATGAACACTTCCAATTACTTGTAGCACATTTCTATGATTGCAGAAGAAAAAATTCTTGAAGAAATTAAGTACATGTGCAGCATCCTACCCAATACTGACAGATGCTCAGTGGTGAGCAGTTTTTAAAAAGAACCAAACTTCCAAAATAAGAATTAATGTCTACAGAAAAACATCGGGAATTGCCATGCTTGAGGGAACAGTATTCAGCATCCCATCTTTCCCTTTTTCTTCCTCCTTAGGAGCCAAGGAAGCAATGGCTGGACTCGGTAAAGACCAAATTCTCCAAGAAAAGCTGTGGTTTTGCTGAATCATACACTACAGAGGCAAAAGCAAATGTAATTTTTGGTATCAGAATGATCTGTTACAGGACAGTAATTAATGTCTCCCTTCGTGCTGCAGTTATTGAGCAATTCTCATTTCCTTCCTTTCAGTTTCGGAGCCGGAGAAGAGACAACAAGAGACGTGCTCCGGGGTACCCCAGGTGCCACGGAGAGGGCAGCCACAAACGCCGAGGTATTCTCTTGGGTTTTTAAAACACCCTGACTGTACTTCTATATGAAGGCACAGTCATCGCTTCTTAGAGCTCCAGCTTGGCATCACTCAACACACAAGCAATGGTGCTCGTGGCTGAGATTTGTGTGGTCTACAGTAAGCTCTGCTTCCTTGAAAATGTGTGGCATCATACAGAGTTTATTTAGAATCTAAGTCTCCCGGGTACACTATGTAAGTTTATTGTTTATCATTTGCTGGGGAAGTCTTCTGAGGTCAAGGTAAAAAGCAGGAGGTGATATTTGGTGTAAATGTTCCAAAGCACGTTATGTGGTTGCATGGTTGCAGTGGCCCCCAGAGCACTTTGCTGGTGGTCCATGGAGATCTGGCTGGTGGAAGGTGCTGGCTTTCCCTGTTTCCAGATGCTATATCATATTTAATGTATTTTTAGCTTCACTTAATATTTTCCTAATATTCCTTTTCCATGTAAGAAATTAGTGTGGTTACCAGGGATGGCAACAGAAGTGATATTCAGCAGCCAGTGGGAGAGGAGGTGGTCTGTACATCTGTGTATGGGAGAAGATGCACAAGTCAATCTCCTTATTAATAGATGGGGGGGAACCCACCCAAGAGCCATGGTCTTAATACCTCTATTTCTCCATTCACTGAAGTGAACAAATTTTTTTTTCTTCCTCAGAAAATTCTGCTGACACATTCATTATTATCGCTGAAGACAAAGGAACAAACAAATGAGTTGCAGTTTTTGGCCTTCTGCTATGAAGTAAAAGCAGGAAGAAAAAAACCCATGAAGACACATTCATGGGTGACACTTTCCTGATTAAGCTTACAAAAAAGGCACGGACAAGCTATAAGTGGTATTTCAAAATATGTGAAATTGCTGGCCTTGATTTTTGCAGGTTTATACATTTTTTTTAAATCTTAGCTTTATAATGCAACTGGAGATTACTGGGCATAAATGTCTGCAGAGTTAACTTACCAATCTAAAAAGTAGAAAAGTTTTCCAAAAAACATTTGGCCATGACCCAGTCAAATTGTTTGATTTTAACATTTATTTGTGCAAAACTTGAAAAGTTTCTACGATTCAAATAAATTTCCCAGTTAGCCTCCAATGCCTTAATTCCTATTTCCTTACTTTCATCTTGCCTTTGACTAATCAAAAAAAGACTCATCAAATCAATTGGAGACAATTTTAAAAATATTATTTGAAAAAATATTAAATGGTAATATTTCTGAACAAAGTCTCTTTTTATACATTTTTATATTCATTCGTATTTAATTATCCATGAAACTACGCTGACTCAAATATGCTTGTGAAGGTACAGCTGAGCGTAGTCAGTCCCTAACTACGCAAGTATGCTTTATATAACCTTCGAGGAAAAATATACTAAATATTAGAGAAGTAACAAAGTATTCAGCTTCTGAATTCTGCTACCCAGTCTAACAACGATGTTTATGTACAAGTGACTCTTATTTAGGAAAACAGTTCCTGGAGATAGGGATTTTGTGTATTAAAGGGAGTCCTTGCCTCCCTCTGAAATGCAGCAGAGTTCAGGCTCCTAAGGTCTTCTCCCTCCTTCAGATAAGAGAGGGATATTTTTTACAATTCTCAAGAGCTTTTGCCTGACGCCTAGAAAACACCAAATCCCTTATTGGCTTTAGACATCTGTAAGATTTCAGTATAGCACTCTCACTGAATCACCTTCCAAGACTTTGTAGCTGAGGGCCCTCCTAAACCTCAGCTTAAGAAGGATTTAGGGAGACTAAATTTGTTCATCAATAGCTGACAGAGTAAAACACAAAATTGCACAAAGTTGGATGGAAAAATCACTTCCATGTATGAAGATTTTCCTCCCTTTTCTTCCCCAGAAGCTTAATCATCATCTAATGGCTACTGTTCTTCCATCACTTTGATAGGGAGCAGCAGGGAATGCTTAAAAATTAAGCAACAAAAATAATATTAATAAGGTGGGGTGGGTTTTTTCAAATAAAAATAACCCCACTGACTTGTGTATCCTGACTAGTAGGAACTTTCTCTGGCATCTGTCCGGACATTTACAGAAAAGTAGGGACTATAAATATGGTTTCAGAACTACATGAACATTTTCCTCTCTTTTTTTCCCCTCTTCTTTCCCACAGAAGCATTATCTACAGGAATTGATATGGTAATAACACTAGTCTTGAAACCCCAGTCCATCAAGATTAAGGGAAATACAAACTGCAAGGAAAGTTGTGTTCAGTGGCATACTGTGCAATCATGAGCATGCTTTGTATGTCCAGGAAATTCACATGAGTTTTCTCAATGAAAAAAAAAAAAAAAAAAAAAATCACTAAAAAAAGATTTGCTGTAAATATCTCACGAGCCATGACAAAGTACCTTATAAAATATAACTATTCATAAACAGTCTAGCCTCTGGAATTAAAACACTGACACTTTCTATTAAAAGGTGCTTAGTCACAGTTCACTAAATATTTACAACGAATCACTTATTCTCTAATTTCATTGACTTTACTGTCGTTAGCAAAAGTCAAGAAAACTTCCTGCATGTGTGTGAATGGCTTGTGTATGTAAACCGCAGCTCGCAAAGTCAATTTTATAGAGGCAGAAAGATTTTCACGCTATACAAGTAGGTCGTCCCCTTCTGTAGAAAACTATTTGCTTAAACTTCAATTGGATGCAAGTATTCAAATGAATTGGAATCAGAAGGCACAAGAGTAAATGGACACCACAACTTACAGGAAAGAAAAAGAAAGTAAGAAGACACAGTTCCCCAAATTCTCCAGCTCCTCATTTCTATCAGTAAGTTTTGCAGACAAATAATGGCATCCTTTCTCTGGCCTTCTAAACTCAGCCAAGGAAACAGAAGCTCAAGCAAGGAGAGGATGAATGAAAAGTGCATTATACAACATTACAGAACCCATGTTACAGAAAGCAGTGTCAAGATTTGAGCTATTGGTATTGACAGGCATTTCGCCAAATGAAAACAGAAGGTTTTCTGATGTTGTTTGGGTGGGAAGGCAATGCGGGGTTTAGGGTTTCTCATTTAAGAATCTGATTGAGATGCTGTCCAAGCAAGAGAAGCTCAAATGCCTTTGTAGGGAAATGAGGTGCTTATAAAAAATAAACAGGTCTCTGCCCAAAAATGTATGCTTTAATACTATCAGAAAACAGACAACCTCCCACACTCAGCACTGACAAAACATAATTCTTCTATGGGCTTGTCAAAGACAAAATACTGAAAAATGCTGTGGTTTTATGACACTCTTATCTTTCCAGTGAGGCTTACACTGAAATCACCTAATGGATTTATATGAACACCTATATCTGAACGCAGCCTCCCTATGGAGGAGTGTTCTCTCATAAATCTCAAATCATTCCATGGTTTGATATTATTAATTTGTATGCACTAGCAAGGTTATTGCTACCCTCCTGTTGACAAAATTTCTGCCTGTTTTTCCTGTTCTAACTCTTGGTTCCCACTACTGTTGCTTTAAATTGCCCAATGCACTTAAAGACAGAAATACATTTCGGGTGCAAATCAAAGTGACTGCGATTTCTCAGACAGAGAACTTGAATCACAAGTTGGCTGGCCTCAGATAGTTCTAACAAGAACTATCTCTGTCCACAGTTCCATTACCAGGACCAACAGCAAAGTTGCCAAATAATTACTAGTGAAGATCTTGTAAGATAACAGCAGATCAACCACTAATCTATATGTATTAAAACAGAAAAATAGCTAAAAATGGATGGTACTTCCTAAATTTTTCAATGATAGTTTTGTCCTAGAGGAACCAATTTGGAGAAAGGGCTTGATGTTTATTAATTCATCTACTTTTTCAGAAAATGAAATGAGGTTCTCGTCTACCCTTTTTGAAGACTCTGAGAATAACTGCTATATTAAATGTACAAATATTTATTAGAATAAAATCCTCAACTGAAAAATCCTCCCAAACAAAACCCAAAGAAATTCTTGAAGACAAGCATTCTCCAATTTGTTATCAATAATCCCAGGAGTGAGGAATGCAAAAGGTGCTATTTCCAAATCGACTCTAACTGTGCCCTAGCTTGTCTTGTAAACACCCGAGAGATCTTGGCTGCATGAGCCCAGCTGGAAATCTTTTGGTGACCATGGCACATGCAGACTTTCCACAAGAATCCTGGAAACAAAATGTCTCAGTAGTACAAAGACAAATGTGATTATTACAAACCCTTTCCTCTGAAACAAACAAACAAAAAAACCCCACACCATGGATTTTTGGCTTGAGACTTACCCTTTCTCCTTTTCAGGCTCCACTGATAAGACAGAAAGACCAGAAAGATTTCTTGAAAAATTATGCACACCTCTAGCTGGTAAAGGCAAAAGATTCACAGGCTAAAGGAAGTGGGTTAACTCATAGTTGCAGGCATGATTTTCTTGAGCTCTGCTTTTTAAGGAGTTATTCAATTTTGACCACAAAGATTAGGCAGATGAAGAACCCAGCACTGCTTCCCTCTGTTGGACTATTCTACTGACTATCTCACTATTAAAAAGATGCTTTGGTTTTGGTATTAATGTACCTCTCTTCATTTCCCAGTCAGGATCTATCATGCACGTGGGATTCAACGCTCTGAAAACCATCAAGAGATTCAGTCGACATAGTCACTGGAATGCAGACAGCAACTCAGTTGACCAAAAGCAGGGTCAATGTTATGGTGATATGACTAGATCTCTAGGCTGCACAAAAGGATTTTAGACTTCTACGGCATGTGAATTGGACACTGACTTTGATCTCTTCTTCTGTGAGATTACAGACAGTAACTTCCCATGTTAACAGCCATGAAGCACCTTTTGACATTTTATTTCATAAAGTACACAGTGAGAGAAATTATGTATGATATTCCCAAAAGCCAGAAAGGAATATTTAGACTACAAAACAGACAATTCACATGAGTCCATCCACCAAATGATCAACAGGTGCTACTGACCCTATAATTACCCTTGATTCAATATAAATCTCAATTAGTCTGATAGTTATACTTTGAGCTACTACACTAATAGCATGTTAAAATATTAAATACTTCACTTTAAATGCTTCAAATAACAAGACCTAATTAAGCACCTGCATTTTGACAGCCAGTATGAATGACAAACATTCCATAATGCATGATGAATACATAAGAAGTCATATAGATGTCAGTAACATGTCTTTTCATGTACCCTAATGAAAGATGATACATTTAATATATCATAGATGTCTATAACCAGGAAAATCCTGATGATATCTTTTAGGTCTCTTATATGTTTTAGATTTCAAATTGACTTTGGATGTTACTTTTACTTACCAAAATACCATCACAAACTGCATAGGCAGTTAGTATATAATGCTTCTGAAAATACAAAGCCCTTTGTTTTAAATCACTGATACATAGCTTATCTTGAAAAAGAATCAGGTAACAATGAGTGACATAACATTGTCATTTTAGTTTTAACACGAGTTACCCAGGCTTGAAACAACACACCCTACCTTATCCACAGTTTTATGGAAAGAACTTTTTCACCATTTCTTCCAAAGCCATAAACAGGGCAAGTTAAACATCTAGTCTTTACTGTCCTTACATGTGATTTTAATTCTGAATTTCTTTGTGTAATAAAATAATCAAAGGTACTTTGCTTGGAAAACTCGAAGAGGAAATATGGTTAAATTACTTCAGATGCCTTTTCAGCAACTGAAAAATGACAAGAGTACTGCTGGTAAGAATGATTAATGTGCAAGCACAATTAACATTCAGTCACATCTCTCTATTTTTATCACATTCCTATATTCCAGTTAATGGAACAGTAACACAGGTAAGGACTGAAAATCCAACAAAAAGATTGGCATGGATTATCATGTTGAATGTGGGAAAGCCATGAAATTTCAGTGCAATTCTAGATGCAGTAAAAGAATGTTTTGAATCGCCAGTTAAAGCTTTCATAAATAAGTTTAGAAAAAAAAAATCATTATATATTATGCTTCTGGTAAATAGTGAAGCCAATTATGCTGTGTTTTAGCTGGCATAGTAATAATTCTAAAAAATTCTTCCTATATTTCCTCTTTCATCCACACACAGTCTTCTTATATTTTTAAGTTCCCTTTCCTAAATTGCATCAGCTATTCTAAATATTGACAGTATCCCTTAAGTATGCCACTTAAGATACAACTGATCTTAGTGCCTGCAACCTAAGATGGATGACTTTCTACAACTAGAAAAATATACCATGTTTGAAAATATCCCATCTCATGTTTTAAAGAATATGACTACCACTACAAGTTTAGTCCATGCATATATAAGTCAAGATATACTGAAAAATGTATTAACTTGCTGTGGTCATACCTAGATATCAGATGTTCACATGCAGCTCGGACAAATTGGAAGAGTGGCATTAATCCAGATTTCTTCAAATGTTTTTAAAATAGAGAGAATGTACAATCACAGAAATCATCATTAGACAGATTGTTAAAAATATACTTTATCGAACTCAGTACAGGGGAGGAAAAAAAAATTTTCACAATTAATGAACTTTTGTAATTAATATTGTGGTTTCTTGTGCTTATCAGGGGTGAACAATGCATGAACTGTAAATATCACAAAGACCTTTATAACTAGCAAAAAGAAATCGGGTTAGATGAGGATACAAGGGGACCGTTTAGTTCCTCTCTTAATTTGGCTTTCATCTAGGTTGTACACCCCAAAGGCCTTTAATCTCTTAACTAGTTTCATTAGCATCTGTGCAGAGGTTTAGGGTGTTTAGAATATCTGGAAGGCTTTCATGTGCTAAAGTTGAAAAGCTTCATATGAGATCCAACAAGCCCTAGCAAAGTAAGCCTTGGCACAAAATTCTATATCATTTTAAGTTTATAATATATGAGCACCTTGTTCCTATGCCTGGCACTACAAAAAGTTGTAAAAGAACTATCCTAGCTTGTTGACCAAAGCCAAAAAGAACAGATATTCAATATAAAGTGTAAATGCCTATAATCACTTCACCAGAGGAAACACACTGACAACCCACAGGCCTGAGTTCTGGTGGAGTACCAGGGAGGAAAGTGCAGCATTATAAAGCTTTACAGCAAATAAGATTCAGGGGAGATGTTAACGTTCCTGTGAAACTTCTCAAAGTCCCCAGTGAAGAACAACTACGCAAATATTCCCTGAAGACCATTTGGTCCTTGCTCAGCATAAGACGTTCCCTGTCCCTTTCAGCTTTCTGAAGACTCCTGAGTTTTTTCAAAAATTTAATTTCACTTTACTAGGTAACATTTGCAAAGGAAAACCCACGTAGAGTCACATCTGTTCATTTGTAGAATTCTTGTCACTAAGCTAAATGAGTTTTAACAAGATTTTTTAGGTAACAACATAACTAGGCATAAGGCAACAGAGTCTGTGCTGCACTCTCAGGAAATGCAACAGAAAATTTATAGTTTGGAAAAGGAAGTGGGAAAAGTCCCTGGAAAGCCTCTTGTGTGCCAGCCAGAGTTACAGGCTTCAATCCTGTCACCAAAATACCCCCTTGCAATGCTGGGACTCAGACATCGTTCTCAGAAGGCAGTCAGACAGCAGTCCTCACATTGTCTCTGATGATGAAACTTCAAATATCAACTTTCAGGTAAAGCAAAAACCCTCTTTTTCTTTTTTTTTTTCCTCTTCCTCTTCGTATTCATAAAGAACCCTCTTCTTTTCCCTTCTTGCCTTAAACAATATTCAGAAATTAAACTGTTTTCATCAACATCTAGTCCGTAGAAACCAATTACATGGCATATGGTGAAAAAAAACATGAAAATGCCACTACAAATGCTCAAAAACTTTTCAGGGATAGAACAAAGAGCAGCCTTTTCTTTACTACATTTAAATTCTATCTCTTCAAAACAATTAAATAAAGACTAACCATAATAAAATTGCCATCAAATCTCAAACTGCTGAAGTGGCAAGCAACTAGATACCTACTAAAAATTTTACCTATAGTGTCCTATATTCTGAAAAAAAATGCACTAAAATTTTAGGCAAAGCCGCTTGAAGATTTTAATAATCGTATTCTATTTGTAATATAATTTACTACTGACTAAATACTTAATAAGACTGTTGAAAGACAACTACCTCATATGTGAAAGAAAATAAAAAGCACATCAAACCATTATTAAGAAGTTTGCAATCATAAGACAAAACCTTATGAAAGGCTTCTGAAATGTTTCAAAACCAAGACTTTACACTTTCTCTTACAACCTGGTTTAGAGAATTAAATTTTGGCCATTAATACCACTGACACAGAGCCAGAAAAACATTGAGTTGTCATGTCACAGGAGGAGAAGCCACAGAGGTCACACGTCCAAAATGTATGCAAGATCATAGCACAACTACAAGCAGCTCCAAACCGCTGCCCATTTTGCATACCCTGCCTGCCTCCCCTGCCTCTGGACATAGTCAGCCCAAAGAAACCCACATCCCCAGCCGCAGGCTGGCAGGCACCTGGGCTAACTCTTCACACAGGATGACAAAGTGCTTTAAATTTACCAATGTCAGGTGGACATCCTCAAAATTTGTATAGGGTTTTTAAATAACAAAATTACTACATCCTTCCTGACCTTTCCTGCAATGAAGGTAATGCAAAAAAATTAGCGTCTCTTTCCCTAACCCTTACCATCACATTTGTAAATAGAGGACTGTCAAGGTGGGTAAAGCACGAGTTTCACTTAGTCTTCTTCAGCACAGATTTAATTAAGACAAATAACCACTTCAGGGTGCGATTTCTCAATACACTACACGTTCTTAAGACTCAATGACACTCATCTTTTATTCTCTTCATGCAACCCTTCTCACTCCGCAGCTGGGGAACTAGATGGCTTTGAGTGTGCAAGTGTGCATGCATGTTAAGAGCAAGAGTATATTTAAAAGAGGAAATATCAATGAAATCTCTCACTCTTTAATCAGTCAGTGAAACATACAATTAGGAGCTCTAACAAAGGATTACAAATTATTCTTTGCACCAAGCTCAAAAAATTACACTTTGTATTTTTTTCTGAAAAGTCAAAAATGTCTGTTCTTTCACTTCTAAATTTACTGGTTTAATGCTGACAAGATAATAAAATTTAAAATCACTAACATAAACATATAGCATTATATCTTCCTTCAGTCGATAATGAACAGGCAAACAGGTAGTAAGAAATCTGCTTTTTATTGGCGTGATCAAAGAACTTTTGCAAATAAAGTATGTTATTAGTTCTTACTTCAAAAGTTATAAACAGAAGTTGCCAAAAATAGTTGTCATGGTGGCAAATTCTGTCAGCCCTCACACATTTTACTGAAAAATATATAGTATTTTGTTTACTTTCTTGCAAAAACAAAATGCAGCAGAGTGTTATGCTTTGTTATGCAGTCAAAGAATCAGATTCAAAACCATTCAGAAATCAGAGAGAGGATAAACTTTATTTTACTTCAGACCTTTTGGGTCAGAGAGCAAATAATAATTTAACAGTAACAATTAAATGCATTCATTTGTTTCATGTTATCAAGTAACTTCCTTGCTTGGCCTACATAAGTCATTCATTTTTATATTTGCCTGCAGAGAAGCTATAAAAAATTTTACGAATAAGACTACTGCTTGGCAGAAGTACACACTATAGATGGTATCTCTGGCTTCCTATCCAGCCTAATTTTTAAAAATCAGGCTGGGACATTTAATCTCTAAAATGAAGGGTTTGGATCATATAAACCTGAGCTTAAAATCAGAACTTACTAGGAATTGCAAATATTTTCAGAAATAAATTTGAAAAATTGCAGTTAACCGCCCCCCCATTTGATGCTAAAAATGTTTTAGCTAAGTCTAAACAAAGATGAAGGTTAGTTTTTTTGTTTTGGTTTGGGTTTTTTGTTTGTTTTTTTTTGTTGTTGTTGTTTGGTTGGTTGGTTTTTGGTTTTTGTTTTTTTGTTTTTTTTTCTTAATAGCCTACACAGTCCTGTTCATGAGGATATGAGTAAAACTGATTAGAGGTGGGTTTTTATTATTATTATTCTTGAGCTAAGTCAGTTTTCAAAACTTCCTTTCAACAAAGCTAAATTTGCTTAGCTTCTCACTGCATGCATTTTGTAATTCTATTGATGGTTGCATATAGTGTTATATAAGCTTTATTTCACACTTACAATATATATCAGCATTTGTTAAGTGTCTGTTAATGCTTCTTTACATGCTTCAGTCACCTTGAATGAGTTAACATTGATCTTTATATTCCAATCAGCAAAAGAAACATCACCTGTAAATACACAGATAAATTTAATTGATCTAAACTCAGAAAGAAATCTGTCTGTAATTATACATATCTCATACCTGGGGAAGGTTGTCAGAAATAAAACAGCTGGTGAAAATGTCATTGTTGCTCTTAAATTTTAGTCATCCTCTGACTGCAACTTCCCCTGAGTAAGTTGTTCTTTTGCTACTACACTTTGTAGTACACAAGTGTCCAATCCATGTCTAATATTTGTTTTCATAAATGTAACTTCAAAGATGCTTATTTTCAACTTAGTCTGTTATACACTCATAAAAGTTGAGAAGTGTTCAGGATCATATGATGGAAATAATTAAAACAGGTGATGCTTCTTCAAAAAAAAATGCTGATGGATAATTTAACCTGGATAAAGTAACTACAAGATCATAAACTCATTAAACTATTACTTTAATGGAACCATAAAGATCAGTAACACAAACATTCCTCACACCTCTAAAACACAACCTGCATCTCAGCCACATCCTGGATCTAAGTGGTGCAACATTGCCACACAATTCTATTTAACACACTTGTATCTTTTTAATATAATCTCCTGCTAGATTCTTTGCTTGTCTTTTTGCAGAAGAATAAACCACAGAGAAACTTCCAGTCCATTAGCACTCAACATTAATTCCTTTGGCCCTTTCAGGAAGAATGCCCTCACCGAATGGTATTGCTGGCCAATTCACGCATTGTGAATTTACATGTTAATCGACTTCCTTATGAACTTTTTGCACAAATAAATCCAAAAGTTGTAAAACTTCTCCCCAGTCCTCAAACACAGCTCACTGGGAAGGACTAGAATTCATGTATTTTACATTGGCAAGTTAAAAATAAGATCTTACTTATTCATAACTGAAAATAGGATCTGCAATTGAAAAACAAAATTAATTTTAAGTACAGGCTTTTTCCTAAAGAACAGTCATCAGGAGTCTGAGTGGGATTAATCTTACATCTGCCGTGTATAAATATATACATCCCCTTTTCTTGATAGTCTTATGACAGCATTCTACCTTATGCTTAGGAATGACAAATAATACAAAACAATTACTAAAAAAATCCCAAATTCCTGGCTGAGGTTTTCTAGCTCATGTGCTACCTGCACTCCATTTGGACAGGGCTGCTACCACCTTCCTATGAGACTCCTTATGTGCTGCATTTGAAATCTAAGTAATTAGGCAGGGAAGTGATGGAAACCAGCACAGAGCCAATGACACAGCTCTGTAGAACCAAACCCCAGGTTTCAATTAGAGAGAGATATTTTAAATCAAGAACACCAAATCCAGCCACTTAAGTCCCCTTCTTTGTGTGTTAAGTGTTGCATTAAGCTTGAATCCAGAGATAAAAATCACAGTGTGGACCCAGCTTTTACATGCAGGTCATTTTGTATCCTCTGATGGCCACTAAATATCCTACATCCATACGACAGAACAAAGATTTCCTTCAGTTCCTTCAGTTAATATTTTCCAGAACAGACTGAACACTTAATTTTAATCTTTTGCCTCAAAATCCATTTTTTTTCATTGAAGTCCATGGGTTTTTTCTCAATATTAAGAAGAAATTTACTTGAAAACAAAAAACTGGTAACATCCATCTTAATTAACTAAGTGTTAAAATTTGCTTCCCTCACCAGGAATGACCTGGTTAGCATGAACACAGTTCTTGGTATACTTATTATTTAATTAATTTTATATTTGTAGCATACACCAAATGTTCTAAGCCAAAGAAAAAAAAGGATAAAAAGGACAGCAAACTCATGTATCCAAGTATGCACTTTCAATTTACTCTAAAATCAGATTTCTATAAACAAAAGTCTTGATGTAAAGCATTTCTATAAAAATGGATGAGAACAAAATTGGTGTTTTTTGCAGAGCATAGCAGAACTGGAAACTAAAAATATTATTTTAGGTGGTGAAAACAAAAATTTTTGCATATGTAAGTGAATTACGGTGGGTTTTCCTGTTGCCTGTAATTTAGCTTCAGTAATGAAGAGCTTTTTCGGTATTTCTGTGTTGTGCTTTTTTTCCCCTGGGGAAGAGGGGATTTTATCATTTCTTAGAAGTCAACTGGGAGGAACAGCATCTGAACAGATAAAAACAACTACTGATATAATAATTAATTTGGTTTCAGTACAAAGGCTATGGAAATGCTGTCTTAGAAAACCAAGGGCAAACATGTGTCTTAATTATAAATCCTAATTCTTCAATTAATTGTTTAGTTTCCACAAAATTCCAAAGTTTAAAGTACACTGTATGGAACTTTCAAAATTAATTCAACTAAAACAGCTTATGATTGCTTTCTACAGTCTCTAAATGATGCTACAATTAATATTTTTACATTGTATATTTGTAAATACAGGGGAGTTTTTTGTTAAAATCACAGGTCTTGGCAACTACTGCATTTTACTGGAAAGGTTATATACTTAAAATAATTTCTCTCCCCCTACTTTTAATAAGAGCAGGGAATAGCAGTGATTGTATCTAACATTTCAATCATGTTTTGTAAATTATGAAATCATGCATTAAAGGTGAGAAATCATTATTCTCAGTGAAGTATGGGAAAAGTAGTATGAAAGTAAATTAAATGACTTTTTCATGATCACTTAAAAAGAAGGAAAACAAAATCAATTGCAAGTAATATCTGTTTTCCAAAACATTTTTCCTTTGCCAAACATTGCCATGAGTAAGACCAAAAAGATTTTTAATAGCCCTTTTTAAACTCTTATTTTCTGCAAAAATTCCAGTAAGAAGAGTGAGAGTTTTGCTTTAAGCAAAGCACCAGGTTCCCAGAAACATCTCAAGTGGAGATAACAGCTTCCAGGGAGGCTTCAAGAAATTTGGATCCATGGCAAATTCAAGCTTGCGACTGAATTGGAGTTTGTGATGGAAAATTTATCAAGGGAACAGAATAGCTCATACAACTATCTCAATATCTCGGTTTATAGCTAGCAATAAAACTGCACACATTTGACTACTTACTCCTGAGAAGCACACCAGCAGTGACAGAGGGGAATTTACCCTTTTCAATACAGTTTCATCTTATAAATTCCTTAATTTCAAAGCTCCTACTGGTGCTTAATGAAGATGTAAGTATCACAGGCTCAACAAATCAAAGAGAGAGGTTCTATACAACTTGCAAGAATTGAGCACCCTTGGTGGAAAAGTTTACATATGAAGAGAAATAAAAAGGTTGACTGAAAGTCATAATTCAATTTCCTTTACTGATGAAGATACTTTTTACAGTACCCAGAGAGCCATTAAGGTCCTATAAAACAATCAATAATCAATGTACCTTTTTGTAAAAAGTGGAAATAAAAATAAATCATAATGGTTAGCAATTATGGTCAGGAGTTATATCAAAGGTCTGATTTGCTATAAAGCTGATATTTTGGTGTACCTCAAAAATACTTTGCCTCTACCAGCTTCAAGAGTTGATATTTTTTAAAAAGTTGACATTTCCAGTAATTGCCTCATTTTTAGACCCATCATCCTTGCCCATTTTTTCTCATATTATCTTGTTGATATTTGTTCAAATGTATTTAAAATTTTTGTTTAAAGTGACACTTTCTCCTCTAAGTAAACCTAAGTAAACTGCTCCATAGAGAACTATGTCACCATTCAAAGCAAACCTAGAGAGACATGCTGCTTGTACTCTCAATAATAGTGGTTGCCTACAAATGAAACTTCATGTCTCCATCAGTGAGTGATCATTCCAAATTTCTAAGTGGCAATGCTTTTATATTAAAGTTTACCTGAGCAGCAGGTACAAAGCTTAAACTGTTAACTGCCCAGAGGTTAGAGCTAATCTCCCTTTCCTTCCTCTATGTTGATGTATTTTAAAGCGACAGTTATTTAGGCTGCTGATTTCAGTGCAGTGAAGCAAGTATTTCCCTGGATTATTTCAGAAGTCATTGCAAGCCTTCTGAAGATTCAAATTTTGAAGGGCAACTTCCCAAAATCTCACAGCTACTAGGAAGCATTAGTTAAATAATTTCCATAATTTTCAGAAGAGAAGAGGTATAGTCAGAAAAAAATCAAAAGATAAAATATTGCTTGAGAGTATCTCTCCTGACTGAATAGCCCATATTCATCAAAATACAAAATTTCCTAGTTTGTCCACGACCATCCTTATTGAGGTTGATTGCTACAAGGGAGGCAACAAATGACTTTGTTATAGGTCTTATGTACTGGCTATTTCATATCCATTTCTATATCTGCAGCAAATCATTGCTGTAAAAGCAAAACTCATGCAGTGCAGTGAAAGCAGCACAAATTGCAACAGTGGCAGGGTAGGAAGTAAAGCTATGGTCTTAGGGGAGGGTCATAAAGAAAGTGCTAGTGAGCTGTTACAGGCATGCAACCACAGCCAGAGCAGTGACTGAAACTCAGCTCCATAAACTGCTGACTGCCCTAAAGAGCCTGCGAGATTTAGAAGTTCAGAGATGTAGATTTGAAGAAATTTTTCATAACTTTTTATAGTAACACTTGATTCTTAGAAGCTCATATTGTGGATGCACATCCATAAAGCTTGCTGCAGCTAAGAAGAATGAAAACTATCAGAGCACCAAAATCTTTGGAGTAGGAAAGGGAGGAAAGGAGGATAGAAATCTCTTGCATGCCTGATCCAATACTGATACCAAAGCCAGAATGGTTCTTCAAGGAGATCTTTATCGTCAGCTCATATCTGTATCGCTCATCATGTATCATCACCCAGAGAACAGCATGAAGTCCTGAAAAAGAGCTTAAGCACTCAAAAGCTTCTCACTTGTAACCAGCTGTCTCAGTTTATGTAATAAATCACCTCTCCCTACAAATCCTGCTTCACTTAAATCAATCTCTATAAGTACTCAATGATCACTTAAGTCACCTAATTTATTTCAATCTAAGTTTTGGAAATAGGCCATGATTGTGACTAGTCTATTAGGGGATGACAAAAAAAAAAAAAAAAAACAAACAAATTCAGTATAAAATCACAAACAATTCTGAATATTTCTTTCACATTACTGCTATGTAACCACTCTATTATTTTTTTAGTATTTTTTTTTTTTTTTCCATCCATGATAATGATCTGGTTAAAACCATCACTGCAATAAAGCAGAGAAAAGGGATTCCCAGCTTGTTAGCTCTGGTGCACAGCTCTTGCAGATGCAGTATCTGTTGCCGGAGAGATCTCCTCAAAGCAGATCCTGAGATAGATGTGCTTGTTCAATGACATGCAATATCTGTATCTCACCAAGAGTAACCCTATCTTCTTAGTACTATCCCATGAGCCCTTATAAGTGATACACCAGGCATGAGCCATCCTCAGCATACCACAGTTCTTACAGACAAATATAACTTTCTACTCTATGGTTGACATCTTTGCAAAACCAGCCTTAAGGGATAATATTCTAGATTACAAAAGGATTAACTCATCATCTCTAATAAATATAATGGTGATAATATAACAAAACATCCTAAAGACAGAAAAAAGATGAGCATGACGTTTATTTGCATCACAGAGACCAATCTCAGAGGGAAAGCAAGAAACTGATGAAAGCCAGTTTTTAGACAACATGCAGGTTTTTGCTCATGCTTCTGTTTCAAACAGTGGACTCCATGGCACACCAACTGCATAAGCAGCTATCTATCTGCCCATCCCTGTCACATGCCTTCTAATCTGTAAGTAGCGCTTTTCACATACATATAAAGTTACTTTAGAGATACAGGCAAACTGTGATGAGCACAGCTGAAAGATTTGCTCAAGATTACAAACAACACCAACAGCAATGCTGAAAAAACTGGGTGTCCTTTCTCTTGACACTCAAGTCATCGCTCCAACTATATTGCCTCTCGTCTCCTACGTAAATTTCCATTGCTGGAGCTCAAGGAGATTTTTTATGTGAAGTTTGGCTGGACCCTAGGTACTTGCTTTAAAAAAAAAAGCTTCTATTTTCTTCTTCTATACAGTCTTGCCCTTTGGCACTACCTATTTATTTCAGTGCATAAATTACCAGTTCTTTTCAGTCTGAAGCCTAAAAGCCTAATCAACATGGGAATCTGGGTGCAGGACCAGGACCCTGCACAAGTGCACTGTTTCTGCTCCTGTACTCCAGTACCAAACTCTATGTTGTGCTTGGGGTTTTTTTACCCAGTGAGAAGTCTGGAGTGGGGGAGAGCTGGGTGCGGAGGTTGCTTCACTGTTTTTTTTGAACAGCAGAAAATATGATCATATATCACCTAATCTAATCAAAAGTCACATTACAGTTTAGTTTCAAACATTGAAACAAGGCTCTGATATAACTATAGAAACACCACTGTATTTTAAGGCACCTCTCATTTTTGCTGTAATCATACTTACCAAGCACTAATCTAAGCAAAGAAGATTTGCTCACTATTAAAAATTTTCCTAAAACTCTAATCTATGACCAAGTATCTGGCTGAAATGTACAAATAACTGAAAAGATGGGAATGGAAAAGGGTTGTCTGTAGAAAGTAAGGGTGAGGTCTTTTTTTTTTTTTTTTTTTTTTTCCCAAAACCCTCAGGCATCGGACCACACAAAGACATTTTAACTGGTCAAAGCTCAGAAATGTAAAGAGGAAGTCCTCTGGACCAAAGAAAACAGCATTCTTTCCAGAGGAAACTATGGTGGGTCTAAGTGAGGTCCTTAAAGCTGAGACCCTTTCTAAGATGCAAGACTAAATTGATTCTTAAATACCTTTCTGAATTTAGAGATAAGAAGTTTATTGATTTTATAGAACACTTTATATTTAGTGAGTTGGGATGAACATAATGCCTTAAAAAACTCTAAAAAAATATGGTTAACTGACCTACAGATTAGCATTCATCAGATTGCTCCAAGGACAAACACATTTCTGAACCCTACCTGTTCGAATGCGACTAAAGTCATACCAGAAATCACAGGACACAAGCATAAGCAAGGTCAGCTTTGAAATCACCATGATTTGAGATCACCAAGACTTGTTAGATCCAGATTTAAGATTCCTTAAAACAAGAGCAATTAACTAGAAGTCTTAGCACAGAGACCAGCATTTGGGATAAGGTTTGTTTCAATATTTAAAAGCGTTTGAACATCAGTGGGATAATCAATTTTCAATCACTGCAACAATTCTTATCTTTACAGAGCATAGTAGTAGTCTACTTGGTGCTTAAATTCAAAGCAGACACAAACCAAAGCAGATTAGCTGAACTATAGAATATAATACCTCAGTGGCAATCACAGGTAGTTAAAAATCTAAACACTGAGTCCTAGTAGAGGGTCACTGACAGGATCACACATCTGGCAAACTGCTAAATTTCTGCCTTATCTGTAACAGTGGGATAAAATCCATTTATCATAAGCATTACCTTGAACGATAACTGATATTCACACATTAATCTAACATATACACATCCTATTAAGATACCAATTCCCAGTATAAGCAATCTAAATACCAGCTATGTAACTAATTGGCAATTATAATTAGGAGTAGAGAATATATTATGTAAACCGTACTTGAGTTTCTACTGAGTTAGTATAAAACTTCCTTTTGAATCAATGACATGATAAAACAATCATATTTTCATCACATAAGATCATCTAAACCTTGTCAAATAGAGCATAACAAAACAGGAATGTCATATCAATAAAAAGTTATTTTTATTATATATATGCTCTAATTATATTCAATTATTTTTAATTTTTCTAAACTGGGGCATATAGCAATTTACTGGAAAATCCAGTTAGAAAGAGGTGGGTTTTTTTAAAATATCAGTTATCTGCTATCCTTTTCACACTGGAGGAGCATTGCCATTTTTAAATAACATGCTTTTAACTCAAGATCCAACTTCAGTTGTTAGTCCACAGAATTCAAGAATGTCTGGATTTTAGCATTCAAGTCTGAGTACAAATTAACATAATTCAAACAGTAGCCAAAACACAGCTCTTCTGAAATGAATATCCCCAAAACTTGGTTTTCATATTTTTATATTTGACCATCTGAAAGATCATAAAAATTTTATTAACACAACTTCATAAAAATACAGCAAAAATGTTTGTCAAAAACAGCCCGAAAACTGCAACCCCAAATACCTACTTGATATTAAATATGGTTTCCATTTTTACGGAAAATCTTTCCATAATTTATATTAATGACTATCAAGAGAGTTTCCATCTGAAGCTATTAACATCTCAGTAACATATACATATGCATTTGTATATGTATACACACTTGTCCAGTAGTTTTAAAATCTTGTGAAAGATAACACCTTTCTTTAAATACTGAGGGCTTTTTTATTTTTGATATTTTGGGGATAATGATAAGGACTTAATGAACTGCAGTTAGGAGGTTCATTGGCAAAGTCAATTCAACACAAAACTGCCAAGTTTATGTCTACAATACTTATTTGGCAGCAGAGGGAAAAGAAGCAAAGAATTACAACTACTGCTTGAAGAAGGCCCTGTAGAAAGAAATACTATTTTATCAGGGCTTAGTAGTCATGTGGATTATAAGGAGTCCCTGATACTAGTGTGAGACTACCTAACCCTACTCACAACTTAACACAATAATCCCTTTCTAGTTAAAACACTTTTGAACAGACACTTAGTGAAACTTTTCAAAAAAGTAACTTTATCAATGTGCTCTAACTCACAAAGGAATGAGCTGTATCTTCCTCTATGTCTTAAAATTTAAAAATTTCAAGAGATTGTTTCATCTTGTACTGACAGCAAATACATTGAACACACAGTGTATTTCTTGGAACTGAGATAAAGTGCCATTCATTGTCAGAATTTAAAACTAATATTAAATTGACCTCAACTTTTAAAAACTACAAGGGCATATATATTTTTTTTTAATTACAGTATTTTGTTACAGAAAGGTAATTCACAACCTCAGAAAGTAACTGTCAGTAGTATGCTTTATTTTTACTCTGCAGAGTGTAATCATACACACGACCATGTCAACATTATTGCTACTCGCTATTTGTATAATTAAATTTGAAAACGCTGTAAAAACTACTACAGGTAACATTTATTGGTGGATCCCAAAATATAACAAATAGATAATGTACTCAGATCAATTATTTAAGTAAAACTCACATCCAAATGCAAGGATGGTCGCCTGAAATCAAAGCTGGAAGGTTGGATCCAAAAGCCAACAACTCTGCACAACTCAGGACTACAAGTTAAAAAAGTAGATAACCCACTGGGTTACAGGGCAGAAAGAGCTCCATGTAGCCAGCATAGTACAACGGCAAGAACAGAACTCGGTGGCATCGCTGTGATTGGAAGCATAGCTGTATTTCTTCTGTACATTGGAAAAAGATTTTACAAAATTTGGAATGGTTATATAGTTATAATTCAAGTTCTAGAAAGAGTTGAAATTTAAAGACTCATTGTAAATCAGAATTCATTTCATTTTAAATTTATATTAAGTAATTACAGTTAACATCCAAGAAAGCTTAAATCAAAAGCCCTAGATCAAAAACTGTCTACAACTAAAATCAAATGTAGCAATCAATTAAATTATTGAACCATGGTACACATTATGATTTAGTTAGCAAATTCATCAGCTTCCACAAAGGAGCTGCCACACTACAATGACAAGCTTATATAGAGGGTTAAAGCATGTTATCATTCTGGACACTTTCTAGGCTTATAATCTAAACTAATAATGTATTTTAATTAATTACTTGAGTTGAATAAATGAAAAACTTATGCCTGCTATCTCTGAAATGCTATGAGATAAAAATTACTAAAATAACTTTTTTCCTTTGTAAACAAAGGAAAATTGGAATTGTTAGTTGTTTTCAGACCAATGTATCCAAAATGTAGCACAGTATTATCTCTGCCAGGACTACAATCACCATTTAAATGGCAGAGAAATTAAACATAGCTATTGTGATATAATTATTTAGAGTAGTAAATGCTTCTGGATCTGGAGAAATAATTTACTATACGGGGCAACTTTTAGGGAACAAGTAAAACTGACATGCCAAAGTAAGCCAGAATTCTAACACTGGTTTTCTGGACTCCTACAACCTTTTATCATCTTTATAAATAAGTTTATAGTTAATTATCTATCCTGTATGACATTTATAAGGAATAGTTAAGCTAGAGACAACTGGATATAGGAGATAGAGAGAATCTGATATAAGAACTGTTTAAAGTAATATCCATATGGATAGCATGAAAGTATAGGGGTGAAGGTATTTCTCCAAATAGCTCTATTTGTCTCAGAGTTTGATTACCCCAAACAATACAGACAAAGGTGTGAAAACGACACAATTCTGATTTCGAAAACTCCTCTGCAGCATTCCTCTTCAGAGAGACACAGTTACAAGTCTGTCTTCAGAAGGACTCCTACCATTCTAAAAATACTGTCCCACAGCTGTTTAAAATTTATTTTTTTAGACCATAGCACCACTGTTTGGTTGTTTCCAATTTCTGAAACCACAAATAGTAAAAGTGTACTCAGTCTACTGCAAACATAAATAGCAAATGCACGCTTCAGCACTTTTAAAAGGATATGGAAATTGGCAACAAAAATGCAGTTCATGTTGAAAATTTACGAGGGCCCTGCCATATTTCTTCAGAAATACAATCAGGTAAAAATTAGGAAGATCTCTACCAGCTGGGTGGCATTTTTGTGTTTTCTTTACTTATATTTTTTTTAACTGAAAGACTTTCATTATGCAACTTCTGGCACTTGATAAAATAGAGCATGGTACCTTTGCTAAAACCACAGTTTCTTTGGTTATGTTTAGCATTACACAAACATCTTTCACCTTAGATATCCTCTTGCATTAGTGTGTTTAATTTCAAATACTCTAAGGCACATTACTTTTTGGCAAAATTATTTTAGTGGCAATCAGTAAATGAGATGTACAAATTATTCTTTCCCTCCCCCAATTTCACAGGTCATTTAAAAATAATCCAACCCTTTACAATTATATTTTCCTATATTTGGAACTTTATGTACATACTTCTATTAAAAGCTAAAGTAGTCCAATAATATCATATTCTTACATGGATTTATTTCAAGAAACACAGCGCATAATGGCAAAGTATATTCTAGGTAAAGGTAACAGTAGACATGTTAACAAATGCGATTGCATTCTTTTGATGAACATCAAACGTCTGAAAACCTGAAGGAAATGTCAATATTTTTTCGTCTGAAGTATACTTCTTGAAAGAAGTCCGGATCCCAAGGAAGTTGATGGGAGTTTAAAGTCAACGGAGCTGAGATTTCAGCCCTAGTGTGTGTGAATTCAAGTGAGCTCACTACGAAAAATAGCTATTTAGAGTGCTATTTGTGAACCACTTCATTCTGACATAAATGCAACTAAAAGTAGAAACAGGTAATATTCCTTTTCATCAAAAGCAGCATTTTGGTGGTCTCTATAGCAATGGACTGTTTTTATCAATGGCATACTACTAGATACCCTAACCTTTGAGATATAACAGTCCTAAAAAACAAATTAAAACACAGTAATTCATGAGTTCAGACCAACAAAATCTTTTAAAGTGTATATAAAGGATGAAGTGTATATAAAGTGTATATAAAGAATTTTTTTTCTGATCACTTGCAGCTAAAAAGATAAGCTGAAAATACATACCATTTGTTATAATTTAGAAGTAATTTCTTTTGGTACAGAGGTTACTTACTCCAAGCTTTACTAACCACGTAGTTTGGTGGCAGCATGGGCATATATTTATGTTCCTTAAAACAATTCCATACATTCTGAATTTTTGCCTGAGTAGATATTTTGTGTATTGGCAGAAACCAATTTCTTAGTAACCTTGAGTGAATTGCAGACATATATGCATGATTTCGCCATATATGTTATATTAAAAAAAAATAAACTGGAGATAAGATGGTCACAGTCAGAGTATGATATAAAAGTTTGTCCAACAGGCCAAGACTCATTGGATAAAAGCCAAATATGTTAAGTACTCTGCTAGATACATTTTTGCTGTTGACTTGACAATTTTTTTTCTTTCCAATTTACTAAATCTGAAATACTATATGTTTCTGACAATCAGTGGAACACTGTGATTAAAACAGTCCCAGGATAATTTTTTTTTTTACCCCCCAAGTTGGAAATGGATAAAGTGCTCTTCTACTGAATTTCCCACTGGTATTTGACCCAAATAAAAATTTCCAAGCTTGGAGCTGAAGCCTCAAGAGGGGACATGAGTCTAGAAATAACAATAAGATTGGTATCATGAGCCTGCAAATGATTCTGGCTGCAGACATGAGAACAGGTCATGACCTCAGGCTGGCAATCCCTGCCTGAAGAGGTGGCAGCACGAGTTGTGTATGACTGAACTTCTTTCATATTTTTATATGCATGTTAAGATTTATTTTAAGAATGCACCATAGCAATTTTGAGCTCTCAGATTAGTTTATAATATATAACAGAAAAAAACCCTCAATTTAAAATGAAATCACAAACTGACACTTATTTCTGTTATTAAGCCTAACTTGAAAATTTTTTATATAGAGAGCTTTACATTTTATATATTTTTTTTAAATGTTGATAAATAGAACCTGGCATATTTTTATTAAAGCTATCATTAGTATTTTATAATTAAAATTTTTTCCTGCATAAATAAAAATTAAGAGAAAATACAAAACCTTCTCTTAATTAACTAAGCATAAACTGATGTGTACATCACACTGCATTACTATAGAATTACCTGTAGGATTAGGAGTTCTTTTGGCTGGGGGGAACAGCGGGGACACTCAGCAATTACTTTGCCTCAGAAACTGTGTTACACAGGTATTTTTCACTGGATATTATGCTTTGTGATGGAAAACCTTTCCCAACTGCTCATTAGAAGAAAAATATTAGTTTAAAATTTAAACTGTTTGCGAAGTATAATTTTAACTAGGAAAATTCCTGTTGTAAATATAGAACTGAAATACTGTGATGTGGTTAACTGCACCTGCCACATCAAAAGGGTTTTGCAATATTACACATAGACTTTAAAGGAAAATTATTTGAGATACAAATAATGGCAAGAGTACTAATAAATGTTTGATTAAATTTATTGAAAGGAATCATTCCATTCCTTTTTAAAAAAATACTCCATTCAGTTTACTAATATCTACACATACAGAATTTAAGTACCTACTTTTGCACTTACATTAAGAATAATATTTAAATACACGATTTTCTTAAAGGTCATCTTCAGGGCTAAGGCACACCAGAAAAAAAA
Source organism: Tyto alba (assembly GCF_018691265.1). Taxonomy (NCBI): domain Eukaryota; kingdom Metazoa; phylum Chordata; class Aves; order Strigiformes; family Tytonidae; genus Tyto; species Tyto alba. The sequence goes on along the minus strand of NW_024881316.1, from coordinate 44,960,866 downwards.
AAAATATATTTAACATAGAATCAATTATGTTTGCCCATCTGTTAATATGGGCTTAAAGGATAAACTACGTTTGTAAACCACAACCTAATATGCTATGAAAAAAAAATAAATCTGTAAGATAGTATAAGATACAGCCTAAATCCACTGAACAAAGAAAAAACTGATGCTTCTAACCATAACATACTGCACTTTTACATGAGAAAATGTTTTATTCTAAAAGCTGTCGTTAAATAAATTATACACTCAACATGCATGGTGCAAAAATTTATACATCTCATGCAATGCAATATTGAGAGAAATGTAGCTAGCATCAAATCTTCATCTTAACTACAATAATATACTTTAGAAGTAATAACATAGCAGAAGAGTTAAGATGTAGAATGCCCTTGGAATATCACAGAAAAAAAAAAAAAGTTTCAAGTCTGCCTTATTTCTTACTGGGAAGCAGGAGAGAATATATGGTATAAAACCAGTACAGCAGGAGAATGAGTGCAAGGAGAAAGGAGACAGCATGGGCAAAGAGGAGACAGAGCAAACAGGAAAGCCATTGGCTTTTCCGTTCCATTTTCTAAGGGTCCTTCTCAAAAGAAAACGTACATTTTTTTGAACTTGTCTTGTTTTTTGTTTTTTTTTTTTTTTTTTCCATTAAAGGAGAAAAATATTTAATCAAACTACTTCCTTCAAATCACCCAAAACAAGTTTATAAAAACAAAACAAAACCAACAAAAAAAAAAAAAAAAAAAAAAAAAAAAAAAAGAGAAATCTTCATTATTGTAGAATAGTCAGACCTTTGGCTTCTAGAAATACGCCTGCTTAAACCAAACAGGCAGCACTAGAAATTGGTCCTTTCTCCGGATAAAGTAAGTATCTGTCAGCAATATTTACAATTTAAGAAAATAAGTTATATGGTTTTTCTTGAATACTTTTCAAAATTCAGATTCTGAAATGCAGCGGGACATCACTGCAGCTAAATCCGAAAAAGCTGAATAAGTGAAATTTATATGTTGCATTGAAGATCTCTTTGGTGCTGAACATTGTAACTTCTATATAGAAAATTATTTCCTTAATTTGATGCACTTGAATGTGCATGCCCAATCTTAGCAATGTTTTAACCTCTGAAATGAAAGGAAATAGCATCGCCACTCTAACAACAGGCAGCAGTCAGGTACTTCTTAATTTAACAAGGCCCTAAATATTAAAAAGGTGGTCTTCACCAGAAAACTCAAACATGGGGAATTTGAGCTCCAGTCCTTCAAAGACATACATAAGTCTGGAATGGTAAATAACGAGAAGCCCATTAGAATTTACCGGCACAGTTCCAATTGCTAAATTCAGCTTGCCCTTAAGGATAAAACCCTGCTAACATGTATCAGTTTGACTAATTTGAGGCATGTGAGCACACCCACCATCTTAAAAAGGAACTACTCTAGAGCATAACCGTTGTGCCAACCCGTATGGCACAAACTCTCTTGAAGAAGGTCAGTCTTCCTATCTGCATAAAGCTGCCACAATCATGACTGGGCTCTTTGAGCATTGCCACAGCACAAACAAATAAAATTACACACAAAAACTGCATTAAACGGCATTTAGAGTTGCGAAAGCCTGCATTCATAAATTGGGAAATACCAGTCTTAAGATGGACTGCTTGAAGATGACAAATATTTTTTCCCCTTTCAACTTGCCTCTGTCTCAGCCCTCTTACAGGGCCCTGGTGTCATGCCGTTACCTTCCCAGTCCCCGGCTTCTCATCTCGGTTTCATTCCCCCCATCCAGCAAAGTGCGGTCTCCTTGCCCCACCAATCCATGTCTCACACCCTCCAGGCACTCTCCAGCTTTCACAAGCAATTGTTTATGTCAAAGAAATTATGAGAATCAAGGGTTAAGGCAAAATCCCGGGTTCTTCCCCCACATCATGGAGGAAAGTGCATACTGCTGCAAATAATTTATTTAGGACTATAATATATAGTCTTTGCTTAAGTTAATCAGCTTAATCATTTTAATCTCCCTCCTTGGTCCGGGGGCACCAAGAGAAGGTGTCACTCACAGCCTCTCCGAGCTGCCAGAAAAAGCATTTGCAACACCCCCACAGCCCTGAGCTCAAGCGTGCTCTGTAGGGATCCAACTGTCAGATCATTTCACTGCCCTACTCAAAACCTTCCACTGAGTATAGCAACCAGTCTCTTTTTCAAGACATCTTTCCATATGAGAGATTTCAATTCAAATGTTTAAAGTGTGGCAAAGCCACTGAAACAGAAGCAGCACAGCAAGTCAAGGAACCTTAAAACAGGCAGTGGTGCTGATCTGAGCCACCCTGACACCATGGCTGGGTTGCTGGTATGAACACATTTAAGTATTTCTGTTCTGAGAATTACCACTCCTTTAAATCATTTAAGAATAAACACAAATTTCCTAAGTAAGGGTGAATCACATAGCTCAGTAAGAATATGCTGGGCTATCCAATGTGAATGACAAGAAATATTTCACAGGATGAAGCAAAATCAATGTTTGGCTAATTTTGTTATTTTTTAATCATATGCGTCTTTCTACCGTGCAGAGAAGCCTCCTGAAAGGAGTGCCACACAGACACAGAATAAATGCAATAGCAGAAATACTCTCAAATAAGTATCATGTTACAATGTTGGTAAGGTCAGCAAATTGGGTTTTTTGTTTGCTTCCTTGAGGGTGGTAGAAATTATAGAGCATATTAAATGCCTAATACAAATGTGAAAGTATGGATCAGTTCTAATCAAGTAGAAGTCAGCATTTAAAAAAAAAAAAAAAAAAAGAGAGAGAAGACTGATAAAGGTATGTAATCATTTAACCATTCTGACTGTTTTAAAGAAACATCTTAAGAGAGAAATGTCTAGATAAGGTATACACTTTTTTTTTTTTTTTAATTATAACTTTAATGTAGTATATGTTAAGTAAAATCTACTTTGGCTTAATACTAGGAATAATGTCTTCTATATTAAAATCTGTGCTCTTAACCAATCCCCTCACACATTTACTAATTTCTTATTTCTTCTCAGTTATGCTACAGTTGTTCTTTCAATAATGAAGTATGTAACACCTCCCATTTCCCTCTTCCTATCTGTGTTTTAAAGCTCCATAAATAAAATACTTTCACTTATTAGGCATATAAGGCATATATAAATCAGAAATTATGCAGAACAGAGCTTTTGAACTTTTCTTTTCAAAGATCAGTTAAGAAATATGTTGCTGTAGGACCAAAGTCTTATTTATATGAGTTTGTGGCTTAACTGACAAGTATTTTTCTGTGACAAGTAAGGGCAGACAGTTTGTATCTTAAATATCATACTCCAGTTTTCAACCCATGTAGATGTCTGGAAGGGAACCAGTCAGTGAAGTAAATTATATTATATCCCACTAACAGTCCATGAGATTCATTACTTCAATCGAAGACAAAAGAAAAATATGGGAGAGGTGTGGGAGGGTCAAAAATATCTGCAGCTCACAAGATTGCTTAATCAAAGTAAACAGACTTCTATTTTTAAAAATACAAATAGCAGTTAGTTCTTGGTTTAAATACAAAGGTGGAATATAAGCAATAGCTTGCTACATTTTTATGTGAGGCCATAGGCTAACTGTTTCTGTTTTACAAGCTGCCAGGAGTTTGACCTCTTTAATTTGCTGGAAGACATGGAAACAGCACCTCAAAAATTATATTTCTTAGCTAGTATGAATATTTTCTCTCTGCATTTCTTTTCCATGAGTTTATGTAGTATTTATTCACAAGAGATTTTCCAATTCTTAGATAGTGGTCTCTCACACATGACAGACTTCATTGATCTAGAAGCCAAGATGTACAGATAATTGCAGTCAAAGCTGCAATTTATCCTTTTTAATTCAAAAGTAACATCTGAGAAGGAACATTTCTGCATGAATTAGAATCTGAAGCTAAACAGCACTTTCTTTTCTTTCAGTAACCTCTTCAGCTAGCAGCCCAAACTGGACATTTGCAAACTAGATTTCACCTTTACCTTAAGTGATTCCAGATGAATTAAGACAAATTCAGATTTTTTTTTTTTTTGTAACAAGAATTACAAATACATTATAACTCAACCATTAATTTATTCATAACATTTTTTTAAAAATAAAACTAAACTAAACTAAACTTTATATATACAGAATATTACTTGTACTATAAAAGGTGCAGACAGTCCCTTCTCACGGATCCAAAAGAGAAACTGAGCAAATGTGATTTTTAGTTACAATATTTGACCGAATATCCACACGGACACATCATAGTATACAGACCAAGAAGTTTGAAATGAGGCATTAAATATATAGTATTATTTTTCTGTCTTAACTGTACTCTTTGATTCCAGTCTAATAGTATTTTATTGAAAGTGACTCATGTTGTTGCATTTTATAAAAATTACTAATAGTTCAAAAATTTAACAAATAGATAATTTTTCACTTAGCTCTATCTTTTCCTCTGAAAACACTGCCACAGCCATCATTTCAGTTTAGTAGTATTTATACAGGTGCAACGATGGGAAAAAATTCCTTTGTTTTGACTGAAACTGGAAAGTGAGGAACTTGGTATATCTCTGGAGCTAGTAACTCCTTTGAAAACGCTGTATGCATCGCAGCACTTTCAGCAGTTAAATTGAAATTTATTTCCATTACATACAAAACATTCTGTTTTTGCAAAAATAGGAGAAACCTCTTTATAAACTTAGTAGCTACAACTGTAAAAATATTTTAAGTTGATGCATAAGAGAACATGTTTTTATTCCGTAGGCTTGTATTATGGGAAGCTTAAATACAGATTATCTCATTCAATAACTCCCCACTTTACAGTAGTAGCAATTCATTCTAATTGCTTGGGTAGCACACTCAGGAAAAAGAGTATTTTTCCTTTTCAATGAATAATGTTTCATGTTCGGTTAAATGCAGGAAGTTACACCACCATTGGAATGCGATTGTCTGCAACACAGTTACTTCTTATTCATAGGTTTGTGTTTAGCTAAATATTAAAATGTTAGCATTCGACATTACTTCTCAAAATACCTTTAACTTCTAACTAGGTAAACTAAAAAGGAATCTATCCACTACAACCAAGATAATTTTAAACCATGCATAATCATTTTTCAAAGAATTTTTATCCTCCTGTATGGAGCGGATTAGAGTAAATGTAATTCACACATGCTGTTTCTTATTCAGAGGAAAACAGAGAATAAGGATGTGGAGAATTTCTAGCCAAATCTTCATTCAGATCCAAGATCCACGGACGCCACTGTAATTGAGAGACATTCACAACCAGATAGCTGTAGACTTCATTTTTGTTTAAAATAATACCTCTTCTACATGAGTTCCAACTAAAACATTCATGTTATTTAACTTCTAGCAAACTGCCTTGAGCTGAACTTACAACAGATTACAGTTACTTGTTTTATTTTTTTTCAGAAAAGGACATTGCTTAAAACCATATACTTTTATTCATATGTAGATTATGTAAATGTGCTGCTTCTTTTCAGACTACTATAAAATTATGTGTAACTAGTAACATTCTTCTTTCGGAATTTGACTTGCCTGGCAGTTGACAATGGAAAATGAACTATTCCTCCTATACCTCAATATATACACTTTACTATGCAAGTTACTCGAGTTCATCATGCACAGCCTAAAAATGCCTACTCATAACGCCTAGCCTCTCAGAAATTTGAAATGGGTAATTAACTGTCAAAGAAGCAGTTTTATTGCCTTCAGATTTCAAATAAGTTGTGATTTAGTTCTACCGTCCTGACATTCTGCACTGTATCAAAAAGAATTATTTCAAAAGCCACATTTAAAATTTAATAATAAGAGGGGATATAGTGTTGGAATTGTATCATATTAAAATGTACAAAGTAAACACAACCCCAAGAAATATTAGAAGATGCATAGCTGCAGTTTTATTTTAATTTTTAAAACATTATCAATTTCATATTGTTTACTCTTCTAGCCTACAAAGAAGAAAACCTTATTAAAGCACCAAAATAAGTTGATTTCCAATGTGATTTTTTTTTTTTAATTAACTGTAAAATAACAAAGAGATGCTTCCTCAGCTATTCCATACATACTCATGTGCTGCTTATCAGCTTCACCAAAGGACACTCCCCCAAACATCTGCAGCTGACTAAAGTCACTTCAGTACTTTGATTTCTGACTTGAAAGATTTATACAAGTATTTATTCAGTTCAATAACCTTACAAATTTAAAAAGCTTTCATTACCAAGTTGTGATTAGAAAATGCCCACAATCACATTTAAAAATTATTTCAGTTATTTAGTTTATCCTGTTTCTGACACATAGAAACTTTGTAAATAAATTTAGCAAATTTTTACAATTTCAGTTAACCATGCCACCTTTTGTGCAACTTTTAAGCAACATAACACACTTGAAACTGATGTTCAGATGCCAAAAGAAAGTGCTATCCTTTATGCACTGACTTCAGTCCAGTTTCATTTGGCATAACAGAAGGGATCGTGCCTCTCAGAATTCATAACAATACCAGCTTATTACCCAAACACTGAGCTTTCATATATTCAGCTTCATATATTTCCAATAAAATAATAATTACAATAAATATACTCATTTTAGAAACAGAATGAAACAAACAACTTTTGACACACAGTATCCATATAACAGCATACAATACTTGGAAGTTTCTAAGAATAAGCTAAGGTGGCATCTACTTCCATGATCAGAAAGGGTGAGAACTGGTGAATGATGGAGGGATCAGTGAGTCTACATCTCTGCTCCATTACATTTTTAGAGAACAAAAAATAGGCTGCCTAAGTATTATTTTTCAAAAAAATATTTTCGTGCTGCAATAAAACTTGCATAAAATTTCCATTCAGAATTTTAGCATTATGTCTAAAGTAGCAGTGGCAGTTACTACACTATAATCTTGGCAAATGTTCCAGCCCATGTTTGAATTTTATTTATTAAAAAATTATTTCACGGGTAATTGCTGAGGTAAGTTAAAAGAAACCAAATCACTCAAAATTCTATGTTCCTGGAACACTGAAATTCCAAAAAAATTATTCCAAAGCAGAAGCATTATTTTTTCAATAATTTTCATTTTCAACTACTTCCCTAAAATTTTCTAAATTATCACACTTGAAAAATATATAAATTCACAATTAAATAACATATTTGAAAGCCAAGATAAATCTTAATGTTGCTTCTCTATCTTGTAATAATCACCAAATAACATTTTTCTCCTCAGTGAGCTACAAAGTACTACAACTATTATATTTTTACTTTGGATCAATATGGACCCTATTTCTAATCCATCTTTGAATTATGTTTTTAATTATGAGACAAGAAAAAAAAATCTGTTTTTTTGTTATGGAGTCATTTAAATCATTTAAAATAAAAATACATGAAACTCAGAAGTTGCATTTCTGAGCAAAACATTATTATTCAAATGAATAGCAAAGAATAAAATAGTACTTGAAAGCAAAAAATAAAATAGCACTTGAAAAAAAATCCATTTCTTCTTTTGCACCTCTTAAGAGAGTTAAGCTGTAAAAATACCTATAGATATCATAAAATAGCTAAAAATGTATTTGAAGTTATTTTCCACTGTGATCAGCGATTTTAAAAGTGAAAATAAATGACATTATCACATGACATGCCAGCGTGAGACACGTAGCTTTAATATTGATTTGAAATGGCCATTTTCAAGGAACAGTTGAAATAACAGGGGCTAAACGTTGAATGTTTGAAGTAAGTACTGCTAGAAATGGCAAAAAAAAGTGTCAATGGAAATTCAGTCACCACACAGACTCTTCATTTTCCAACATCAATATACTGAAGAGAAGGTCTCAACTTCAATACTCACATTCAAAAAATTATGTTAACAGCACAGAAACTTATGCATTTTAAATTTCTATATTTGTTAAATTTGTTTTACTTTCTCTGTGCAGTACATTGCTCAGGCAGGAAAATAAAATTGGTAACCTCTCAGTACTTTAATTTATGATGCCACAATTCAAATCATAGCAAGTAAGATTTCACAGAGTCAGCACTGAAGTAAGATCTGTAGACAGTAAATGAAATGTATTTAAAGAGAAAAGGAAAAAAAAAAAGATACCATGCACAAGATAAACTTTAAAACTAAATTAAAAATACATAGTGTTATAAATCAGACTGAAAGTATTAATTACAGTATGTTTGACTATGAAACTAACTACCCAATGATTTTTAAATTGTAGCATCTCATAAGAAATTTGAGTTAACAATAACAGAGTAACTTTTACAAGGAGCCATTACTCTATAGAGAATTGAACTACAAAAAACTCTTTATTCTTCACAGTAGCCTCTTATACTCCAGTGTCACACCTGCTCAATAAATTTATTCTATCTTTTCCTCAAATAATTTTCTGTCCTCTGATGATTCCACACCAGTAAGGTAATACCACTCCCAATCCATGCCACTGTAGATGCATAGGGCATTCAGTTGGGAAAAGGTACAAGCTGGTTCCAAACCACCTCCCTATGAAATATAAGTATATTCGCTTTAAACCATGGTTGGATAAAAGCAACTCTGACTAGGTATCACAACTCCAGCTTTCCATAATTCCTCCATAAACATGCATGTCATGAAGGGACAGGTTCTCAATTTGGTACCTATGACTTCTGTCCCTGGTGACACCTTGGCCCAGCTCAAAAGGATCAAGGCACAGAGCAACTATTAAGACCCTCTGGGGCCTGACACCCGTTCTGTGGATGCCAGACCCATCCAGCTGGCTGCAGCCCACGCTACAACTCCACCCAGATGCCATGAGGGCTCTCTGAAAAAACAGGCATTGTTAAGAATATAGTCCACACCACATTTAACTTTTATCTGCAATATCGGGCCAGAATTCAAGTGTATGTCCTCCTAAACCTGTTTGTAGGTAGGACAGATGGGAGACAGATGCCCACTTCCTCAGAATAGGCATTTCTGAGCATATGTTCAGGAAGTAAAGTTAAGTATGCTGTAAACTATCACGCTAAATACAATCATCGAATAATTTAGTTTGGAAGACGCCTCTGATCATCCTTTAGTTTAAATTTCTATAGGGGGTGGTAAACTATGTAAGTTATATAAAAGACTAGGTACTCTTCAAAAGCTTCTAGGATTTAACCACTGTCTGAGCCTTAGGTGGATTTTAGTGTCCAATTCTCAATTCGGGCTCATTAAATTTTGCCTGATACTGAAGATAATTTTTCATTAATGCAATTCATATATGTTCACATATATTAAAATGTCCATTTTTCTGCCTCAAGCATTCTTTAAGAATGCCATTAATGGAAACCTACATACTTCCACAGTCCAGTGTCCTGCCATTGCAAATAAACATCAACTAAAAAGCCAGCTGCAATTTGAAATGCTCTACCTTCATTTCCAGTAGAGCATAGTAACAATTTGTATATTCCAAAATCCATCTGTCTTTATCCCTACTAGCAGACCGTATGCAATTAATTTTCCACCTAAACTCCTTAAACTTCTCTTCTGGCTTGTTCTCTTACTAAAAGTTTTCCAAGTGCTGATGAAACTATTGTACATTGCTATTACTTCAAGGCATCCATGGGTATTTCAACGTTCAGCAAAAGATTTTCCAATGGTTTACCCTCATCTTCAAATTCAAATTTTCTTTACTTAACTCTCATATTGTATATTTCTGTAAAAACTTGTAACTAGTTTCCTCCTGCTCAACACCTTCGTTCTATCCTATTCTTTCTCCAGTATTAACCTTTTTATAACTTCGTTCCTCCTGGTTATTCTGGACTAACCATTTCCATGAAGACTCCTACATAATACCCATAGGTCCAAACAACTGTTTGTTCATGAAAATATGCTTGATTTTTATTTTGGAAGATGAAGTAAGATTAAGAAATCACAATTTCCTACCCACAGTGTTACACTTTCCATGAGTCACAGATTTACTCAGCTACTTCCTCTTTGATAGGTGACTTGTTTTTTTGCCTATTAGGTCAGTTTGGACAGTAAGATTTCCATAACAAGCTAGGTCTTTTTTTTATTTTTTTCTGAGAATGCCATAGACTGCAAAGGCACAATACAAAAATGAGCTTAAATTATTAGGTCTTTGAGGCTAGTCACAATAGGGAATGTAAGTGAGAAGAGCCTAGCTTCAACGGATATCATTATGCTGACAGTGAACAGAAAGAAAACAGTAAAACTCACCTAACACTTAGCACCTCTGAAAGATATTGTTGCTTACAGGGAATAATATAGATAAACTCAACTATCCTTTGGAATGTATACTTTTATCATGCTGAAAATTCAAATATGAGGTTTATCACCTTGTTTGGACAATTTTTACCAGTTAACTATTTAAAATGACAATACAAATAATAATAATACAAAACCTGTAAGACAGGATGTGTCACCAAAATGATGATAGGATATAGAGACATTTTACTTTGTTTCCTTTTCAAATTTTATTCTGTGACTCCAAACTTATAGGAAAGGATGATACTCAGCTCACCAAAGAGGTTTATATATAAAAACATGTCAACATATGTTAAACTGGAAGCCTTACATTATAGCCCATAAAGAACATCCTACCATTAAAAAAGCCAGCATATATGTCCTCCTTTGAAAAGTGGTAAATCAGATACCAAACAAACAAGGTGCCCCAGACCATCTACATCCATCCTAGTAGAGAACGGAACATTCAGTCAAGCCCATGTCTTTTTAGCTTCGCTTTCAGACTACAGATACATAGGCAAGAAAAAAAAAAAAGTGATTTAAAATACCACTGATCTACCGCTATACTAAATAACAGTGAAATATTTTTACGAACTCTCCTAATCACTTGCAAAGTATGGCTGATGAAAAGATGCTGCAGAAAGATGAATGAAAAACATATTGCCATACATACTACTTAACATAATTTAAGTTAAATTTCACTGCACCATAATAAATTTAAGCAAGGCAAGAGCACACTGTCAAAAACTTTATAAACCTGAAAATTAAACCTTTATAAACCAGAAAAAAATGTCAATATAATGACAGCAATTAACTGCAGGAAGAGATTTCAAACACTAAACCTATGTATAAATGAGCAGCATGGCTCACAGTGACAGTATCTAGCCATTCAATGACCACCCAAGTACAGAGAAGCTTAGAAGCAAGTAATGTATTTCCTACAACAATCTCAAAACCTTCTGACCACACACAGGCTATGTGACAAAAAAAAAAAAAAAAAAAAAAAAAAATTAAGGAAAACAGTCTAACAAATTAAACAAAGAGAAGTTTAAAAATGTGTTTTATTAAAAAATCCTAATTGATAACTTCCAAGAGCCTGAAATAGGAATAGAAAAAGCCAGCCTGAAAAAGTGACAGTAACATGAGTGGACATGAATCATTTCTCACTTTTTGATGAAATTTTCACTGAAAGGATTGAAATGTTATAATGAAATTGAATTACAAGTGACATTCAAATCTATAGTTATTATATGCATTCTAACTATATGTCAGCCAGATCAGCCTCAAAACACATTGAAAAAAACCCTACATAAATATAAGTATGGTACGTAAAGTATACAAGTTTGAAAATCTATTACTCAAGATGCCAAAATCAGCATCTCTAAGAAGGATTTTTCTTTTTTTGGTATTACAGTAACAACCTGAGGACTCAAAGGGATCATAGAATCACAGAATAGTTTAGGTCTGAAAGGATCTTTAATGATCTGCCCCGGGCAGGGCCCCCTTCCCCCAGCCCAGGGGGCTCCCAGCCCCGTCCAACCTGGCCTTGAACCCCTCCAGGGAGGGGGCAGCCACAGCTGCTCTGGGCACCCTGGGCCAGTGACTCACCACCCTCATAGTGAAGAACTTTTCTTACATCTAATCTAAATCCACCCTCTCAGTTTAAAGCCATTACCCCTTGAGCTATCACTACATGTCCTTGTATAAAGAGTCCCTCCCCACCTCTCCTGTCCCCCCTTTAAGCCCTGGGAGGCCGCTCGAAGGGCTCCCCGGAGCCTTCTCTTCTCCAGGCTGAACCCCTCCAACTCTCTCAGCCCGGCCTCCCAGGGGAGCTGCTCCAGCCCCCCCAGCATCTCCGTGGCCTCCTCTGGCCCCGCTCGAGCAGCTCCGTGTCCTTCTGCTGTTGGGGGCCCCCGAGCTGGCCCCAGCACTGCAGGGGGGTCTCCCCAGAGCGGAGCAGAGGGGGAGAATCCCCTCCCCGGCCCTGCTACCCCCCCTGCTCTGGATGCAGCCCAGGGTACTGTTGGCTTTCTGGGCTGAGAGGCTGCAGTCGTAAGCACAAGCAAGGAGAGAGGCAAATCACACACGGATAGCCCCAAAGGCCCACAACATAAGATAAATCATAATAGCAAACAGCCATAAAAGAAAAGACAGATGGGTAGATGGAAATAGTTGGAAAACAGGCAGACTTGTTAATATCAAGGAGTAATCATGTCTCGTTACCTGCCTAATTACTATCAGCAGTGGCCCCTAGGCATTCCATCTAAGGCAATGAAAGAAATTTATATTATCTAGGAACCATGCTTATAAATATCCATGCTCCTCACCTTGACTTTCTGATGCTTTATAGTACTTCAAATGACACCCTTTTTCACTGCAAATCTTGGAAAATTTCTGTTTCACAAAACACTTCTGTTCCTCCAACTAAATTTACTTAATTTTGTAGACATAAAGTTCTTGGAGAACCACAATTTCACTGAGTGTTCTAAGCACACTATATTCCCTCATCTGTGTGGGATGCCAAGCTCTTAATGGCCAATACTCAATATCAACCTTTATTTCTCCAGTGCTGTTAAAATCTACTTATCACCTTAATTACAAACTTTTATATGACAGTAGCAAACAAATAAAATTGAAGAGTAGCATGAAGATACCATAGATAAGTTTATCTTATACACACTATGAATAAAGTACAGCTTTTTAGTAAGCTATAACTTTAACATACAGTATATGTACCTATTAGAATGCATAAACTTATTCTTCATCTACTTCTAATGCAAAAATTAAATACTCAGATTTTGTAATAGATCTACATGGTGCTAGGGAACAAAATGCAACTATATTCTATATAGGATACTATTTGTTTCCAAAGTACAGTACTACACGCGTACAAAAAATACAACAATGTTAGACTTTACTAATACTTTAGCTAAACATATACACACACAGCATGGGGGTTTTTTTAGACTTGTAATTTTAAAGTTATGACTATATTAATTTTCTTCCCCAGATACATACTCTTTTTATAACATTACACTAACTGCAGGTAAGCAGAGCATTTTATATATATTTTCAGCAGTTAAAAATGTGTTTCTACTTTAGAATTGTTTTTCTAATACATGGGAATGCCTTGTATTACCTTTAGTACACATTAAAATACACTAGTACTACAATTCTGCTACTAGAGATCACATAACATCTTCGTGATTGGCCAAGTCCCTCAGAAAGTGTGCAAAGATATCCCTTTTCTGTCAGCATTGTCTATGTGCTTGTAAGTGTTAAAAGAATCAAGCTACAATGAAATAACCCTCTATTTTCCTTCATAGGAGAATGCTCTCATTAAAAATACCAGAAAAGCAAGTGTTACAAAAGAACTCCAAATACTGAAAAGTAGTACAGCTTTAGTCTCCCAATGTTGATTCATTTCATTGGCTACAAAAAGTATCTGTACTCATCCATACTATGTGGTAAACTTGCTGAAAATAAAAACTACTATTTCAAATCACTGATATTAAGTATTTGTTTAATTAAATATTTAACCAAAACAATCTCCAGTCTTCCTGAGTTGGCCATAGAACTTTTAACTCCTACATAATACTCTCTGCTCCAAAACATTTCTGTCATGGAGAGCTACACATTGAAAAACAAATATTAACACATAATTCATCAGCAAGATTAATTTAATGTCTTAAGGAAGAGGCCTTTTAGGAAAGAAAAATCTCTTATTTTGGGATATCTTCTCTGTCTTAAAATTCACCACATACACAACTTGATCAAAGAGATATTTCCATCAGCAATTGACCAACATACTCAACTGTTCAGAATCATAAGGGGAAAAAATAACAACCTGTGGTGTACTATTATCCACTTAAAATAAATTCCAGCCTTGAAACATGCAACAGCATCATAAAAATAAAAGTAGCACTCTTTATTATCTCAAACTACCCAAATGAACAGAAAGCTTGAAAGTGCTTACAGGGTGGTTTCCAAATATCCTGATGGAGACTATTTACAGGTTAGTTAAGACTTTATTGAATGCCAAAATTTAAGGAATAGGAAAATGTAAATAACTGAAACTTTGCAATGGTTTTCCAGATAATGACCCAAGAATGGAAATTTTGAATAAGCCTTTAAATACCAACATGCTGATATGTATAAAATATAATGGTCTCTAACAGCCAGGACAAAAAAGAATGGAAAAACGTAATCAAGCTATGCTAAATAAAGCCTCCTGAGTTAGCAAAACAGATTTTACATAGCCTTCAAAGGGAAGCATTGCAAGAAAGGATATTTTATTCTTTTTTTTTTTTTTTCAAACGAACTACATCTGGTTAGAAAACAAATTCAGTCACCCTTAAAATAAAGTTTTGTCATAAACTTGTAGCAGTTATTCTGTAGAGGAGTTGCATAAACATTTCTAGAGTGTCCGATAAGAAATGATGATTTTCATTCAAGTATTGAGAACACTAACCATTTATGATAAGAGTACAACAAATCACCAGAGGATATTATAATTTATTGAAGGACTGAAGGCACTTAGTTTACATAAACGTCTATTTTGCATCTTCACTTGTGATTTTCACCTGCTACAGAGCACCCTAGTCACTGATGTGTTAAAGTTTTAGCAACCATAATTTCTTTCCCGTTTTTCCTCATCAGAAAGAATTAGGGTTATGGATTCCAGTTAGCCGAGAATTTGGAGCAGGCTTTGCCGAACCAGTCTGTCTTTGCAAAGCAAGGAGTCTGCTGCTTTAGAAGAATTTGCCATAGCCATGCTTGGTGACTACCTAGAGTCCATTAACAAGAAGAGAATAAAACTAAGCACTACCAAAACTGGAATAGGAACTCGGAAAATGAGTACCTGCAACATTTAAAGGAGTAAAATGGCCAGTTGGCAGGTGTATCTCCACATGTAGACTTACCAGAATTAAATGCAGGAGAGGTGACAAATGCACTCACAGTCAGATACAGAAAGGGCAGCACTGTTTCTCAGAAAAATCCTATTCCAATTGCTGTTCTTGCAATCTGTTTCTTGCAAAAGCTCAGTTTGGAGAACTAGAATAAATCCTTACTGTTTGCATGCCATGAGATAATAAAAACAAATGCATTTCACTGTTTGGCACAATTTTATTTAAGGTGCCAGATTTGTCAGTACTACATAAAACAAGATTCCAGTATCTGACTCTGAAGATATTTCACAAAATCCTTTCAGAGAGGAAAGCCACATAACAAGCTTGATACCATAAGTGGCTTCAGCAAAAGCCTGATGCCCAGGTAAGTCAGTTAGTGAGATGGTATTAATCAGTGTTAAGGAACTGCTGCAGCTTTTTAGGGCAGCACTCTTACAAAACAGAAGCAGTAATTTGCACAAGGAGATAAATCGAGGTTACAGAGGTAACCTTTATTGTATTATTTCCTAAATTTTAATGCTTCATTTTGCAATGTTGATGGTTTTTTAACATAGTTCATTAAATACAATTTGTCATATTTTTTTCAAAATAAAAATAATAAACACACGTTAAACTCAAGGGAAACATTTACTGCATGTATGAATCATGAATCTTTACAGTCAAGAAATTATCACCAAACACCTGATTTAACAAGGTAGAAGATAAAAATGAGAGGTCATTTATTACCTCTGAATGTTTTCCATGTGGATACTTGAAGGATCTACTACTGTTTAAAATAAAGCAAAGCAATACTGAGACTCAGAACTAAAATTATTTCCAAATTCATTAATAGAGATGCCCCAGTAATACTTATTCCTTTCTGTTCTGATCCACAGAATTGCCAGGTGACATCCATGTTTAAAGGCTATCTCTTGCCTACAGGCCCAATATTGATTTCTCACCGCCCAGTTTTTACCCTTATCCATAACTCTACCTTATTATTAACTTAACATCCTTGCCCATTGTTCACCTGCCATCACTTTATCCTATTTTAGGTTCCTATTCTTCTCCTTCTTGACTATCTTCCTAGCATATACCCACAGCATCTACCCCAGAGTTCAGTCTCTCCAAATGCACACACCACATTGCACCACATCCCATGCTGAGATCCCTCTGCCTTTGACCCCAGTTGCTCCTCTCTGGCATCACAACCTCACCCAGCTCTCGGTTCCACGGTTCAGCACCAGAGCACTGAGAAGGACCATGCACAGAGAACACGAAGGTATTTACTACGATGATCCATGTATCCATCACCGCTGTCCAAGAGTGAAGACTAAAACCCAAAAAAGCTTCTAATGGTACAAAAGCTTAGAAACCCATTGCCTGTTACAGTACAAAGGTCTGAAGCTCATGCAACTGGCAGTATGTTGCTCTTCTGTTGTGCCTCTTATGTATCCATTCCTACTAAAAGATAATCCATTTCAAATTCTGTGTTCTTGCAGGCTTTTCTGGCCTCTGTACTAAATATTCTGCTGAAAAAGAATATTCTATTATTTCACTGAAAAACTACTGTAATCCAACAGAGGGCAGGTGATAAATGAAGAAAATTGCTTACCAGAATCTTTAAAATAAAGATTAGAACTTACATGACTAGATGAAGTTCCTAAGAGGCTATTTCACTTCCATAAAAATAAAAATTGGACAAACTTAGCTTACTTCATACATTACAAGCAGAAACTTCTGCTGAGAGAAAGCAAACTTTTATCCAAAAGGTTCTGCTCATTGCATATTCTAAACCTTTAATCTGGTCAATTAGAAAATTGCTTGATTTCACTGTCTTCTAAATTGAAATTAGTGGAATTCTATACCATAGAAGTGATTAACATCAACTTACATTTATTTAAAATTCAGTCAAGTTCCATAAAGCCAACTGGTGATAAGACAGCATCTTGAGTTACATTTGGCAGACGAGACAGGCAGTGAACAACTTTACAAGTCATTGGTCAAAGGTTTTACTTTGTGGTTACAGCTGTACTTTTTTTGTATGCACATGGGGTTTAAGGAAAAGGTTACAAAAGGTAAATTTTCTTATGCTAATTGCATTTTGAAAATAAACATTTAGCTTTAGAGCACTACAGATATTATTAAGGAATTTATACAGTAAGAAGGTAAGCAGAATATATTCTAAATGTAAAGTATTAAGTTTTTATTCTTGACTTACTGGCAGTGTTCTCCATTTTTTTAAAATATGAGTCTTAAGTACTGATGTGACTTGCATAATTAAAAATATCTACAAGACAACCTGCAGACCAAGTGTAACAGTCATTCTGTACTTTCTTCACATGGCCTAAAAAGACTAAGTAGCTCTCAGAGCACTTTCATCCACAATTATCAGACTATATTACCACAGATTTAGCATATTAAATGTAAGGTTTATGACCATTTAATTTCATAAAAGGAGAAATAAAGTCATGCCTACATTAACAAGTATAGGAAGTTTTGCACTTACTCTGTTCAAAGCCAGCTGGACATGAGTCAGTCCTCATTCAGAAAACACTCACCTTCATTAACACCACTATGACTCAGTACTACGATATTATGCCTCATAGAAAAGTGACATAACTTGATCAGCATTGTACAATTAATTAGTCACTGCCACAGGACAAAAAAAAAAAAAAAATATTTTTTTTTGGTCCCACTCTGAAGTTCTAGTTGCTTTCTTTATCAGACACCAAATAGACCAAGTGTAGTTACTAGACTATCTTATAGAAATAACAGATCACACTCATTAACTTTTCCAACCACTCCTACTACTCAAAGACCAGGGAATTTTTATAACCATTAGAAGTCATGCTGTATAAGCAGGAAGAGGAGACTTACAGAAGTAAAGGACTTGCTGCAAGCTCCTACTAAAAGTTTAGATAGGTTCAAACAGCAGCTGGATAAACTCAGGGAAGAAACATTCATTGAGAGCTACTAAAAACAAAGACACCTCTAGCACAGGAAGTCTGAACTACACATAGCTAGAGGTTAGGAAAGCATCCTGTGGAAGTATCCCTATATGTTTCCCCTTTTTCTCATATTCCTTCCTTAAAATCCAATGTTGGCCAGCACTGGAAACAATATAACCAGTTAAATGAAGCTTTGGTCTAATCCCCCTACAAAGTTTAACAGTCTTAGTCTGGATGGTTTGGGAATAAAGCTTTAGATTTCTAATCCTACCTTTTAAGGTAGGACTAAAATCTATTATCTATACTTTTTCTTACAAGGTATTCTTAATATAAACTAGTTGATAGGCTATCCCATTCTTGTGTAATTGGTCCCTACTGTTTTATGCTACTTAGTGGTATTTCTAAACAGAATTAATTCAGTGTTTGGTTTAGTTGTGTACTTAAACTCATGTATCCTTATGCTTTGTCTTTTTATTTGGTATTTCTTTTGTATTTATCACATTTTTTTAAACAATTGATGGAAGAACTGAAGCTGAGTTTTAAACCTGAGTTATATACATTTGCCAAGATTTTGGAATATATACTATCATTAAAGAAGGTAAACTTTGGAATTCAGGCTTGGACTTCATCTTCATCCAAGAGATATTTGGGTCTCCCAGTTTACACTGGTCCACTACCCAAATAAACCGAAGCAGAGAAACTGCAACCCTGGTTAAGGCTTTCCTCCTGAATGTCCTAAAATATTGCAAGTTTTGAATTATTGCATTACATGTCAAGATGAAACAATAAATAAGATTAAATAAGAGCACATAAACAGAGCCTTCCTTTCCGCAAACTAAATTTTCATTTTATTTTCATTACTTTAGCTAAATGCTTTACTGAGCATTTGAATGAAGAATCTAGCATGCTCTACAAAGAAGAAAAATTGTTAAAGGTGTTTTGGAAGTAGACACAAAATTAATCAAACCTCATAAACCAAAATCAGAAACCCTTTCATACTTTAATTCTATTTGTTAAAATGCTTTCAAACGCTCTATTTGCAACACACTACAGAACCTTCCATTTATTAAATATATAAAGTTCTCTAAACACCAGCATCAATGTATATTATAGCTTTATCTGACAAATCAATTTGATAGCAACAGCAGATTCAGCCCAGTTTCAACCCTAGCTATCAGGGCACACAGCGTTACTCAACTGAGATATTATTAACTTATGGATTAAAGTCAAATGAATTTCTCAATTCTTAAGTGCACTGTAATGTTGAAAACCAAAATTCTGTAGATGTAAGAAAATGGCCTTTGAGAATTACAGGTGCATCTGCTCACTCAAAATTCCAAATCTAGGATGTTTACAGGTATGAGCTTCTTTGCTATACTCATAAGGAGAAAGAAAAGAAAATGACAAAACACTCCTTGAAGTCTATAAAACATGTGTCAGCACATGACAACAGAGTTAGAACACCCACTCACTGAAGTCACATGCATGTGACCACACCAGGAAATGACTGTGGTGTGATACCACTGACTGGAAAAGGTACCAAACTGAGCCTTTCCTTCCATGCACAGTCCTGTGCATCAGTGTCGGGGCAAGGGAACAACAGCACTGCTCTCTGCAAATGCCCAAGATGTTGATACCAACCTCGTAGGAATTAAAGAGTTAAATCCCAATGCCATGTCATCGCATTGAGCACGACACTTTGCAGGTCTGAAAACAGTTACAGAATTAAACAAAGTGAATAAATTCCAATGCCAACAGCTCACAGTATTCGCAGTACAGTTTTGGAAAAAAAGAGCTTAAACAGACTTCTTCATATTAAATATAAGAATCCTTCCAGATATTAGAAAAAACTGTTAGTAAGGGATAGGTTAGCACCCCATTGTATCAATATGGGGTTTAAAAGTGAGAAATTGAAAAATAATACCTGATTTACATTTAACATAACTTAAATTATTTCTCCTTACTCTCCATACTTGTAGAGCGGGTTATGCCAACTACAGCAAGAACCTGAGTCGATGCGATTGACCTCGTTTAGCCTTCCACTTGTGCTTACATGAACCTGCAAAACAGCAGTCTCTCCTCTCACATGGCATCAACATGTCTACAATCCTAAAATTACTTCTAAAATAATAATAATAATAAAAAAAATGAACCATGAGAAAGTGGCTGTTATTTCTGAGAGCACTGTTCTCTCCAAATGTTAAATTGAATTAACTCCTAGCAAAAATAACTAACGATATATATAAAGCTGATGAGAAAACACCACTACAGGCAAAGAAAAACATTTTAAGCTTCAACACGTACTTGTGATCTGCCACTCTAGAATACTTTCTTTCAAAGTATCATTTTTGGAGACAAATCACAAACCAAAGCTTTAGAGCTCACATATCAGTTAAATATTCATGTGTAACTGAGCTTTTCACATTACTTTTAAAACACTGAATAGTATAACACCACAAAAATGAAGATTAAAAAGATGGTTATTTATTACTACATTTATTTTCATAAGAACATCACTTTCAACTTATTAGGTGCTGTCTTCCCTTCCTGCTCATCTGTAAATCCCTATTTTCCATCTCAGTTTCGCCTCCTCAAATCGTCTTCAGAAGCAGAGGGAATTCCCTTACCAAGGAAAAATTCTGTAACAATAAGAGGAATAAATCTGAAATGCTTTACAGGAATTCATAAATAAAGATCCTTGTGTTGCTCTTGGTGGGACTACAGCTACACGATTCATTAGAAAAAGCAAATGCTTGAAAAAGAATAAAGGACTGTTTTCCATGGGACTGAAACTATTCCAGAACTAAACTGACTCTCAATTACTGAAGCGGTACATTCCCTAACATACCTGTGTTCTTCTCCATCTTAACCACATTTCTTACCCTTATATAATGAATTTCAGATCTGATTTTACATATATTGCCACATTTTCTGACCATTTTTTGCATTCAAGTATTATCCCCACTACCCTGAATCTCTAAGGAAGCTTGCATGGATAATTCTAGCCAGAAACTTTTCTCACATATATTTCTGCATTGCTAGCATCAACATTAAACTCTGCAGCAAAGTGGAAAAACACCTAATATCCTTTGAATATCTTACAGCAACATAATCAAGATGCTGGGCACTGCTCACGTACACTAATACACACACCATCATGATCAAGGTACCTACAGCAATAAGATCCACCAGTGTTTACCATTTACCCTGAAGAAAATAAATACAGTCAAGAAAGCTGAAAATTAAATAAACAAGGGAACCAAAATGAAAGGAAAGATAAGCATATAAATGCTACTTACTTGTGCTCCAAAGGTTTCTCTCAATTTATGTGGTCCAAGTGACAGTTTATTAGCAATCCCAAAATTTTGGGCTTGTATTTATACAGCCATTTCTTTTCCTTCTCCCTCTGAACATCTCCTCTTCTTCTCTAACCCAAATATTTATTAATCCTTACTTCAATCAGAAAGGTATTTTAACCTTGCTTTTATCACTAGTGCTCCCACACTGGGAATGCTATTTCTCTCTTGGCCACAATCAGCTGTGATTATCACCTGCTTAGCCAGTAAGCACAGTACTCACTGTGATTTAAAAATATGATTTATACGGAAATAAATATTGTCTTCCAAAAGATCATTTGCCCTGTCCATTGTAATTACCTAGCTTTAAATGTCACTAAAGAAGTATATAAAAATGAAAATTGATCAGTGAAAACTGATACATTTTATATTACATATTAACAGTCAACAGCTTCCCTAAATAGTACTAATCCTACTTCCAGCTACCGTTAATTTCCTATATTCTCTAAGTTTCTGAGTGCAAAGGAAACCTCAAAATGTAAAGCTTTCCAGGCATGTGTTCATGGTAGATCATTACACAGTCACATCTGGGGAGGAGGGGAACACGAAACAGGAACAACATCCTGTTTTAAGCCCCCAAAGCTAAGTTCTGTCAGAGAGATGGGTGAAAATATTGAGTCACTTCTTAAACATGAGAAAAAATAATTAAACAATAAAAGGCAATAAAAATGTTAAAGTTCATATAATCACCAATTCTATTCCTGAGTCATTTTCTAATCTGAACTAACTTCCAATGTAATATACATTGCCCTTTAGTATTTCTAGAAGGGGTGGGAAAGAATCGTTTCCAAATTAACAATAAAATTGAATAATGCTCCCTACACATTATCTTCTTTCCAGTAACTAGGACAAAATTCAGGAGTTTCCACCACACAGGATTTATTGTCAATTAAATCTCATCATACCTGCACAACCATAGAAAACAAAACTGCCAGTCAGGAGCATTACTTACAAGCTTTTTAGCAATTTTCTGTTTTATTTTTTATTTTAACTGTTCCACATCTAGGTACTAGACAGTGCCTGACCACAAACCAGCCAAGTGGTGCAATTATTCATACTATTGGTAATAATCACGTCTGCATAGTTGCAGCATAAACCTGTAATTACATACGCAGGATATCCCCAAGGCTTGGGAAACAGCATTAGTTTTACAATATGAATTTAACAAGCCAAAACTTATCCATGATTGAAAAAATTTCAAGGAAAACTTAAACCTTGCCAATTATAACTGAAAAACTAAAAATACATTGGAGACAAAAAACAGAATGTGAGGACAATGCTCACAATCTTTTTTTTCGAGGACAGAAGGCTACAGAGGCATCCAAGAGGATACAGACCTGGAGAGAAGAGGGATCCTGGAGAGCTGGATGATTTTCATGGATCACCTCCTCCAAGATCAAGAATGGTCCATCACAGTGAGCAGCAAATCAAGCAAAGGAGGCAGTAAGCCTGTCTGGATGAGCAAGGAGATCCTAACTTAAATCAAACATAAAAAGGAACCATAGAAGAGGTGCAAGAAGGGACAGGTGACCCAGGAGGAGTAGAGAGTCATTGTCCAAGCAACAGAGTTAGGAAAGCCAAAGCCCATCTGGAGCCATCTGGTGACACAATAGGCGTGGACTAAAATATGGGAAATTTCACTTAAATGTTAAGAAAAAAAATAAAAATAATTTTAAAAAGACCATTTACTCTGAGACTTGTCAACCGCTGGAACACTTTGCTAAGAGATGTTTATGTAGCCTCCTAGCCTCCATCCTTGGAGATATTAAAAAACAGAACTGGACACAGTTTTGAGCAACTTGCTGATCATGCTTTGAAAAGGCTGGTTGGGCTCAGCTGAGAGTCCTTCCAACTTCAACTTTTCTGTGATCCCACTTAGACATGCTATAAAAACTGTGGGTTTTGTCTGTTTTGTTGGGTTTTTTTCCTCAAATAATCATTCATTACACTGTATATATCCTATATATTGTGCTATAATGATTAATTTTTCAAAGTAGCAGTCAGGGTGATTAAATACCTTAATTTGTATCAACAAGGTCAAAAGTGGAATATACCTTTACTTACTAAGCCCTCTAAAGCATAGAAATTTTGTAGGAAAAACCATGACTACAGAAGAATACAATGTATTCAGGTTCCTACTAGGCATAGAAAGTTACATTTAAGAAAGAGAGCAGACCAGAAAAAAATTTAAAAATATTCCTGCCCCAATAGACATGGGCGTTTGTGTATGCACACATTGCTGGAACAGAGTCTTTGCTTTAGGGATAGTTTGAAAAGAGAAAGGAAGGCTTCAATCATCTGGTAATGAAAAATTTTCAAGAATAAGTAATAATGGAACAAAAAAGGCTAAAATAGATAAGAAATAAAAAAGAAAAAAAAGGGTACAATTAGGAGCTAAGGAGCATTGATGTACATTCTCTAGACTCCTTAATAATTTATGAAATACTGACAAATACACTATTATCCTGAAGTCTGCAGCATGGGAAGACAGAGTAGATCTGGCAGGCAAAGCCCAAGGTAGCAGTGCTCGCAAACATTAGCAAACCAAATAGGGCAACAACTTTCTGATCTTTGAATGTACAAGGGAAAGATGAAGTTGATGAAGCATGGGCTGGATGAGCATTGAGGTGGGTTGAAAATTATCAGAATGGTTCGGCACGTGATGAGTGGAACAAAGTCCAGCTGGAAGTCAGTAACTAGTGGTGTACCACAGAGATCAATACTGGGCCCTACTGTGCAACACTTCCTTAATGATCACCTGGCTGACAATAAAGGCAAGCTCTTGTTACTCTGGCCCTTGGGTCATCCAACGACCAAGCCTCTGAGCAGGCAGTAGGCAGATGTCAGGCACCACGGGACCTATGGCCAAGTCCATAGTCCTCTTTCATGTATGCAGTCAACTGGTAAGAGAAAATAAAACCTGAAGCTGTGTCTGAAAGCATATTTCATGACTAAGTATTCTTTGACTGATGGTGACTTTCATTTTGTTTGGCTCTGTTCAGCTCAAACACTTTTTTCTCCTTGGCCAGTGAATGACCATTGCTCTGATGCAGTACAATAAAATACATGTTCCATGAGTGTTTAGATTAAGTGGATTTGTGATGCATATAAGCATCAAAATAGCATTTGTTCGTAGTGGTGGAATAAGAACTAAATCCAAGCAGCCCATTTCAAGAAGATGGGAGATAAACAAACCATCAGTTGACAGTGAAAAATTGCCTAGTCAATTCAAAGATGAAGAAAAAAAATAATCTTAATCAGAAAGACTTGTAATAAAACACTTGGTCCCAAGAAAGGCCTATTAAGCCAAGTACCTGTATATACTTGCAGTAAAAGTCATGCAATAAGAAATATAACTTCCAATATTGAAGGGATGCTCTAATTTTCCTAATGATGTAATGCCACCCATTAACACTGATATTTATCAACTACTTATGTCAAAGAAAAGGAAAAAAATGCAGCGTATTTGGCGTTAGCTCACTTTAGATCCACAAAATCTAAAATAACTTTACATCTGCTTAAACAGACCTCTGTTTAAATAGCAACATCCTCCAGAGTCACAAAGCATAGATGAATGTAAAAATGTAGGAATGTATCGTTACCACACTAAATGACACATTATGTCCGATGGTACATAAAAGCTGTCTTTTTATCTTCATTGGATTTTCCTCCAAAAATCTGTAATAATAAGATAATACTTAATTTGATAAAAATACACAGTTAGTAAGTTCACCATAATAAAGTTTATTATATGTCCTCTAATTCCTTAAATTCATCAGTATCCTTTAAGAATGCTGGTATGGCTACATTGTGTTATACGCAGAAAAATACTTTCATATTTCAGTAAAAATACGTGATTAAAGAAATGCATTCCATCTTAGATAAGTTGAACTAACAATAATGATCAGAGGATTGTGAGTTTACAAAAAAAAACCCACAACCCTATAGAATATTTCAGCAAAAACACAAACTTTCTCAGAGCTAACTGCTATAGCTAGTATGTCTGATATCATTCCAAGAGGTGGAAAAAGAAGAATAACCTATATATGATAATGTGTCTTTTACCAGCTGCATGTTGGAATTAGCTTCTTTAAAAAATAAATAAATATATAAATTGGTATTTGACATCAGCCTTTTTTAGTAAAAATGGCCACACTGAAAGTTAAGAGATGAAAAATGAGTTCATTTTTATTATTTCATCAAAATTCTTCCAGCAAACAGCATTTAAGAGATACTAAAACTATGGCCTTAAAAAAAAAAAAAAATCTATAGAATTCAATGGAAAATATAATGAAGTTAAGGAAGTAAACTATCTTTAACAATATATATTTTGTTCCTGATACTTACACACTCTGCCCAATTTTTCAATTTCTGCTTAGTGCTCAGGTATCTAGCTTACTATAAAACAGATGGCAAGTAAATCAGCATACTAGAATATGTCTAAGCTGTGCATGATCATATGGAGACTTACACCCCAGTTCACAGCTTCTTTATAGCAAAGCTCCTTCTCAAGTCTTACCACAAGATATACAGTTTGATCAGTGGTGTAAACTTCTAATACAAGGATACAAACAAAACATTTACAAATCCTACATACAGCCACTCCAAATTTACAGGAAGACATGACGCCGTACTTCACTAGAGATTTGCAGAGAAATTCACACTGAGGATTTGGGACAGTTTTCAAAGACTGCTTCAAAACCGAAATCTTTCTGAAACTTTAATGAGTGTGTTTCAGTACCACACATGTTGCATTTATACTTAACACCATTTATAAAACCAGATCAAAAACATTTCTAAAGGAAACCAACTTCTATAAAAGGGATTTTACAAGAATTTCATTCTTGCAAAATTAGATGTGTAATGTACAAAAATCCTGCAAAAGAACAAATTGGTCTTAACAGACTCATTTTTGCTATATTTTTAAAACCACTACATTGATACATGAGTAGCTTCTGTCCATAGCCTGATGTTCTTCTATGAACTATAAAGTGACCACAAAACTGCTGAAGAAGCAGCATCACTAGTGTTAAGATTTTTTTTTTTTTCATATTAACCCCTCTACTTTCTATCAGGAAGTCCTAACCACCTCAAAAATCTTTAGAGAGTATTGAGAGAGAAATTACTATTT
This sequence comes from Tyto alba, assembly GCF_018691265.1. Taxonomy (NCBI): domain Eukaryota; kingdom Metazoa; phylum Chordata; class Aves; order Strigiformes; family Tytonidae; genus Tyto; species Tyto alba. The sequence continues at coordinate 44,934,305 of NW_024881316.1, read as the reverse complement.
AATTACATGAGTTTAAAATATCTTCAGTATTGCTGGAAGTTAAACACACAGCAGTCCTTATAATATTAGCAATAGTTAGCTATCTATGCTTCTGAGCTTAATTTTTTAAAGGAACTGAAGAGTTTTGAGACGTGATACATGCCAAAGGGATTACTAAAATACCAAATTCTACCTGACTACTACTTCCCAGCACTGTAATAGTATCAAAAAAACCTTTTGTTATCTCTTAAGTCAGTATGGAAATATTCAGGATAAAGAGATTATAAACGCAAGAAACTATTAAATGACAACCACAACCTACAGAAAAAAGCCCCACCTTTAAGCCTACAAAAAAAAACCTTCAAGATGCTATGTTGAACATAAAGCAACCATTTACACCAAATACAAATACATTTCAAAGCATTTCAGTAGTGATTCAGAAAATATTAAAGTAAGTCACTGTTCTAGGTAGGCAATTTTTTCCTTATCTTCTCATTCTGTGAGATGGCTGAGTGACTGGGACTATAAAGAAATACACCAGGTAAATCACATAAACAAACCTAACCAATTGCAGTTTTTCTTCACTTTTAAGTAAAACTGTTTTTCCTGAAGTTTCTACATTCCATTTTTAACTTATTTTACAAATGACTGCAGACTGCTTGACGTAGCTGATCTGCAGAAATGTTGCTGCTACAGCTATGGTACAATGGCTTTTTATGGAACTGGGCACTGCCCAATTCCATAAAAACATAGAAATAGTGGTTTAGTAGACATAAAGCCCTTCTTATTAAGATGGAAATAGCCAAACAGAGTAGGCGTCTTGCAAAACTCTGTCCTAAAATCCAGAATGTGAAAATTTCTCTCCTGGGAATTTTCAAGATTCAGGCATTAAGGACAAAGAAATACTTTTCGATTTAAAAAAAAAAAAAAAAAAAAAAAAAAAAAATCCCACTATAATTAACCCAATGAGAGGAAAAAAAAAACTCAAAGCAGATTTGAGAATGCCAAGGACTTTAAATAACACTGCAAATAAGGTGCTGATCCACAGCTTTTAAATACTTGTGCATATGAACTTTAATCATTAAAAATTTGAAGAAAATAAAACCAAGTTTTCAAAGCAGATTTTCAGAGGGCCTTAGGGTCAATATTGAGTTTTTATGGGGCCACCAAGCTCTGCCTTTGCATGTATGTGTGTGGCATGGAGGAGGGTAATAGAGAGGAATCTGTAGAACTAAATAGATTTAAGATATCTTTAAATACTTATTTATGATCTCCAACTTCTAAGAAGTTGGGACTGTTGATACAGACGGGAAAAAAATGCTGACTTCTAAGATGGAGTGGGATGGAGCTATGATCAAAAGCTCTTCAGGATAAATATAAATATTTAATGCTGCCTTCCTTAAATTAGCAGTGACTACCACCATAAACTCTCCAAAAGTCTTAGGGCAACAGTTAATCCAAAATGTTTCACCTATGAATTCAGAAAACCAAAAGGAAAAATATTAACGTCAATTAGCAGTACCATATTGGGACAAATTCAAAGATACACTTGCTTTAAAGGGAAAAGCATACTACTTTTTCTTAGTCTGGCGGTCTTAAAACATCAAAGGTTAAGAAGTTTTTCTTGGTACGTACATAATTGTCAAATATAAATCTCAGCAGTTTATACTGTTCTGTACATAAATGATGATTTTATTCTAGTCAAATTGTGCATTCAACATCCACTCATGGGCCAATAGGTGTAGCTATTCTAAAATTACTAATCCATCTGTTGCTATTGGTCCAAGAGTACAGATACCATGTGTACAAATTTGGTCATTTTTACTATGGAAAAAGTATAGTTAAGATTTTAGCAACATCCTAACAGTAAAGAAATAATTTGTGCCCATGATTCTTTGCTTCATTGGAAAAAAAAAAAAAAAAAAAAATAGAAATGAAGGAAAACTAAAGATGGAAAGGGAACTAGATGCTCTTTGCTTCATCCTGTTGAGACCTAAGTATTTCTTCTTTCCAGGTTTTCCTCCTTCCCTCAAGCATGTATTTTTCCATAATCAGTGTGTTACAAAGTTAGCGGTAAACAACTGCCATCCAAGGGCTTGTCTCTCAATTAACCTGCACTTCACACAGTATTGCAGAAAGAATGCAAATTGGGTATAAACACAATCATGTACCCTTTTCACTGTTTCATTCAAAGTTAAATGGCTTAGAATCACTGGAAAATTGCAAAAGGATTCCAAAAAAGAACACCTTCAACAAGCTTGCATCTATTTTCAAAGACAAAGGTCTGTGTAGATACTTTGTTTCAGCCCTCCATGGAAAGCAAAGACTGGCTAGTCCCTGGGAAATAATGAAGTGAAAGCCATTGCCCAGATACATGTTCAAGGGAACTAGATCATTCCCTAAGTGAATGAACTTTTGAATACATTCATCAGGCACACAGAAGTATGAAAGTGCACAAATTAGAAGAGATAAAATGGTACTAAGTGTGAAGAGGTAATAAGATTAGTATAACTTTCTCTTGGTCTGTCTCTTACTTCTAAAATATCATAGGTCTTCATTCTGAAAAGTCTTAGTGGCACTTTTTTTCTTCTCTTCCATTCTTGTACGCAACTCTCATTCAGTAGACCATTTCCTTATAATATCCAAAAAGTTATTCTATTTATTCACCTGAAATGTTATCTGAGTTTTATTCAAATCAAGTGCTAACAGCTATGTGAGCATTAGATGCTATTACCAAAAGATAACATCATTATTGTTCCCTTAGTACTATTTATGGGCCAGCATAAGGTCATTCACTGGCAAATAGACTGACGGACAGATGGGTAACTCTGAAACTTTAAATCATTAAAAAAAAAATAGCAAATTTCTATCCATACATCAATTTAATTCTCTTCCAATCCCTTCATAATTGTTGTTTACATACTGACAAGATTATGGCAGCAGCAAAGAGCCCCTACCATAAAATGGTCCTGGTGTCTGCTGACCCTCAAAATGCTACAGCAGTAACAAGCAGTCAAAATCTGCAAGGTAAGTCATGTAAGTTAACAAGCAATGTGATGCATCAAGCAGCATCTCAAAATAAAAACTCAAATGAAGAACTCCTATCAGATTAACTGAAGGGCTGTATTTTCATTGCAGTATCTATTAATGACTTGCATTCTGTTAGCATTAATTACCCACACTGTCCTTAAAGGAGATGAAAATCAACTTCATGGCAAAATTATCTCAACAAATTTTTAGTTTGTCATCAGTGAAAAATTAAGTTGCAACTCAAGGACTACTCCAAAGTGATTCCACTTCACAAACAAGCAGTTCTGTTTACAGTTTGATAGTACTTAACCAACACATTTATCCACAGAAAAGTGTATGTTTCAGGGATCGTGCTGTTGATTCCTGGATCAGAGGAAGATGATTCTCTATCTTCTTCCTCAAACACTTCTGAGAATGTCTGACTACCTCCTTCACTATTGTTTCCAAAACTTTAGTGCTCTCCAGGTCAGTCTACAACTGGCTCCTACATTCAGACTCAAGATTACTGATCTATACCTTTAACATCTTCAGTCTAGTTTTCTAAGAAAAAAGATGATAAACATGTTTATATTATCATACGGCCTATCTGTCAGCCTCTCCTTAATGCCTTTTGAACCACAAGCTCATTAATATCTTATTAAAGAGATAAAATACCCAAATAAAATTAATCCTTATATAGTTTAGGTTAAAACAAAAAAATCAGCAGCTAGAGAAGAGAGATCCAATAACACAACTCCCAACATTAAGGGAGGGGTAGGCATTACTCTTTATTCATTTACCTAAATATTTTGGTTCACCTGCCCAAACTTGGGTAGATAAACATCAGATATCTGTATTTATATTAATTGTCCTACACTCTCAGCAGAGAAAAATAAGCAACTTGAGATTCACTTTATCCTAAAATAGGCTATATGAATGATCTAGAAGAGGGTTTCACCTTTGTCATACATCAGAGAGAAAATTACAGAGGTTTGCTCTCTTGGTTTGTATTTGAGTTCACTTATCTAGAGCCACCTCTTTTATCTCATCTCACTTTTAGGCAGTAGCAGGATGCAGTTTTGTTCTTTGCAGATTCATATAACTGTGTTCCAGTCCACAATCACGAATCCAAGGTGCTAGAATAAGGCCAGTGGTGCTCATACACAGTATCTACTTGTAAAGCCAAGAATTATCCAAACTAGAAACCAAATGAAAGAGAATGATTTAATTGTGACATTATGGAAGAATTTCAAAATAAGGAAAAAAAAGCTGGTACTCAGAAAGTATTGGAGGAGGTGATTCCTGAAGATTATGTTGCTCAGGAAGCACTGGAAGAGGGCGTACTTTCCAGTAGCAGAGAAAAGACAGACATGCTTAGAGAGTCCTATTTTACACTTCAAGAGTTTTTTCTCTACAACAGGTTCTTACAGCAAGAAGCCATCCCAAAAGCTCAGTTTACAACTTGTTTCTGTTCTGACATTCCATCAACGTTACAGCCATTACATGCCTTTACACAAAAATGTAGGCACATGAAACTGCATGTGTCATTCTAAAATTAATTTCCATGCCAACACAACTTCTACCTATAGACACAACCTCTCATCATGTTAAAAGGAAAAGATTTCAAAGAGATAGAAACAAGCGTAATCACCTCTAAACAATTTCTAGTGCCTTATCCATTCAAATGTAGCATCAGACTGCATCTTCTCACTTGTACAAAATACAAATGCAGTAATTTAAACTAATTCTATCCTGTACACTATTTGAAGCTTACTTTCTGGTCACCAAGAAATACATTTATTCATGTGAACACCAAAAAAAAAAAAAAATGTTTTCTTTTCCTGAAAAAAAGTTTGATATTATGGCAGGTGGTCAGACTAACCTATAGTATTAGTGAATGCAGCTGTGATCAGAACTTTACATTTTATGGAAATTTAGAAGAGTTGAATAGGGAATTAACAGTGAATTTCATAGATACTTTGGTCACACTCTCTTTTTGTTGCATTCCATTGCTGGGCCATGATTTAAAGTATGTGATGATCCCTATAAAAGAAACATTACTTATATTTAACTACATAAAATGGATCCAGAGAACGTAAGCTAAGTTCCCTTTATTGTAACCACAATTTGATTCCATTAAGCCCAGAAGCGATCTGTATGGGCATACATCATAATAATTTATTTTGTCTTTGAAATTCGTGCACCACCTTGACCCCAAGGAAATCTTATGCAGTTCTACTTCTGAGACAACTCAACCTAGTTTTTAAATATATATATATATATATATGTATTATTTTTTTTTTTTTAAATATCTCTGTTCACATTAGACTTTCAAAGAACGCTGCAGCTGAGACCTCCTGAACAGATTCTGGTCTTTTTTTTCTGCTGAGGAATGATGCAACTTTAGCTGTTCTTAGAGCTCCCTTTTCTAACTCTTCTTTGTTACTTTCTCCTTTTCCCTTCACATTTTATCCACAAATCTTCCCTTCCACTCAGCCCTCCTTTCCATTCTTCAATTCATTCCTCAACTTCTGCCCTATATCCTCTCCCACACCTTTTTTCATCTACGTACGTCTATGCACCTGTTTCAGTCTTTGCCAGGGGTTGTAAAGTGGGAGACTGGAAAGTCTGAAGATGATGCAGTGGGTTGACCCCAGCCAGCAGCTAAGCACCCACACATCTACTCACCCTCTCATCTTTCTCCCAGTCTATGCTGCCCCCACAATGGGACATCATCCCAGCACCATCAAGAGAATAAAGTTATTTAATGTGATGTGGATTACCTAGCAAATAGAAGTCCCTTCAAACAAAACAGAATTTGCTACAGATCTCAAAGTAAAGCTACGTATTTCAGAGAAAAATACACATTATACCTGCAAAACGGACAACACTTTGGAAGACAACCCTGAAAAGAAGTTAAGATTTAGAGCAGGTATTCAATTTAATAGGAGTGCCCACTACAATATTAATGCAAAAATGGTTAATGAGATTACAGGATGTAAGACTGGAAAATTATTTCACCTCTCTGTGCCTCATTTGTAATACAGATATTAAAACCATGTCCCCAGTCCTAGGATGCAGTTTTAAAAGATAAAAGAAACACATTGTTGACTAGAAAATATAGCAACAGATAGACAGAATCCAACTTGTCTCGCTTAGCAAAAAAAAAAAAAAAAAAAAACACATCAACAGGTGACTCAATATTCTGATGAAAATATATTTCCTGGAGGAGGATGCATGAAAGAGTGGAGACAGTCAACATGACTGCAGTTCAACTCCAGACACACTCAAATTTGATGTAATACAACCATCTCATAATTAATTGATTTATTAACTAATTAAACAGAATACCAACATATATAATAGATCGATTATCTTTTCCTGTTTTCAATGCAATCTGGATTACATTTTGGAAGAAAAGTTTTAGTTAAACATTCACTAACATCATTTCTGGTGGAAGTACTTTTTAACAGGGGTAACTGATATAACAGGTTGGGTCAGATAAGCTAAATACCCTTTTGGCCTTTAAATGCATAAACTGAAGACATGTCCAATGGCTGAGTTAGATCATAAGGAAGCCTGAGAGATCCACTGATTAATTAGAAGACATTCAGAATGAATGCAATTTTGAAGTTCAAGGAAGTGAAATATGGTATCGCTTGGGGAAATCAAGCTGTACAGAGGAAATAAGTAGGAGGAAATATGTATTGGGTTACCCAGAACATGCAAAGGAAGCACCTCATAAATATGGCAACTAAATGAAAAGGCGGTGGCAAGGTCTGCTTTCTGTGGAGAAATAAAAAAAGATGATGCAGATTGACAATGGAGAGAAATAGGAGGATACCACACAAGCGACAAAAACTGCTGATATGTAAAGGTCCTCTTTGACTGCGGTCACTGTACTGGAAACACAATGTGTTTGTAAACTGCAAACAGATTGCTTAGAAATCAAAAAAAATAGCAAATAATTTAGTAGTATGTCTATTACAACATTATACATCTGATAATTTTGGTGTATGTAATCTCAAGGAATAGCAATTTTTATGAATTATTTTCTCTTTAAAGAATAAGATTAAAGGGTATATTCATATAAATCTAAGTAAGCAACTGTTTACTTACTTTCAGTGTCAAGCAAAACAACAAGCAAATTTAGTCCGAAAACATGATAAACATATAAAGGTTTCAAAAGTTACCACTAAATTTAGTAGGAACTGGATCAGGCCCAAACTAAATCTAGCAAATTGAATTAGATTATCTAAAAAACCCACCATTCTTCAAAAAATAGCTATTCTCGTTTGTGTAAGTCTTAGCAACTTTAAATCTTTCTAATTTTTCTAATGTTAGTACCTATATTTAGAAACCTAAGTGGATTGGATTTGGACTCATTTGCAAAAGTGCTGAGCATTTGCAATTTGCCATGAAAACATGAAATGCTCCACACTTACAAAAGTCTTACCATATTTCTGTACATGTCTGAATATGGAATTATCTATTGAACTTCAGGCACTGCAACTGAAAAATGTGGCTCTTGTTTATAATTCTATTATTACATATTAATTTTTATTGCTTTGATAATGTAATTGTAGTTATTACTTCAGCATCTCTCCTACACTATGCTATCCTAGGATAATCACTGGTTTAAATGTCAGTGGACCAAATTGTTTTCATTCATTCCAGTATTTCTTTCACATGTTAATACTTTTTAAATTAAATCATTCCCCCTAAACTGACATCACAGATTTAACAGTTACTTCCTGATTAGAGAGGAGAGGAAGATGAATAACTCAGACTTTTCAGATATGTATGAGAAATTTTTCAAAGTATACCTCTTGAATCCCAAAATCCCAACAGTTAAATAATTGTAAACCAGATAGGTCTTTACACAGAAGTTTTATCATATAATTATGATGCTGATCATTCAGAACTATCCAAAATGTCTCCAGCATTTTTAAACAGCTAAGCAAAGTTATTTTTAAAATCAAACATATGTGCTTTTTTCTGTTTATGTCTTCGGAAAGAACATTCTGTATAATGAAAAACATGACCAAATTTTTCACAGTACATCACTATAAAACCCTATAATTGACTTTTTGGGTTGGTTTACTCTATATCTATTTTTGTCCATGTAGAAAACAGCAATGATGTGGCGAAAAGACCAAAATGTAGGTCCCATTGCAGGATAAGGCTCCATCCTGATTAGTGAAGAAGTATCATGTTTTCCCTGGGAAACATGCCCATTTTGTAAAAGGGAATTCAGTCCACATGAACCTCCTCTTTAGGAAAAAAAAAAAAAAAAAAAATCAGTCCTTTTAAGCAGCACAGACTCTAGTGATTGCTCTCAGCTTTAGCTGAGAATGACTCAACAGAGCCTTTCCATTAAACAGAATGCAGCTCTGCTGATTAAGTTTATTATAAGTTGTCCCGATATGAATTTCCTGCTTTTCAACATTATTCTTCAAAGACTAGAGCTAAGATTTTCTCATATTGTTATTTTAGTTCAACCTGAAACGACAAAATGTTTAACATCAACTATTTTATTTTTCCCAGGAGAAATAAACTTTTTTAAATCAACACAAACACAAGTAGGGTGGTGGAAATATATTCAGTGTTTCATTCGCTACTGAGATGACTATCCACACAAGTCAATGCAAAAGAAAGTCAACTTGACATAGTAAGTCAGCAAAAAACAAATACCTGCACCAAAGAAATTTCTCATTTTATGTATTATTCATCCACAAAATTGATTTATATTATGCATTTTATTTTACATACTATTCTCATTCCTCTGAATGACCTTTAAACTATTATCATGGATTACTTGCATGCCCCAGTCTCAGAGTATAAAGAAACTGCAGACACATTTCCAAACGACTACACGTCAAAGTGAAAAACAAACAAACAAACAAACAAAAACTACTTCCTGCAGAGTTAATTAAAATAAATCACATGGCACTAAACTTTGACTTAAAAGTTTGAAGAAAATAATGTTATCTTTCACATTGTTTAACAGCAAGACATGCCATAATTGCTCAAGGTAAATCTTAGAGAAATTGAAGATGACATCTAAATCACAAACTTGGGAAACAGAGAACATAGCATCCACAGATAGGCATAAGAGGAAATGTAAGTTATTTCCTTTAGCTCAGGCTAAGTCAAACTGCAGCTGCTGTCACTAATATTAGATTCTCCCCAGATTACAAAGAATCTAGGATCTGATACCAAAATCAGAAGTTTCAGTAAAACAGATTAAAGGGCCCAAGTCAGGTGAAGATTCTCTATTGGGGTGAGTGGGTCTCTTTAATGAGCTGCTCTTAAAACATAATACCTACAGATTATCCTACCCTAGCCAAGTCTCACTGAATTGTTTCCAGAAGCAAAGATACTGATTTACAAAAGCGAGTGTAGGATCTGCTTCAAAGATGAAACAAGATGAATGTTGTATAAAACCTTTGGATTAACTGACGAATTAGCTTTGTTCGTTTTTTTTAATAACTGAACAAAAAGGGAAGATGACAAAGCTTGTGCTAATAGTATTTAAAATTCTTAGCTATACTTATTTGAGAAGTTTTAATGATACAAACATCATACAGAAATGTAACAGAAGTATACAGTCAGTTTTAACTAAAATATAATAAAGTGATTGTACTCTAAGAAAAAACAATTAAGTCAGCATATTTAAAAAGAAGAAAAAAAAATACATATCTGAGGTTTAGGTCCAGCTACGCAGCCTAGAAGAGAAGCTCTGATGTCAATAACAACACTATTTTACACCACAGAACAATGTAAAAGTATTTTAAAGATCTGCCTCAGTGACACACTGTGCAACAACTACAGCAGCACATATTTATGGCAAAGATTCTGACAGTAAGATCGAGGTAACAGGCTGCACTTCATGGACCTGTTCTCCATCAGTTTAAGAGGATGAAATACTCAGGCTGTGGATGAAACGTGATGTTTCTGAGGGGGACCAAATTTGCACATCCGGGTCAACCTATGCTTCCTTCAACAGCAGTGGACAGAAATGTTTTATGATTCAACTGGCTGCTTTTAGACACTTATTTTCAAGTGAATCATTAACTAAAATTGCTTATTTTTCTCTGCTGGCTATTGAGAAAAAGTTTACTCCTCTCTCAGGTGCATATACTGACAATGCAGACGTGAAGCTAATTAAATTAACCCCTTTTGCAACAACTCTTTAGCCATAAATGAACAGGAAAAGAAGATTCCTGGCTGGTTAACACAAGGAATTAGAAGAAAATCCACTTAGAGTTACAACAGAAATTTATGCCATCAGTGAGAGGTTTCTCACCAAGGAGGTACATGCACTTCAGCAAAACTCATCCTCTATCCAGGGGATGCTGTGAAGAAAACTAGCAAGGTTCAGATGTACACTTTCCTGGAACCGGAAGGCAGTCAAAGCAGTCTTCAACAGACGCAAAAGGTCTTGGAACTAGAACTGCCCCAGCATTTTTAAAACTCTTTCCTCTAGTGAGGTTAAAATACTCTGGGTATCTGAAGGATTCAAAGGGAAAACACACTAAACCTTTATCTTCATCCAATGAATATTGCACTCAGTCCTGTTCTTCCAACAGAAATGTATTCTGTGTAATTCACAACCAAATGTATTGATCTGTGGATAAATTTAATCACTGAAAACAGCATAGGCCTTTAAAGCAAACCTCTCACTTGTTGACATCAATCTGAAACAACTGAGATTGTTTATCTGTGTGGTTGGTAAAATACTGAATCATTCAATCAACAAGAGAGGAAAGTGCTGTAAGTCAACAGGAGAAGGGTCACAGGTACATTCCCTGTGTCAATGCAGAATCTTTGGATGATACCATCAAAACCATGAGATACTGTATTGTCACCTATCACCTGTATGTCGTGACCCTGATGGAAAGCAGAAAGACTTCATGGAGCCTATTCACTCTCTCTGCTGAGCTTCAAAGAACTCAGAAATGCTAATTTCCTTCTGGAATTATTCACTAATTGAAAGAAATAATCTTCCCACAGAAAGTACTTATATTGTATAACTCATTTGCAGTTGATGATGTTGAGGACAAGTTAGCATGACAGAAAGATAAGCAAAGGTCAGACTTAGAAAAGACTAAATGGGAGACTAAAATTTCCACTAACCTGCCTTGCAAGTGTAATATCTACCAATAGTAAGCACAACTGCTATTTAAAAAGGGAAGATGAACTCACCGATCTCCCAGTATCCCTCTCCAGCACTCCTTGTAGTGTTAAGAAACAAGGCTTATGCAATTGCATCAAACAGTCATCTACCACCCCCATCCCTCTTTGTCAAATTTTGCTGAAAAGGGCCAATGAGCAAAGGGATAATAGTGATGCAGAAGTTTTATAAAAATAGACTGTTTTGTAAAGAAAATAGCCTTAAATCAGCTGTGATCCGGTTCTCTTGCCAAATCAAAGCACTAAAGACTAGAGATGGAGCTTCTGGACAAGAGAGAAGTAGGACTCAAATACCAAAAAAAAAAAAAAAAAAAAAAAACCAAAAAGTGCATTGAATAATTTGTTCAATGGTTTTAGAACTGAAAGCTTACATGGACAACAATTATCCATTAGTACTCAAACATGCCTTGGATCCTTGAGAGCTAGTATTCGAATCTGTTTTGAAAGAAATACAAACCTCATGATCTGAGGTTTAAAATTTTACAATAAGACCTTCTTGGAAAACTGATCATATCCCATATGTCTACTACAGACTTTCTTTCCTCTTTCTCTAAAACACGCAGTGATGGTCATAATACAACACAATATCTCAAGTTAAAGTTGAACTAAAGAATAGGAATACCTGTTATATGTAACTTATGAAATAAGCTTGTATTTCAGAAACTTAAATCACTGATGGTTGGGTGGGATTTTTCCCCCCCATACGAGCAGGCTATTGCACATCTGTTCTCTTTCACAATTCTTACACTTTCTTCTTAAGTAACCAATTCTGGCCACTGCTATAGACAAAATACTGAAATATATGAACAAGACACTCAATATAGGTTTGTTATAACAAGCCATAAATTCCTCCTGATTAAACACTTTGTTTACATTTTAACAAATCTATTCTCTTGTTACTTCTGACAAAACAAACAAACAAACAAAAAAACCCCTACATATTTATATTTTCAGGATACTTATTCGAAACCACTAATGATGCCACACGTAGCCCCATATTATACTACTTGATTTGCTCAACCCATATTTCAGGCTTCTCCAGAGATCAGCAAGTACATCTAGCAACAGTGGTTTTAGTTTTACATGCTTTCAAAATATTGACATTGCTACAACAGTTGAGCAAGTTAAAAAATGTAACAGCATTCTAGCAAAATCAGAATGAATCTGCTATTTAAGAGAGGGTTGTTTTTGGGGGTGGCTGGATTTTTTTTTATTAGTCTTATAGTATTACCAGTAACGTCAGACACTTAAAAGGTCCATAAAGTCTATGCATTTAAATAAATGTTATTTTCCTTTTGAACAAGAAGAAGAGAACAATTTCACCTGAAATGTCCTCCTCAGCTACATTGTAATGACAGTCTGCTTTTGCCAAATATACAGATAAGCATGCATGTACACTGTGTAGGCTATCCCCCAAAAGGTTGTCATAAAGTGAAAATTTCATCTCAGCATCCAGCCCTGCAAGGTCATTTTTAAAAACAGAAGAAAATACATTTGACAATTGCTGACCTGAATTTTCAGTGTCACTTGAAAAAAGAAAAAAAAAAAATCAATGTATTAACTTAAAAAGTTTTTTTGGAGTGTGGGGTATGCAGGCAGGAGCGGGAGAAAGAAGTCCACAGTTAAGCATCTGTTACTACAGATATTGCATTTTAAATCCAAGAAATACAGATAGGAAAAGCAGCTCAGTTACCTCACTATCACACTGACAAAGGCATAGGTTTTTAAAAAAATCACATGGTGATGCAGAAGTCACCAGGCCACAGAACTGCTACCTCACAAAACTCTTTAATGGATGAGAAAGAGGAAGAGGAAGTTAGAAATTTTTACCTACTACCTCTGGAAATAATCAAAATTCAGGGAAAACAGGCTGAGTTTTATGCAACCATTAAAGAACCACTTACAATATGTGTGGTCCTTCTGTATTCCAAAAACACAGTATCAACACTTGTGAATAGAGTTCTGAATATACTTCAGATGTGATTAGATACATTTGCACCACTCAATCTTTCAAAAGGAAGTTTTGATTTACTAGTCCACTGTGTTGAAATGTTTGAAAAAGAAAACATTAAGTGTTTGAATATAATCATCATAAATCTGTGACGATATAAGGATAAATCAGTCCAGATGGTAGTGTGATAACATTTTGTGTTTCTAATCTATAAAAAGATGTATAAAGTTCACCCTCAGGCGTATGTAAAAGTGTGGTTGAAATCTAAGATGATAAATGCTGGATTCAAAACTGAAATTAAAAAAAAAAAAAAAATCTCAAATAAGTGTTTAACAGATACACACGTTATGGTTTCAGTATTTTGCCTGTCTATCACATTAAGAGTTATTATAAATTAGCATGTACAATGTTATATTCTGAAACTTTACTAGAGCTTTTTTATTATTAAGCACACCTTAGGGCTTAATTTTGTCATACCAAAGGATAAAATGGAACTAAATTTATGCCTAAAGGGTTTCATCAAAGCATACTTTTAGGAAATAAAGTAGGACAATAGTAAATACACAAGTAAATCTCTCCCAGAAGTCAGTCTTATTAGATAAATTAATAGAATTTTAGTAGTCTTAATACCATGGGTATTCATACAACTTTCAATGGGGCTATTTCTTTCAGAAAAGGACTAGAAGATTAAGGTGCAGATTATTAAAACCAGCATTTTCCAGAGTTTATGTGATAATCTCTTTCCCATTTGAAGCCTTACTTTTATGACACATACAGCTATTGAGGGTAGTCATATAGCTTTCAATAGGCTAATTCTCCCAGAAAGAAGGCAAAAATCATTAAGATCAACAACTGAAGCACAAAACATCATCATTCAAAGAACCAGGCATAGAAGCGTTAACAAACTACTGGGAGAGGGTGGTGGTGGTGTTAAACCAAAAAATCCTCAGATTGACTACCCTGATAAAATGAAACAGGAAAGTACCAATACATTGCAAATCAAATCAATACTTCTGAGGTTATATGCTTTTGAAAATGCTTCCACAGAAGTACAGCCTCTATAAGAAGTACTTACCTTTATAAGCATAAGCAATTAAAGTTCTTAAGTTTCTGCATCCTGATTTTACACCGGTTATTCATTTATACACTACATCAAATCTTTGAAGATTTAGTGAGTTTTTTTCCCCATAGTAATACACTGTGACACAGTACACAGCACTAAAATCCAGATACTCTTATCAGTCTATCTACACACAAAACCTTCAGAACAGAGATCTATACAGAGATCAAGTACAGTACTCTCTATAAAGGCCAGTACTGAATTCTTAGGGAAAGCCCCTACACCTACAGACCTGAAGTTTAGCCTAAGGTTACAACTAGACAACCATGTTTTATAGCTATAGATAAACCCCACCTCTGTGTTCTTCTCTTATTCCTGTTTAAGCTACTATAATTTTTGGCTTCTACAGTACCTTGTGGCAATGAATTTATGAATTCAACAATTTAATTAGGCACTTTTTAAAAACTACTTCCTTGTGTTCATTTTAAGTCTGCCATCTGATAATTTAATTAGGTGCCCCTAGTTTTTGTTATGAAAAAGGGAAATAATTGTTCCCATTCACTTTCTTCGCTTTGCTCATAATTCTAGATTTCTATCACATTCCCCTCCCAGTTGTCTCTTTCCAGGCTTTAGCACCCTGCCAATTTAGCTTCAGCTTGTAAAGAATTCATTCAATTATTTTCTAATTCTAGAATATTGTTTTTATAATAAGGTGAGCACAACAGCAGAACTACTAGTAAGACTGTTTTCCTCATATACTCTCAATTCCTTTAAAATCTAATCAATTTTTGGCAACTATTACGCCTCGGTTACTAAGCTTTCAGAGCTATCCATCATGAATCTTGTATCTCTTTTTCTATGAAAATAAACAGCACAGTGTTCATGCACATGACTGCAGGTTTATTAGCAATGGATTTCACCTATTTTATCACCCACTCAATTCTACTAAATCCTTGGGTGGCTCTACACAATCAGTATTTGATATCAGTACTCTAATAACTTTGCCATTAACATATTTTCTTGATTCTCCAAGATCCTTGGTAGATCTCATAAATAACTTTGCTCTACTGTGAAAATAAACTATTTATACACATAATTTCTCATCTTTTATTTAGCCGGTATGTAAAAAGATCTCTTCTTTATATCCCACAACATTTTGTAAAGCTACTGAAACACTGAGGCTACTAAAAAGCCACTAAGCAATTTATTAAAAAGATTAAAACTACTGGTGTTCCACGAAATTCCACGCCAATGTTGCCATTACTTACTTCTTAGTAGTAAGACAGAACCTGAAAACATGCAATTTTGCTGTTCCTTTTTAGATAGTATGTTCAACAGAAATTATAAATAATTTTATGTTGAAACAATGTGCAGCATTGCTGTGTAATTGATAATCACTGATTTTAGACATTCATTCATTCTGTCAAGAAACCTTATTTTTAATCAATAGCTATAGTCATTAAATAAATCCTGATTTTGTGTTATATGTGGAACAAGAAATAATAAACTACACTGAATATTGTTTGAATAAATTAAGTAGCAATCCTTGAAAAAAATAAACGTGTCTGTTCTTCACATTTTTTTATTCAAAGCACACAAAAAGGAGATACATATATCATGAATACAGGATACAAAGAGAAGGCTAATCAACTCTCACATGATGACTGAATTTTGTGTCAAACCATGAATGATCTAAATTGAAGTTACATAAACAGAAAACTAATGCCACTGGCAAACAGCCCCATTCTGTAACATTCTATTTGAGACTCACTGGTTAAAGAAAAAGAGACGCTGAGCTTTGACAAAGAATGATATGGGAGATGACATCAACTTCTTTCAGCAAATGAGCTCAGCGTGCCAGCTAGCTGACAAATTAGCTTCTAAAAACCACTAACAGTAGCTTACAAAGTCACAGCTGTTACCCTGTTTTGAACAACAAAATGTTGATCTCAGTTGAAATGTCTAATTTTACAGATCTGCAAGTGCCCTGATTTTAAAAAAAAAAAAAACAAAACAAAAAAAAAAGCAAAAACTTATACTGAGAAAAGCACAAGGGATAGGCAATGACTGTACTGCGATGACTCCATGGTGACGTTTAATAGACAGAATTAAGTATAACACTTGCTTATACCCTGCACCCTCCTTAACTTTAAAAAAAATCCCTAGAGTTACAGGCTCGGTAGCAACATAAATCTACAAATACGAAAGTACCATAGTCACTAGCAATTTCTTTAGCTAACTTAAGCAGTTCCCAGGATATTAACTTTGATAGTGGAAAGAAATGCATCAGAAAACCTGGCATCAGAAAAATTGTAGGAGATTCCATTAAGGCAGTTAAATCAATTGAAAGATGCTAATACTCTACTAAGCAAACATTCTACAATGCTGCCTGGTAGATGAAGTAAAAAATACTACTTAGACCTTCAACTATTTAAGTAGTGTAAAACTTCACTTTTATGGCAAAATATCAGGCAGTCTTCTCTATTTTCCAGTTATTGAGGACCGAAAACTCTTAAACACAACAGAGACAAACTCAGTCTTAATGTTGGTATTCCTATGACCTTCATCACTGGTATCGGAACATCCTTCAAATTACATAAATTAAATTTTTTGAAGTTACAAACAATAAAAAAGAAAACTATCATTTCCATTTTCAGGTGACAAACTGAAGGACAGAACAATTTACCTTTTTACTGTCAAAGAGAACCCTGTGTTCAGCTCCATAGCTAAACTCACCTCTGAAGCAGCAGACTATAGCCAGACTATAGCATTTTTCCATTATAGCATTCTCTCTGCTTTTTTACAGCACTTTTACTTCCATAAATTTGCAGTAACTTCAGCATAATCACTCTTGATTTATGGTAAATTAAAGAAATAACCAAGCCAAGGCAGATGCATGCGAAGTTCAAGTGACTAGCCCAAAGTCAACAAAAAAAAACACTGGTCAAAGCTTGGATTGAAACTTCTAAGATCCTATGTTTAGACATCTAATAAAGATCTTTATTTAATAATTGCTACATAAGACCTGTCTCTATCAACACATTTTCATGGGTTTTAATCTTCAACTAAAGCAGTGATAGTATAAAAACAATATAAAGATGCAAGCATGTTAAGAGCTGAACACAACAGCAAGTCTAGTACTTACTTTGGAACAGGTACTACCAATTCCCAAATTCAGACCCAGAACTGGTCTGTCTCCCTTATGTACTTGTAAAATAGAAATTACCTTGTCTACCTCCTAAACAAGCATGAAGGAGGATAGAAATAGTTGATAATTAATATCTGAAAACATAAAACATATCAAGTTCCATTAATACCCTGTTTGCTAACAAAGTGAAAAGCACCAATACTAAAGGCAGAAGAAACATTTTTCTCCTTATTTTCTTGGTTCTCTCTCTTTCCACAGGAACACGAGAATTCTGGAAAATTAGAATTATGCTGTACGGACTTCTATAGAGCCATCAAAAGAAATGCAAAAAAAGAAAAAAGGTATATACAACGTTTTAATGATCTTTGCACAGTCTCACAGAACGAGTGGCTTTGCTGTTTATAGAATTCTTTATCCTCAATACTTCAGCCCATCCTCACCCTAATTCCCCAGCTCAGTAACTTGCAAATCAAAAAAAATTACAGAGTCCTTAAGAGGTACATCTGAAAGTAAGACTGATAAAATGAATCCATGTCTCTTGACAGTAAATCAGTGTCCTAAACAGTGAAGCTTCTTTTTGGTTCTTGATCTGCATACAGATTAGTTCAAGCACAGCTCCTGTGCATGAAATATCTCAAGTGATCATGAAGAGGCCAGTTTTGGCATGAAAGATGCTGAAATAATCAAATCTTTATTTTTTTTAAGCAAGATATAAACTGTTGAGATGCAAATATCATCTCAGGACCCATGAGTTTACCTCAACTTGCCCTGTTTTACACTGAAGTGGACCACAGAGAACACTGTGATCTCCCACCCATGAGTCACCTGCAAGTTATCCAGCAACCTACACAGCCAATTTATCAGGAGTTTAGGCCACATGAAGATTCTCGTATTCATGTGAAGGATACTTGTAGCCTCAATTCATTATTTTCAGTATTGTGATGAAACCGTTTGGTTTCCTTGAAGCTACTTGCTGGAACCCATAAAAAGTTTCATATTTTCTTGATCATAAAAGTAGACATGCCGAGTTCCAAATTGTCAATTTTATGTTTGGAAAACACCTACAATGAAGCTCATCTATGTAAAAGAATACAGAAACATCATACTAGATCAGAACAACACTCCATCTAACCATGCCCCCTTTTTGGAGGAGATCAATAATTATTCATTCCTTGTTTAAACCATGGTATTTGATTTCTAGAAGTTCATACATCCATCACCGAAAAAACTGAGATGTTTAAACTTCTAAGATGTATAGGTAAAGTTAAGCATTTTCACAAAAAGTACACCCTAGCTGTGTACTGCAGAGTGACTGAGAAGTTTGGGTTTAAATTTGTTTTATTTCTAAAATTTTATTCTCTTTGTACATCCACTAAATTACATCTCTGATATAGAAAATAACGTAGTTCTCCCAAGAGTACCAGGAAGAAAAAAAAATAATTAATATTTGTTAAGTACTCTCATCATGTGACATGTGCCACAAAAGAGCACATGAAAGTTAGTAATTATTCTCCATAGTAGAGTTAGAATACTGTGCAGGAAAGATGGCAGACAGCCATATAATGAGCAATGAGTGATAAAAAGAAAAATCACTGAATAACTAACTCTGAAGTGAGCAGTATTTGATCCATGCAAAGAATGAGTCAGGAGTTCTAGGGAAAAAAAAATATGCAATCAAATAACACTATTATACTGTACCACATACAATAGGTCTAGACTAAGGATCACTGGAAACCTTAATTCTAGCATTTCTGTGCTAGTTTCATCAACTTATTCTTCCAGTCTACAGTTTAGCTAAACTTGCTTTTTTAGCAGAAGAACACAGATTTAAGCGGAAAAGAAAAAACAAACCAAACCAGAACAAAACTCTATCAGTGGGGAATAGTTCTATTTTCAAGTTCTTCAGATTTCACCTCTAAATTAATAGGCAATCTTGTAGAAAATCTTTACTGTTTTAGTGCATAACTGTCATATGTCTAATCTAGGAATAGTTACCAATGACAGTTGAAAAGCACTCAAAGAATCAGTGTTCTGTAAAATTCATTAATTCTAAAAATGTGTCTGGGCATAATGGTGTCATGTAATGAATGTCTCATTCTTTCAGTTTATTTCAGTTACTCCAAAGGAAAAATAAGCTTGAATTACTGTAGCTCCTATACACAGATAAAACAGATATTTTCTACCCACATCAGAAAATGAGAAGATTGAATTGCATTCAGTTATGAATTGGATTTGTTCTTCAATTAAAAGAGATGAAAAATAAATCATACTGAAGCTAAATGACATACCAAATGCTATTCCATTGTAATTTTGTCCAAAAGACAAGTAAATTTGTTATTTCTTCAACTCTTTGATCATTATGTTTAGCTTGTAAAGATGCCACTTACTACTGCAAATACTCTATTTCTGAACAGACTGGTATCATTTTTCGTGAAACTGAAATATAAACATTCTGCTGCAGAGCTGCTTCAAACCCACACTGGGCAAAACTGGACTTAAAAAGCAAGAAAACATTTAGATTTCCATAAAAAATAAAAATAATAAAAAAAGACTTTGAAGAAAAGACAACAATTACAAATTTTACAGAATGAGCAGGATAAAGATGGCAAAATAAAATTGCATATTCTGCCTTATTCCCAAATCCCAAAAGTTACTGAACATTTTTTTTAAAGTAAGAAAAGTTACACTCCACCTATACAGACATAAGGGCACAAAATGTGAATGATAAAGGTTAGCCCATTTTACACTTGGCAGAGAATACAGTTATTTCTGAGGGCCTCAACCTTAAAGCCCATGCCATGACAATGAACTCTGGCTCTCGAAAAGCCACACCTCCTTTAGCATCGAGGTCTTTGCCAAAGCAG
Organism: Tyto alba; assembly: GCF_018691265.1. NCBI lineage: Eukaryota > Metazoa > Chordata > Aves > Strigiformes > Tytonidae > Tyto > Tyto alba. The sequence goes on along the minus strand of NW_024881316.1, from coordinate 44,914,098 downwards.
CAAACTGCCCAAAGCCCTGGTTGATCTTACAAAATGGTCTCGTAGCATCAACCTGTACATCCCTGTGGGTTCCCCAAATTAATGAGTGAGCCTGGCTACAAGGACCTGCTCTGGCAGCACGATTACAGAGCATGAAATCCAAAGGAGATGAAAGTCACACAGGATGTAACTCTTATAACCAACCCCATCTAACAGATTTTGGTACAAAGTAAGTGTTAGAGGAATTAATCTATAATCTAGATCCCACACCCCTAAAATACATCTTTCTTTAAAATACCAAGCTTATAAAGTACAAAGCCATTTTACCATTCCACGCAAATATTAACCAACCAATATGCTCTCTGATATGCAAGGATGTGAGATTTGTTTGACTCTTGAACTAATTTTCAGACAGAGTGATAACCTTGACTTCAAAGTCTTCAGGTACAGAACAACTGAAAAACACCACTCCAGAAGTAAAATGCTCTTGGGAAAGGAATTTAGAAAATACTAGAGAACACTATTCACTTTTCAGCCTACTGAAAAATAGACTATGCTGTTGAATTTTCCAGCAAAACTGGTTTTTAGTGCTCCTGTTCCAACATACTCCTAATTCTAACCACCAACAATGAACATGGCCATACAGTTCCAAAAGTGATTCAGGTACTAAGCGCCCCTTCACTGCTGTGGCCTGTCTTCATACTCATCGTAATCAGTAGGCAATCAAAACCCAATAGTCTCTAGGCTGTCCACCACCTTTTTATGCTAAAGTGCAGAAGGTTCCTCCTGCTTAGCACCTTTGAACCCTGGCAGTACACATAGCCAAGCAGCAGACCCAGATCCTGCCTTTGCTCTTGAAATGGAAATGTTACAATGCACTCTGATTACAGGCTGGGTCTCCAAGTTAAAAGCAGCCTGTTTACCCAACTGTCACTACTCCACAAAGCTAATTGGTTTGGGTGGTCACTAAACACTTCCCTCATGGAGCTAACAAGTATATGCAGTGGTGTATCTTATTAAAGCAAATGACTGTCCATCTAAACAGAACAGAAATAAATGGTTAAAGTAATAAAATATCTAAGTATTAAAAAACAAATAATGCATATACTGTCTTACCCACACAGAACATTTCCTCAAAGCTTGTATTATTTATCTTTGAAGTTATAGGTCTGGATTCTGGCAAGCAAACCACAGGGTCTCTCTAAAAAAAACAGCCCTGCTTCCTTACTTTTGGGGTTGGAAGGTCAGAGGAGGAGGAGGTATGAGTGGAAGGAATGATTGTAATTAATTTTTATATTTTTTTCTTCATTTCTACCATTCAGTTAAACAGTCTGTTACTCAGAGCACAACAACAACAAAAAAAAACTTAAAAAGAACTGACATCTGTTTATCTGAATTTCAGTGAATGGACCATCTATAAATACTGCTTGCTTTTTTTCTCCAGGTGTGAAAAACCAACCAACCAACTCTCCAGTACAGGACACATTGCGCATTGGAAATTTAATACAAGCATCTCCCATACTCTGCCCATGTTTGGTTCTCTTCTATTATTCCTTAGGCATACTTATATGGGCTATTTTAAGCGCTATGTAGAGACAACCCAATTCACTCCAAACGAGCTCAACACCCCCCTGAACATAGCTAGGCTGCTTCCAGTACCTGAACAGGCTATTTCAGAACAAACTGGGTCTCACATTGCCTGGGAGATTGAAAGGCAATTTTCTCCTATGTATGCTGTCACCATGAAAAGGGTTGCATGTTTTTGTCCTTCATCCTGTTTCAGTATCTTCATTTTTCCTCATTTTCAGTATTCCTTCTCTACAAAATGGAAGCCATATTGTTAAAAAAGAAACGCATGAAAAAAAGAGATTTTCTTTTTAACTATCCTCCTTCCAAGTTTATTCTTTCCATTCCCCTCTCATCCTTTTTTCAACTCTCTCTCTCACAGATGATCTTCAGATCTCTTCTCCAACAAAAAAAAAAACACAATACATTTTTAATTAGAAGGGAAAGCTTAGACTGTTGACAAGCTGTGGAGAAGAAGCCAATCCAGGTACTAAACACTTAAAAGACAGAAAAAAAGGGTGTGAAGAGATAAATGGGAGAAAGGATGAAACTACTTCACTTTACTTTCTTTAAAAAAATACTGTTTACAGGACTGAGGATCTTAAAATTATGTATAAACATCATAAACAGCATAGAAATATTTCAACTTGCATTCATTGCATAAGAAAACGTTACAGGGTTAGGGTTTGGTTTTACTGTTGTTTTTTTTTGTTGTTGTTTTGGGGTTGTTTTTTTTTTTCAAAAAATACAGAGAAGCAACTGTGATGATCAGGCATCTTGCTCAAGTTCAAGCAGATAAGACCAGCCAATTGCACACAAATAACTAATAACTAACACTCTTTATAGAAGACTATGTGAAGAAAGTTAATAATAAAATTAAAACTATTCTCCCTTATCCATGAAGTTCTTCAAATCACTCATTTTTATTACAGTTCATTACATGGGGTTTTTCCCCTCCCTCATTTTCATACTTTTCTTAAATGGCTAGCTGCATATATTTAATTGTACACTCCTCAGGGCAGTGACTATTCCCTTAATTGTCTGTAAAGTCCTCTGCTATAAACAACGGTACTATGTAATGTTAAGTAATAAAAAATGAGTAATGTTTTGTTGAGAAACAGTCATGCATTAATTATGCAAGATAATCTGGAAAACACAGAAATAGGGAATAAAAATATGTCGTTATGAATCCATAACTTTAAAGCATCACTACCCAATGAATGGTTTATGATATTCCATTTCGGTATTATATTTAATTTCTCTTGGGGTATTTAAAAAACATCTGTTCTGAAAGTTACCAAATGGGTATTGTTTACTCAGAAATTCTACAGGGTGCAAGCCCCTTCTATACTGTCAGTTAAACATACAATATTTAAAATACACATTATGGAGCCAACTGTTGAAGCAAGCACTTCGAGTGCAAAGAATATTCTACACATTAAAATACACATGAAAAATACTGTCCAAGAGTTATAACATAAATCAAATACAGATTCTAAATTCAGTATTTAATAACTACGCAATTTAAAAAAAAACATTTTGTTTTTATTACTTACTGAACTAATTTCATGTCTTAAATCTACCTTGCTGCAGACTTATACAAGCACAGAAGCTACTGAAACTGGTATAATTTTAAAACCAGAAGCAAATTTTTATTGCTGAACTATGCCACTGAAAATGGGGTTTAATATGAAAACACTGACACCAAATCTGAAGAGCGTGAATACTCCACTTTAATATTTTTAAAAATCTGTTCTCTAATCTTGACTGAGGTTTGAAAGTAACAAGTCTGTATTTTTCCAGTGTAAATGTTGTGCAAAAGCTTTACAAACATAGATCCAAATCTGCAATTGCCATTACTAAAATAAATGAAAAATCTATAAGCAGCAGTGAAACTGGCATGCAAATAAAAGAACTGTCAAGACATATATTGCCTAAAAATAAGCTTACAATAACTATTTTAAAGACTGTGTGTGGTCTTACCCATATATTTTGGCAAGATGCACTTTCTCCAACCACAGCTAGATTCATCCAAAAGCAGTGGCACTGGAGAGTCTCTGTCTCACCTGTCAAACTTGAAGAACGTTGTTCAGCAGACCACCATGAGTCCATGGATAGGATCCACAGCACTACAGCAGCTGTTCTTGATAAGTGTTCTCTAACTATAGAGGCAAATTCTTCAAAAATGTTCTGTAAGAGGATCACCCTTAATATACGTGCATTTGAAAACAAACAGAAACAAAAACATATCTAGAACAAGACTTTCAGGACACTTACGGCAGAGTAGCACCAGTGACTTCATACATATCCCTGTCTGACATTGGGAAATAATCATGGAAGATTCAAGTCTATTAAATTTACCTCAGAACTGAACTAAATTTATTTACCTCTCAGAAATTATTACACTTTTCAAATTGCAGGCAATCAAATAAAACAACTAGAACCCTTAAATCTTCATATAATCTAGGAAGATGAACTTTCCTCTTCTCAGTTCCTTTCCCACGTATGACATGGAAAATATTTTCACACCAACCTACAAATAGATTAAGTGGGAAGGAGAGGTAAAAGACTGCTTTGCTACACTAAAGGTAAGATCTAGTAAAAATGGGATGAAGCAATGAAAGCTGCCAGTTTTAAAACTCTGTAAGAAGACATTTTGACTACCAGAAAGATCTAACAAAAGACCTTATCTGAATTCTGTCTATAAAAAATAACTTCAACTGTTACTAAAAAGCATATAATCATTAATTTCCAAAGCGATGTGAATATTTTCTAAAAATAGTTACTGCTTTTAACTACTGAGATCTACTGTGGTTTAACTACTGGTAGCATTGTATCCAAGAAGCAAGAAAGGCTCTAGAGAGATTACTTTCACTTTTCCCTAGATATATTTAGTGTACTAACTAGCATAGTTAGGATATTATTTTTCTTTGGTTTTGTCAGTAGCATGTTTGAAATAAATTTTATTAAGTGGTAGTGTATGTAACATTGCATTGTGGGTAGCAGTTTCCTGTCTTAACCTAGCCACATCCTCAGCTGTTATATGAGACAAGTTTCCCATATTTTCTGCAAGTTGACTTTTAAAAAAAAAAAGGAAAAAGAAAAAAAAAAAAAACAGACAGAAGAAAATAGCTAAAAGGTTAGGATGATCTTAAACACCATATATTGACTGTTTAGAATGCGTGCATTTAAAAGGGCCTTTTCCTCAATTCCTGTACAGTCTATAAGCTATGTATTTGAGGAACACAAGAAAAGAAACACTTGTCAGAAGAAAAAAATCTAAGCAGTAAGTCTAATGAAGATGAGACACGTTTGATCATTAAGAAGTAGCCCTTTATTCAAAGCCTGACTAGGGGTTAGATTATTTCACTGGAGAATTCCTTCTCTATTCTATGAAGACATGAGAGAGCTGGTAACTCAAGATGAATGAAAGCAATTTATTACTAGCTGTTATTATATGACGTACTCACTGGTTAACAGATGACCACCATCCTTTTAATGTAAATAACTGTTCAGTTTAAGGTTTAACTTGATCTTCAGTAGCCTGATTCCACTGTACAGAAAACAGACAACATTTATTTACTCTACAAATGTAACAGCATTCTTTTTCCCTCTATATGCTTAGTGGTCCCAGGCGCCGTCTACTTCAAACCATATCTTATTTAGAAAAAAGTTATGAGGTAGAGAACAGAAAGTCATGATAGAAAGGCAGCAGTAAAACTCAAATGTTCAATGATATTCCTTGCAGGCACCAATAAGTACCATTTCAAAATGAAGGACTACTAAAATAACCTTGCTGTTACAATTTTTTTAATTAACACGCAGCTTTAGATTTTACTTTAACAGTTTAGTATATATGTGATATCAGCATACTTGAAGCTGTTGCAGAGATATTGGAAATTAGAAGTCTACAAGCTACCCAAGTCTAGCAACAGAAGTTCCATAAAATGTGCAAGTATTTTAAATCAAATGGTAAATTAAATATATTAGCTAAGAACCATCAGAAAACACAGTAGTATCCCTCTAAAAATTATAATTATTTCCAAGTTATGAAAAAGAGAGCCAAAGAGAGAGGTTTCATTCCTTAAAAAAAAAAAAAAAAGAAAAGAAAAAAAATACAGAGTTGCTCCAGTGGAAACAGATATGTTAATAGCACCTACAATCAATACCTGCATCTAAATAAACTGTATTAGGACTTTCTGTATTACAAATATTAGCATCCTGTTATAGCATGTGTTGTAAAGCTTCTAAGTAAGTGCAATTTAATAAGTTTGTCATCATACTACTTTAAGCAGTTGTAGAATAGAAACAAACATTTAAGTACAAATAAACTTTCAGCAGGGTATCATACTGTTTATATATTGTATGAACTTTGAGTGACATAAGGCAAAATGTTTGGAAATAAATCATGGTTTAAAAGTTTCAAAACACATTTCAGAAAAAGTGAAAGATGTAATTATCTTTTAGTGTTGCATTACAATTGACTTTAAAATTTCATTTGTTGTCAAAGATCAAACTCAGTTTACCAGAGAAATTCCTCAGCATAATACTTCCTTTGTAAGTGTAATTGTGACTTAAAGCATCCCTATGGAACACATAAGTTAACTTTGATTTTTGTAGCTCTACCTTTTAAACAAAAACTGCCAACCATTAGTCTGCACACATAAGACAGTAGTTTATACAGTGGATTTTCAGGATTCATGCATCTGTTTCATTAGAAGTGCAAACTATACTGAAAGAAGGCGTCAATTCCTCAGGTATTAGGGTCTGCAAAAAGTTTAGCTTTATAATGTCTCGATACTGAAAAAATAGCACTTTTTTCAGTGACAGTTTCTGCAAACTACATCTAGATTACTCAGTTAAACTATTTGTTTTTCTGCTTTTAATGGATTTTGCCTTACGAGAAGAAGATTTCACTGTAGTGGTCTTGATCTTGACAGCACAGGTGAAAAAGCATATACAGTAAAAAAATAAACTTATAAAGGTATCATATCAAAACACAGCAAAAAAGTTAGAGAATAACTTTATATACACAAGTGAGAGCATTAAAATGTCATTCCAGAAAGTCTGAGCAGAGTATTTCAATGCAAAAAATTCTTCTGTATGAACTTCTCTGGGAAGTACAATATTCTAATACTAAAGATGTAACGAAGAATAAATTCTGGAGGTTTAAAAAAATCAAACAACTGCATTCATATGAATGAAAACAACTATTTGATATCAAGACATGAGTTATCTGTTATATAAAAATACTGAATCTACCTACCATCAAATAGAAGTTGATAAATATCTTCAATGCTTAACTGTAGTTGAAGAAACATTGTGCTTACAATTAAGAGTTCCATAATTAACAGAGGCAGCAACCTCTAAAAGCTTTTGCTGCATCAAAAGTTGATTAAAACGGCAATGCATTCAAACATATTTTGTTTATATGAAATTACCATTCTTTCCATCATTTTTATACCCTGAACTTTTTTCCATTTATATTCTTAACCATACTATGGAAAATATAAAGAAATAAAAGCAATCCATCATTAGGAGAATTAAATAACACTCTTCTATGAGACGAGTGATTTGCAGAGTACTCCTTTTTCATTATAAGGTATAATTCTATGAATTTGGCAATATCTAGTAACTTTCAAAGTATTGAATTAAGAACAGTGCCGTTCATCTTACAATAAATATTGTGAAAGTTGCTTTTATGAACAGACTTTTATGTTGCTTTGATAAATATATAATAAAAATCAAAACACAGTCTGTAATTTTTACTGGTCTCCTTTCCCATTTTCTCTCCAACCCCACAAAACAGGGAACCTGCTCTCCACCCACACCTCCAGCTATTCATCTCACATCATTCCTGGCCAGTTTCTTACTGGAACAGCAGAAGACAAAGAGGAAATAAAAAAGGAGGGATGGCAGCTTCAGGGATGTATTTTATTTTATAAATAAAAGCTGAACAATATCTATAAAACGTTTTACACAATTCTTCTACTCCCCAAAATATATATGACAAAAAAAAATAAAAAATTAAAAATCACTCAGCTAAAACTAGAAATTACAGTTCATCTGTGATACAATCAGGCTAATAAGAAAAATTCTAGACATAATGTCCAAAGAGGCAAAAAATAAGATACTTTCTCAAAGATGTTTCCAATTTTGTTCTGAATCTGAGTGAGCAAATCAAGACTACTAATACACACTGTCTGTGCACATTATTCCTTACTACACGCAGCATTTTGCAATTTATTTCAAAGCCACTATTATAAACAAAAAAATACTGCTTTTGTTAACCCACTCCGTACTGGTACAGTAAAGGCTTATATTACACAATCAAAGTAAAAGTTACAATATGTTAAGTATATAAAAAAAATATTATACACACATGCACACATATGATATTAAGTATTTAAATCTTACATATGCATCAAATTTATGTTTCATTTTAAAACTAAGTGTTAACACTAACTGGTGAATAAAGTTATTTATAGTCTCCCAAAAAGTCTAAGACTTCTATTTCTCTTAAACACTGAAACTATAATAAGCAATTAATGTAAGCACAATCAAAACCTCCCAACTCTCACAGTTCATTCTGTTATGCAACATCTACATTAAATCCTAGCAATACCGGTATTCAAAAGCATCACTTAGACTGCAGTACACAACTAGCTATGATAGCCAAATGACATATTTTTCCCCAAATATAAAAAAAAAACATAATTGCCTTTAATTTGCATTACATAAAACTGCCAAGTAGTTTTGAAGGCATGTAAAGTAAGGCAGACATGATTTAAGATTTGCAAAGGAATCCCCAGACTAACACTTCTGTGACAGCCAATTACAGTAAAAAACACAACCCCAACAAGCAGTCTGCTACTAGACCTTAGGAAAGGTAAAGTTTCTTACAATGAGTTACAGATTCACAAGTATAGGAAGACAAGGAGAAAAAGTAAAACAGAAGGAATCCAGCCACCCAGCAAATATGAAGCAGACCCAAGATCGTGATACAATCCAAAGATGTAAATTATTGTAAATCATCACTGTTGTTCAGAATTTCACACAGCCACTTGTGCCAATTTTGCTCACTTTTCCACAGTCACAATAATGAAGTAGAGAGGGAAGGGAGGGGGGGGAAGGGGAAGAAAAAAAGGAGAGGGGAAGAAGAGTGGGGGGAACCTGAACTGAGAGTACAAATAAAGTTCTGCTGTCCATATGCTTTAACTGTACAGAAGTTTGGGCTCTTACAGCATTTTGTACTCTCTCCAAATCCCCATGAGTCACAAAAATTAAAAAGCTATATCCTTCTGGATGCCAGGAAGGGCCTTACCACGGGCCTTTTGTCAAAATATTAAAAAAAAAAAAAAAAAAAAAAAAAAAAAAAAAGGGGGGGGTGAAAAAAAGGGAGAGAGAAAGAAAAAGCCACAGTGTAGGCAGTCCTACTTGGAGTCCTCTGATGTCACAGCCACATGACTCGCTCGCTCCAGTAACAGTGCTTGCAAAAAAAAGGAGTTTTAAAGCTTTTGCTTTTTTGGATTGTGTGAATGCTTCATTCGCCTCACAAACAACCACAGAACCACAAGTGCGGTGCAAACTTTCTCCAGGAGGACAGCAAAGAAGTCTCTGGTTTTTAAATGGTTAATCTCCGCAGGTCACTACCAGCCACTGAGACCAACAGAGTCAGTAAGTGCTCTCTAACCACAGTCTATGCAGTAATAGTAGGTCCTTCAAATATTTGCTCATTCTCTTTTTTTTTTTTTTTTTTTTTTTTGTTTTGTTTCCTTGCTTTTCACATGTTACCAGTGCTACACAATTTTTTGACAGGGAAAAAAACAACTATAGAGTCTATGCAATCCAGGAACACTGTAAAACTAAAACAAGGTTTGGCTATGGTTTGTGTTTTCAGTTTGAGGATCCAAGAAGTATTTACACCAGAAGGTGAAAGCTCTGCGTGAACCGAGAGGGACTATGGCATCAAACAGCCTGTTCAGTTCAGTGACACCATGTCAGCAAAACTTCTTTTGGGGTAAGTACTGCAATATTTGAGCTTCTGTTTTCCGTTGTCGGGAGTTTTCTTACTGTTAACAATGCTGGCTATAGTTACTTAAGCAAAAACTTGCTGAATGGGATGCTAGGGTGTTAAAATAGCATACCTGGTTTGGAGGGGGGGGGGGGGGGGGGAAGTCACCATAAATAACTTCTGCAGATTTATGAACAAATACGTTAGCTGACAAGCTGAGCAATATGAAGGCAGTGGCTTAGTCCTTAGTATTTGACAGCAGGTGTGCTCAGCTGTCACCTGGGTCAAGGTGTAGCTACACAAATTTGGAAGAGTTTGAGGGGATCCAGTATAATGTTTAACACTATCTTAGGGAAAAAGATGAAGTATTTAGTGAGTTAATCAACAACAGCACAGAATATCGTAAGAACTCTTGTGTAAAACGTAACGCTTCTAGATGTATCCACCATGACTGGTTAATGAAAGATATAAGAAACTTAAATTATATGATTTAAGACTGCTTATTCTCTAAATCTGATGAAAATGTGTAGCATGTAGCATAAAACAGCCTATCCTGCCCATAATTGCCCTATCATTGTTCCAGACATCTTATTTTTAAGCATATGTATCAGATGAAGTTATTCGTGTAAATCTGCAGCTCTCTAGACTTTTATTGCCCTCCTTTCACAGCAAAGCATGTTTGACAATATATTCATTTGTAAAAGCAAATTCTTCTCATTACACTTACTATGAACAAGGCAAAACATTCATGCATAAAAATACTAAACTATGAAATAAAAAATACATTATTTAACATGCTGATGAATTTAAGCTTTAATTGAAAGTTGGATTTTAAAAACTCTGTAGAAGAGCACTGCCAAATACTTACTTCAATATTCTGAACTGTAAACACAGATTCCTTTAAGAAATCATATATGTATACTGAGCTAATTATTTATATGCACTGCATACATACATGCCCATAAAAATCATAAATATGCTATAAAATTGCACCTCTATCATTGCTTACTTTGAAAAGCTTCTTCCTCTCAGATACAGTCTTAAAATCAGTACAGAGCCCCTCACAAAATAAAATTGAATATGACTTTAAGAGATTTATCTGCAAGTAAAATAAAGTTCTATTTTAAAACATGTTGGAAAATATTGTATTCTAGTCATCCTTGAGGAGCAGTAAGAAGTATACTCAATTTTTTTTTTTCAAATCTTCTTTTACTGAGATCAGGAAAACTAAGTGAAAATTCTGAAACATGAAAGAAAAAAAAATTCTGAAAACTTACAAGATTTTCTTAATGGTGTCCATCATGCTGAAACTATGTTGGGACCGTAGCTAAACCTATTTCTTTTTCTCCCCTGCCCCCCCTTCTGAGAAAAACAACAATGCTAGAACCATTTTCTGCATATACATCCCGATTAAGCTTGTATTGTAATGAACTGATGACTGGAGTTCCTTTACCCCTCCTACTTCACACGCTTTGACTGGTTCCCAGTTAAGCACATGAATAATCTATAAGACAGTGTGTAGGAAAAGAAATGAAGAATAGCTTCTTCCAGGAGAGAGACCAATTTAATATATGATCTATAGATACCAGAAGAGATAACATAACCTGTGGCTGGTCATATAGCTATAATACACCGAATGCTGGGCTGAAATGCTAACGCAAAACTGGTAAGCAGCTTTTCTACTGAAACTGCTGTCTTAATGAAGCACAGCAGAAGCGTAGCCAGACCACATTATCCCAGTGTTTACAACAGGAAATACAGTTTACATGTATAGGGACTTTCTTTTGCTTTTACTTCCAAAAGAGATTAGAAGAAATTTAGTTGGCTAAAATTATCAAAACACGGAGTGCTGACTGCTTAATTCATCTACTTTTGATCATTCCTAAAGCGAGGAAGAAGTACTGTAACATGAATAATACTTTTCCGCAAACTTCACTAAATAGGGTTGGGTAGACAAATTTCATTTTGGACAAAAACAATGGATACAAGGAACTTGAAAAGTCTCATCAACTCTATCAATATGTAAGCAATATAGTTTAAGCTAAAACCAAAACTAAAAAAACCTCCACATTTATAAAAATGAGACAGACTATATTTTTAAAAGAACAAAAGCCAGAAGACCCAAGTTACTCGTGAATTTGCCATTTCCTACCAATGGTGCAGCAGTACGTCAGAAGGCAGGATCTATTCTTCCTTTTTGTACTGCCTGTATCCTCTTCTGCTCCCATCTCTACGTTACTCCTTTCAGGGCTGCTGAATTTAATTATGTTTCTCTTCAAGAATTAATTGATGAAATATAATGATGAATACTTCTAGGGAAAGAAAACAGCACTGTGATGATTAACGCCCGTGGCTGCTAATCTATATTAAGAATTTTCAGAAATTTGCTTATTTCACTTATTTTTGTCTATGTGTTTTTGACTTCATTTGAAAGAGAAAACAAGAATAGTGAAGAGGAAGGATCCTTCCCTAATTAATGCAAACATATATATTCCTCTACTATTTAGTAGATTTGAATTAACTAGATACTTTCATATTTGGACTATTTCTACCTTATGCAAGTTATACACAGGTTTTGACCGCATCATGTCTGTGTAAACCTTCTTAAGTTTTTAAATATAAGTGTATTCATTTCAACCAGCAAAGGATATTATATTCACATCTATATAGTTTGAAGAAAAAAAAAATGGTCAAAGTAAACACTATGCAAAAAAAAAACCAGCATATTTATTAGAAAATTTGGTAAACATTGTTTACGCAAATTATTTCTGAAAATTAAATACTTCTGAAATGCCTCCCACAACAGTTACAATTAAAAAAAAAAAAAAAAAAAAAGGCATTTTCAGATATGTCCCGTGCATCTTCATGTAGGAGAATCTTACCAAAGAAAATAAATCAAATCAAAATTTGGCTGATAATTTAATCAATTATTCCACATGTAGCTTCTGGAAGCTGATCCCAATAGACGGACACGGTAAATCTAAATGAAAGTCTTCAAGTTAACAACAAAAAAATTTACTCTGCTTATGATGAAAACACTCCTCAGTATTTCTCATTTATTCTTCTAAAAAACAAACCTTTTGTATATTTCAATTCTCAACTACTTTACTATTTAGTAAGGAATCTTAGTTTTTTATTTTAATTAAGATATTGATAAGAGAGAAACAGAACCTTTTTGATTATCTGTGTATAAAAGCAGAAATCTCCCATATGTTTCAACTCTATTTAACATGTTCGTATCATTGTGAATGCTAAGCAAAATCTCAGGAATCACAACCCTTTGCATAAAATACAATTCAAAATACTAGGACTCTAAAAAAATAATACTGAAAACTATGCAAGAATTACTATTCTCATGTGCATTAAGAAAGATGCAAGCTTCTCACTAAGGCTTTCGGTATATGAAACCCCTAAACCAGGTAGAATTGCACTACACCACTTATAGGATTCTTAGGCAGCAAAATGCACTGATCTGTTTAATTATCTGTCTCAAATGAACTATTAATAGCCAATATTATTTAAATCAACTACACTGATGTAAAATTCGCTAAGATTGAAATGTTCCAGTTTGTTAGAAGAACATCGAAGTATCTGACGGTTAAATAAACTGGGGAGAGAAAAAATAAAAACTAACTCATTAGGGGCACTAAGATTTTATCAAACATACAGGATTAATCTCTATTGAATAGAAGCATTCACAAATCAAAACTTACTCCACTTCAATACTTTCATGCAGTGCTAATCAATTACAACCTTTTCTAGTTATTCAAAATCCATGTGCTTTTAATTTTATTCACTGGTGGTCTAAAATATAATATTCAAGCCAAGCTAAGTCATTCTGTATTGCAACTTTGCTTTTTTTCAATAAATATTCATCTAGAGGTTTTCTTAGAGAGAACTGCTCATATGAAGACTGTGGTAATATTTTTATACTGTACCTCCTTGTTGAAGCAAAAGGTTAGGGGTTACCTAAATACCTCAACTGTATATACAAAAAAAGGAAAAGGTAAGTATTCACATGAAAAATCCAAAGGGACTATATTATTTATTTTTGCATTTCCTATGATTAATGATGCACCAGTGCATACTTGAAAACTGAAGTCAAAATAGGGTAACACCTCAAATTCCTTTACAAACTGTACAAATATCAAACTTCCATGCTGTATTAACTACTCTACCAGAAATATTTAAAGGCTCTGCCACCCCACATTAAGAGCTTAACAATAATACTGAAATTCCTCTCAAGCAGTGTGATTTCTTGGTCATGGTCAGACTAATATTAATCTTAAAATTGCACCTTATACCTTTATTTTTCCTGATTGCTTTTCAGAACACAGTTGTACTTTTTATGAATACCAAGAAGCTCAAAGCAGTCTTATATAAATAAGGAACATCTATTACTGTATCCATTTTAAGTATAAAGGGAAAAATAAAGCAGTAAATAATTCTTGCAAGAGATGCTAACTATGCAGTGCAGACAGTTCAAAAGAGCAAACAGAAGCTAGATAATAACAATGGTGAAGGACGTGTCACACCTTGTGGCACACACCCATCAACGAGTCGCATTAACAACAACTAAGAAGAAATAGTTCTAAAACTGTAAGCTAACACAAGAAGCTGAAAATACAAGCAAAATTTGGCATTCTTTTATGCACCAGTCCAGCACACTCTCGTGGAAACTAAAGCGGAGAGGGAAGGGAGGAATTATCCCGTGCCTGCCAGGCTGCAAAGGTACCGAGCACCCACATTTCTCCTGCTTGGCTACGATGGGAGCCAACAGCAGCTGTCAGTGCTGGCTACCTCTCGAAAATTAGACCATGTGTACGTTTTACTCTCTGCAGCTAATAAAAATCAACATTGTACGTTGTAGGTGATGGAGCTGGTTCTGAAAACTCATTAAATACACTCCATTAATAAGAATTACAATAAATTGCAATGTTTAATATACCCTAGAGTATATAATATTTTAATTAAGGCAGCCTCAAGATAAATAGTGAGTTTAAGATGGTAAAACCTGAAGCATTTTAAGGTTTTAACTTCGGCACTGAGAGAATTCAAGTTTCATTCAACCAGTTAAATTCAACCAGTTAAGAAATTGCAACATAAAAATATACAACTTAATTTAAATATAAAATAGTTAGTTTGTCTAAATGGAATAAATACAACATTTATTCTGATGAGCTTACTCAGAAATAAATTAGTAAACTGTGCGCTATTTCAAAGATATTTTCCTTGTAAATTTTGCCAGACTTATGAATGAACCACAGATCTTCATCCGGACACAGCAGACACCCACAAAATGCAGAAAACATTTACCTCCTCAACCACAGAACCCCCACAAGAAACTACTGTGATCGAAAAAATTAATTTTTGCTCACATTACATACAATAGCTTTAATTTCTATTGTATACATTTATTTCAAACTGTCTCCTAAAGTCTTTTGGGGAACAGACTAAGGAGGTCTATCTTCTGCTCTCAGGTGTTTTTGTTTTTAAGTTAATAAAGCTTAAATCTAAGAGCACGTTTCCTTACATAAACATGCTCTCTTCTACAAATAAATATAAGACCTGCCACTTAACATACTGAAAAGCACACCCTAAAGAGAATATTTTAAAGATGAGCACAAAGACAAAATAAACTCTGGTTACTATATCATAAAACAGTTTAACACTTCCAATAAAAAAATCCATTATTCATGCATCTGTTTCCTGTATATATTTTTTTATTCTGCTTGTTACCATACTGTGTACTGTTCTAGCCTTCCTCATGTAGCTATAAGTTTCCTATTTCATGTATGAACTTGCCCCAAGAGGGAAAAAAACACGGGGTTTCTACTGACTCACTTTAACTGCTGAAGTAATTTTAATCAGAGCAATTAAATTATTCTGCGCAACCTACTCTTTATTAAACATTTTTGTTTATAAAAATTAATTTCAACACAGCAAAAGATTAAAAGGGAAAAAAGCTACATTTTCCTTTAAATACAGATGACACTTTAAACAGTAAGGTATTTTTGTATCATATGTATTGTATTCTTAACAGTTTTCTTTAAGAACATTTTTTTTCATCTCTAATAAAACTACCTTTATTTTTACAGCAAAGGATAAAATCAGTTTCTTCTGCTGTCTCTTTTAAAAATGGCATATTCGTTAAGGACAGGCAGTTCTGGAATTAACAATAGTTTTAACTTTTAATATGTTATAGCTAAAAACCCCATGGCAAAAATATTTTGGCAGGAATTCATTCAAACATGGTTACTATATTTCTGATAGACACTAGCTTATTTCACATATTATATTTCATCAGAATTGGAAGCATTTCATAATGACCTAAAATGTATTATCATTCATTTTCTTGAATAAGGAAAGTTAAAAGCTGATGACCTTACATACATTTATTTTCCCCAGAATTTATTTGAACCATAAGTGTGCCAAACCATTGTTTACTTATCCCTCATGGTCAGATATCTTACATCTAAATCCACTCTGTGGTTTACTAAAACAGAAAGACAGAGCCACTGCCAGTTACATAATATTTTATTGTTCAGAGGAAAAGGACCCAGCCTCGATCACAATAAAAATTAACTATAACACTAATAAGATGTGTTTGCATCTATATGCATATATATGCATTTACACCAACAACCATACACTGGGTACAGTTCTTCTGAAAGTGGGTCTGGTATAACAAGTCCGAGCAGGATGATGTTACATGTCATTATTAATTGTTGAATTTAATTTCTTCGTCAAACCCATTGAATATATATATAGCCCTATACACATAAACAAAAGAGAGGGTTGTTTAATTTTTTTTAAAAAGGGAAAACGATATAGACAAATAATTATTCCTAAGTACTTTCACTTCTAGGTAGTGTTAAACCCCCAAATTATGTGATTCATTTAAATACAAATCAGAAAAGACATAGTTAAAAAATCATGATATGTTAATGTATCCATGTGTGGTATTAGAACAGGATATTCTTTCTTTTAAGAAATGTAAATAAGCTGTGTATGTGCAAACATGCACATATATACAGTTCAAACCTCTAATTCCTACTAATCCATACTTCCAAAATTGTGAAATTCTTCAAGTAAAAAAAAAAAAAAAAAAAAAAAAAAAAAAAAAAAGGCAATAGTGTAAATTTAGAAAACTTCTGTATTTGTACAATATTTTCTGGTCTAACACTGAAGTTGTAAGAGAATGTACTACCGCATTCAGATATGCCAGCACTACAAACACCTAAAAAATGTTTAACGTTTACAATTCTTCACATATCACTGCTTACTGTACTAATCTGCAATGTAAGAACTTGCAGCAAGGGTCTTCTCAATATTTGTAAAGAAGAATGTCTATTAATGCTACTACAGTATTCTACATAAATTGTGTTAGTGGTAGTAGTGAAATAATAGATAGCAGAAGTACTCATTTTAGAATACTTGGCAATATTTCTGAGGAAACAGATGTTAGGGAGTAAGTCTCTTGGTATCTTCTTGCTTCTTGCCATAGTCCCATGAAGAGAGAAACTGCTTTTGTAGACATTAGACTGGCCAGACTTAACTCACCTCAACTTTCAAAGTGAAACCATGTATTTTAGCCAAAGTAGCCTTAATTGTAGGTCAGCTGCTGTTTTTCACACAGTGCATTATATTTCTTCTGAAAGTGATAAAAAAAATAAGGCACACCATGTTTATGTTGAAAGAATTCTGATGTGAAATGCGGAGTTGTTCTGCCAAGAATTGATATTACTTCAGAACATTATTTTTATATTAATACTATAACACAGTAATAATTTATTCTAAATACCAACCTCCGTATAGAATCAGCAAGGGTAGTTTTACACAGATTAAATAGTTAGGATTCAACAGAACTTACAAAGCATTTTAAGACATGACCAACAACAAAAAAAATAATAAATGCTGAAGACTTTGTCAGAATTCGCTCTTTTAGTTTATCATGTCTCAAAAAGCCTTTTAGGAGAGCCATAATACTGAACTGCTCTAATATCTATGCCCTTGCTGCGTTTTCTATGTAAATTCTAAGAGTAACTGCTTTAATTCAAATGCGTATCTATTCAACTAAGAATCCTTCACCTTTAAATAGAAAACTTTTAGGAAAAAAAAAAGTGTCACGTTTGCTCTTTAACATTGAAGGGACACATATGGTCTAGCTTAGTGACTCTTTATGAACAAGCGTTTGATGAATCAATGCTACCAGCTATTGTACAATACTCAAGCACAGGAGCAACTCTGTCATAGAGTACTTAAGGACTGCAGTATATTCACTTCCTAACACATTCTGCAAAACTTGGTTTCTCTAAATAAAGACCACCAGTATAAATTCACATTAAGAGAGTTCATCTGTGATTTTTGAATCAGTGGTATCAAAGTTTAACTCCGCTGTGTTTGGCTATTTGTGGAATAACCAAGCCATAACAATGAACGGTTTATTTAAAACTGACAAGACCAGAAAGCAGCAGCTATTTACTTAGGCGGCGTACCTTAGTATACACCAGTAAAAATGTTCTTTTCCCAAAAGGATTTTCTGCATAAAGGGCACTTTGCTTCCTTCCCACCCTTCTTGCATCCAACTCTGTACAGTCAAAACTAAGTGCTATATTTTTCTTGCTATTCAGTATGTTTTTATTTCCCCCTTTCTGATTAAAAGGCATAAACAGAAACACTAAAACAAATTCAGAGGGCACACTCTTTACACTGACATTTTATTAAAGACACCAACATTCAGAAAAAGTCCAGTCATTTGTGGATAATAAAATAGCACCGACTAGGTAGCAAATAAAAATGAATTTACTTTAGCATCAAATGGGAGAAATACATCTTCCACATCACAAATCCTTTTCATACTGTAGAAAGAACAGTTTCCTTCTAACGCAACACTGTGTATTGCATATGCAAGCACTAGAACAACTTTCAGTTTTACAGTATTTCAGAAAAAGGACCTAAAATCATGTTCTGTTATTCTGTATAGCAATTAATTCAGTCATGACCTCATAATAATTTGGGGTTCTAAACTCATTAAAGTAACATTTTAATATTACCTTTAAAAGCAAAAGCAAAATCTCAGTTACAGCTGAGCCACCTAAATCCATATTAATACATCTTAAAATAAATGAAGACTTGAGCTTGTCCAGATAGAAAGATGAATTATTATAATACTCATTAGGTACAAAACAAAGGCTTGAAAGAGTATAATTTTGTTACTTTAAATTATAATATTAATTTACTAACTAATTTCAAGGCACATGTGTAGTGCACATGTATAAAATCTACTTGATGGAGCTAGCTTACATATACACACACACAAGTTGGAATGTTACAATCCTGATCAAAGATGCATGTAGCCGGATGTGCGGTTAATTCACTGATCAAATTTTCACAACTGAAAAACATCTTGAAACATACAGTCCTAGTTACCAGTAGTGTGTGCTTTTTCCTTTGTTATCAGAATTACTCTTCATGATTTTACATTTTAGGATGTATCTTAAAAATAATGTAACTTCTTTCTCACACCTTAAAAAAAAAAAAAAAAAAAAAAAAGGAAGAAACAAAGAAAAAGGTAAAAAGGCACTGGTTTTCAGTTCCAGCATTCTTAAAAGGCATAGTAAGACTTCGTGAAATAAGTTTAAAATATCCGTACAATCTGAACTCTAATCTTAATGACATGTTCTTCCAGTAAGCTTGTGCTCCATAAAACCTATATAAAAATGTCAGGAGCGTAGATGCATAGCATATGCACACAATGCAAGACACAAATCTGCCCTGTAACAATAATATACAGTAGCTCCTCAATGTGCATGAATGATTTTAAAATGCACTCAATCTATAAAAATAGTCTACTGTCAGACTTCATCATTGTCTACTGAATCAACCAGATGCATTGAATAAACACTACTTAATGGCTACTAAATTTTATCAGCTTTGTATACAGTTAGAAGAATTTGAACTAACAGTTGTTTGAAGTCTTTTACCATCACATTTAATAATCTTACTTGCTTACTAAACTGGATAGATATAATAAATATACATAATATAATGGCTATTCCACTTGATAAGATATGCATAAAACAAAAATAATCTAAATAAATTAATAAAGGTACTGAAATGGGCAACAATTTTGTTAGTCTCAACATTGATTTAAAAGACATATCTCTTTTTTCTACTTTACATACCTGGTTGTTATCAATTACTGATGTTTCTTCACCCCTTCTTGTTGCAAAACTTCGTTTAAAACTTACAGCACACACAGCACAACATTTGAGACCTATATACATAAAAATACTCTTTTTTTTTCATTAGCCCAGAAAATCTGATGGTTTTTTTAGGCTGACGATATCTTCACATAGAAACACAGAACGTCTGCAGACAGTAAGAAGCCTTTAGTAAACCTTTTTGCTGCACCATAATAATCTGATCCAGAAATTCAAGGGTACCTTAAACAACGGGCTACCTGTTCTAGCCATGCTTAGGAATGTGGCCAAATCATTTTTATTGATTTAACCTTTATAGGAATGCTACATATCCTCAGAGCAAAACATTTCTAATGCATTTATAATATGATATACCTCTGAGAAGTTACGAAGAAAAAAAAATTATGACAGATAGGTTAGGCCCCCTCCACTACTATGTTTTTTTCTGATTTAGTGATCAATAGGCATTCGAGCGTTAGAATATTTTCTGAGTTTGTATGTGTCTGTACTCACAGGATGAAGTCAGAAACTGTAACACTTACAGTAGACAAGACTAATATGTGACCTGTCTTTGTTTAAGGAATAAGAACTGGTGAACTGATAGCCAAGACTCTAAATACTCCTTTCATTCTAGAGTTACACATCAATCATGTTACCTGCAAACATATCAAGTTAAAACTTCCAGAATTTACAGTCCTTTTTGAATAAACTGAGTAGCATGCTAGTTATGTTCAGAGAGCTTACAGAAGGTGGTTTGTGTATCTCACCAGAATTCTTAAAGAAGTACTTCTCAAATTCCCTCTTCATCAGAAATCTACTTCATACATATTTCAAATCAGTATTTCTTAATGTCAGATTCATATTCTATTATTTTGAAGCTCAGGTTTGATAAACTGTGTACTTTAGTATTTGTTGTTCCTTGGAATGTTACAAACCACACTTGAGCACTACCAAGAGTCACTTGTTTTTCAGAAAGTAAACTGTTCTGAGCTGCTTATTATGGTGAACTTAACAGTGTAAAGCAGAAGTGAATACTGTGACTGAAAAGTTAGTCAAACAAAAGCAAATACCCTTATGGATTACATTAGTTTTATTTTTTATAAAGAAAACTGGGGGATGGGAGGGGTGTTTGTTTTTTTTTTAAAACAAAACAAAACCAAAAACACATGCATAAATGAAGAAAACCTGATAATGACAATTATTCTTATTCCTAATAGCTACTAGCATGAAACTCTAGTATGTTATTCTTTACAACAGAAAGAAGCATAACCAGGCACAGTTTAGGCAGGCAATACACTGTAACACACATCACCTATTTTAGAAAGATTTATATGTACAATTTTTCTGAAGACAATGCCTAGAAACCACTGATATTGAGGTCCCTCTCATCTACAAAGAAATATGTAGCAGTACTACAAAGAAAGAAAAATATTAAAATAATTCATTAGTGAAATAAGTGCCTATCTACATACATAAGGTAGACAGTAAGTATGTCAAAGCAATGAACTGTAAACCAAATGTATGGCATATCAAAAAAAAATATGTCTGCAAATTTCTTTTTTCTCTTTTTTCAACAAGAGCTTGGCTTGCCTTTCAGAAAATACAACACCAATTCTCGTTCTTCTTGTACTTTTTCTGAGAAATATTCCAAAGATGAATCCATATCCAAATATACAACATCCAGACATAAAGTATCCCTTGACACAAGTCTTACATTTTGCTAAAACCAGATGAAACTAACACCTTAATGTGACATGCAGCAGTCATTTTACTGAGGACAGCCTAGTTGTACCTTCGTTCACGTTGCACATCAAGGACCTGACCACATGAGTACTTGCATTTATGCAAACCCAGTTTGCTTTGTATTGCAGTAGACTAAGATCATTCAATCAGTTCTCATATGCAGACCAGGGACAATATCCATTAATAACTAACTAGTAACTCCAAACAAGATCCTAGAAAGATCATTGAAGTGTGTCAGACCATACTTACTCGATTTCAACTCTAGTACTTGTAAAATTAAAGTTAATAGAGCAAGAGGAAAATAAAACAACCTACAGATTTTTAGAAAAAAAAAAAAAAAAAAAAAACAAACAAACAAACCTTTGAATGATACATATTTGAAAATCTTTGTAATGAACAGCCTGGTGCTGAGAACTGTATCTCTCTTCCACTGTTACATTACAGAACAGGACAACCTTTGTCACTTAACATTGCAGCGCACCTTAAGGACCTAGGCAATACTGAAAAGTAGTGGAATATGTTAGAAATGCAAATTTTTTACAGACAGTGATGATGGACAAAGGCCTAGTTTAAATGCACTTACACTAATAAAACTAGCTATAGTAACACGTATTTTTTTAAAAACATAATAGATACATTTGTACAAAACGATTTATTAGCACAGTTATCGTGGCAAACAATAACATCTTTTGATGCTACAGAAAAGCTGCTCTGTGCTGGCGTGTGAGAAAGGTCAGATGGTGGAAAACTAACTTCATGCTCTTAACCTGTAAGCTCTTTCCTTTCCTGACTACTAACAAATGTCCTAGCAGGGGAGATCCACAGGCTTTCCAAGAACTCACGTAGGGAACCTTTTGCTCTGTTCCGATGGAACAGAACATGTGCACGTTCACCTTCAAGAGCGCTGGCCTCTGAGCAAGTCTGTCTACACAGGTTTGCCACAGAAAAATTGCCTCCAGATTTTCAGTTCCTAAAGGTTTTATATATATACATCTATACACACACACAAACACATACATATTCATACATATGTCTGTAAAAAGCAACATACTTGGCTACACAAGTCTGCATAGTATTAGAAAAGTAATTGCGATACTTCAGGAACTCTCAAATTTGATTTCAGTTTTTTGATTAAGGGAAAACAAAGTAAGGAGACAGCGAGCTCTAGGAACATATTTTGCAAGCTGTTTTATAGGGATTTAAGCAGGAAAACTGTACGGGTAAGGCAAAGCTATCATGACTGGTATTACACAACAGAGAGAGAAGCACCAAAAGATGTCCTTAGTGACATACACAGAGGCTTAGGGTGGTGGGAGCAGTAAGGGTCAGGCAATCCACACATTTTGGCAATAATTTGAGTAACACAGCTTATTTTCATGGAAATTCTGATAATTCTTCCACATTTCCCAGTGAATTAATTTTTTGGATTAATTATTCTCCCCAGATTTTCTAATGGTAAAAGTCGTAAGAGAATGCCATTTCACAGCCAAATATTTTGACTCTGGAAAACTTGTTTCTTAGCACCTTACTACCCACCTCTTGTACTTCTGACCTTCTCAATCTCAGGTCTTGAAAGTAAGGAGTATAGGTCTGGTTCCATTTTCAAATACCAGTTCTTGGCCACTGGTCTTCTCTTTCAGAAGTGTTTCTAAGCATATTCACACTTGTCTACTACCCTGCTATCTCCTCTATTTTCTGATAGAACAGGGCATAGCTTCCACAAGAAGCTGATTCCAAACTTCCTTGAATGTATTATGATCACAAATCATATTATTCTACTTTCAAAATCGACAAAAAGAAAATGACCACCTCACTAAATGTTTTTCAACAGTCCTACTTTCACATGGCAATGCTTATCTGACATGCCTTTTAGAGGTCCTGGTTCCATCCAGAAGTCAGAGCCACCTAGAAATTCTAGAAGCTTAAAAAAACCTGTATGCTTAATTTCTTTAGAAGGAATTTTGAAGATTGTATTTTTGTTACGCATATGTTCAGTGAATACCATAATAAAAATACTGATCCATACGTATGACCCTTACATAACAATGTAAATCAATAATAATAGAAAAACTTTTATAAACAGCATCATCAGTTCAGCCTTGCTGAGCATCTATTTGTTTTAGCCCAAAGTAAAGCTGTCTCCTTCAACGTTAACTTATTTTGATGTATATTTGAGAAGTCTGTTCTAAAAAAAAAATAAATTTAAAAAGGCATACTGATGACTCACATTGTCAGGACTTGGTAATTTTGGTTCTTGCTGGAAAAATGCTTAGCAAATATTGTCAGCAAAATACTTCCATTTTCTTTGCATAAGCATATTTTAAACCTGAAAATAGTAGTGCTAACAATTGTGCCACCACCAAATATAGCTGTTCACTACTTTGGGTAGGATCCTGAAGGTATTTTCAAGTAGAAAACTGGTTTTGGCTGCAACTAAAAATTCAAAAAAATTCAAGCCATTTAAAAACCTCACTGACTGACTTGGTTGTGTCAACAGCACCATACAGGATTCTGATTAAAAAGAGATGCTTATTCTGTTCTTTCTCAGTCAGTTTCCTAAAGGCACAGTTTATGCTGTATACAAAGTATTATCCTGAATCTGGTCCTCATACACCAATACACTTCACTGAAACCACTGCCTCGCCTGAGATCCTGAACAAGCTGAAATAGTCAACCCATAAACACTTGCAGAGTAGCACGGTGAAAAGACAATCAAAATGGATTAAGAACAAATAATTACATATCAACCTGATTAATTTCACAGAAAAACTGACTTTATTATTAAATATTAAGCAGCAAAATCAAAGAAACGTGGCCTCAGAAAAAAAATGATGCTTGCCTACATATCATCCAAGGAACCTATAAACTCAGAAAAATGTAAGTCTGGCAGTACAGAGTGTTGTAAACTGTAGTTCATAACAATGATTTCCTATAAAAATAGAAGATACTTTAAGAGTGCCACAGAGAGCTGTGTTGAGGGGTTTTTAGGTTAATATATTCAGCCTAGATGAGAGAACAGGAACCATATTTATCACAATTTACTAAGACATCAAGCTGGACAACACTCAAAGATTTGAAGACAACACGATAGTCTTGGTCAATCAAAGAAAGCTTGAAACCAACAGGATTAAATTCAAAATTTGAAAATGTAATTAAAAATTAAATTAAATTCTATGGCTAATTGCAGCTATGTCATGTATGTCACAACAAAACTTGCCAGCTTGGATTTTCTGGGCCTTTTAAGTCTGCAAACCTACCTACATAGCTTGTAAAGGTTGTCTGTGGCTGGAGATATTTACTTATTTTTCAAACAATTAGAATAATGATGAAATAACATCCTCCATATCCGACCTACTTTCACATTATATCCAGAATCACTATCACTGATGGGTCCTAGTCTCTCTACAATCTTGTACAACCAAAAAAGTCAAGTCATCACAGCCATCATTTCCCTAGAGAAACAGGGGATCAGTAAAGAAGATAAATTCTGTGGAAATTGCCCAACAATCTTCTTCAGTAGAGAGTTTGGAGCATATGAAACAGCTGGCCGTCAGGAAGGTTCTGGTAATACAGCATCCTGCCTCAATGACCCGGACTGGAATAAGTGGATATTTTTGGTTTCCTCCCAGCCCTACGTCTCTTGTGTTCAGTGACTGACAAGCAACAATGATTGATAAAGGTCAGGGCTTCAGTACATAATCAGCTTCCCACAAGAAGTGGGGGAAACCTTGCAGTGATGCAGCTACTCTGAAGGATGTGCTCAGGTGCACACATTTATTTGTCAGTTGGTTATACTATCCCCCAATGAAAAGGGAATGAACAGCTTTCTATTTAGTACGGGAAAAAGCATGTATACATGCAAGTATGAGAGAATGTATAAGGCACTATAAGTTCACGTCCTAGTTTATCTACGGGGAATCTGTTTTCATGCCTAAAACCTAGCAACAATTCATACCAGACAGTATCATGAGTCTTTATATCTCTAGATTCCAGTGAAAGGTTTTATTTAGAAATAGATAGGCCTTACTCAGCAAAACACTTAAGTACATGCACAACCATTTGTATCTCATTCCCAGCAAAGTCAATGCTAATATCCTGCTCAAAATCTGAAATCATCCAGGTAATCTGCTCACAGTCTGCTCTTGCTGTGTAAAATACATTTAAATGTTTACAGTTCCTATTACTAAATTTGATAAATGATGAACAACTCATTTTTTATTTGCAAATGTAACAACCAAGCCAAATAAGAACAGGAATCACTTCCATAATTATTTCTTTTTTCCTGTTGAGAGTAATATTTAAATTTCTGCAAGATTAAAACTTGACTGAAGTACCCAAATGTTGACTCTGCAAACAAAAGAGGGTGGGGAAAAATAAAGTTTTAAAAGTGCACATCCTAATTGTAAGAATATACTGCACAGTGGATTTTTTTACATTACACGTTACTAAAAGAGAAAACTCAAAAACTCAACAAAAAGTTACTTGGTAGGCTTTGCCTTGCTTCAGTAACAGATAACAGATGACCTGTCAGTTTATCTAGCTAGTTAAGTCACATTTACAGCTGCTCCTATTTTTACAGTCAGATGGCATAAATGGCTAGAGGACTCAACTAATGGACTTCACTGCACAGTGGTGCTGTTCTGGTTCAGACAAACCTTAAATATCCTGCAAAAGTGTGGTTTATCTTTGGTAAAAGACTACCCCTTTTAAATTTTAACAAAGCAGCACAGATTTCTAAAAACTGATAGCTTTGCAGGTAAATTACTTTCTAGCCTTTCAACTCTAAGTAGATTTGATCTTAGTCCACCTTACTTTGTCTTATAAATCAAGTGGATTACTTTAAGATAGAGGTCATAACCAAGACTTAGAACACAACTCCAATTCTTAATCTGGGACTGATCATATCAAGCCCCAGGGTTAAGAAGATACGAAGACAATCATACAGATCCCTCTACCAATAGTCTCAGAACTGAGACATATTGACAAGTTGAAAGGAAAGACTGTACCAACTCATCGCTACCTCTTTGAGAAGAAATAATTGGCCTTTCCATTCGGCAAAATATAAAGACCACGTATGTTGTTGCATGAATTATAAGCAAGTATATCAGAAAAACTTCAGTAATTTAAATTGTAACTACTGTACTATGTGCAAAAACAAAACTGCAGGGTTTTAGATTGTGCTGACATTTACTCATTCCTTCAGCCCAAAAACCACTTATTTTGGTTTTTTGAAGTTTAAAACTCCCTCCAATATTTTTTTTGTCCAGCTTTGGCTGTAATAGGTGGACTCATCTTTAAATTTCTCAACTGCATGACTGATAGCTATGTCCTTATGATAAGCACTAAAATATTCCCAATACCTTTGTTTTCATCTACAACAAGAAATAAGTCTTTCGCTGATCACAAACACATGAATATTACCTCTCCTGTAGCATTAAAGTAGCTGCAGCTGTTCTTCATGCTTTTATCACCCCACATTTAAAGCAACAAACAACTACCAAAATAGCAATGACAGCCATCATCAGCTGGAGAATATGTTAGCTTTTCAGTTTAGGGCATGAGAATAGTTAGTAATACTAGCTAGAAACACTTGTCTTTAACAGTAGATTCTTAGACAAGAAACATGTGGCACACATGAAAAGCCACATGGCAAGCTTACATGTAGCAAATAATGATAAAAAAAAAAAAAAGTCTAATTCCTATTTTATTTGAATTGAATAAGATATCTTCACTTGTGTGTGAATGGAGGAAATAGTGTTGCCAACAGAAAAATCAGACATCCTTGCAGATATCACACATATTTCACTTTATCACCCACATCAGTCAGGCTAGAGAAAGCTTTATTAAAGCAGGTAAGAAGTCAAAAGTCTCTGTTAAAACTAAATGGTGTTCAAGAGTTTCTGCCCATGGCCTCAATTTTCAATTGACAAAACAGTACTATGACTTCCCTGTTTGTAAAGGATCATAATGATAAATCAATTTATATTTTTCCCTCAAACCCTATGTTGCTACATAGAGAAGTCTTTTTAAGAAAGAAATTAAATGCCCCATATCTAGTTCCTCAGTCCATGTTTAAATAAGCAATTTTCAAAATTTTGGTCTATTTTTCTGGATTAATCTAAACATTAAAAAAATAGCTGGTGGTTTGGGCTTTTGATTTTTATCTGTCTTAAGAATTCAAAGATAAATATTGCCATCCTAAACCCAGCTGCAGAAATATACTTGACTTTGATTATTCAAACACTGCAACACTTTTCCAAAATAATTCTATAATTCATTAGAAACAACCCCTAGAGTTTCATCTCTCCTATAAATTGATCACTTATCTTTTCAGTCATCTGAACCATAGCAGGACCCAACAGATACTGAGTTGTCACTTTAAAGTCAGCACTGGGCACATAACTAGAGCAGTATGTGAAGGGTCCTACCTGGGCAGGCAGAGTGGAAGATCCTGCCAGTGCAAACTCACAGGCAGAGCTTGTTTTAATACATTTCCTTCCAAAAGAGAGTCTCATTCTTGAAGGAATAAAACTGGCATTTAATAGAGAAACAGAGAATACAGAAGTTTGCCAACTAGCTACAGAGCTTTTCTCTTGCAAGTCACCAGATATGCATCTAGCCCTGTTTAACATGTATTAAAGCTGGTTCAGTTTAGTAGATTTTCAGTATTCACTACATAGGGCTACTTACTTGCAATTTCAGTTCAATAGGCATAAACAGACCTAGAAGTGTCTAGTCCAGGATCAACAGTATTTCTGTAACACTCATAATAAATCCCATTCAGAGACAATCAGCATTTATACCTCTACGGTTTTCAAAGCTAATTAATTTTTAAATTAATTTAAAGCTAAATTTAATTACATATGTGTTACATGTTTCAGAATTACATAAAATCTGATTTCTGCAATTGATCTGTCCACTATCAAAAGCAAAATGGAATTACTGGGACATCATCAGAGGCTTAGAAAATTAAAACAGATAACAAAATTTTTGTGCATTATAAACAAAGCAAAAGACTACTATGACCATCTTCAAGAAGTTTATGTTGACTCCTAGTAGATAGTATAGAGAAAACTGTTTTTTCTTACATCAAAGCTTGTAATATAATGTCATGCTCAATTCTATGGCTCTCAATGTCATATATCTTTAAAAGATGATGTATTAAAGTCTTGGACAATAATCACCCCCTTATATCAGCACACCTGTATCAGCACACCGCAACTAATAGATATTTTTTTCCTCTCTAAACTCTGTAAACACACACACACAAACATCCATACATTACAAAAAAAAGAAAAAAAAACAAAACAAAACAAAATACCACACAGTAATTTTTTATGCTGCCCAGTATACTACAGTGAGGTCCTCATCACTGAGACTGTAAATTAAAGAACAAAGTTATTCAGCAGCTCTCACTGCTATTGCTGAACCACCTTACCAAATTATTAGATGAAACGTAACTATAGGAGAGATGCAGCTGTAATGAATCTGCCAACTATACTGTTACACATTCAATATAAAGTTACTAAGAGAGGAACAAAACACTTCTTCAGGTAGCTTTTTTGAGGGGTGAAAGGGTGTTAAGAAAATGCATTCTCACCAATCGACCTCTTCCTGCATGCTAACATTTTTATTCCTATGTTTCTTCTGAGATAGCTAGACAAATAGATTAATATTAACTGGAAGTTAGCAAAATGTTATGGTTGTATACAAGCCTATATATACAGACACAGAGAAAGAAATAGACAGAATTTATTTTAATTAAAACATGAATGCTGTCTTTTTTTCAAAGAAGAGGGAAGAATACAAGGGTATTTTTTTCATCCTTTCCAACACTTTATCAAGTCTCCAGGTTTGCTCAAACTCCTCACTTTAAAAAAAAAAAAAAAAAATTTCCTTCATAGCAACCTTTAGCACTATAACAGTCATATAAAATAAACTCTGGTGTTAACAGCAACACAAAATGTTTTATCATAACTGAGGAGGAGGTCTATAAAATACCAATTATTGATATTTTGTGCAAGTTCTCCAAAAATTAGAAACAAATAATAGAGTTTGTTTGGGGTTGGGGGCCAGGGGCGAGATGTTAACTTTAAATCATATTTTTTTCATGGAAATATGCAGAATTACTCCAACGTCTACATTTTAAAATATAGATTTGGAGTAGCTTTGTGGTCTAGCAGAAAAAGTAGTCATAGGTATGGAGTCACATATTAAACCACATTGATACATACCTTCCATAAGGACTATATATTTTCTCCTCTTAACTTGGCTATTGAAAGGGACTTTCCAGAAAATCAAAATTAAATATTATTTAGTAATTTTAGATGCTGCTTAATATTAAGGTCTAGTCTACATTTAAAATTTTTTCCAGAGTAATTACACTAGCTTAGCTATATTGGAAAAAGCAGTTTACTACTGTAGGCTACAGCAGTTAAACAAAGTAGACTATAAAATAAAAACACATTTTTCTCATATAGTTGCAGAACAACCTGATCTACGGTCTGAAGCAGGTAGGTTGGACCAAATGACCTCCAGAAGTCCCTTCCAATCAAAATTTTTCTGTGATTCCATTCTACGATATTATTATTTAACTGGTGCAGAAATACTGCCAAACTGTTGAGAATGTGTGTACACGTGTGTCTGTACCCATTTAAATGAAAACCCATATAACAGGAGCACATAAAAAATGCATGGGCCTACCCCTCAGGTTCTTGATTTCCTATGAATAACTCAGAATATAAAAACTATCCAACAACTAAAAATGACATGCTTGGTTTAGAGGGGAGCTACCTTATCTGTACGTTTAACAAGAACTTTTTCTAATACAAAAGTATTAATAGGAAAAAAAATAGTTTGACATGAAATTCATTATTTGTTTTCACCCACACTTAAAATGGCCTGTTACATTTTTTAGACTTTGTGGAATTCAAATTTATTCCTGTAAGGCTTTTTTGCCTTTTTTTTTTTTTGGATCAGTGTGTACACATCAGATGTTTATGCTACCTTGCTGTGCTTCACCAAAAGCACAAATAACAGTACTTAGACTTGTACTAGATATACTGAAGGCTTTACACACAAACAAGGAGTCAAATATAGACTGATTCATAATAAAATATTACTATAGTTTCAAAATGGATAGTCATGCTTTATTTTAGGACCTTCAAGATATTTTGTCCAAATTACTCTGAATCATAGTTAAAGGAAAACAACTGGACATCTGCTAGCAATATAACACTGCTACAAAATTAAATGAGTACTTAACACATTGTCCCTTCCAGGATCATAATACAGTCTACTGAGGGTCTATACTATTGCATCTTCTTTTTTCAGGGAGTAAGACTGTGTCATGGCTGTTGCCTTTTTAAGTAAGAAAAAGACCTACTCATAAGCAATTCTTCAGAATTTCTTCAGAAATACTCATTCAGTCTAGAAATGGAGGATGATTCAAAACCACAACTACTCAATTTTCTAAAGGTTGTACAAATCATGTTGGGGGAAAGGGGAGAAAAACAATCTGAGCTAAAAATAAGTAACAAAGAAACATTATCATTCAGAGAAGGGTACATTAGGTCAGAAGCTGCTACTTTTTAACACCATAAAGTGCTTATAGCTTTCTGTTGGAAAACAAAAGCAGAAAAAACGTTACTAAATCAGGAGAGCAACTAAGTTGTTCGCTCAGCATTTTCTGTGAGGGAAAAAAAAAAAAAAAAAGGCTTTAAGCACAAACTACATGTTCTGGGTAGTGTCGTGTTTTTTTAAGCTAAAAAGCTCATAATTGATAACAGATCAGGAAACTGCCAATAATATTTTGCAGAATAAACTGACACATGCCATTAGACTATTCTCCTTCTTGTCCTTTCTCCACCCACCTCCCACTTAGCCATTAGTCTTATTGACATTTCTGCCATCCAGTTATACCACAACTGCTAAATTATTATTTACCATTTCAACAGTCAAGCTAAAAGAAACAGTATTCAATTATTTCACAGCCTTGGGTGGTATAGAGGGGAAAGAGGGTTCCCTTCTAATCACTGCAACACCTTAGAACATCAATATAGAAGGTCCTACAGAAACACACAAAAAGACCAAACACTGGTCTACGGGTTTTAAAATCAACTTACTAATAAAAAGAGACAATGAGATTTAATATGTAGCATACTATATATATTTGTCACATATATCTATCACACATATAACAAAGTCAAATGGAAGAGTAACCTGATGGAAATTAAGAGTACAATAAAGACATTTATACACAGATATATTTAAAAAATTGATGGTGGTACTTATTTATAAAGTGTTAGAAACTATGCAAAAGGAGAAGTTATTCCATCTGTCATTATTCAGCAATTTTATTGCAAGTTCCAGAGCCAGTGTGGGATTTGAGGATAAACTAATCACCTAACAGACCAGTTTAGGGGGAACGTCATAATCTAAATTACTACATTGAACTCACAACGATAAAGAAAACATATAAACACATTTCTCTAACCACTAAGGGCTATCTTGTACCTCCAAAGAGACAGACATGTACCAGGGGAGGCAGACTTCAGCATCAGTCCAGCAAAACCTGGGAAGGATTATACAGCCTTTGTGCCTTAGAGGAAAGAAAAAAAGCTAAGTATTGCTCTCCAAAGCCACAGAGCAGATAGCCAAATGAGCTAGAACTAGCACCTAGATGAGAAAGATGCCCTGAGTTAGCTATCTGGTACGCAGTGCAATCTGCAGTTTCCTTCTGCTCCTTCTAACTCTGGTCACTTACGTACATTCCAACTGTAAATTTTCAATAAATTATCTGATGCAATTGGAAATAATTCCATGGAGTGGAATGACTTCAGAAGAATTAAAAAGCCGATAGTAATTACAGTGTCTACCTCCCTACTGTTCTGTATGGATGAATAATGTTCTATAACAACATTGCACACACACATACAATCTGTACTGTCAAATTAAACATAACTAAAACAAATAAACTAAGATTGCAAGTTATGCAAGCAGCTGCAGTTTAAAGGCTTCAGCAGTTAATAACAGACGCATCTGCCAGTTATAGTCAGCTGTAGTTAAACTGGATTTTCAGGTTCAGTCTGCTAGAACTAATGTATTACAATTTATTATGCTGGGGGGAAAAAAGTAGAAAATGCTGAACTTTATTAATGTATTAGTTTATGGCTTAATCAGTATTTTGTTACAATATATGTATGTCTTCACTAAAGTAGGACAGATCATTTCCAAATTTTAAAATCTTTTACTTAGGTATTAGATGATACCTTAAAGCAACTTGCCAAAATGTGAAACCAGAAAGTTTTGGGAATCTAAGTTCAGAATCCTGGAACCATGTAACTTAGAATATTTCAATTCAAAACAAGTTTTCAAACACAGGATCTACTTGAGAAATTGTATGCAACTCAGAACAAACTGTGTAGAGCTGTATGCATCGTAACCTTACTTATAGAAACTCTTCTCATCTTTATCAAAACTGATTTCACAAATTAAATGCAAAAACTACATTAACTCTGAACTGGCAAGAGAAGAATACAGTACTAGTAGAGCAGAAATACAAGATACACATAACCCAGACTAATGCTAAACTTCAGTCAATTTTGTTTATAGTAAAAACTGTTATCCAGATTAATCTCTCCAGTCTTTCCTCAAAAAAACATCCTTCATGTGTTTCTTTTGCAAGCTTTCCGAGTATGAATGTAATTTTGAAATTGGTTACAGGAATGTTCCTTCATAAGTCTGTAAATACTTGCTCTATATAAAAGGCTGCCCGGGTATTACTCCATATATTAATCAAGATTCTCCACCACCTTTTGCCCCTTTCGTAAGTAGGGACAGCATACTCAAAACCAAACCAAACCAAAACAAAACAAAACAAAAAAAAAAATAGAAAAGCAAGAGATAAAACTAGTGTATTTCAGACATGATGTTTGACACTAATAAGGACAAAGTTCAAGCTGTCTTTCAAGTGAACTCTGCTACCAAAAGGTAAACTGAAACTGCAGTATTACAAAAGGGAGGTCTAAAATAACTACACTTTAAAATGCAGTACAGAAATGTGGTAGCCTGAAAGAATGAATTTTCAAATAGCTTTTTTAAAACTCACTCCATTTTCAGCTCTTGCATCTTTTATTACCAGCTCTGCAAACCCTATCAGGCCTCCTCAGCAAAATCCTGTTGCACTAAGCACTGTACACAGAAGAGATTCTGCCTTTAAAAGCTTAAAAATAACACAGCACATAGGCAGTAGAATGATCTGTAGTAATTTTTCTCTCTAATGAATGTCCTTCCTGTACTCTGTCCTACCTATAAAAGGAAAACTTAGTTCTCCTCCTAGTTTTCTCTCAATCCACTCTTGCTTGATGTATTTAATAAGGTAGACAAAAGCAGCAATACACAATCTGATGAACAAGTACCGTATCTGCTGCCACTGCCCTTCCGTTGTCTCTCTACTAAAGGGAGGGAAAAAACCTGTTTTCTATGTATGTTTGCAGAGAAGGATTTCAGCTCAGTAGGCTAAACTGGTTATTTTTGAACAATGCAATCTCAGCACAATTCTGGGTTCAAAAATGGTAAACAAGCATGGGACAGAATAAAGAAATTCTTTACAATCCCAAATTACAGTTTGGTTAACCAAAGCGCTCCCTCAGCCAGGTCATTACTGCTGTTTTCTTCCACTATCATTCCAAATGAACTAGCCAAAGTCAGATGATTTTACTGATCAACTTCAAAGGAAAGAGGGATGAGCATAAAAACAACTGAAGCCATAAGGTAACAGTCATAATAAGGTTCTGTGAGTACTACCATACCTCATCATAGACTAAGACAATTATTAATATTCAGCTCAAGCACACGCTCATTGTGTGTTGCATGCTAGATAAATTCTGGACCATTTTATTAAAAGCAATTATCTAGACTGTCTATTCAGCATAACTTCCTAGTCACTATAATCACTTACTTGTTTCAAGTAGAATCAGGGTCTGCGTGTGCTTTGCATTCCAAAAAACCTAAGCCATATGAAAGCTAACACTCCAAAACCTCTCCTTCCTGGGGAAGCACTGGACATGGCATGAGGGGAATGGCAGCTCTTGTATTTATGCTTGTGTCTACCTCACAAGGGCGAGTCAAGCTTATACATTTGGGTATAATAGAAAAAAAATCATAAAACAACAAAAATAATCAAGGCCACAGTTCAACAACTGCAAGCTGGACTTAGCAGCAACAAAATCCATTGTCACAAAGAGATGTAAAAACCCCACTTGTGTTTTGAAGACCAGGATAACAAAAATAGATGTTTATCAATAACCAAGTAGCTGTCTGACTAGCAGCTACTAGAATGACAAAGATTTTGGACAAAAGCTAGAAAGCAGAAAGGGTATGTATTTTAAAAGTTATCTTATTAAATCATATAATAAAACACTTCAGGTAAAATATTCAACAGTAAATTGTCTTGCAAACAGCACAAAATGCATATTGTGTATTTTTTTTTTTTAGTTAGCATGTAATCTGAATGACTCAAACTACTTAGATTACAATTATTCTGATATTCAAAACTGGATTCACACACAAACACAAGCCAATCTGGCAAAGCACAGCTATATGAATCACAGCATTTCTTTAATGTTATATGCGGTGTGCATTTCATCAGCAATGAGCAACAAGTTCCCTAAACTTACTGATAAGAACACACTATTTTAGCATACATAAGCACTATTATATCAAACAGAATTTGAATTTCTGGATTTGAAAATAAATTTAACATCCAATACTAGAAGAAATCAGTGAGATCTTCCAGGACATTTAGAGCTGAACAAATTGTAATCCAACTCAAGTCAGCAGGGGCTATCCAAATTCATCAGTAAGAGAAGAGTTCAGGGATCATACTTCTGATAATTTAATTTCACATTCAAAAATGTAGAATGTTATTCCTTAAGAAGTTGTTATCTCAGAATGGATGAGAAATCCCAAATAAGTAGAACACCTAAAAATAATTTATTTGAATGACATGGTTGCAACGGACAGTAAGAGTAGATTTTATAAGATCACATTGTACATAGGAAAAGAAAAATACCATGCAGTGTCTGTGAGCCTAAAAGTATGTGCAACCTAGACACTCCATGCAATACCAGAGGTCTAGAACTGAACTCTACTAGCCAGTTGAATTGGCAAATATTACTGAAAATATTACAATAGGAACAATCATGAAAGTTGGTTCTGCTACACAGCGAAGTCCCAGTGTTTAAGAAATTATTACTGAAAGAATACTCTAATGGAAAGCCTTCATGTTCACCAACACAGATGTTATTCTCCATCATGTTCCATTTTACATTCCCAGAAGTATTTTGATGCAGAAGTAAAAAGGGAAGTAGAAAAGAGCAGAAGACATATAATTGCATTAACCTCACCACGGAAGTCTTCCATTTGTTCTAGTTTCCTACACTCTGCATACACACACACACACACACACACATTTTCTCTCTCTTTCCCATGGGCAATTTGTGCACCAGTCAGTAGCATCAGAAAGATCAAAAATACCAGATTAACCTTAATAAGATGAAATAACACTAGCAATACAGACACAAAGCCTAACTCACTTTCCCCCTGTTTTTCTGGAGTACAATGAAATACACACTATGTCCCAGCAGAACTGGCAGTCACTAGCTCTCAGCTTTACAAATTTCTTAAGGTACTTTATGTTAGTTTTTACTCTTTATTAGTCGGTTTTAACAAATGGTAAGAGAGAAAAAAAAAAAAAAAAAAAAAAAAAAAAGATAGAGAATATGAGCTTTGTATCTTCTATTGCTTCTGAATACCTGTAATTGTGATGTTTATAAGCTAAAAATTGACAAGGGCAAGAACATAAATATAGTTTTGAGTTTTCCTTAGAGCACTGCAAGTTCTCCACTAACAGTAATTGCACAGATCCACAAAGTCAAAACAAGTTTCTAACTCTTTTTCAACTACTGCAGTAGGCATTTATAAAAAGAACATAAGCAAATACAAGTGTTTTTTCCATGCTCTGATAACTCTGATCTGAAACAAAAACTTGTTCAAATTTGCCTTCTAGCATAAACTACTGAAAGAAATATTTTGTCACCAGAATTACCTTAAAGAGTTATAAGCATCTGAAAAAGAAACTTAAAAAAAAAAAAAAATGGAATGTAAGTTACTCTTAATTCCAATGTACTGCCTATCCACACCCTTCTACATCAAAATGTTTAAGATGTTGCTAGTTAGCTATAGCATTCACTATCTTTATAGCTATAAATGTATCTCCAAGCATATACGTATGTATATATAGAAAAACATGACTGAATCATGACTTCTTCACCTGATATAGCCTTCATTAAATTTAGGAAATAACTTCTCTGAGGTTTTTTAGACACTGAAAGTATTCAGACAGGAATTTGATCTCTGAAATGATTCTTCATCACTTTCCTGAACTGAACGCTCCAACTTTGGGTTCTTCTTAATTACCAAAGTTCTTGTCTTACATTCAGCATACCTGTGCTCAGTATTAATTGCTTATTCCACCACTGTTTGCAGGAGAGACACTGAACCAATAGAACTGTCAGTAGATTGGTTACAGATGACATGTAATCTTTATTTTAATGAGACATGTTAATTCAACAGAATAAAACAACCACTCTGTTAACAAAACTGAAGTCCTTAGCTTAGTTTTTCCTTACTTGATTCTTGCGATAGACAGATGAACAGTGACACAAAATGGACATACACACCAGTCCATAAAAAATTCAGTAGCAAAGGAGAAAAATTATGAACGCTGAGAAAGCATTCAAATACTTTAGTAACAGGTATTACAAATATCCCGAGTTGGGCAGACACATCCAAGGACTCTTAATGAAATAAAGGTTTAAGAACTAGCCCCAATTCTTACCAAGTCTCTCCCATAACTTGTTACATGTTAAAAATTTAAAAAATAGATTATAAATAATGTATTTGTAAATAAAAAGGGAATACGAAGATTTTATTGAGATCTCTATTGCACACTAACACAACATTGGAGTATATTAGAGACGAGTATAAGCTACAAGCTGGAGAAAGTTGAAGTAAGAACTGCATTTGAAATAACTGAAACAACGTTCATTGTCTGGAAAGAAACAATCAATTTCTGGAAAGAAACAAGCAATACTAAATTTGATATTATATCAATAGATACTATTATTTTAATACTAACTACAGCAAATAAAATGAATAACCAGAAAGCCTTATGTAAACACAACAAATATGTTGCTTTCTCTGCTACCTCCATCATTAAATTTATCTTTATAACCTTTTAACATCAAATTTTGATTTTGGTATGAAGCCTGCCTTAAGAGGTAATTAAGAAACTAGGCTTAATTTATATTATATATACTGAAGTCACATACAAAGGGGAGATAAAAATGCAGCTGTTAATGCACTTAAGTCAGAATGTTACCAGACACAATCCGGGCATTATGGCTAAATATAGTTCAGCCTCTTGATTCAGTTTCAGTAATGTATTATCAAGCTGATGATTCATGTTGTCACAGTCTTGAAAGATAAATATGGCCACCTATTTACTTAAACTATGTGTTTTTACAAAATTTTGGTATCAGAAAAGCATCCAGTTTAAGCAGATATTTAAGGTTTTCTTCCTACAACTACATCCTCACAGCTACTTCTCTGCCCATCAGATGAATTTCAGTAACTTCAGGAAGGCTTCACATGGCCCATTCATGCATCCACACTGATGGTCTTCAAGCTATGGGTTTCAGACATAGGAACAACGAAAATAAATCAGTTCCTCACATATTCATAGTCTTCTCTGAATTAAAGCTAAGATCATTTTCAACCAGCTTGTATTAGTGTGGTAATATGGCCTACCCCTATCAACAAAGCTGCACGTTGAGGCACAAAAAATGCAATAGACAAAAATCACGCTCTTCGATACAGAACTTTAACTAACTACTGTTTTATACAATATAATTCAAAGATTTACCATCAACTTGGAGCCAAATCCTTACATAATCTCTACAAATGTTTAGCTGTCAAAATGACTGAAGCATGCAAAGCTAAACACTGGGTCACCTGAAGGATCAAGTTGTAGAGTGTAGGAAACTGAAGTGTTTGATTCATATTATTTTTTAATATATAGTTGCCACTGGAAAATTTTACACATATGATTTTTATAATCATTCTGTTGATAACTTAAACTAATCTTGCATAGGGCCTCTGTTCCCTCTGTATGAATTTTCAGGGGAAAAAAAAAAAAACACAATTAATTAATAAAAACAACTTCGCAATTAACTTCAGATCTTGGTAATTAGTACTTTTGTAAATAGATAAAATAGATTAGAAAAATCAAGATATTTCACTGAAGGGAAAAGAACTCCCTTTTCATCTGCAAATTGTTCAACACAAGTTTTTAGAACATCACAGTCTCCAGAAATTTGCTCTATAAGTAGTGCTTACATTACAAAATAGATGATCTCAACCTAATTATGAATTTTAATGGCTACTGTGAAATCATCATGGTTGTGTATCTACTGGGCAGAACTATAATTTAAGTGCAACTGACCTAAGTTAGCAGTTAGTTTGGAAATAGGTTGTAGATCAGCCAAATGAAGCTATGTAAAACAAACCTCAGAGAAATGCACTAGATGTGCTGAAAGCTTTTTTCAAATTATTAACACCTACTGCTGTAAGTTCTATGGTAACATAATAAAATATCCAAATGCAAATAAAAGCGTGGGACTCAAAGCAAAATCTACATAGCATTATGCTCTTTTAAATAATTATAAGATAAGTATCAAATAATTCTGAGGTCTTAACAATTAAAAGCCAAACATATCCAGGTAAAATGTAGTGCACTGTAAATTGACACGTTTGGGTGATTTCTAACAGTCTGATGCTTTTATTTAACTCTGTATTCCTCTTAAGGCAATCAGCATATTAAGTACTATCACCAATTATACTTAATACTATTTACACAGGCACTAGACATCATACAGAACAGATTTTTTTTTCTGACAAACAAAAATTTCTTCAAATCCAAATAAATATTTTAAATATTCTTAATGGAATAACAGAACCATTTTATTAGTAATATATATATATATACATTTCTATACTATGGAAAATTTTTACACATTTTAAGACAGCTTTTCTGCAGTATTTTATGATTTCATGTCAAGACTCCTATACATTTCCTGTCTTCTCAAATAACTCAGAAAAATATTTGTGACCTTATGATAACAATACAACTCTACAAAAGAATTCAGCTCATTACCCAATGCTGTGGTTCAAAAATAGGTGTAGCATGTGTAACAGACATAGCATATGAATAACCTCCTCACCTTAAACTGGATTACTAACAAGCTTAACACTACACTTAAATTTAAGCATTCTGGGGAATCAAACCGTGACTCAACACTTAAGTGCTGCAAATTATAAACTAACCAAAGATACCACCTTCAGATTGTGAGGCACTGTTATCCACAGACTTCCAGATCTCACTACTGGGTTATAACAAGATTTGACATTCTACTTCAAAAAGACAATGAGTCCCTAAAATCCAGCAGCCCATTTTTTAACATCAGCACAAACTACCAAATGCCATTCTGGATTCGCACCCAATGTCCCTATATGATTTATTTCTCACAAATTCATCTTCTTGCTGCACACAGTTTTCTGTTGGGAAAGGCGGGACAAGTTGAAGTTACTCTTCATATTACTCCATATCATTGACAATCCATACGAAACAGGTGATCCTACACAACTTCACAATAACAAATTATGAAGAGATAGTCTCTATTTTCTTTTCTTTAAGAAAGTTGTTACTTTTTTTTTTGCACTGTAATGATCCAGCCTTTACTACTTCCCAAGATCTTAAGATGTCAGCATAGATCTGTTATAAATTTCCTAAATGGGAGAATCTGTAACTTCCCAAATTCTGTAGTTTATAAAAAATGTCAGCTTCTGTCAGCCTGGAAAGTTCTTTTAAAGGGGTAACTTCATTTTGCAGTCCTGGCCAAAAGAAACAGCTGTCACTTTTTCTCCACATGGTTCATCCCTGGCACTTTATCATTTCAAAAGGCAACTTTTCTTCCAGCAAATAATAAAAATATAACTTTCAGTGTGCTCATTACATTCAAGGAATTTCTTCAGATCCTACTAGTTTAATGAAACTGTGAAAACTGTAACTCTAAAGCACAGAAGATCTGTTTGCATAGCTTTCAAAGTATAACTGCACCAGTTCTGAAGTAAGAGGAAAATGTCTATTTCTTCCATTTGTATGGCCAACAATAACTTCTACATTCTGACAGAATCATGTGTATACTGGCGGGGAGGGAAGTTTCAAAATACTTTTATCAGGAAGCCCACAATTAAATAAAACGCAGGCTCCCCAGATACTGATCCAAATTGATGCACAGGCTTCTTTGACTCCAAATTTCACGGCTGCTCTTTTGTTTTTTTGAACAGTTACTTATTTTCTCCACCAAGAACAACATTCATAATTTCCAGTGTAGATGACTATAATAGATGTGAACAACAACTGAACAGAATTCTCTTGAAGGAGAGAACTACTATTTTTCTATTTGAAAAGAACTCAGTACAGCAAACCACTTAGTTTGTAACAAAGTACTTATCTACTTTAGAAGATTCAATGCACAGGAAAAAGTTCATTATCTCATTTATATTATACTGAAAAATACTCCAGTGGAATGTATCCCATGCTCCACTTAACAACAATCTAGTAGTCTCTTAAGGACATTTAACTGAAAACAAATTCCATCTTCTACTTTTGGACTGGGAACTCTGTAGAAATTATGTAGAAATAATATGACAGTGAAGGTGAATCTACGACACGTGACAGAACAAGCAAGACAGCATTATTCTCACCACCATCTAATCTGTGTAAAATCCTCTATCTCCTAAAAGTAGCAGTAAGGAGCCAGACCAGACTGCTAGGAACCCAATGACTGTGTGAGAGCAGGGAAGGTGGAGGACTTGGCACGCAACATGGAGATTTACCTCTTACATAACATTGTCATGTCCATAACTAACCAAGATGAAATGGAAAAAAAAAGGCAGTTCAAATGTAGCCTGAAGTGACCTAAAACACCTTTTTGCTTCTAAATGAACTCCTTCACAAGTACAAAAGTAGTAAAAACAAAGAGCATATCTAATGTGGTACAGCAATAATAAAATGTTAAATATTTCCATTACGTTAAAAAGCCAAATGCAGTTTTTATGCAGATAAATAATTATTATCTGTGGAGGCTTGAAATACTTTAACTTCTTTATGGTTATGGAAGACAACTGGCAGAAAAAAAAACATTTATACATATTTATATGTATTTGTAAAAATATAAATAAAAATAAAACATTCTTTCTATCCTAATCTTCAGTTCTAACACAATGGAAAGGGGAAGGAGGTGAATGGAACATTTAAGACTACGCAAAAATTTTAACTCACACAAGGTAATATATTGAAAGCCACATGCAAACAAACTAATAGATACTCAATGAGTAATGATTTGTAGTAAAATGATCAAAAGGATAGTATCGTGGTAACATTCACGACACATCCATCATTTTAATAAATAAAATTTCCCTGTCATTAAAATGTAGTTATCAATCTATGGGTCAGAAGGTGAATGCTGTGACTTTTTTGATTTATATATAGTTGGTTAAAAATTAATTAAAAAAAAAAAAAAAAAGAAGCAACACATTAAAAAAAAAGCTTTAAAATATTAAG
The DNA here is from genome assembly GCF_018691265.1 of Tyto alba. NCBI lineage: Eukaryota > Metazoa > Chordata > Aves > Strigiformes > Tytonidae > Tyto > Tyto alba. The sequence continues at coordinate 44,871,842 of NW_024881316.1, read as the reverse complement.
TGTTTTCAATTATCTTTACAAAGTAAAGATCAGTAGCCCGAAATTATCCCAGTTAAGTCCATCTTCTTTACCTCATCCTATCTTAAAAAACATCCTGGACAGTCTTCCAGAGTCAAGACTTTAGTGAAAGGAGCCAATGACTGCCACTATCTTTTGAAACCATGGATTTATGTCTCAATACTCTGGGACTAGCTTTCTCCATTTCATTTTCAACTCTGACAAATACAGAGAAAAATCCTTTAAGATACTTTTGTAAGATTTCATAAAGCAAAGCTCCCTTTTATGTGCAGCTGACCTCAGCAACTGGCAAATGTGCATCCTCTCCCCCCAGTCCATAAGTAACGTTCACAATCATGTATTTTTTTTAAAATGTATGATTTAGACATGAGCCACTATAGCCTGGCTCATTCTCTCTGCAGTCTTAGAGGTTAGATTTCTTTTAGCTCCAGGTTGAAATATTCTTTAAAGTGTTTGATAAATCAGGAGCACAAATCCACATAGAAACAAGCTCATCACCTCCCCCTCACCCCCATCCTGACAGTATAGTGTCTTGGATACACATAGAATGGGGAAAAAAATGCTGTGTAGTGGCAGGTCAAACTTTTTGATGAATGTGTTGCATTTCTACAAGATGAAAGACTTGCAGTCAGACCAGTATAGTAGGTTACCAGTCAAGATAAAGACTTCTGCAGAAGGAATCCTTCTGATTATGCAAGTATCTTTAAGACTGACAAAACCCACCTGTTTTAATAACATGCAACATTTCAGAAGTTGTAAACTACAAAATCATGTAACAACACAGCTTGGAACTAGGTTTCTAAGAATCCACTGTTAAATTACAACAACAAATAACTTTTTAACAACTTTAATACCTATCTGCCAAAACACAATTATTTACAAGTGTTCCATATATTAATTTCATCACCAGTATTATGATCTCAGCAGTCTACCTCTGTGTATTAGCACTGAAAGATGTGAATACAAAATATGAATTTAAATAAGTATATATGACAACAGAAAGATTAGCTTTCTTTGATGAAGGACTGAGAAATATAGGTCTCTAAAGACTTGTAAAAGTAATATTAAAAATGCATTTCTTTACTCCGCAAGATTTTCTTACCTTTCAATACAGGATGTGTTTTTTATTCATCCAAGTCACCTCTGAATGTTTTACAAATCAGAAGTAAAATGCTAACAGTTCTGTCACTAACACCTGCACTTCTTTCCTCCATCACCCCTATACACACATTCTAAGAATAGAGCCAGCTAAAAAACGCATACCAAATGCAGATATTACAAGATATTTTGACTGATTACTTACATCATACTTTGCAATTCAGGTGTAAAGCTTGTTGATTTTCTTCCACTGCTTGAAGAGGCAACCGTTGACATTGGGCTAGCCACAGTGCTGCTCATCTGAGTAAACAAAGAAATAACAGCACTTACAACACTTTACTTATATCTTATTTTAAAGAGAGCACATGTATGTTTCACACTAGATATTCAAAAGGGAAGAAAAGCTATTTGGGGTTGACTTGAATGTAAAAGCTCTGCATGCAGAAAGAAACCTGAGACACTGTAGAAAACATAGGAGAATTGATGTTTACTGTAATCAAAGTATGGGAAACATGCACTATTTTTTAAAATACCAGTCAGATTTACCCTAGGAGCACCAATGGAAAAGTGTCAAGACAAAAATACCACTATTCTGGAATACATGGTATTCACAGGCACCAGTATCTTGCTACCCAAAACATCCTCTTCTATTCCTGCCGGATCCTAGGCACTACTAAATCACATCCATACCATCTCCACTGAGACTAAGAAGAGTAAAATAGAATCTCAGAAAAAGCCAGATAAAATCTGATGAGCACAGAGTTTACAGGCTTCCCTTCTAAAACACCAGCTTTGCATACACATACTGCTTAAGTCGTTAAAACAGAAATGCATTAGAAAGTGGGACCTGAACATCATCATAATACTTATATGAATGAAGGTACTATCTTTATACAAAATATTTTACAGCTTTTCTACACAAATTTCTCATTAAAAATCTCCAAACCAAACACGGGACAATTCTACTCTTATTCTATGAAGTAATTAACGCATGTACATTTTCCTCTTTAATTATTAAGGCATCTAATTTGCCTAAACTATTTCATTTTTAAAAATAGTTTACTAAAAGACTGAAAAATTAAAAGTAATCTAATTATGGATGATTCCATAAATATGTAAGAGGGAGTTTCATTTTTCCCTTCAATAATTTTTTTAACAAAGAACTGCACACACTATGTAAATCTCCCTATAAACAGATTATATTCCCACTACATTTCTTCTTCTTCTAGATTGCAGCACATTAGTAACAGCTGAGTTGTACATTTCTTGTACTATTAGTAGTAGAAGTAGTAATGACAATGAAAACCATATGTTAATATAGTTTGCTTTGCTTTAAGACCTCTAAGAGATCCTACCTTTCTCCACTTTAAATTTTAAAGTTAAGATAGGTTTCTTTCCTAAAAAACCCATCAAAAAGTACCTAACCAGATTTACATTACACACTATTAAAAGCATTGCAATCAATCACAAATATTACGCTTCGACTTAAGAAAACTTGTAATACTCTAAATATAAAGCGTAAGATGCCTTCAAAAAGAATTAGTGCTTTGAAAGGCTAATGAAATAACAGCATATGGATGAACAACAAAATTAATAAATTTATGCATTTAGATTTAAGTTTACTTTTTTTTTATTAATGCTTTCAAGTAGATTTTCACAGACTTCTGCTCATCTTCAAGCAGATTCTAATTTAAGTCCCCACCCTGCAAGCACTTAGGCACATGTGTAACTTTAATCACAAGCTTACTCCCACTAAAGTCTGATTTTAATCATAAGTAGTTACACACCAGGTTTAAGTGTTGGCAGGATACTGCCATAACCAACAGTTACCAGAGTCATATAATCTAAACAGTCAAATTAGTGAGTTTAAAAGCAAAACAAAATAAAAAGGAAAAAAACATCTATAACATGAAGGAAGGTGACAGCATATTTCTAGGAAAGCTCTGTGTACACACGGAAGGATGTGAAGGGAAAGCTGCAATGGTACCAGGAACAGCTCAAGGACTGGAAAATTTATGCATGTTTTACTGTTCATTATTTGATTGGGATTGATTATGATTCATTTTAGGAGCTGTATTTATATCCAAGAACACATTACCAATATTCTTAAATATAAATTAATACACTGTAAATTTTATATTTTACCCAGACCCTAGAGAAAGTAGTTAGGGGAACACCTCAGTTAATTCTTTCTAAAACAGCCATAGAAAAAAATCCTGAAACATACCAATCATACATGCCTTAAAGTTTAAAAACTGAGTAACACACAAAGACTTAAGGTATTTTTAAGTTATTGGGGGTTTTTTAAACTAACCATTTCATTTAAAGCATATGGCTATTCTCTTTGAACATCCATGACAGACATTTTGCTTTATCCATGAGGTTCTGTTCCACTAACTTATGAAGCATTCTCCCAAAATTAAAAAAAAAAAAAAAAAAAAAAAACAACAAACAAACAAACATGAGACACAATTCCACAGTTGCCTCCTCACAGTGTAATATTTGTGATTCATGCATGTTCTATTTTGGAGTAGATACATTTAAGGTTCCTGCCCTCTAAGTGGACAAGAACAGTTTAATTAAAAAAACTTGCAGGGCTGAACATCTGTATAAGTACCAATAGGTTTGAGAGCTGAAAGCTTATCAGCTACTACACTAAAAACTTGGTCTTCCTATTGCAACCAAATGATTTAACTTTCAAATCAAGCAGGTGTACAGCATTTTCTTGACATAAAATAACAACAGCTTGTCAGGCTTTGTCAGACCCTTTACAATAATTACTTCCACAGCCCACGTTTTGTTTGATGGCTTAGATAATTAACTTCTTTACACATCAAAGTCCCATTGTCCATATGTTCCATTTCCTCTCTTCCGGACATTAAAAAAAAAAAATAAATTCAAAAGCAGAAGCACTCTCAAATCAATTTTCTTCAATAAGTACAGCTAACATGGAACTGAAAAACCTACTGTAACCTTCAATGGGTCAATATACTGTTCTTGTTTTAGCTCTGAACTGAAACGCAGCTGTTTGCCATATTCTACAAAATTAATTCAGATGTTCAGATTAGGTCACAGATTATTTCAACATGCTGTATTTTAATCATGACCTCTAACAAGGAGAAGATAACTTCTGATTTACACTACTTGGACTAGTAATTACGAGTTCCTGTCCACACAGGTCCAGCTTTTACAAATTCTTTTCCCATAAGTAAAATATTGGAATCAAATATATAATAAAATATACATTAAAAATTATATATAATCATTAATATAAATATTTAAAAGCATCTACTGTAATATCTGTGTCTTTAATGTTAAAGAGTCACAACAGAAAACAACACTTGTTCCATATGAATCAGCAGAAAAGTTCTCAGTTGAGGGTAACAAATCCTAATTTCTCATCAAGTTTAGGCCCATCCGTCTCACCGAGGTAAGATACATGGGTAAATTTCCATTTCATAGTCATCCTTCATATATCCACTCTGAAATTACCAAGCACTACTAACTCACACTGATGTTTGTACAATCAATAAGAGATCTGTATAACCCATCTATTCATTCAAGATCCAGTTGAGACACATGTAAGAATTGAAATTCTACTGCTCCTAAAACTTGAATTTAATATACAGGCTATACATTTAGCCCATAACTGTAGAGCGTCACATCTCCAAGCTATTTCATATCATTTGGGACATACAGTTTTAAAATTTGGGACATTGCAGTTTTAAAATATACATACACACACACAGTTAACAACTCTGTCTTTTGAAATACTACTCAAATACGTTCACCAGCCACCGTTAACAAGATGTCATGGGAGGATCTAAGAGAAAGGTACATCCAAACAGTCACTGCAGAACAGTCCTCCAATACATCTGTTCAATAGGTGATCTAACCTCCGTTGGGAAGAGCAAACGTTAGTATTACCACAGATTTCACTCTACACACACACAAAAAAAAAAGACCTAAGTCTAAACTGGGTCAGTTTAAAACTAAAGTAGATTCTCACAGATTTTACATGATGTCTCTGTTATAGGCTAAAAAAAGTGCAGAGTTACCAAAAAAAAAAAAAAATGTAGTGTCCCTGCATAAATTTCTACATTAAATAACACAGTAGTGTAGAATTTACTATTATGATGACTTAATTCATCAAACATACATCTACTGTGGTTACTGCATTAGTCCTCTTTTCTTGCCTTTCATAAATACATTTTGCATATAACCTGAAACCATGCAAAAATTTAAAGACTGACATATTTTCATTTATATAAACCCAAACAAAACAGTAAGGAAATAAAAGCCAAGATGACTATGAATTAACACAAAATTAAAATTAATGCTTTTGTTTTCATACCCTCTATTTCAGAGTAATTAGATTAACTAGTCTGTTACCACTGAGTGTTTTACTGCATGCATGGCTTCACCAGCAGACAAAAGAGTATAAGATAACAGTCTTCTAGGACTGGAGATGTTAAGAACTTAATTAACTACAGGAAATACAGATTTCTGTTAGTACACTTCTTTTAAAAAACAGAAACACAGCTGTAAGCCCTGCTGAACACATGCAAGAGTGCCTAAGTGCTAAAAATTATTAAAAAAAAAATAAAAAAATAAAAAAAAAAGTTTAAAAAAACCCCACAATAACCCATAATACTACTCATTAAGTCCTTAAATTCTCCTGAGCTGCTCGAGCAGGCTGGAACTACAAACACTCTACAGGATCTCAGATAAGCACAATGCATGGATGACTTAGATGTTAAAACACGAGTTACTCAAAGTGTATAATGAAACTCCTTTATCACCCTCTAACCTGTTCAGGTAAAAAAAAAAAATCAGCTTCTTGTGTAACAATTAAGAAACGGCTTTACTTATAAGCAATAAGATGAATAACTTCCATATTCCATAAACACGTCTACTTAAAAGCCAAGCAGATAAGGCAAAGACACAAACTTTCAAGGAACAGTCAGACCAAATCCAGGATTAAAAGCAGTCTGTGGGCAGGCAGTGACACATCTGCATCAGGTCTGCACACAATCATATTGTTCAAAGCTAGGGATGCAATCTCAGCTTTCTTTCATTTTTTTAAACTAATTAACAAAGTATCACAAAGTGGAATGCATGTGCTATTCATGCTAAGGATAACACATTACATCTGCTTCTGCTGCTTCCATTTATTACCTGATAAACTAGATGCTTATGATAGTTTTATTTTAAAGTGAATACCAGAAATAAATATTAATCTTCTAGCTGTCAATGCACAGCCCAGCTTTCACCACCCAAACAAATAAGCATCCCATCTTTAACCATGACACTCTTTCTTGGAACAAAACATGGTTGGAAAGCCCACACGAATACAAGAAATACAACTGAATATCATTTCCCCCCTTCCATTTATAAGGCAACTCAGTTATTCATTCCCATTTAGAAGTTAGTTAAAAAACATACACGTCTGATAACAAAGAGTAAAACAAGTTTTCAAATACATGTAGACATAGGTTTTGGTCCAAAGAATAAACTGCATCTTACTGATTTTATCTTTAAAACTGTTCTATTCAACATCCCTGGAGATAAAACAATCCTTAGTGGTCATTTCTGCATCTCATAAGAAAGTATCTTTGTCCGTTCATTTTACCAAAGATCTTAAATGAAAGCAGAAAACAAGCACAACTCTCTCTCACTGACTTTGCAGGGAAAGAAAAGTCACAAACAAACTACAGACTAAAGCATAAGCTTCTGACTCTATTCTGCATAACAAACACTGTATTTTACTTGAAATTACTCTGCATGTCCTCATATTTTAAGCTATTATTTGTCCATCCAGGAGTTAGACATGGCAGTTATTTAAGCCTCTTCTGAAACAGACCACAGAATGATCTGGACTACTGAAAGAATATTAATACACAGATGTGACTATTTTATTTGAGACTGAGAAACATACAGCATAATCTTACATGAGAGGTATGCCTCCACATCTGGAGATGTTTACAAACACTTCTCTCAGTGTTTCTAACTCAAGTCTCATCAGAGATCTGTCCTTCCCCAGAAGTGATTATTTTTAAACAAGAAAGCCAGGAATATGAATCTAATGTATATGCCCACCTCCATCTGAACTGAACATGCAGCACTTTTTGCAGAACTCCATGCCACATTTGGCTGTTAATGGCACTTCAAATTAAGTACCAATGACCTTCTTCTTCCTTCCTAAAAAAGCTTTAACAAAACGGGGTAAAAAACAGACAACCTGTAACAGCAAAGCTTCCATATCTTCCAGAATCTGACTCCTGTAACCATAACTTTGGACTAGCAATTATTTTTTTCAAAATGCATTATTTTAGTAGTATTCTGAATCTTCCAATTACTTAATAATTGTATAGATACACAATTCAGCACCATGACCTTCCTGAAGTAATCAATGACAATTTTCAGTGAAGCAAATATAAGGTGTGCTTGCAAGTCTTGTGATAAAAAATGGCTTCAAGTCATTAGGAACTTACATACTTGACTCCATCATGCAAAGATGAGCAGAAACCAAACCATAACTTACTCAGTATTTTGCTTTTTCTGAAGTAAAACATTCCTATATGAATATGCAGATGTCAAGTGAGTTCTGCCAGTATGCTTTACTGTTCATTTGCCAACAAACAAATCCATTAGTCATCATGGCTCTCACGTACCTTTAGTTCCATCCAAATTTAAGGTTTCTCTAATGCAGTTGGATTCTCTGTAAAATACAACCAAGTTTACCCCTTCTTACCATTAGCTTTAAACTATACTTTCCTGGGTATAATTTCTCTCTAGACCTTCACGTGCCTTCATCTGTTCAACTCCTTTCCAGAAGGCATTATCCTCCCAACCTACCACACTGACTACATTGATCTTCCTCCTTTCACATCACCCTGAGCTGTGTTTAGTTCACGATTGGAAATGCAGTTAAAATAATTTCATAATATAGTTCCACACTTACGTTAACGAACATTCTGGCATATCATCACTGCCCCATCGCTACCCTCAAGTTAGGGCATCAATGTACATATCAAAAATTCCTAATCAAGAATGATTAGGCAAATACATAGCTGAGATTATAAGAATATTCTCCAATTCTTATTGTTGAACTGTTCTTCGTCTTTCTGAAATCACTGCTTGCTATCATAAGTCTAAATTCTCTACAGCAGAAAATGTCTACCCCCACTGTTGCTTATCTGCACAACACCTAACACAAGGAAAACAGGAAAAACAGCCACAGCTTTAATACAAATTTCAACCATGAAAATCAGCTCTTATGAAGTAGATCTAACAGTAAGTCAGTAACATTCAGGACACTAACCCCTTTCAGAGATCTCATGGTCACAGATGATGTCCAATAGGTTTCTGCTAAAATGTATTCCTGTTTACTTGAAATTACATTTTTCTTCACTACTTAAGCATGATTTGTAAAAGTACTTAAGGCTGGAAGGCTGTATTGATAATTCTTATGATTTATCTGAGGGACGCTAGCAAGAGTTAGGCAAATATGTAGGTGCATCAAACCACCTCTTTCATACAGACTCTTGGCCTCTTTCTACCATTAGTTACTCCTTCTATGACAGTTTAAGAAGCTGTGTGAACTAGAAACTTTGCAGTTGAGTCTGAATGTCTGATTATAATCAAATGCAGTACTTCAAAAGTATGCAAAACACAAGGGTAGACAAAAGCCAAATATTATTTATAAGTAGAAATTTATTCTGCATTAGCTTGCAAATGAACACTTACTAAGATTACTTCAAATTAATAATGTTTACATGTAGCACTACAAATGCCAATTACCTGAAAGAGATTACAGATCTAATCAATATCATTTTCAGTACCTTTGACATGCAGGTTTCTGATCGGCTCCAGATAAGCTCTTAACTGAGCCACTACTGCCTGGTTCCATGAGAACACAGGCCGAGCTAGTTTCCTTTTCTTTACATACTTTGTGTATCTACACATTTGGATATTTCACAATTTCAACAAGAACAGCAACTCAATTAGTTCCTATGGTATAATTACACTACTTGGGTTTGGCCTCGTGCCTTAGAACACCCTTGCAATAATGACCTCGAAAGACACTGTCTAGCTGGTCTCATCACTTGAGGGCATCACATCAGAATGGCAGTAACAACATGAACAATGTTCAGTGTTGCTCTAGACTATTATATGTAAGTAATTCTTAAAACACTTGTAGCTTACTAAATTACAGCTTGCTTATGCTGACAAGTTACTAATTGACTAATCAAATTTCAGACAGCTCCATTCTGTTATTCAGAATTGAGCCCGTGAGAGTAATTCAGTTGGTTATGCCACTCAGCCGCTTAGCAAATAATCTAAAGGCTACTGAATACTGTTACACCTGAAGCAATGTTTCCAAATACATATACTTGAAAATCACGAGTAAAATGTCAATAAAGCATAAAAGGATTTCTAGATTACCTCTCAGAGACACAACTGAGTTTTTCCTCCTAACTTTTTAGCATATTCTGGTTAGATCTCAAGCTTTTCTTCAGAATCATCACAGCTAAGAATTTATCTAAACAAAAACTAACATTTTGATATTTTCACATAACTCACAGAGATGGTGCTTTTAGAAAACTATAAATAAATACTGTTACAGTTGGAAATGCTGCTGTTAACATCAGCGTTCCCATCTACACTGCAACAATACACAGGACATAAAGGAACCAAAATAAAATAAAATCTGATTTGAATATTAGTAACACGCAAATATGAGCCTGTGCAAAGTCCACCAAAGTTAACAGAAAGACTGACACTGCCTTCCATGGTACTTGGATCTGGCCAACAATGAATAAAGATATGCAAAACGGGAGAAAGGGAGGGTGCACTGCACCCTGCCAAGTTAGGCCAAAGGGAGAGAGGCCTGTACCAAGAAAGAGAATGATGTGGGAGTTAGATCAAAGACTCCAAAAGAAAATTTAAGCGTATCACCAACACCACTACAAACCCTGAAACAGATTCACTCTTAGAAAATCAAATGTCTCACAATAAATCATTAATACTACTGCCATAGAGCAAACTTGGTTGTCTGAAACGTCAGGTTCTTACCTCCCCTTCACATACACAGTATATTTTGCATGTATATTGTGCTTTGAATTCATAGATGGCAAAGCATTCATTTGTATAATTTCTAGGAACTTATAAACAGTTGATCTGTACATAAGACATATAAAAATATAGTTAGTAAGTGGCAAAACCACTTAAAGCCTATATAGAGAAGTATTTTTCCAGACTAGCTGTTATTCCTACACTAGCTGTTATTCCTAGGCTTTTAGCATTTACCAGTAATTTCTGTGAGGGCTAAAAATTTCCATATGGAATATTACTGCATTCCTATTAATAAACCACCATGCCTGTTTGTGCAAAATAAGTAAAATCTACTTCCTTCCGAGAAAAATTATAAACTACTGACATTTCACAGCATCAGAGTGACAAGAATAAATTAATAATAACCAGCAGTACATGGTATACTGCAGGCCAAACCCTGGCCACCATCACATAATTTTAAATCTAAAATTAAAAAAAATATATATATAAAAAAAGGGTTCTAGAAACACCTTCAGGATTCGTTGCAAGACAACAGAACGAACAGGGCAGGGTCCAACGTGTGCTAACAACACCGCAGGCCACGAGAAAACCGCCGCAAAGGCGGAACATGGGAAAAGCTGCTCCCTGCAACACACACACACACACACACACACACCCGCCGGGGTCTATCGCTTCCACCCGAAATCGCCGTGGTTCCGAAGGCTGCCGGGCTGGGAGCGAGCTGGCAGCCGGGGACCGGGCAGCATCCCTGCCCGGCTGGGAGGCAGGGCCGCTTCCAGCCGGCTGGGCTGGGCTGGGCTACCGGCGCGGATCGCCGTACGCGGGGCAGCCGCTTCTCCCGGCCGCATCCCTCCGCCCCCCCCCCCACTCCCCCCCCCTCCCAGGGCGGTTACGCTTCGCAAACTGCCGCACGCAACCCGGCCAGCGCGACCCACGAAACGCAAAACGGCGAACAGAGATGGGAGTTAGCAGAAGCCCCCGCGCCCATAGGCAAACCCCCCACACACACACCCACTCCCTCCCGCCAAGCAGCGCTTCGCAGGTATCGCTGACGGGGAAACCCGCGATGTTATTCTTTCTGAAGCCCCCCTCCCCTCGCCCGCCCCCCCCCCCCCCCCAAAAAAAAAAAAAAAACAAAACAGCCTTCCTAAGTTAGGTAGCAGCGACATTGCCTATGCGTGCCCTCGCTGGTGACTCACTTAAAGGCTCACCCCCGGGGACGGATGGATGGATGAGAAGGCTGAGATGTGCAGGGGAGGAAGGAAGGAAGGAGGGTAGGAGCAGCCTGGCGTGGTGGTGCCCAGTTCCCCCCACCCCGTGTGCGGCTATCCGAGAGGGGAAAGCGAGGGGCAGGAACTGAACCTCGTCCCTTCCCCTCCACGCCTTGCCTGACACCGGGGCAAGAAATGTGGGGGGCGAAAAACGGCGGCCTCGCTCTCCCTCTCGCTCCCCAACCACCATACACACACACACACCCCGCAGCAGCCGCGACCCCGGCGCTGAAGCGCACAAGGCTGTGAGAGGGTTTGGAGGGCGGAGGGGGGGGGGCGCAAAATGGCGCCGCCCGCGCCGGGGAGGGGCCGGTTCCGCCACACACCGGCCGCGGCGCGCTGCCGCCTCCATCTGCTGTGTGGCGGCCGCCGCCGCCCAGGGCAAGAGGAGGAGCCGGGCCGGGCCGGGGCGGGGCTCGCCGCCGCTTCCTCCCCGCCGCCGCTTCCCTCGGGATCGCGGCCCAGCGGCCCGCCTCCCGCAGGTGCCGTGCCGGGTGGCTGAGGGGAAGGCCCCGCAGGCCGTGGCCGCCCCCGCTTCCACCGTGGCGTCGGGCGTTGCTGGAGGGTGGCGGTAGGAGGGCGCAGGGCCGCTCCGAGTGCGGGGTTTTGGGGAGAGGAGGCCGGATTCCCCCGGCGCGGCGGGTTGTGTGCGTTTACACAGGTGTCTGGCCGCGGCGCAGGTACCAGCACGCACCTTCGTCGCTGCAGCTACAGCCCTGTAGAGGTGTTTGAGAACAGTACCGCGTCTTCCCCTCGCTGCGTAAAATAGCTATTTGTGTACTTTTTTACCCTTGGAAGTACCAGTGGATCGTTACCCCGACACAGCAAGTTGTACGACTTCAGCCGTACCACTAATGGTTCAAAGCTGCCCCAGGGGAGGTTCAGACTGGGCATTAGGAAGCATTTCTACACCGAGAAGGTGATCAAACGCTGGAACAGGCTTCCTAGAGAGGTGATCGATGCCCTGACCCTGTCAGTGTTGAAAAGGTGTTTGGACAATGCCCTTGATAACGCTTTAACTTTTGTTCAGCCCTGAACTGGTCAGGCAGTTGGACTAGATGGCTGTTGTAGGTCTCTTTCGACTGAATTAGTCTATTCTGTACGGGGGTGGTAAAACACATCAGGGTGGTTAAATACCTTCCATCAAGCAGGGCCTATGTTTTCCCTCTGATTCCTGGCAGCTTTCCTCTTCCTGTGTCCTGTCAGCTCAACAGGTTGATGGGGAAGGGCATGACTAGGCAAGCTGGAGCATTTAAACTACCTTTCCTTTCTTCTTTCAACCTTTTCTTTTTTTGACACCTCCTAATTGTAGGTTTCCGTGAGTTCAGTTTGGTCATTCCACTCATCTGCAAGCACACACGCAGGTTTGTTAGGAGAATGCCTGATTTGTACTGTGGTACAAACTGGAATTAATAAATGTGACCAACAGAGGTAAATGGAGTAACTGTTAGTGCTTTCTTCAACACCAAAAAGCTTGCTTTTCTGGAAGGTTTGCAGGGTGTATAACTTCCAGAGTTATGGTCTGTCTTTTGCTTTGCCTTTCTCAGTTCATCTTTAATTCAAATTCATGCCTGCACATTGAACAGGATCCATATTATTTCTACTAGGATTCATTCTAAGAAACTGACAGACTTCATAATTTTACCTACATCTTAGCATTCTACTTCTCTTTTTTTGACGGATAAGAAAAGGAGGAACAAGGAAGCTCTGGCAACCACTGCAATGATGTTAACACTCTAGGGGCCATCTGAATTCCAGCTTATTAGAAAGTCATCTTATTTTCTGCCTTTTTCCCCTAGCTTTCTTCTGCTACCCTTTTTTTTTTTTTTTTTCTTGGCTACCATTCACTTCCCATCCTTCATATTACCTAGTATAAACACCCTATCAGTCCCCTCGTGTCGTTTCCTTCCCATTCCCACCTCCCACATCAGCTTCAGAAAGACAAGGTGATTCTGCTGCTCGCTGCCGAGTGCTGCCAGCCTCTCTCCCTTCTGCTGTTGCTTATGGTTATGAAAGTTAGGCCAATACCTGCCCAAGTACTGACAGCAACGGGGCAAAACATAGCAGCTAAGATAATATCCTTGAGAATAAGAGGCCTCACGCTGCTAATTCTTGCATGCACAGTAAAGTCTAGTTATTGCTGCGAGGAGGATGGCCTGAACTGTGCCTCCCTTTTATATATTTTAAGACACCTGGGCAACCCCAGACAAAGCAGAAATGTTGATAAGTGTTTTCCTGGCCAAAAGGAGCAAATCAAAGCATTCTGTCAGGTTATGAGAGATACTGCAGTCTTCCTTGAGGCGTCGCAAGTTTTTAGCCAAGTTCTGTGATTTGCCAAAACCTTACATTAAACTGAGGAAGGCAAGGCAACATATTTCTGACCTGTCTGTGATATGTACCATGCATATCTTTATGTATATCAGAATTGGTAGGACAGACTAATATGAAAACATAGAAAGCAGAGAAATTACTATACCAGTTCCTTATGGTAATTTTAATAAGTGAATTACTGGGATAATGTGGTTAAATGTGTCCAGTGTGAACTACATAACTTCCAGGAGCCAGGATAGAGGCAATGTGACTTGGTGAGGTGCCTGAAAAAGCACTGAGAGAACATTTTCTGACAAATTTTGTTGCTGTGCAACATTATTGCCCACAGTGAGAGGTTACCGGTTCAGAGGTGATTGAAGTTGCTGCCAGGTGATGAGCTGGGTTGATGAAAGAACATTCCCTCTGTTGCCACTTCTATAGGTGATAACTCCTGGCAGAATAATTGAACAAAACAGATACCTGCTGGCTTTGAAATCTTAATATAAAAAAAAATTACCAGAAGACAGGAGGAAAGATGATAGAAGAACACAATGTTCCTTCTTGTACTTTGCCTTTGTGTAGCTGGTAAAAGTGTAGTGGCTGCTCCCTACTTAAATCTGAATTCTTACTAAACTTCACAGAGAGGAAAAATAACTGATCAAGTTTTTGTTCTGCATTATACAGAACCAAAAAAGGGCACATACAAAATTATTTTCCCTTTTCAGGTCACCTTTCAGATTGTAAGGTCATTATAAACTGTCTCAGCACTTTTACAAACTGGAGTCTGCTCAAACCATAATGCTTACAAAGTTTCACTTTGAATAGGCCTGATTTTCTCTGTCATTTGTTTTCACTTTTTATTTCTCTGCAGAACATAAAAAGTCAGAAAAAGATTTTATTTTCCCCTACATAGCATATAATTTACATCAATCATCCCAGGAGGTCAGTACCACTGGGGTGTCATTTAAATACAATGAATATAAAGTAATGAAGCTCTTGCTGGAGTGGATGGCCACAATTCTCGGAGAAAGAGAGAGAGACAGTTTCCAAACCATGTGGAGAAAACACAACGGGAGACCAAGTGAATTCATCACACCACAAAAATGTCTCCATCCTGTCGACAAAGTCATTAAAGGAAAATGAACCATTGTTACTCTAGATGCTTGCATTCCTTTGGCATAATAACCTCAGTATAGAAGCATTGGTGCAAGGAGAATTTGCACACACAAGAGAAAAAAAAAATAATCTATTTTTAAAAAAAATCCAGATTATGTAATGAAAGAAATCCTCCATGCTCCAAAGAAGAGACGGAGCCTCTGCAGAAGCCACAACTAATAAGGAACCGTATGCAGTGGTACAGGGCGGTTTCTTTTCCTCCTGCCAACAAGTCAAACTAAATGCCAACACGGACAATTCTTTTCAGATAACCCACAAATGATGTTCTCCTTTAATTACACAAATGTTTCTACCCTTTGCTGATCCATGGCCATCCTGTTTTTTCAGATCCCTTGTTCAGATTTCCCCAGTACCATTTCCCTTTTCACATTCATTTACTCCAATAATTTTTTCAGTTTCCATAAAAGCACTCTGTGTGGAATGCAGGGATTAGAAAGGTTTGCTGTGTTCAATTTTATTTAATTCTTTGGCAAAGGGGGTCCAAATAAAAGAACGTGTCACACACATACAGTAAATCATAGCATATACCCATTTCAGAAAATAGATTGTACTTCTTTGGATCTCCCTCAAGGAAATACTACTTTAAAGCAAACCACCACATAACCCCTGGTAAAAAAGTTAGCGTTAGAAAACTGCAGCAGAAATCCCTCTATTATAAATTATTCCATGGTATGGCAAAGTCCTGTTTGCTATACTAATTAAAACAGAAACGTGTTAATTAAATTACCACCTTTTTTGTCAAAACTATATAGGACTGTAATACCTAGAAATACATAGATTACATTCATTATTTTTTTAATAGAAAAGCACTGCACTGATTTAAGCAAATACTGAAAGGGAAATTGTCCTTTATTTACTCTTACAGGGATCCTACTCAAAAAATGAGCAGAGTGCTACTGAGGAAATATATGCCAGCAAACACCAAATCATACCTGTTAATTACAACAAATACGCTCGCAGACAACAGCAAGCATGCTATTTATCCATCATTTACAGCCACTGAAGTGTAGGGAAGTGAATTGGTTTGTTGGCAAATGTCCCAATTAATTGGGCGTGCTATTAGGGTGCTGATTAAAGTGTACTCTGCAATATAATAGTAGAGTATGAAGCTGCCAACTCTTATTCACTCCTGGCTCATATTGATGAAAGCAGGAGAGTAGACTAGCACAATATGAAAATAACAATGGTTTCTGTGCCAAAATGGATTTAAGGCAGTTCTACCTGGAGAAACAGAATTAGGTAGCACGATGATCTTGAAGATAGAAGTCTGTGTTGTGTAATCCAGTTGTGACCAAGAGCTTCCATCTGTAACAGTCATTTTGCACATGTATCAACACTCCTCTCAGAAGCCAACAACCATAGGCACACCCTTAAGTAAGCAGAATATGAATGAAATAGAAAATACGATAAAAGCAGAGATTTGTTCCTGACTGGTCTGAGTCAATTCACTTGAAGAAAGAGAATTAGGGGGAGTCCTTTTCCCAGCCACCGGCTCCTTCAGCCTTTCCAATCAATTGCCCTAACTGAGACTAGCTTAAACAATGCTAGCTTGTTGTCTGCTATTCAAAACCTTGGCTTCCACAAATGAGGTTGGGAGTTTCCACACACAATCAAGGAAATTTATGCTAATAATTGTATATATTATCTGAAGTAACGCTTGAGGTTTGATCCCAACCAAGATAACCACCAGAGCAAACCAAAATCATTATTTGTACCAGCAAAGAATTTCTTGGTCCTGGATCATTCTTAATTTACCTTGTTAGCTCTGATGCAAGACCTGAAGAGAAGGCCCAACTGGCCATGATTATTAATGAATTTACAAGTCTGCACATGCTTTTTTTCCTACCTACTTCCTACAATGGTCGCGGCATTTTGGCAACATCCTGAATTGCACTTCTATAGCCAGAGATACTCAGGAGAGACCTCTGTGATTAGAAAGCTCCAGCCAAAGGGCTCTAACAACAGAAATTAAGTCATGACGCAAAGTCTTTCTTACAAAGCTGACTGTGCCCCAAAAAACATGCAGCTCTGAGAGCACCATGACAGTATGCTTGGTGAACCGAAAAATGAGACCTAAAAATGAGAGCAGTAAAGAGGAGGCAAAGCTCCAATTCTCCCAAGCAAAGTAAAGAGCCAATAGTAACAGCCAGAGACTCCTCTAACCAGGGAGCAGTTAGCAGCTTTAGCTAAAAATTGTCCATATGGATCTCAAGGAACTCGCTGAAGCAACACAAGAAGAGAGATTCACCACCCATGTAATCACACCTGCCCATTACTCTTGCTGTCCTGCCTGCTACCATTTCACTGAAACCACTGTACTGCACAAAATGCACCACCGAAGCAGCTTAACCCTGGTTGGACCAAAATCATAGTGATTACTCAAGTAACAGGAGATATTCTGGCAAGTACGGTATCAGGAGTAGGTTTCAATTTCGGGTACAGTCACCTAAAATTAGATGTCTACATGTGGACTGTGTTTAGGTTCCGATAATAGTAAATGGAAACCCAGTCAACATGCTCAGTTCAGGCAAGAGGCCAACTCCGTTCGTCTGAAAGTAGACACCTATGTTTGGTCATTACACTTGCTCTCCAGAAGCCACTGACTGCATTTACTAGGGCTGAGTTTAGTTATCTATGTCAAGTACTCTGGGATATGTTGCTTGGCCTTCATCTGCCTTTCCAAAGAGTAAAGGACCTCACGCAGGTCTTGAGTTGTATATGCCAGCCACATGGAGATTTCTTAAGTAGCCCGAGGCTCCTGTAATGGCAACAGAGACTTAATTTTAGGCAAATTAATTGAGCCTTAGATCACTATTGAGTATTATGGGAACTTAAACAGTTAGCTTAAATGTAGACATTGTCAACAACCAAATTTAGGTGTCTGAACCTGGAACTCAGCTCTCCTCTAGCTGTCATTTGTCCAAAGAAAATAACATGTATATATAGTTATTGTTTACTTATATTAGATATACTAATTGGAGTATTATGTTGCTTGAAGAAAATTTGCAGGTTTCTGAATCCTTTGTATCTTTAACAAAAATACATCTGGGGTCACTTTGCCATGGAGAGCAGGTGGGATCCTCAGGTTAACCATTTCCAAATTACATGTTTAGGTTATTATGGACTCCTGTCATAGCCTCTGAAAGTGAGAATTAGCCAGAACACTGAGCTTTCCTCTGCAGAGAAAATATAAGCAGAGCACATTAGTTCTTTCTGGATTGCATACTAATATAATGAAAGTTTCCAGAATCAGTCCATGTAAAACAGTAATTTCTTGAAATATAGGAACAGTGCCAGGAATTCGCATCAAATTACTCCTGGACTGCAGAATAAATAACATCAGCCACAGGTTGCTAAGGATTTAATTTCCTCAATGTTCTGAACAAATTCCTATTATTGGATCGTGCAGAGCAGGTAGAATGCAGTTTATGGTTCCCCAAAACTATTTATCCCTTAACATGGGTGCCTAGTGGTAGTAATCTGTGTACATTAGATACGAGATACAAATGTATCAGAGAAGCTTTTTTTTTTCTCTGAATAAATGTTTAAATATTTAGGGCCAAATTCCACTGCTAAACGTATGAACACAGCTCTCTTTGAGTTCATTGGAGTTGTGTGTGTGTATCTAAGAGCAGAACTTGGCCCTTACTTTTTAGATTTTAGCACTGAGCGTCCAATGTAAAATAATGTGTGACCTGTAACACACAGAAAAGCAGTAAGACCTAGTTTTAAAGGAAGGGTACAATTACATGTTTCTGCCTGTCTTTCGTATAAGGAGCATTGCCTTCAGCAGAGCTCCTGAGAATATTCTTACCTCTTTTCTAGACAGTCTTCTTTTGTATAAGGTGCTTCTCTGGCAGCTTTGGATATTTATGTAGCTGGGAAACAGAGTAGGATACTTTTATTTCTTTACTACTTCTCTCCAATTTCCATTCTGCCAGTGTCAGCTTAGCATCATGATGGAAAATACAGAAGCATTTTAAAATACTCTTAGACTAACGACTTAGGTACATTTTTTAAATTATTAAAAAGTTAATATGTTGATTTTAAACTATAGTCAATGTGTTCAGATCAGCCAAAGGACATATCCAGTCACCCTTTCCAATGAACCAATATTACAACTGGGATCAGCTGAAGCATTTTTACTGGGAATTGCTACAGAGTGCCAACTCAAAACTCTTGAATCTGGAGAGATTCTTTCCCTATTCTTGCTGGCTTGCTTATCCCTCTGTTGCAAAGTATTTGTAAAGTATCTAGATTCTTGAGTGTCCATTTTATTTATAAGGCTCACATTCACATAACATCCAGGGACAGGAAAGACAAAGAATGACTGCATGGTACTTGCACAATATTGTATGAATCCCTTAGGACATGCAGTCTGATAGGAACCTGTACCAATGCCAAAAAAAAAAAAAAAAAAAGAAGGGACAACGCCAAAAAAATAAAAATAAAAATCCCCCGAGTATAAGTGCAGTGATGGACCACTCTGAAATTTCTCTGGGGTTTCAAAATTCCTCAAAAATTACTTTCTCCCATCTAATATATCTCTGGATTTTATCATTATCAAAAGTACTCTGACTGTTATCAACTCTGTGAACATACTGAACAGTTTGTATATTTTAGTGGGTTTTGTGAAAGTCAAGTTCTTGTTGAGAATTAAAGTTTTTGAGGGATGGAAGGCTTTTGGAAGATTCCTTGTGAAGTTCACTGCCTAGTTTAGATTCTTTTTCTGTGGTAATATGCTAATGCTGATGGCATGCAGCACAGTAGAGAAAGATCTTGCACAGTTTTAAAGATTTACAGATGCAATTATAAGTGAGAGTGAGCTGCTAGCTTCCTTTAGTCTTTTTTAAATTCTGCACAGAGAGATAGATTGATAGACAGACAGACAGACAAAACATTAATCCTTCTAAAAATGTTGTTCCATTTGTGGCCAAAATAGTATTTTATGGCATTCAGTGCAAAGGTCAACTAGAAGTTGTTCCATACAAAATAGCATCTTTTATCAGCTTGCAAATAACTTCTGCTTCTGTTTCCTTCCTCATATGCTGGCTCATTCTTTGTGCAATTGCAAAAATAAATACCATAGAAAAAGAAAACTGCTACCATCCACTTCTTTTATGATACTTCCATGGAGCTGGTCAATTATTAACAAACACCTAAGAAGTAGAGATACCTGGTCCAGTCTGGTTTGGCAAAATAGTTTCTTACATGTTTTCACAGAAGAGCACAGAAGAGCACATAGTGTATGAAGGGGCTGCGAGATTCATCATTATGTATTACGTCATCAGCTTCATGTAGTGAAAGTATTGATCACTTGCTTATAACATGAGTATTTTCTTCCACTAACTCGTCTATCAAAATCAACTCTTCTTTAAATTAGACTGCATGATCTTGAAAATCATCCGGTTTTGACGATTGGCTTGTGGCCTTGAATCCAGTATTTATGTAGATGATAAGTGGCAGTGTATTAAAAATCCTGTTCATCACCTGACATCCTGCAACTGTACGTCAGCATAGAAAGTCACAGTCCATGCTGACATTACAGACTTTTCACTATCCCTGGTTTACTGAATTGGGCCTTTTATAGCATCGATATTTCAGTAGATATGCACCTACCCCAGACAAACGACGTGGTTTTGACAACTGTTGTCACAACGCCGCCCACACTCCGCACATCTTGGAGTAATGTTGAAAACAACTGCTCTTCCAGTGCAGACAAAGTCAGTGGAGTTCAACACTTATTGTAACAAATTCTTCTATACACTTTGAAGCAAATCCTATGCGGGCAAGTTGTCCCATGAGCCCTCGACAGGCATGATTTGCTGCAGTGAGCAATGAACTTAGCTGACCTTGTCCACACCAGTGAGGCAACCATTTCTACTAGTACTTGAGAGGATCTCAGGGTGGAAAACTATTTTTGACACACCTTGTCAAAGACAGAACATTTTTCTAGAGAAGGCAAAGCCCCAGTGACATTACATAGCCCATGTGCTGAAGTGCACTGGGGTGAGTTAAGGACATGGGGATCATCACTCAGAAAGGCACTTACTTGTTTTAAATTCAGAATACTTTCAGAGGTAGAGTTGTATTGACAATTTCACATATGATAGTCTAAAGAAATTAAGCACACATATTGTGTGCATCTATTAAATTAAGTAGACTTAATAGATAATAACAGCCCAGTTCTTCTCTCACAGCAGTGTAAATCAAGAGAGATACCACTGAAAGCCACCAAGTTACTTGTACATGAAAACCACAAATATTTCTGAAAATGTTATAAACACTAATATTTCTGAAAATATAATATGCAAACACTTAAAGTTTCTTCTTACTTAACTTTCATGATTGCCTTAAACAGTTATGTCTCTATTGGATCCAGAGCATGAAGTAGAGAGAGAAAGGGGAGCAAGGAAGGAGTGTAGTGATAGGAGTACGGGGTGGGCATCCAGGAGAAGAAAAACATCTGTCCCATTCTCATTTACTCTGAGATACAGAGCAAACAGCTTTCAGACTTGCTAAAGTTTTTGAACATACTGAGAGCTCTCTGTTTATTTCAGATGTGTAAAATGCCATAACTTGCCAGTAAATGTAACTAGGCATGCAAGTGCGTGCATAAAGATAACTTATTAGTTACAAGAATTATAATTGTCCTATCATTATCTTTTCTTTCTTTCCTGAATCAGAGTGAATATACCATAATCTAGCAAGAATCTCATGATAACTAATGTCAGAAAAGGCTCTTTTTTTTTTTTTTTTTTCCAGAGCTGCCAACTGTCTATTTTAGACATAACATCACTCTTTGCTGTAGCCTTCCACATAAAAGCAACATGAACAGTAACGTCTCTAAGCAAGCATGAATGATTGGCTTGCAGATTCTTTACCAAAAAGGGAGTTTATTTACTTCACACAGGTCATAAATTTCCTTAGAAAAACTATCAGTGGTAATCTACATGTGGTGTTTAGTAAATAAAGCTTTCCTCTGATTGCCTCAGTCCATGTTCTTCAATTGTCAAAAACAGTGGAAGATGGTTTTCTCATGCCTAAAAATACAAATTATTCTAGCTCTTTAAAATGGAGTAGAAACGAAAAGCTGAAAGATTTTACATATTCTTCAGCAAGATGGGCATTTAGACATGGAAATGTGAAAGGATAAGGAAAGTAACCTGAAGTAGCAAGTTACCTAAAGGCTTGCCTCTGCTCTTAGGTGAAGCAGCACCTTATTCCATGAAGGCTCCCATTGAAATCAGTGGAGCTGCAGAAGGAATAAGGCATTTCTTTCTTTCTTACCAAGGGGAAAAAAAAAAAAAAAAAGAAAGAGGGTAGGATCTGCCTTTTCATGTAATGGGCTTTTATCTGCTCAAAAATCACGCTAACCTCAGGGTGCCAAGTGGAGTATCTTTGAAAGCATTCCAAGGATGGGAAGAGCTGCTCTATCTTCTCCACTACAAAGGGAAGCTTGGTAGTAATGAGAGCTGCTGTGGTCTTCCAAGAAAGGTTTTGCATCTACTTTTCCCCCTCTGAGGACCTCTTACTTGTTCCTCCTGGATACTTCCAGGTTATGTCTTTCTTCTTGTGCTTAAATTAGGAAAACATTTGAGTGACTGTCTTCACAATGAATTTTGCCATGAAAGGACAGAAAGATTTCTCCCTTGCTTTGCAATATGTATGCATTTAATAAATTATCTAAATATTTATAAGATAAACTAGAATAACAGGTTTTGATGTTACATCACATAAGCTCCTAATATCCCAAGGTCAGAGAATCTTACTCACATTTGAATGTCTAGTGTTAATGGTGAAGATTGTAATTGCTCACTTTCCTTCTAGGGCCTGACCAGCATTTGAAACAAATAGTTTAAAACTTACCATACTTATCATAACTGAATTATGAAGTGCATTATGAGAGAAATGCCCAGAATTTGTACATGAATACTTTTTCTTTTCTATCACTTCAAAACAGACTATTTTAAAAAAATCTGTAGAGAATTTTGACTTCTGAACGGAGAGCATAAGCCAGATTTCAGCCTGTAAGGAATTTTTATGGTTGAATTATAGACTTCTAAAATACACAATTTAAGACTGAACTGCTGACAGTCATTCTGATCATATTTTATAAGCTACTAATAACTAGGATGAGACCTTAAAGGAGGAATAGATCTCATATCCATCTGCTGACTCTAGGGTTTCTTATCCTTTCCTCTAAAACAGTGCAGCCTACTGTCAGGGAGAATATTGGTCAGACTAGACTGACTACAGAGCCAATCCAGCCTAACAAGCCCAGGGCTGCTATGGAGGCTTTGCAAAATTTAGCTGCCAACTACTCCATCTGTACTGAGCACGCGCAAGAAAAACCTCAACAATTTTCAGCAACTTCTAACTCAGCCAAGTTCGGGTGGATCCTTTTGGTCAAGGGCAACAAAAGGAACTTATCTGATTTTTCCCCCTTATTCCTCTCCTACTTAGTAAAACTTCCCATCCCAGCTCTGAAATAGATATTGGGATGATTCTAAGAAATTTTAAACTGTTGTGAAACAATGTGTTTTCTCTTAATGCCGATCTTAGAAGCAGCAGAAGTATTTCTGCTGGAAGTTTCCAAAAAATTCAGCTTGAGGCAGACTCAGGATTGAAAAGCTCATCCTGAACAGTTAAAAATTGGCAACATTATGTGAGTGAAAACAAGGTCTTATACTGGAACGTGGTAGACAAGCTTAGCTGCAGATACTGCTGGCAGCTTCACCTATAATATTTTTTCTGCCAGACCTTTGTCTTTTATTACTAGAGAACCATTCCTGTGATGTCTAATTTTTTGTCATCTGCTCTTACGGCTTGTTTTTGGACTGATGTTGTTGTCTCCTGTGACTTGGCTGCCGATTCCACAACAGTCAACTAAGGGATTGATCCTGCATTATGCCCTGTGCACCCGAGGTCTTAAGGCCACACCTAATGTGGGGCACACTTCTATTATGCTAAAATGTGACCAGGATGTTCAGCATTTTTAGGATTACATTATGTCATACCATGAATATGATTATGTTCTTGATCCTCTGGTCTGGCATGACCATGCTTAGTTCCTCATTTGAGTGACTTTTCAGGAAAGAAAGGGCAAAAATAGGGTCATTTTTATACTTCCTTAGAGAGTTGGTTTGATATGTCCATTAAGTTTGCTCTACATTTGCCATTACCATATGCTTTTCTTCTTTTATTTTACTTCTGTAGACCGCACCACTTCTTTCAATGTTGTATGTTTTCATCCTTTTTAGAACTAGTCTATCACTATTTTTCTATTGCTTCAGCATCAAGACTCATGTTATTAACAAAGAATCTGCCTGAAAAATTTTTCTGCCATTCATGCTATTGAGAATAGATTTACAAGGGGAAGTCTCACCATTGCAACACTGAGAGAGTGAATGCAAGGATCTGGTGGTGTGCTTGTGGTTGGGAGCATTAAAAACAACCTCTCCCACTCGAGACTGGCTTACATCTTGTAGTATCTTCTGTGTGAGATTTATGAAGCTTGTATCTGGCCAGAGTGCACTTCATTAGTCTCTTAAAAAACAGCATGCAAAATTTAGGGACTCTGCAAGGTTCCAAATGTATAAACCCTTTTTAATTACAAACAGTTATACCACCCACTTTCCCCACAGTTAGTCAAGGGAACCAGTTTTCATTGAGGTCAACAGAAAAAATAACCGTGAAGTTTCTGGCTCATGCTGGTTTTATACGTGCTGAAAGAAGGGGAAAAAAAAATAAAATTAATCTCTAATTTTTTAGCTTTTTATCTCTAAAACAACGTGCTGATTTTATCTGAATTCATTCAAGGAAAAAAACATGACTTTTTCCTCGTTCTGAAATTAGTTACACAGAAGTTGGGAGGAAGATAAATGGAAAGGGACAAATTCAGCCTTGCCATGAAAAAAAATAGTTTGTCCCTAACGGTGAGGACCCTAACAATTTTCTACAGTTAATTTTTAGTTTGTGCGGACATACATTTTTCTAATTGTACTACACATTCAGGTTTTTACTGCCACAAAGCACAGGCCATGCTTTCTCTTTCAAATGCTGTTCAAAGATGACAGGTAGGCCCACATTTCTTTCCTTTACAATGATGGCATGGTCATTTGCTGTTTTAAACCTCATTGAAATACATGCAATTCCAATGGGGCATAAGGGGTTGCAGACAGGGAGAGAAATGGGAGAACCCTACGGTAGGACTGAGACTTGGACTTGGACTTGGACATGCTTATTAGAGAAGCAGAAAATACATCATTTAGAAAAAAAATCAGCAGCAGTAACTATTTACTTTGTTGTTTGTGTAACGTGCATTTCACTGCATGCCTTGGAAAAGCTGACAATTTTTAGCAGTGACACGGCAGGTTTCTTACCAACTTTTAGAATTTTTCTCCTGATATTACTGGTATGCTTTACAGATGCAGAGCCCTGCTAATCTTTGGACTTCAGAGAATGTAACACATATTTTTGTATCTCAAAAGATGTATGGTAATAGTTAGTACCCCATTTTATACTGAAGGAAAAGAGGCTAAGAGGCTTGTCCAAGGTCACAGAGCAAGTCAGCGTCAAAACCTGAGACAGAATGCAAGAGTCTCAGCTCTCAGTCCTCACTTCCTACTGCGGGAAAAAGTAATATACTCAAGAATTATTTTTTTTCTGTGATCATTTTCTAGCCTGTCTTTCAAACCTTTATGCTTATGTTTGTATCGGGGACTGTAAACACTAAAACCCAGTGCATGGTGCTGAAATATTAGATGCTTTCGACTAATTTCAGGACACAAAGAATATTCTTTTATCTGGGCCATAAATCAATGGGGCAGGGACACAGTAGTTAAACAAACCGTAGTAGTCCATAGTCTGACTATGAATGCTGTAGTTACAGAACTCATTACCACACGCCTACTTAACAGACCAAATAACGTGCAAATCTAGAGTTACTATTTGTCATACTTAAGAAAAAGCAAAGAATAGCTGGGCAAACAGTCAATTTACAACCAAAGTGAAAGTAAAGCGCTGCCAAGAGACACTGAAGCTTATCTTGCCCCTATGGAAACAAATGGAAATTTGGGCAAAACCTTGTCTAGCATCAGGCTTACTTAAGTTCACACATTTTGGCTCAATGCACATTTTCACAAATGACTAAAAAACTCTGAGAAGGTAGATGTTGGAAAGAGAATATTGGCAAGTCCTTACCTATAGTAATAATTGCTGACATTGCTGTAGTCGCTCTGACTAAAAATATCCAATACAATAACAAACCCAGTGAACCCATTCATTTATTCCCATTTCACAAAGGCTATTTACATATATAGAGAAGCTCAAAATAAATTCTGTATTCATCGTATTTACAGCACATTCTAGACCAACAAACTGGCACCAAAACTATTTATTTAGGGAATATCATCCAGGTTAGAATCTTTCAAATCTGACAATTATTTTTCATTTTGAGCATGCGATGATTACAACAGCAGCATGGTGGGCCCATGTTTTATAAATATAACAATAAACAAACCTGGCACTCTAAAACATTACCTTTTTGTCCAAAAGCAATATAATTCTGACTGTATTTATAACATAATTAAAAATGAAAAAGCTAAAAGACAATTGGAATTGCAGCAAATGTAGCCATACTAATGAAAATCTTATTTTATAAAGTGGATATGAAGGTGTTTGTTAAGACATAATTTGCCGTGCAAGCACATTTTTTCACTAACCTCCTACAATTCTCTAACATCTTAAAATATGACCCATTTGCAACTGGTGCTAAAATTCCAAGAAGTTCTGAAATAAGACCTGAGGAAAGCCGAGCAGCAGGGTTGCTCTCCATTTCAGCCAAATCCAAGCCAATGTTCCAGATTACATATATCATAACATAAATTACTTTTTCTGAAAATCCCGTCCAGTTTTTATGCAGGTCCATAAACATTACTGGTACTTTTATTAATTTGTCCATAACCATTTAAATAAAATTCTCGTGCTCCGAGCTGTGATCTGTTCCAGGCTGTAGTAAGTTCCTGTTAAATGTGTAAATGTTCAGCAGAAAGATATTTTTGCACGGAGACTGAAAATCAGCTGTGCCAGATACCTGAAACTTTGTTAGGGCGTTCAGTGGAAAATTTTATTTCGACATTATAAATAACCATGGACTATTTTAAGTGACCTTACACTGGTAGCTTCCCATAGCTTATTTTAGTTTATCCTAATTAACTTTTTATTTTATTTTAGTAGGAAGAGAGGAGACTGTAAAACTTTTAGTGTGACTAATTAAAAGTGGAAATATATCTTCTTGATTGGAATAAAATAAATCATGATTGTCAGGCTTATATAGTATTGGGATATAAGACAACCTCTCGCTTTCTTTCTAGCACCTTTGGAATGGTTCTAAGGGAATGTATTTCCCCTCCAGATAAAGCAGGGGGAAGCGAGAAGAACCTGTGGGCATAAACATTTTACTGAAAGAATTATGAACAAATGCATTTTCTGTATTGCAACTATAGCAAAGCAGAGCTTCTGACTATACTCGTCCTTATAGGTGATGAGTAACTGTCCTTTGGAAATGCCTGTGGCCACTTTTGGGGAAAAGCAGATCCCAGTGGTTGTTGGAGAAGTGGGGCGAGCTGAGGAGCTGTTTGCAGCGTTATCCACAGCAACTGCATTTTTGCAACGGGGTAGCAAAACTTCCACAGCCTTTCCAACGTTGGACCAAGAAAAGTTAGGAGAAAAAAAAAAAAAAAAAAAAAAAAAAAAAAAGGGTAAAAAGAAAAGGGGAAAAAAAAGGGGGCAGGAAAAAAAGGAAAGGCCATAGATCGCTGCGAGGCAGTGGGTTAGGGGCTGTCCCTCCCCATTTTAAGCGTGGGAAAGCCAGAGGAGCGGAGGAGTGAGGGCAGAGCGCGGTGCGGGCGCGGAGCGGAGCGGAGGCGGCAGCCGCGGTGCGCGGAGCGAGAGCTCTCCCCTGTGACCGAACATCAGATCTATTCTTATTCGTCTTCAGAATCAAAAAGGGAAGGAGCAGCGCTGCAGCCGAGCTGCTGCGTCTGCACCCACCTTCCTCCCGCGCAGCGCCCGCGGTTTGACTCGGGTGGGGGGGGGGGGGGGGGGGGGGGGGCGGGGGGGGAGCGCAGAGATTTGGTGGGGGAGGCAGACAGGCGGCCGGGGGTTGCGCGGTGAGCGCTGCTGGCCCGGCCGGCGGAGGGCGCGGAGGCTCCGCGGGGCGCGGAAACAGCCCCGGAGGTGTCTCTTCACTCCCCCCTCCCCCCACGTCCCCCCCACCCGTGCCCGTGGACGTGGGGCCGCCGAGCTGCTGGGCCGGGCTTTTCGCGGAGGGGCAGGCAGGACAAACCTGGCTTTTCTGCTGGGTCAGGGTGCCGGATTTAGGGCTTGGAATGGCTCCGTAAAATGGACACATCCCCCCCCCCTCCGCCAGGCACCCCCCCAACAGACAGACAGACAGACAGACAGACACACACACACACACACACACATACACACCGCCCCGAGTCACACACAGGCGGCGAGCAAGGAGCACACACGCAGCGCCGACTTTTTACAAGAAGGTGGAAGTAGCAAGTCGAAGTAAAGCCTTAGAAATTAGAGGGAGGGTTGTGATAGGTTGTTATCTGCGCTGGGAGGCGTTTACACTTTTTTACTATTGGGTATGTAAATTGTTTTTAATAAGATCTGCCCTTTTTTTTTTTTTTTTAAGGGAGAAAACAAACCAGACTCCCTTTACCTTAATAGTCTGAAGGGGGTTTTATAGCTTTCATTCATTCAAGGAAATGGTTTAGTCTTTAGACTACCGGAGACTTAGCAAAAAAAAAAAACCCTTTGGCACCAGATTATTCTTACTATTATTTTTTTTTTTTTTGCAAACAAGATTTTTCATGCCTTTTTTTTTTTTTTTTTTTTTTTAAAAAAAAAAAAAACCAAACAAACAAGCCCAAAAGTGTTAATGGAAAAAACTCGGAGAGAAGTGGAGATCGGAGACCATCTCCTGCTCCCCCCCTTCCCCGTCCCCCTCCCCGTGGGTGAGAGCGATTTAAAGCAAAGTTTCTCCTCCTGTGGGGGATGCACATTGTTTTATTTATTTTGAAGGCTGCAGAAGTCTGAGGACTGAAGCACCACGTGCTGCTGACTCTCATCAGCATAATGATCGCCTTAGCCAGAGAGTCCTGTATATATAAACCACAAAAACCTAATCATTAGAAATCCCAGCCTCCAAAAACCACATTCAGGACAAAAAAAAACGTGGCTTTTTAGTTTTTTTTTTTTTTTTTCGGCTCCTTCATCTTCCCCGACCTCAACTTCTCGGGACCCAAGTTTGTTGGTTTTGGTTGCTTTTTTTTTTTTTTTTTTTTCCTTACCCGATTTTTCAAAAAGAAAAATAACTCAAACAAACCGACATTTTAATGATTTTTTTTTTTTTTTTTGCTGCTGTTGTTCATCAAGGGCGGAAAAAAAAAAAAGATTTTTCTTAGCCTATTCAACTCAACGGACTTGGATCCAGCAGCGACTTAATTAAAAAGACCGGACTGCACCAAGGCTGCCTTTTCCCATAATTTACTTGGTCATATTTTAGAAATCAGCCTAAGGAGGGGTGTTTTGTGGTGTTGCTTTTTTTTTCTTTTTTACCCCAACTATGCTCCCCGCTTTTTTTTTCCTGGGAATCCGAAAGTTCAACTTTTCTTAAGTCCAGATCCTCCCAAAGGAACCGGCTAAAGCCTCTCTTTTCATTATTAGTCCTGTGACTTTCCTCCTCACCCCAACAACCCCAGTAACTTTCTTTCCACGCCGAAATCGCTTCGGGAGCGCCTTTTTTTTTTCCGGGGGGGTGGGGGGGGGAGCCACTTTTCCCAAGCCCCTTCCCGAGCTCCCGCTTCCCTCCGCTTCCTGAAGCCAAAGGCAATAAGCGGGGGAGCCCAGCGGCTCCTTTCCTCTGTCCCGGCGAGGCTTTTTGTTTGCTCCTTTTCTCCTTTTTTTTTTTTTTTTTTTTTTTTTTTTTTTCTGTCCGGAGGAGGAAGATTTCTTCGGAGGAAATCGGGACATTCTCCTGAACACCCCCTCTCCGGGTTTGAGAGTTACGCTCCTCTTCTGGCGGCCGCCAACAGCAGCAGCCCAGGAAGCTGAACCAGCAGCGAGTTTTTACTTCTCCCCAAACAACCTCTTGAAAATCCGAAAAGGAAAAGAGGACGGGGAGGGAGGGGAAGAAAAAAAGGAAAGAAATTCAAGCACTTGAGGGAAGAAGCGGTGGCTAGAAGGAGGGAAAAGAGCAGAGAGACTGTGCAAGAAGGAAGGAGGAGGAGAAGCGGCAGCGCTCGCAGCTGGGCAGAAGCCGGGACCATGCAGATTCCAGCCGGGCTTTGCTGAGCGGGGCAGCCCCGGACCCCCCAGCCAGACTCTTCTCGCTGCTCCAGGCTGCAGGCACCCCCAGACCGGCATCGCCCCCCGCCCCGTCCATCTTTCTTTTAAAACAAACCAAAACGAAACAAAACAAAAACAGACTGAGATTTTTTTTTTTTTTAAACTCGTGCGTTTAATCCGCTCCTGGTTTTTGATTTTTTTTTTCTTGATTTGCTTTTTTGCCCTTTATCCTCAGCCCTCCACTTTTTCATTCACCCCTATTTTCGCTATATAGATTTTTTTTTTTTTTACCAACCCCCACCCCCCACTACACGCCTCCTCGAGCGATCCCCCTACCGCTCCCCCCCCCACCCCCCCCGCCCCCCAATTCGCTAACTTGTGGCTGTTGTGATGCGTATTCCCGTAGATCCCAGCACCAGCCGGAGGTTCAGCCCCCCCTCCAGCAGCCTGCAGCCCGGCAAGATGAGCGAAGTCAGCCCGGTCGTAGTAGCCCAACAGCAGCAGCAGCAACAGCAGCAGCAGCAGCAGCAGCAGCAGCAGCAGCAGCAGCAAGAAGCGGCGGCCGCCGTGCCCAGGCTGCGCCCCCACGATAACCGCACCATGGTGGAGATCATCGCTGACCACCCCGCCGAGCTGGTCCGCACCGACAGCCCCAACTTCCTCTGCTCCGTGCTGCCCTCGCACTGGCGCTGCAACAAGACCCTCCCGGTGGCATTCAAGGTGAGACACCCCCCCACACCCCCCCCCCCCACACCCCCCACCACCACCACCACCCTCCCTCCTCTTCTTCTCCCGCAGCCGCCGCTGCCCGGGGATGGGGGGGATGCCTCCCCCCCGCGCCGCGCTTCCTCCTGAGGAGCCAACTCTGAATCCCCCCCCCCCCCTTCTCCGGCCCTCAGGGGCTTCACTGCATTCCCCCCACACACACACACCCCGGGCCTACAATGACTTCTGTGCCCCCCCCCCCTCCCCCGGCCCGCAGGGGCCTCTGTGCCTCCCCCTGACACACACTCCGACCTGCAAGGAGTCCTGTGCCCCCCAGTCCTGCAATGCCTCATGTGCCTCCCCCCCAGTCCTGAAATGCCTCCTGTGCACCCCCCCCTTCCCGTTCTGCAATGACTCCTGTCCTATCCCTTTCCCCCCCCCCAGTCCTTTAATGACTCCTGTGCCCCCTCCTCCTGCAGGGACTTTTGTGTTTCCCCACCACCACCCCCCGCGCTCCGCGCCATCCTGCCTCCTGTGCCCCCCCGGCCTTCAGGGGCTTCCCTGCTCCCCCCGGCCTGCAATGCCTCCTGTACATCCCCCTCGCCCCCCCCCCCCCCCCCCCCCAGCAAGTCTTGCAATGACTTCTGTATCCCGTCCCCGTCCTGCTGTGTCTCCGGTCCCCCCCCCGCGTCCTACAGTGCCTCCTGTTCCCCCCTCTGCTCTGCGAAGCGTCCTCCCCCCCTCTCCCAACTCCAATGCCTCCTGTGCAACCCCCACAGTGCCTCCCATCCTCCCCCCCCAGCGTCTCCCGTGGCCCCCCTTCCTACCGTGCTTCCTGTGCCCCCCCACCCATAATGCCTTCTCTGCCCCTCTACCTCGCAGTGCCTGCTCTGCCCCCCTCACCCTGGCAGCAGGTCCGGTGCCCCCCCCTTGCTCTGTCCCCCTTATCCTCTCCCGCCCACCCCGCCGCCACAGCACGCACCCCCGGGAGCCGTCCCGTTATCTCCATCCCCGCGGGACAGTGCTGGCGTGTCCCCCCCCGCAGCTCCTGGGCACCCCGTGCTTCCCCTGAAAGATTCCCCAGAGACACCCCCTCCTCCCAAAGACCCTCTTCTGGACTTGGATTTTTTTTTTATTTTTTTTTTTTAATGCTTTCTCTCCCTGAGGAAGGGAGATTCACCCATCAGCCAGAGCTCCTCGGCGGGGGTGCCCCTGCCTCCCTTCCCCCTCACGGGGGTGGGACTGGGGGATTTGGGGTGGCTTTGAAGAGTGTTGGAGAGGCTGGGGTCCGAAGGTCAGGCTGGGGGCACTGGGCTGGGAGAGGGGGACCAGGGCTTTGCCCCCCTTACCCCAGAGGCAGCCGGGCAGAGATAGGGCTGGGAAGGGGGGGACGGGATTCCTGGGGGGGGGCTGGGGCCCCTTCACTTCTCCTGGTGGACAAGCAAGGAAGTGTCTGGCCAGAAGACGCTCTCCTTGGCAGGGCTTGCACGTTTAAATAATAAATACCACCCCGATCTGCACCGGGGATGCTGCTTTTAATTTTCTGTCTATGTCCCCACAGCATGCTAATAAGAGGAAAAGAATTTTTTTAAAACTGTAATAATAACAACAATAATTGCATGCTTTAAAGCAAGCCATTTTCCTCCCCTAGCAATATTTGAAAGCGTTCCCCCTGGAGTTTTCTCTCCTGCGGCCTTTGGTAGGGAGAGGGAGATGGTTTGGGGGTCCCAGAGTACCTGCCTGAGCGAGGTGTGGGGTCGGGGCTAGGCTGGGGTGGCCCTGTGAGGGGCTCATCGCTCCCACATCCACTGTGTGAAAAATAACATGTCTGGAAATCACTCAAAAGGTAGAAGAGTTAGGAAACAGTCTCACCCGGCGCGTTTCCAGAACATCGCCTTGTTCTTGTGTTTCCCGATCGCTAGCTGTGTTATCATGGCCATTTATCCAGGAAAAGTTAGTAGAAGTGGTTAAATGAGCTGGCGTTAAAGTGACTGGTGTTAAAGATGCTTCAAAAATGTTGTAGAGGTGCGGGTGAGAGTTGACTAAAGCTCTCCTGCGTGGGGGAAGCAGCTTGGAGAGCCTGGAGTTGCAGGAGGAGCCCTTTGCACAGGGCCTGCTTGTGCAGGTCGTGATGGTCGGATTAAGTAGAAATGGCAGGAAAATGGGGTGTCTTCCATTTTCATAACTCAGTGTAGCACTCAGAGGCTCCCTAGGTGTGGATCACAGCGATTCTGATCACAGGGGCTGCGGTGTAAGGAGGAGGAGCTTTTAGAGAATTGTGATTATAATTTAATTGAGCATTAGATTAAGTTGGTATTGTAGTTACTCTTTATAGAAGGGACGCGAGTGCTCTTACACTATTGTACTCACATTGCAGTTTTCATTTGAAACATCTGAGCCTTCTCCTACCTTACAGCAATTCAAAGGATGCGGTCGCAGTTCATTAGAATGAGGGAAAGATCTAAACTAAATATTAAAGTATTTAGCATATTATTACAATGTGAATGCTTGCATGTGATAAAAGGACAGAAAAAGGTTTAGAGCATTCCCCCATCTTTTTGTGTGCATATATATATATTTATACATGCCATATGTTTGGGTCCTATATTCAATTGCTGGCAGGGAGGTATAGATATGACCAATTTGCTGATCCATCCGGAGTATGCATCGCCTCTTGCACCCTTCCGCTGTGGGTGCATCTGTGTTTTCACGTGCAGTATGCAATGTGTACTTTTTAAAATATGCTGAAGATATATACGCCTTTATTTACTGGTAAATTGTTTTGAAACTGAGTCGAAATAATTTTGACCATTTAAAAAAATTTATTTCATTTTTCAAATGTAACTTGCGTGCAGCTGTCCAGTACTTCTAGACCAAAGAAGCTGCATGTGTCATACAGTGAAACACTTGACTGTGATATAACAGAATGGAAATTATCTCTGAAAAGGAAAAAAAAAAGACAGATTTGGGCTATAGAAATCTCAGCTAAACAGTAACTTGAAAGTAAAATAGCTCACGGACAACACACTTTTTGAAGTTTTATTGGCAATAAATAATATGTTGATGATAATGTTTTGAGTGGTGTGTTAAGTGTGTCATAATTCTCTCACAGCAATCTCCAGTTAAAAAGTACTCTGGATATAGCACTGTTTTAATTTAAAAAAAAACAGATATAAATCATATGCAGGAGAGGAAGTTTGTTATAAACAGTGCTGGGTTTGATTATAATTTTTTGAAATAATGTTGGCTTAGTATTACATTTGAATGTTAAGTATTAATATTTACACGCACTGGGGAGGGAGTCCATGTTGAGTGTACTAATAAGATTGTTAATGCAAATGGGTTTTGTGGGGAAGAGTATTAGACATGTTCCTATTAATATAGCTCTAGGTACCTAGTGATATTCCATCATGAAAGAAATAGATATTGTGCACCCAGGTCCAAATCATATTCACTTCTTAATAGCCAGTGGTGCTTTATTTGAGTAGAGTCATCAGAATTTCGCCCTCTGTTTATGTGTCTGCCTGGGAATTTTTGCTGAAAGTCACAAAGACCCAAATTGCCACGTTAGATGTTACAAGTGGCTTCTGTATGATGCTGATAGTAGCAAAGAGCCTTAGTGGACCTAAAGGCAGGGGGGGAAAAAAGGGACGTGAAGTCTAAAACCTCTCCCCAGTAGCACCACAGTAGTTAAGGGTCTGTCAGCATTTCCACTCCAAACCCCAATTTTCAGAGTTTATAACTCAGCTGTTTTAAATAGCTTCAAGCTGAAACCTGCTGTATAAATTGTCAGCCCAGATGTATATTTTGAAACAAAAAGTAGTGCAAATCAGTTATTCTGTTTTAAGTTACAGAACATTAAAATATTTTTAATAGTATCAGATGCTCTTTTGGCAATCTCTGGAAAAGGCGTTCTCAATATGGAAGATTTTACATTCAGAGTCTGTTTGAATTCAGTGTTTCACAAGAAAAGTTGTATAAGTAGTAGATATCAATGTTCGAGAGGAACTATCTAGCTTGTATACTAGATTTTTTTTTTTTTTCAAAACAAGCATTTTACTCTGCAGAAAGTCTTAGTACCTGCTGTTATATAGTAGTTTTGCTTCGTGCTTATAACTTCCGTCTTTAGGGTACATACTTTGGCCAGTTCAAATCCCACTGGACCGAAACTGGGCAAACAGGTTGCCTAACCAGACGAGAATCGTGTTATGCAAAAAATACATAGTTAATTTCAGCTTGTCAGAATTGGTTTGGTTGTATTTTGTGGCTTCATCTGATTTCTTGTGCCTTTTTGAGCTTTGGTTAAAAAAAAAAAAAAAAAAAAAAAAAAAAAGCAAAATCTACTGTTAATCACCAAATGTGTAGGTAGTTTGATATGGAAAATAAAGATTTTGAAATAGTAGAGATGTTTATGTTTGAAGAAGAAGTGAGGAATGTGCGCTATGGCTTTTAATCTTTAATTTTTTAGGCAGTCCTTATTAATTTCACAGTGCACTTACAATCCTCTTTCTAAGAATATGTAAATAATTTTGGATTGATACATGACATAAAATTACCAAATCAAGATTTATGC
This sequence comes from Tyto alba, assembly GCF_018691265.1. Classification (NCBI taxonomy): domain Eukaryota; kingdom Metazoa; phylum Chordata; class Aves; order Strigiformes; family Tytonidae; genus Tyto; species Tyto alba. The sequence goes on along the minus strand of NW_024881316.1, from coordinate 44,836,244 downwards.
CGACAGTCTTTCAGTATGTAAAGTTACTTTTTTGACATTCTCAAAATGATGTGTATTTCTCCAGGTTTCAAACTTGTTTTGCAAAGCTTTTTTCTAACCAGTGCTATTACATATGTGTGCAATAGTCTTCTGGTATTTCATGGCAAAAATGTATGAAATTATGAAAAGAACAAGCGTTTTACTCCTGTTGCATAGCAGGGGGGACTTTTTTTTATTAGCCAAAGTTTTTGTTTTCACCTCTGATTTCAGTTTGTCTTTTCCTTCGCTCTTCCACTAATGAGACAAATAGCAATATTGCATCATACTGTATCAAAAAGCCGGTGCACTTCAGTAATGATGCATTTCTTGACTAGGCGCGATCAGACCAGTTACTCCGGCAGCAGCACGTGCAGTTTTAGGCTGATGTCTAAGCTGACAAATTGAACTGACATCGTGGAGTGGAAGGAGTTGGGGGGAAAGCTCTGAAAAGCAACAGGGGACAGGGCGGGGCCTTTTAGGAGGGTTTACTCCCTCCTGCCCAGGTGTTGCAAGCTGTACCCGTGTTCGGGAGACCGGGTTGAGACGGAGATGGGATGTCGCTGCCTGCTCCGAGCTCTGGTTACCTAGAGAGAAAGAGGTGAGCTGAGGCTGCAGTCATTTCGCTCCCTCTTCCGAGGCCCCTGACAGACTTGCACTTCCTCCTGTGCTCTCGGTTTCTTTGCAGTTCTGGAGTTAATGTGGGGGGTTTTTTGTTTGTTTTTTTTTTTTTTTTGTTTTTTTTCATGAGATATAAAAAGCATAGGTTGTAACTCCCCTGGACGCTAATGTGCGTGGCAAGACTGTCTAGAGATAACGTGGTCTATGGCAAACTGGAGAATGTTTTATAAGTAGTCTCAACCCCCATGCTTTAGAGTTTAAGCCAATATCCATTTATTAAGGGTCAGAGTCAGCTCTATAATCTGTTCAGCAGATTATTATTTGATATTTGATTATTATTTATTATTCCTTACACCTCGCTTTGAAGCCGTCAGACCTGGTTGCTGTCAGACCCAAGGCAGTGAGCTTTTGGGACCTCAGATTTTATCCACAGCGGTGGTTCCTGTGTTTTTATGTTCAGGGACGTTCATATCACTTTAAAGTAAAATCTTTGCTTGATAAATGGAGACCTCACAGTAGTTTGTGGCTAAACTCAGTTTTCAGTTTTGGGTGGTATTACCTGGTGTTTTATAGAAAAACAGAAAAGCACCAGGGTAGATCCTTTTTACACAGCGTTTCAGCTCTGCTATTTTCTTTTTCTTCAATATTTCTTTTAAATAGGATGAGCTATAATTTTCAGTAATATAGTCTATTTTAAATATTTTCTGATTCTCTATACCTTTGTCATTAGTTGTTATTGTTTTAGGAAAACATTGTACAGTGAACTAGGCCACATAACGCCCTCCCTGTATATTCAGAACTCCTTATTCTTTCCACTTAATTAATATTAAAGAAGTGCAACCTGCAATTACTAGTTTCAGCCAGGTTCATTTATGGGAGAGACATTTCAAGCCAGGCTTATGACAAAATGTGATATATATATATCAGGAGACAGAATAAATTACTCTGAATAATATATAAAGTTGTATCTGGCCATGTAAACTGGTAGGAACTGCAAGGAGACAGACTTTGTATCTAAAGATTATTTTTTTTTTTTTCAAGTTTGAGCTCAGCCATTAAATACTGGTGAATCTTTTTTTGTTATAAATTTATTTCCAGCATCAGTATTAGCTAACCAGGCAAAAGGAAATTCTCTTCTTGTTGCTTTTGTGGACTTCTTTTACACCATGTCAAGAAACAAGTATATTTTCTTCCTTGTAACTTTGTATTCCTGTTTATCTTTACTTTTACTTTAAAAAGTCACAGTGCAGTAACACTGTAGGTATCCCTAGTGTTTTCAAATTAGAAGACAGTAGCTGCCTGCTCTGTGGCATTTAGCTAATCAGATGTTGGAGCACTGCACAACCACTGAAGCATAAAAGTGAGATTATCAGCTAGCTAAAACATAAGGAGAAATAACTTTGATATCTTCTGCTCATCCATCCTGGAATCTGAGGGAGGTATCAGCGCTAACCACATGCGACTCTTGCGAGCGCTATGAAAATTTACATGCCTGCAAGGAAATACAGCCTTTGTTTTATATTGCATCTGTAGAGTTTGAATTCCAGCCATAAAGTGCTCCATTGCAGCAGCATGTTGGGTGGAGAGCTCTGTCTGCCAGTGCCCCCGGTGCCGCTCCTGGGATGGGTAGGTGGGGGGCTTCTCTCTAGCTTGAAGTCTGAGGAGCTCTGGGGTCAGGGTGATGGGTGCAACCCGCAGAGAAGTAAAACCAAATCTAGGTGATAAGGCTGCTAATAGTAATGTCTAACTTTCCATTTCAAATGCGTTCCCGCGTATAATTTATGGATAAGAGCCATGCCTCATGTTTTCTCGCTGCTCACTGGTTGCTAAGAACAAAGTTGGCCTTCAGGAAGCATTAAACCATACACTCTACATAAGGATATTGAATGTTTCTGAAGAAATGTAACAAAGAAGAAACTCCCTATTAGGCTATGAGAAAGGGAGACAATACAAGATGTTTCTCTGTTTGATGTGGCACTTTGTTCTGTGTTCAGCTAATACATGACTCTTCACCACAGCGGGCTGGAAAAGCTGCCACAGAGCTTCATAATGAGCGTGGCAGCCTGCAAAGCTGGGATGGAGACACGCGTTTTCGAAGTGTTGCTTCACGAGTTGTGGTTGTCTTCCCGTTTTAACAGGTGGTGGCCTTAGGAGAAGTGCCTGATGGGACGGTGGTCACCGTCATGGCTGGAAACGATGAGAACTACTCTGCAGAGCTGCGAAACGCTTCTGCCGTGATGAAGAACCAGGTGGCCAGATTTAATGACTTACGATTTGTGGGCAGAAGTGGAAGAGGTAGGCCACTGCATTTTACGTGTCTGTAATGAAGTAAGAACACTGTCTATATGTCAAACTTACTTTGCAATGAAATACTGATTAATCTGTAAATAAATCATTGTCAGCCTTTCATTTGGAGGGCTGAATGCATGTTTTATTTGCAAACTTCAGGATCTGTGCAAAACAAGAGTTTCTCTTAGGTTTTTCTGACTGCTCACATCTCTGTACGTTTTTATGAGACACAGGTTTTGAAAAATGATTCACAGAATACCTGCTTCCCTATTTTAATCACACAGCAAAGGCAGAAGGAAATGGGGATATTTGTAATCTGGGTTATGTAGTGTCAGGGAGTGTATCTCAGGCCACGGCAGCGAAAGATGGAGAATTCCCTTTAGTAGTAGGGCTGCTTCTGAAGTTGTTGTAGAAGACCTGTAATTAAAGGGATTTTGCATATCACATGTGCTATAGGTTGTATTCTTTAAGGCCTTACATCTTTAAAGGCTTACGGCTATTGGTAGTGACTTCCGTGCTCTTTACAATAAAACTGCATATGACCTGCAAAAATAAGCTGTACTTTTCTTTTAGTAAGCTGGTTGACTTCTTATGAATTGCTGGTAAGCTTGGGCTTGAACTAAATTTAACCTTTACTTTAAATGACAGGGTAACTTTCATTTTTTTTTCTTTTTTTTTTTTTTGAAGATGTAGAGTGCTGTCATTGTCTTCCAGCTGTTTAGGAGCTTCCTATAATCTGGAAACTGCACTGCACTCATAGAAAGCCTTTGTAATCATTGCAAGTTTGCAAGCATTCCTCTTTAAGATTCTTGTAGCTGCTTTCAAATTTCAGGTAATGACTGAAAGGATAGCTTGAAGGAAGCTGGCACTTCTGCACTTTTTCTGCAGGTTTGCTGTATCAGTCATTGATTCAATCTACTTTTTTTTTTATGTATTTGAAGTAATTACTTGTTTTTTAAACTATCTCTGCATGGGGCAAAACAAAGCAATAGAAGCTGAACAACTGTGTTGGGAAATGAGAAATACAGCTAAATTTATGGTAATATTCTTTAGAAAGCAGTTGTAATTCATCTTATGGAAGGCAAGAACCAGAGAAAGACTTGTTAAAAAAAAATAAACATGTGACAGAGGCCTAGATAGTCTAAATCAGTCGTCACGCTTTTACAAGTGCTTTCTGAAAGTGAGTCCATAAGCGTGGCTTACAGTGGCTATTTTTTATTTTAGTGACCTGGCCAACAATTCTCTTTATCATTTTACAACTTAAAAAGTATCAATAATAATAACTTGAAAGACAGAATAAGTATCACAACAGTAATGCAATATAAATATGGCGTTCATTGCCCTTTTGGATAAAGTGTTACCTATCTCTTCCATTTGTCTTGCTTTCTTTAAAAAACCCTGTCTGCTTTGTTATTCTGCTGATGGATTAGGTTTGAAAGTTCTCTGGCTCCATCACTACTGCTGCCTTACAGTAAAAGTTCAGTAGTGTATCAGTCTTTCAGTAGTGCTGAAAAAGAACTGAAATGTGATGTACTACCTCTGATCTGTGAATTTCATTTGAAACGTATGATATATACTTTTTATTAAAGCATAGGAAATGAAATAAAGGGCCTAAAGCCTCAGTAGATATGGCTACAGACGCATATAAACACAAACCTCCTAAAATTTGGTTCCAGTAGTTTAATTTATATTTGTCTCTTGCAGACTTGGAATAGACTTTTTCTCTGATCAATCTGGGTAGAATCTATGGAAAAGTGATAGTGTACATTTCAAACCCTCAACATATTTATTTAAGAGACTTCAAAGAAAAACAAAGGGTGTGCACTGTTTTACTATATTGGCTTTCTGAGTTTTGGCTAGTTTCCCAAATAGCAATTTTTATATTTAAAAAAAAAAAAAAAAGGAAGAAAAAAGACAGACTTAACTGCTTGCAGACTTTTCACGCATGGAAGATGAAGAAAGCTTCTTTTGATGAAGTGTAATTATGTCCAAACAGAGCTGACCCCCTCCCCCTATATTTCTTATGATCTTAACGGAAGAAAGTAGGGCTTTTCCTTTGAAGCAGCCGGGACTCGGTGGAGGATCTGAAATGCTGCATTCTGCTGCCAGAGGCAGGATGGAGAAATTGGTCCAGACTTGTCTTCCAGACTTAGAACAGAGAGGGGGAGAGAGAGAGAGGGAGAGAAGGAGAAAGAGTTATCATTAATGATAGATTTTTAGAACTCTGCTTAAAATAGCAGGAAAAGAAAGCAGTAGTTGCAAACAGAAGTGAGAAAGCTCCTTACATAGACAAATATCAGTAGATACAGGTCTTGAAGTAGAACAGGAAAAATAATGTAATAAAAAAATCATTTTTCGGTGGCGAGAAACTAATCCACACCTGTTCCTGACTTTAGATTTACATCTTTCTAAACAGCTTGCTCTTTGATCTCTGTATCTCTAAATTTGATTGTGAAGTCTGAATCATCAACTTACCACTTCACCTCCTCTCCCACGTTTTCTCTTGCTTCCCATGGCTCAATGAAGAAACTTGATTTTTATACATATTAATGTTGCTTGCCTGACAGAAGCTTCATGTTTTTGTTTGTATAATTTTTCTTAAACGCCTTTTTTGGATTCATAAGAATAAGTAACCGGAGCACTTTATGTGAATGCAGAAGTTGGTTGTATGAGGTTTTCAGGCGATAGCTCACGTTTGCAAGCCTGATCCACAGCACAAAGAAAGAATTCCTGTCTTCAATAAGCAAAGGATCATAACCTTAATTTTGTTGTGTCCCGATACTTTAATCACATTAGCATCTAACTGAAAAAATATGCAACACGCACAAGCTGCTGAGTCTCCTTTCAAGCTAATTTCTGGGATTTGCCTTGTGCTTCAGCATATGTCCATCTCGTCCTCCTGTGTCAGCTCAACTCACATGTGTGAATAACAAAGAATGCGCAGTTTAGACACACTGAAGCAATAGTGCCAGATGACTGCTTGGCTGGGGAATTTAATAAAAGAGAGCTACAATTAGTCTTTAGCTTCTAAAAGTGGATAGTTGAAATGACTAAGGGCAATAAAGAAAGGTGATAAAAAGTGCATTAAAGGATTTCATAGCTGAGGAGGGATATCTGTGATGTATCTGTGGAAGGCATAAGCATTGCTGAAACAGAGGACTTTAAAAATTTATTTTGTTCTTAATCCTGTAATATGTAAATCATCTTTTGAAAGCTCTGGAACCTGAGTGCAGTGGCAGGGCTGCACAGCTCCCCGCAGTGAAGTGATGTATTGTTTACTGAGCGCGAGGGGGCTTCTTCAGTGTTACTTCATTAATGCTTCGGTTTGGTAGAATACCAGTTAGGGAACAAAACCAGTTTCTCTTTCAAATTAGATGCTTACCTGTTGAGCTTAGGCTGGCTGAGAGGTGACAGTTTAGAAATGCTGACAGACAAGGTTGAAACATAGCTCTTTACATTAAGGAATGCATTTTTTCTAGCCACTGTATCCCCTTGAGATATTTAGTGTCGTGCTTTGCCGTGTTTTTCTATAGAATGATTTTACAGGGTCTTACAAGTAGTATATTTTGTTGGTTTAATTTTTAGTTGTGATAGTCTTTTATACTGATTTGGCATATAAATAGCATGGGAAGGCCAAATTCTTCATTCAAAGGTATATGGAAAATCCCTTTAGTATCTTTGCTACCAATAATATTCTACTGATTTTATATAGTGTCTTTGCTACCAATAATATTCTACTGATTTTATATGGGTAACTGTGATCTGAAAGTCCTCATCATACAGTTTAAGAGTCAGAACTTTCTGCCATGACAAGCTGGCGCTGAAGGAGGCCTTAAACCTGTCCCAGGCGAATTACATATATGCAAGCAATAGGCTGAATTCCTTCTTGGAGAGGGATGAAAGGCACGGACCCTTTTCAGCCCTAAACAAGCAGGCGTGGAGGCACTGTGTGCTTCCGCAAGGCTGTTGCTGTGTGTCTGAAGGCTGCCTACGCACACGCTGTGCTCCGGCAGTTTACCTCAGGAGACGGCGGATAGGCAGGACTGAACAAAGACTGGACGCCCTGTGTACACCTAGCTCTCCTCTTATGATGATCCCTCTCAAAAGATTTGAAAAAATAATCCCAGTGAAACTGGGAAAAACCACCTTCAGCCGTGCATCTCCACTTGGGCAAAATTCAGCATCCTGAGATTTTTGCACCTTTGCCAGGGTGCTGACCTCCCCTCTAACCTGCATCTCTCGGAGAGGTGGGCACAGCTGGAGTACAGCTATACCTGGAAAATCATTTTACTCTAAATGACAGTTATATTTCCTTAAAATAAAAATCCACGTCACATTCTAGTTCATGAAAAATATAGCCAAGACAGTTTGAAGTTGCACTCTTGATAATAAATGATGCGTGTCTCAGGCAAGTTTGGGGGATATACGACTTGGACCAGAAAGACCAATTACTAGATTTGACAGCCAAAGCTCTGTTCTGTATTATGCCTTATATATAAGCTGTTCTATATTAGGCTCAAAAAAACTACATTAAGTTTGTGCTGTTACCTATCATTTAAGATTTGTGTCTTGATTGAATGCCTTCAGAGTTCAGCAAGAGGAAAAAGCCCTAGCAACAAAAATGCACGTATGCACACAAGGAAGAGGCGGGGGGAGAAGGAGTTTTAAGTGTCTGGTAAAGTTGCAGCTTAAATGAGCACTAAGGCCGAAGATTGCTGACTGTTTTATTGAGTCACTGTTGTACGCCCACCTTTTCCTGTCTTGAAACAGTTTTCAGTTTTGACTATCTGACATGACTAACCGTTGCATATCTAACAGATTACAACTGTCAGTGAGTCTCCCAAACGGGGACCAGCGCCTTGTGAGAATGTATGTTCAGACACAGGCAGCTCCCTTTATTTATTTCTTTTTAACGTTTTCATTCAGTTAAAGGCTGCAGATGATCTTGTGCAATCTCTGTGTGAATTCAAATTAAAAAAAAAAAAAAATGCAGACTTATGGTAGCAGCATACGCACACACAGCAGTTCCTCACCCTCATGGGAGAGTTGGGGGCTTTCTTAGTATTTCATAGATGGAATACAGGTAGGAAAAAAAAGTGTGTTCTAGTAATAATGATATCATCACATTACCCCTGGCATATGAAGGACAGGAGACACTGATTCCCTGTTAAAATGACTCCCAGGAGGAAAATATATTCTTTCCTCATCTTATTGTAGTCAAGTCAAACAAATGAAATGATAAAACTGTGTGAAGTAAATAACATGTGGCCACATTCTGCTCTCTGTCACACAGCTGCAAAACTGGAGTAAATTTTTAAATTATCTGACTTGCTTTGGATTTACACCACTTTCAATACAGCAAAGAATTTGGCTTGTCTTCAGCAGTGAATCACTTTTGTTCTGTCATTGTATGATGACCCATTATTAAATAAGAAACATTTAGATTGTCAACACATGGACATATTCTTGACATAGAGTAAAACTGAAGGGGAGGAAAACTCCTATGGTCAGTTATGTTTTTAATTTTCACGATTGTGGTAACGACAGGGAATAATTTTAAACGTCTCTGATTCTTTACTGAACATGCATGTGACTGTTTTCATGTTGTAATCACTCATTCCTTGTTTTTTTCCCTTTGTAGGGAAGAGCTTTACTTTGACAATAACTGTCCTGACAAATCCCCCCCAAGTCGCTACATACCACAGAGCTATAAAGGTTACAGTGGATGGGCCAAGGGAGCCAAGAAGTGAGTATTATATTCTTATTTTTACACTTACGTCTGCTTAATTTTGTTTAAGAGACCCATAAATGAAATATATATCTTTGTCAAACATTGGTTCTTGCTCAGCAAAATATGTAAGCGCATGCTTAATTGAGAGTCTATTGGACCACACACATACTTGCATTAAACACACACTTAAGTGCTTGGCTGAATTTGGGCAATCATGAACCTGATTCTCATTCACATCAAGGTCTTGATACATTATCTGCCAGTGTAAATGAGAACTAAACCCACTGTATTTATATATAATCTGATTTAGGTATAATAGATACAATCCTGCAACATGCTGAATACCATAAACTCCCTTAAGCTTCCAACCGAAGACGTTTAGAACAAAATAGGAGACTGATCTTCAGGATCATTCCTAGTGCAGAGACAAAATATATACTATAGTACCTTTTTGTTTGCCCTTAAATTCTTTTGCCATCAGATAATTAATGCACCTGGTTAATCTCATCATACCTGAAATTGGTTTTCAGCTGTGGACTCATCATAGACCCCTGGGGGCCAAAGAAAGATAAAAAAACAGTATATCAACAGCATGGTCTTTGTTTCTTATATGTGCACAGAAAGTCTATTTTATTTAAACATAGTCCAGCAGATTTTCCCTCAGCATGTTTATCTCATAGCAGTGCACCTTCCTAACTTACTAAGAATCTATTTGCGATGATCTCTGGCTGTATTTTTATGACAACTGTGTTTTGTCATGTTCTAGCAGTTTTATGGGTAGCACTTATTTTTAGATACAGTCAAGTCTGGTTATCTATCGTGATTTATACGGCTGTCTCTTTGTCTAGCACATTTAGCTGATAACTGGTCTCACATCATATGGGTATCACTGATGAGGCAGTTCTGAAGTTTTTTCTTAATCTGGCTAGAACGGCTCTTTCTAAATTGATTGGATTAACCAGGTATAGCTGTATTTAAATTACATCTAGAGATTAAGAATTATTTGATGAATAACCACATCAAAAAAATCCCTATAATAGAAGCATCTCAAATAATTATTTTGCCTTTGATCTGCACATACAAATGAGACCTTTAAGGAGCTCTCATGGAGTTTTGTTTAAAATACCACAAAGACAGAAGAGGTAGAAAGACATAGACAGAATTCACGCAATTAAATGTTTCTCTTGCTAATACACGCTGCAGTGTCACCTCCTCTTACATTGAGACAGGAACTGAAATGGCTTCTGTAAGAACTGTTCGGGCTGTAGAGTTTCACCTTGAATAATAAACTATGGATAAATTTCATTATGTAGATACTTACATTGCTACCAGCTCACAGCTGAGGTGTCCGTCTATCACAGTGAGGGGATTTTTGTTCTGTCTTCTCTCCTGAGCTGAATCAGTTCCCATTTCTAATTTTCACCTGCAGCTGGTGCTCCATGTAGCTTACCTGGAGACACTGAGCAAACTGCATTCATGGAGTAAAAACCAGAGAACAGGTTATATATCATTTAGCTATTCCCATTGAGAGGCTTCTTCCATGTATATATTGAGGCACTGGCAAAAGAGGAAATCTCCCAGCAGAGGACACAACCGCTGTGAAAGAGCAAAGTGGTTTGAAAATGATGTGGAGAATAGCATGGACCACCCTGTGTAGCACAGAAAGGGAACCTGCTTGCATTGGGACTAACCATTTTGATGATCAGTGGACTAAAAATGAGGCTGTGTTCATATCACTTAATAAGATTTCCAAGTTTGGCTGGAGTTTTTTTAGTTTAGATCTGAAAGGCCTCTGTACATGACACTTGTCTGCTGTTGTCATTGAATAACTGAACCTAGGATTGCTCAGTAACTTAGTCCTTATAGCCTAGATGGAATTGATGGAATTATTGTGTCTGTCTTAATCTTTTTTTTTTTTTTTTTTTTTTTTTTTAAGAAAGCCAAATTTGAGATTGAATTTCCAATTGTATTGGAATATTTTGGCTAAATACTCATTGAAGCTCTCCTCTGGGGTCAGCTTGGTTCTGCAAGTTCTGTTACTGCAGTCTGATAGTTTCAAGGCTACGACACCTTTGGAACGACTAGTTATTAAACTTGAATTTTCAGGGGAAAAGTAGCTCCAGTGAGCTGTGGGAGTCTCACTTAAGTTCTGCTTTCTTCTGAGAGCTGCTGTACTCCTGTAGATTTATTGCTGTTTGGTAGTAATCATTCAAGAAGTATATCTGGGATTTACGTTGCGTAAGGAAAATTAGGTGGTTGGGGGCAATAAAGAATTTGAGTCAATGAGCAGCTCTGATAACAAATGTGCTTTTCTTAACAAATTATGTATCGGCAAATAGTGCCCCTCTCTGCCAGGATCTGTATTTCACTTCGACATCTCAAGCATGTTATCCTAGTTTTCCTCTCTCTGGCAGCTCAACCAGAGCTGTCACATCACAAACAACTTTTTTCTTAATATACACATCTGGCGTTGGCAGTTGGACCAACTTCATAAGAGCACATGATCATCATTCATTACAAGATTAAAAAGTACCCCATGGCATCATTGATGTTTTTTAACTTTGATCTTTTGCAGTTGTGATTCATCTCAGTTATAAAACTTCCCTTTAAAGGAACACAACTGATGACTTATTAGAACCTTCATTCTAAGTAGCGTAAACATAAAATTATGCACATCTTTACAAAATGTCATTTACTTTGTTGCCAGCTTATCATTTTAAGACATGACATCATGCTTTAGATCGTGAATTTGTAAGGCTTGTTTATAGGCAAGGCACTCTGACCTTCTTTCTGTTGGCAAGTTGACTTGAGCGAACGAATGCTGCGTGCTTTCCAGCAGCAGTAGGAGCAGCAGCAATACCATAACAGATATCGCAATCATTTAGAACCTGACTTTAAGAGTGCTGAACAGTCATGGCATGCAGTGACTCCAGTTGGTGTTTTGGATGCTCAGCACTTCAGAAAATCAGGTTCTTAAATGTAAGTGCCATTTATTTGTATTAAACGTATGCTTGTAGAAGCTTGCTGCTTTGCCTCTCTGTTATTATTTTAAAATATTTTAATAGAGACAGTGATGTCAGGTTGCTCTGTTAGGAAAACCTGCCCACTTCTATATGAGAAAAGGTATTCAGATAACTTTTCCGTGGAAAATATTTACTTATTTTTAATTATCTGTTTCAGTCTATCTAGATTACCATCTGGGGACATCTACTGTGTTGCAGAGTCTTTATACTGGATTGAGACAGCTCATTGCACTCTGAGTGATGGATTCTAGAGACGGGGTTGTATAAGATCTTTGGGAATCATTGGGAAATCTTGCAGATATTTCTCTCTTCTCACATCCAGGATAAAACCTCTGCCATATGTATAGTTTGGCCAGAAGAGCTCCCTTCCAGCTGTGAGGGCTGAAAGAAGCTTTCCAGAGAAATAAGTTGTTATGAGGCATAACTGACCAACAGATAGCAAGAGATCACTGTAAAGGAATTTAAAAAAAAAAAAAAAGTACAAAAGAACTCCCAAACCTTTACCTAAGCCCCCTTTTAATGCCTTTGCCTTACCTCATTATAATTACAGATAATGATTTGCCCTTCCATAGTGATACCTTTTGAAACAGGAGACATGTCCTCCTTTCTGACTGCTTTTGGTAGAATTTCAGTCAGGAGGGAAATCCTGAGGAAGGAGAAAGAAGTCTATATATTTTCACATTTTGCCTGGATTCCAATGACTTTAGTTTGTCTCTAGTTAAAGGTAGTGTTCAAAGTTACCAACCACAATTTTCTTTATCAGCATGAATGGGAAAGTCTTTCTGAGCTTTGAACTGAAGTGTTTCAGTAGGAGAAAACTGCTCTATTTCATTCAGCTCCCGAATATTTCTCTGCCACCGCCGCTTGCAAGGTGCACACGTGATGAAAGGTATGAGCAAACATCGCCTTTTTGTCTGTGCACGCTGCAGAAGCCAGTGAAAGCCAGAGAGAGGTTCTGCTCAGCCTTTGTATTAACTGTTTGGCCAACCCAGCTTATAAAAAGCAGATAAATGATTAAGATTTTTGAGATTCCTCAACTTAAAACCATAACAGTTTTTAGGATGTTCTCCCTCTTTTCTTTCAAAGAGGGAGAGTGGAAGGATAAGTCTGGGGCTAGTGGAATGTGCATTGGAGTAGAACAGCTTTAAATCTTTCAGTTTGGTTTTTTGGTTTTTTTTTTGTTTTGTTTTTTTTTTTTTTGTTGACTGCCTGTCAGCAGCTGGGCTGGTGGCCAAGCAGGAAATGACACATCGAGAGGCATTTGTGTTGTGCAACATTTTGTGGAACTGATGCAAGGATACATTGTCTGTTTACGCATTCCTCTGCTAACAGCCTGCATGGCAGTACTTTTATTCAGGGACACATGGCATGCTACAGCAAGAAGCCAGATCCGTAACATCTCTTTATGCAGAATTATCACAGCAGTTAAAACACGCTGTGTGTCCCCTGGTTGGAATACTCTCTGGCTTGCCTTCAAAAACCACTGTACCAGCCCCACTTCTTTCCCAATAATATATTGATTTGACTGTGGGTTTTTTTTGTTTTTTTTTTTTTTTTTTCACTGTGTTGAATTGGGGCAGCGCAGAGACAGTTTGCAGAACAAGAGGAAATTTTACGGGCAGGTCCTACTTTGTGCGTCTAACTCAGACCGTAAATGGATCATTGTAGTTTTCTGAAGTGATGCTTTGCAGACACTCAACACAGAAGTTTGCATCTTCATGTGCTTTGGCATGGTGAGGAGGTTTTTAATTAAAGTCAATGCTAAATACCCTGAGATACAATGAATGAGTCCTGGGTTTTCATCCAAAATGAAGTTAGAAAATCTGCAACTTGCACTGGTCTTTCAGAGTGACAAATCTCTACTGAGATCAGCTGGGTTATTCCGGATTTCTCCCAGCGTAAGTGGGAGCAGAGGAAGGCAGAGTGGGCGGTGTGGTGGTTTGCAAGTTGCTCTAAGTGACTTTGTAAAGCTTAATGTTTGTGTTATAATGCCCCTTTGTAAGAAATGAGGCAAAATGTGATTATACAGCCAAAGAAATGTTCAGTGTGGCTATGCTATGGGGCTTAGGTTCCTCTCTGTGACTATCCAAGCATGACCACAGTCCACTTCCAGGCTGGGACCTGACCTCCTGTGCTCAGGTCCCCAGTAAGGAGTTGTAGTGTTTCTGATTTCAGTGGTACAACACCAGGTCCTTTTTGCAGTGTAAAATGTAAGACATCATAGTTTCACTCACTATCATTTGCTGCTGGTTTATTTTCTGCAAATGTGTAATTTCACAAAACCGTACTAGCTGGGGACTGGAGCTCCTGAGCATTCCCAGAGGCTGTTAGAAACTGGTTGGATGATTCAAGTGTTCCTCGTCAAAGGTGGCAGACATTATATATGCCAGTGGTTTAGGTTTACGTTTGAGGTGGGTGTGTAACCCACAGAGCAGGGCTTCTTACAGCTACCCTGACCACGATGCATGCCTCTGGAACAAGGTGCCAGGAGGCTCTTGGGGGTGGTAGCTGCATCCCAAGGACCAGGCTGTTCTTGTTTTTTCCACTTTGGCTAGAGAGGGGCTGGTGCATAAAGACTCATCATCTGAGGAGTAGACTATGAGAGAAAAAATAATTTCTGGTGATCATAATTTTTATCTGCTGATGTAGTCTGTAGGGTAAGATGAAAGTGAAACCTACTTAGTTTGCTCATGGCTTGAATTCATACGCTGCAGTTCTGAAATCTCAGTGATCTGTGTGACACTGGCTGGCTCTCTCCATGGGAGGACATTGTTGCCCCGGGAGGTGGCAGAATGACCGTGTGTTCACTGTTATGGTGAGAAGGAAAAGGCCTTGAGAAGATTATGCAAAACAAATGGACAAGTCTGAGCATCAAACCATTCCCTAAGATGCCCTCATCAATAGTAATGCAGTCTCAGTTTTTATTTGTCAATAGTGCAGATTGTTTCCATCCCATGTAGAGGGAACACTGCTTCCAAATGGCCTATTCCTAGTACATTTGGCATGTAAAATGACCATCACGCTGTTCTTTTGATATCACAACTACTACTATTTGTATTCAAAATGTCTCTCCAAGCCACAAATAAAATCATGGCCCCTCTGCACAGTTGTGCTGCATAGTTGTGTGATAAGAGAGTTTTGGCCTGAATAGCTTATAGTCTCCATTAAAAATAGAGATGGTAAGAGGGGTTATAACTAAACAAATTAAATCAGCAATGGAAGTGAGTTTATTCTGTGTCTCCATACAGCACGACTGTGAGAAAAGGAAAAGTGAAAGCCATTTTTCTGTTACTACTCCATGTAGGTACTGAGGAGGAAGATCATATAAAAAAAGGCATTAGAGTAGCTTTTCCCAGACAATTTTGTTCCATATTTTCCTCCCAGGAGAACTCTTGTACATCTTCACTTTTGAAATGCATTTAACTTGTTGCTACTAATACCAGCATCTTTTTCTCACACTTCAGTGTATCACCTCTTATACCTCTCCCTCCACTCTCCAAAGTGGGTTGGGATTTAGACAACAGGGCAAATATGTTTGTGAGATGCTGAATCAGAGTAGTGTAAGCAGACTACCTGTGTAGTTCTTCCTTGCTGACAATCCCAGATTTTTTTATAAGTTTTTTATAAAATTTAGTTTTACTCTCCATATAAACTTCATTCTCCACTGAAAAATGGTCATCCCAGACGTGAAACACAGATGCTGATTTAACCAGACAAGGAATGCAGAAGAGGAAATGAGGAAGAATATCATACTTAATTGAAACTTCAGGGGAAGAAATTTAGTAATGATCTCATGCTGCCGTATGTTTGGGACACCGGAAACCTTACTGTTATGAAGAACTGGGTTCCTTAATGCGTGTGTCTGTTCAGATCCCCTGTTACATATCTCATCTACAGTAGACCAGCTTACTCAGCACAGTAGTGGCTCACTGTTGACTGAGGGTGGCTTTTAGCTCTCCAAAAATTAGATATGTTGGGTAAATCTCCTCTGAAGTGAATGAAGAGACACAAGCACTTGCAGAGAGTGATTCATCTCACCTATCTTAACACCTATCTCAGAGTGCAATGAATTGCCCTTTAGAGCTATCCATCCCTTTCCATTGATTATAAATGGAGGCCAGATGACTAGCCTAGACTAGGCACCCTGTTTTTGAAATGGCTGAAATCAGATGAGATTATGAGATATTATAGTCCTAAAGTGTACCTAATGTGAAATGTGTCACTGATGTGAAATTCAGGTAACCTGGGTTAGCTTTAAAGCAGGTAGCTCAGGTAGTGATAGCAGGACAGTCACAGGTAACATGAAGCTCAGCATGGGTTATCTGACCGTTTGCCCAGCTGCTTGGGTGGATGTTTTATCTTCCACTGAACTGTGAACAGTCCATGCTACATTTCTGACAATATAAGTAATTATTTAAAGCTGACTTTGAAGCGTCTATACAGCTGCCATAATGAATGCAGTACACACATACCTTAAAAAATGATGCTATCTACTAAGGCATCATTATCACCTCTTGCAGGGTATCGGTAGTCAAGTACTGCTCAGGTCCTACTCAGCTTGGCTCGTGTGAACTGCTGAGATTAAAACTCAAGTTATTTAGCTGTAGGCATAGTATTCGGTAAGATTTTTACATGGACTAAAATACTGCAGCTGCATAAGAAACGATATAAAGGTGACAATACACTTTATAGGCATTACCTAAATGTGAAGAATCTTGGGAAACAAACACATCTAATGATTTTCCTGACACTGGGAAGTACACCATGTTTCCAGTGTTCCTGCTTCACATCAGAGCATGTTAACTGTACTTTCCTTATCCAAACTTAACATGCTGCCCGTTCTCCTTTGGTTCTGAGATGTAATCTTTCCCACAGCGTGGGAAGGCAAACCCTTTTACCCGATTATTGCCGGCATAAATGTTTCTTGCTTCCATCACTCTTCAAACTCTTGTACCTGCATTTTGTGAACTTTACTCCCACTTCATAATACCCTGCTTCTTTAGTAGCCCTGCTAATTTAAATTAAGGATGCCAAACAGATATTAATCAGGGTGCTTATGAGTGTGGAATCTGCTTCCTGCCTGTCTGTAATCCATGTGAGTAATGCCAATTAGTTGTCTGCTTCCTTAAATCTTCATATACTTTCTCATTCTTACATTCCCGCAGTAGTAGACACGGTCTTAAATGTCACACGCAGTCAGAGGCACTCGACAGTGTTTTGTTTCATTGCTCTTAGAGCTCAACAGGAAAATCATCACCTCTGCAAGCATGACAGAAGTGCACCGTGCAAGAAATGGATGAGTCCAGCTCTTCCACTTGTAGTTTAATTTGCTAGAAACAGGGATTTAGCTCATTCTATTCCAGAGTATCACTTTACATGTCGTGAGATAGGTAGATAATTATATACTGCAGTTTTACATTGATGCAGCATCTTCTTGGAAAGCAGTAGACACTTGCAGGCACTAATGTAGTACCAGGTATGTGTTTGTTTACATATGGTAAATGTTAGATTACGTTTGCAAAAAAGCTCAATTTTAACTGGTTGTATTAAAAGGGATCAGAAATCCAGAGATTATCCATGAAAAAGGGATGGTACTCACTATTATTTATTGTATTTTAGAAATTCAGACCTGTGTTTCTCGGTAGTACAGAACCTGGAAAAGAATAGAGACCTGGAAATACAATACACAGTTACTGTGTGGCACAAGCCACTGGTTAGGAGTATGGAAGATATTATACAGGGAATACTTTTTTTTCCCTCCCGCTCCATGTGTACATACGTAATCAAGGACCCAGATTCACATTCTTGTACAACAATATACTTCAATTAATTCAATTTATTTAGTGAATTTATCAAGCACTGTAGACATGATGTGGAATGAGTTGATTCCAGATTTCTAGGATACCAATTAAATTAAGAAAAATTCATTTTTCATTTCTTGGGTCTCTTATCACCATAAACTTTAGATTTGTGGTACATACTTTTTGCTTTCACACTGAACACTCTTCAGTTTTGATGATCTGAGATCTGAGTCCTCCCACTTTTGGTCTTTTCTGATGTATTTGTAAACCCAGTGCTATAATAAAATTACCACCTCTGTAGACAGAAGTATCAACTATAGAAGAGGGCTCAGCAATAGAGCCGTGAATGTAAATTATTCAGTGTTTTAATTCATCAGCTAAGCAGACCAAATGAAAATCCTTTTTGTAAAGGGACATATGGGTAAAATTTTCAGAGACGCAGGGTGGATTAACTTTTCTCAACTGTAGTTGCCAAAAAGCTAGATATGGTGTCTCAGCGAGTCAACTCTGATCCGTTGTGGTCAAGAGAGATGTATGTATGTGTTGGAAGGTGGTTTATCCCACCCTAAATATGTACAAATGTCAATGTGCATTTCTCTGGAGGTGCACGGCAGCGAACCCTGACTGCAGAGGGAACGTGAAGCAGTGTGGACTGCAGGGCTGGTACTCCGTGCCATGCAGATACCTGCATCGGCTTTAAACAAGCTACCTGACTTACTGGAACCTGCAGCAGCACATAGCTTCAAAATGTTTCTTTATACTCCTTTATATATATATATATAAAAACCTTTTAAAATGGGGCTTTAGTGCCTACTTTTTCAAAAGCCACACTGAAGGGCTGCTGTCTGAAGTTTGTCACAATTTAGGATGTTGGTGAACTGCGTCTCGTTAGACATAAATAACCAGTGTGTAATCTTTATGTTTTCCTCTTCCCTGCCTGCTTGGTTGAAACTCTCAGGTACTGTCATGGTTTGAGCCCAGAGGGCAACTGACCACCATGGAGCTGTTAATTCACCCCTTCCCACTCAGGAATAGGAAGGAGAAAATAAAGTAAAAGGCTCGGGAATCAAGATAAGGACAGGGAGCAGTGGCTCACCCATTATGGTCTTGGGCAAAAGACAGATGCCTTAGGGGAAGAAAAAATAAGAGCATCACTTTAATTCAAACACTAACAAAACCAACACTTAACAGACAAGGTGAGACAGTGAGAAGTGCCATCACAATGAAAAAACACCTCGCCACTCCCCTCCCTTCTTCCCTGGCTCAGCTCTGCTCCCAATTTCTTTACCTCCTCCCCAGTGGCGCAGGGGATGGGGGTGACAGTCAGCTGGCCGCTCCTTCCTTCTTGGGAGGTGGGGTGAACACTGCACATTCTTCCCCTGCTCCACATGGTTCCCCTCTCACTGGAGACAGTCCTCCATGAACCTTCTCCAGCGTGAGTCCTCCCCACGGGATGCAGCCATTCCCATGCTGCTCCGGCGTGGTTCACCCCCATGTGTTCCAGGTTGCAGTCCTCCCAGCACTGAACTACAACAGCAGGGGCCACTTGTCCCCTCAGAGTCCCGTCTTCCTTTAAGTGCAACCTCCTGTCCTGGTGTTGGCTCCTCCATGGGCTTCAGGTCAGCCTCTGCTCCACCGCAGACCTCCATGGGTGGCAGGATGGGCGTCCCTGCCATCTCACCATGGGATACAGGCGTCTCTGTTCCAGCACAGCTCCCCCACATCCTTCTCCTTCCTTTCACTGACCTGGGTGTTCACATAGGTGTCCTTGTCGTAACTCCTCCTCACAAGTCCCCCCAACCCCCTCTCAGGTTCCCCTTCTTAAATATATTATCTCAGGGGCTCAGCCATCATCACTAACTGGCTCAGCCCTGGGCAGAGGTGGGTCTGACTTGGAGCCAGGGGAGCTTCGAGAAGCTTCTCACAGGGGGCACTGCTGTAGCCCCCTTCCCCACTACCAAAACCCCCACCACTCAAACCCAGCACAGATACTCAGTGAAGAAATGTCCATGCTGATGTGCTTGTTCCTCTCCCAAAGACTGTGGCCCCTACAGCTCAGCAGTTGTCTGGCTTTTATACGTGATTCTCATCAACTTCACGGCAAAGTCAGACAGTTTAATTAGATTTTATCTTTTGCTTTGGAAGAGTGAGCCCGGGGTATGCCTATTAGTGCTGTGAAGAGGTCTCACGCAGCAGTATTCATTGCTTGTTGTATGACACACAGTCATAAGCATCCCTGAGATTTAGGACAGCAGAATTACAGCGTATGAAGGATACTCAGACTCAGTATTTAGGTAGGGTTTGTGCTTTGCATGCATGCAGACTTACCGATCTCTGTTATTAGTTTCACTCTTCTTGATCTTTTCTATTTCTGAAAGATGGCAGCAAAAGAGAAACCTGATAACAGCATGCTTGTAGAGATAAGTCTTTATTATAGAGAAGTAGGAGAGAGTAGTAAGGACTTGGTGCTCACAAAATCCAGATAACAATGTGTGTTCTTTAGACCCAGCTCAAGGATGAAGGAAGCTCTCGGACAAGTGTGTTTATTTCTGTTTGGGATGCAAAGTAAACACTTCACTAACTAAGCATGCCATGCAACGTTAAGAATTAAAGTGAGAACTATTTTTCTCTGGTGACTTGGTGTAAAAGGGAATAAACAGTAAATTTAAGGTATGTTACAGGGGGATACTTACACATCAGATAAATAATAACTTGTTGACATAAAAGAAATAGATCTTTTTTGATTAAAGGGCAGATATCTCTAGCTCTAAGTCTTACTCTATGCATATGCTATAGGCAAAAATTACAGTAGGAAAAGTCCACGTCTGAGCACTGAGAATTGGGGCATGTCAAGATTACGGTTATCGGTGCAGCTTTAATTCATACCTGTCATGTGTGTATAACAAGACAGTCCTTCACTGTAAGAGCATGTCGTGATTTATCCATAGAACAGCAATGTCCTGTGGGATGGAGCACAGACACTCTTATTCTTATTTTTTAGAGATCTAACAATATATAGTGCTTTATATGTTCAAAATGCTGTTCTCATGTTGAGTTAGTGATGAATGGTCAGTGCTTCTGAAGAATAATTCTGACGGTCTCATACCAGGCACTCAGAAAATTATGAGCACACAGTGAATACGACCTGTGAACACTTTGTTTTAAGCAACTTAAGTATTGACACAACATAAAAATAGTGTGGCAGGAGCATAAAATCTGTGGGCCAGCAATCAGCTACCTTTGCCAAGCTGTAATCAAAGTTTTAGCTGATAAAATCTAAGGAATTTCCATTCTATGAAATTATATTTTTTGAAGTTTTATAATTTTACCAAATCTGGATGGATTACCATGAAGATTCTGAAAAAAAAAAAAAAAAGAAAAAAGGAGCCAAACTGCTGAGCCAAGTTTCAACTCTCCACTCTAGAATACAGTGACAAAAAAGCTCCTTCAAGAAAAAATTGCCAAAAATGTTTTTTGAGGCGCTACGTTTTCCCTGAGCTAACTTATTTCCAGGAATGTCTGAGCCATTTTGGTTGAAATTGAAGAAATGTGTTCCTTACTCATGCAAGAAAAAAATGGAATGCAAACAGTCAAAGTTCAGTGGAGTTGAAAGGAACTGAAAATTGGGTCTTATAATGGGAAATGTTGGGCAATTTTAATGATAGGCAGTCCTGCCAGCCCCACCTCTAACATATTTAATCTACCGTGGTATTAATTTGCACTGAAAACTAATCCATTAGCTTCAGTGGAAATTCTGCATAGAAAATTAACTCGGCAGTTGGCAGGGTCTCCTCGTGGGCTGCAGCAGCTCTGGCATCGACTTCAACAGGTCAGGTCTTTGATTGGTGACCGACAGGCGATGAGCGAGGTGCCATCTCCAGCAGCACAGGAGAGCACGATGTGACTCCTGCCCGTGTGCTGGGGATGTGTTGGAGAAGGCAACAACCTTTGTAAAAGATGAAACAAGGGCCACCGCAGCCCACAGGGCCTCTGGAGGCGTTGCAGTTTAGAAGGCAGCGTTCCTTCAGGCACCAGCGTTTGGCAGGACTCTCTTTCCCCACCCTTAGCCTCTTCAGAGGGGTAATTTGGTGTGTGTACACTTCAACTGAATTGGCACAGTCCACACAGACGTTGCAGGCTGTAACACACACGGGGTACAAGCCGAGAGAGGTTTGGGTCATAGATGGGGACTCCTCCAATGTGCCCGGGGTGTGGAGCTGGGCCTCCTCACTGTGAGTGCTCTTGTACACCCAGCACCCCTTTGCCGAGCTGAGAGAACCACTATGGGCAACAGGGCTTCTCAAAAGGAGTATATTTAGTCAAAACCCCCTTGTGTTTAAGAGCAACCGCCACAGGAAATTATCATTGAAAAAAAATCCCAAACTCTGCACTAAATAACTCCCAATGCAACTGTGCGCTGCTGCCTGAGTGCCCTTTAGCTGAGGTAACAGGCAGCCACGACCTGTGTCCAGGCACCATCCAAACCTCAGGGTGGGCAAAATCCAGACCCAGTCTTGTTGCTGAGGCCCAGCTGGAGTCAGTGAATGTGGAGAAAGGCACTTTGGGCTCTCGAGAGCCTCTGGGTGAGGATGTGAAGCTATGTAAAATCTGGGGTAAATGACCAGTCCTTCTTCAAAAATAAGCGGGGTGATAGGTGCATCTAGAGGCAAGGTATGTGGTGCTTTGGATACTCTGATGTTAGCCAGTGAAAAAACACTTACTTGTTACCTTCTCCTCTTTTATGTGACTCAGAGCTGCTGAAGATGTTGGGCCCATTTAAAATCAGTGGCGGGGGTTGTTTTAAGAGGTTTGTAAATTGGAGGAGCTGGTCAGAAGCAGGCAGTATTGCAAGTTATACTTGAGAACTACTCCTGCGTAGAAATCTTTCCCTCCTTCTGTGCAAAGCACACTCCTATTTGAAGCTGCCTCGAGAAACGGAGCTGCTGGGACCATGCTCTTTGTCAAGGTCTTTGCCATTCACTGGGATGGGGCTCGGGGATGAGCAGTCTGCTGTGTGTTTTTTTATTTTAAGTTAAAACAAACCCTTTTTGGAGACAGATTTGAGCGCTGAGCAAAAAGCATCTTCAAAGGCAGTTTTATTCCCCTCACTACTACAACTTTGTTTAACCTTTTCCCCATGTCTTTTACTATCACAGTGTTCCCATCCTTGGGAGCCAAGCAGCTTGAGAGCTGAAAGAGAAGTGTTGTCAGGAGGGTGATTAAAACAGGGATTGATGCAGCTGGGAGCCAGGGTTCAGTCACCTCTCCAGGCCTCTGCGTTAGTGTTATGTCAGACACAGTAGCTTTACCATGCGCGGCAAGTTTATGCGTTTTTTATTGTCTCGTGCTGCCAGAAAATGTTGACCCTTGAGTAGCTGCGCTGTGTAAGCAGTCAGCGGTGGAGGGCAGCGCGCTCTGCAAACCGTTTACGTTCCCTCTTTAATTTGTCACTTATGGGTCATATCTTTTTACATTTACATTTTTAAATTAGTTCAGTGTGCCCTGAGCGTTGGTTCCAGAATCCATGCTGAAACCTTCCCAACTTTGCGAGTTATTAAAAAAATTCCAAAGCCCCTCACTTAATTTATGTTCAGTATGCAGAACAACTTAAAGTTATGAGAAGGCTTCACATTTTTATAAGGACACGAGTTTGGGGAGAAATTAGATTTTAGGGCTCATATGCAACATGGAACAATTGCGTCTACTTGGTCATCTCTTCAGAGAGGATGCTGTGAAGTGAAATTTGGCCCAAAATTTAAAAAAAAAAAAAAAAGTTTGGCATAAAAACCAATCTGGTCAAAATAAAATGGTTTCTCCAACATAAATTCCATTAAAAGTAAAGCCAGACTCAGCAAATGCATGAGATCTCCCATATGGACTGAAGAATAGTTTTACATTGGAGCACAATGCAGTTTTTTGGAGTGCACTTGAGACAGCTCCTGTTTTGGAAGCCTGCTCATGTCTTGTTTGAATGACGATTTAGACTGTACATAGCAAAAAGCAATGTTAGCATATCTGGAAAGTCAGCATAAAGGCTGTCTGTTAGAAGAAATGTTTCTTTTTAAAGAGAAAAAACCCCACTCCTGCCTCATGCCTTTTTTTTACCCTTTAATTCTCATGTCAGGAAGTTTTGAAGACCGGCTCTTTGTGGCCACATCAGTAAGGCAGGGATGTAAGAGGATGGTTCAGTGGCTGACACATTTGAACGTGGGTCCTCCAGGTCTGATGTGTGCCTCTGACATCTTTATGACATTCGTGCATTTGAAAATCCCTCTAAGCAGATATCCAAAGTTACTGATATCAGTGGAAATTGGGTACCTTTCTCTCAGCCTCGGTTCCCCTTGTGTGGAGTACAAATAGTGGCACTACCCTACCCGAGGAATGACATGAATATGGGAAGGTGGTGAAGAACAAAGTGCTTGTTTACTTGAGTTATGTTTTTAAGGCATATTCCCATCCATGATATATCACAATATGACTCAGAAATCTACAGTTGCCCTTGATGAATGGAAACATCTTTTCTTTTTTTATTTATTTCATATTTGTGCATCCTTAAGATGGGAAGAAATGGGCTTTTTTTTCCTATCCTGTTAGCTTTGAGTTCCCACCATACATCGCTGCTCCGTATTGCTGTGTCAGAACAAAGTAGATCCCAATTTCTTCAGCTCCTTGAAGGCATTGCAAGAGGCAAAGGTGGCTCGTAGCAGTGAGCCCTTACTCAGAGTTAAATACCTGGTGCTGCTTTCGGAGAATGGCAAGTACCAGGCTCTTCTAGGGCCTGCTTAGGAGCTTTACACTAGTACAGCCTGGAGAGACAAAAATCAGACAAAATAGAGAGTCTGAAAGGATGAAACTCCTGGATGGGTAGATAATCTTTTCACATTTCTTTTATACCACTGACTGTTGAATGACCGCAATCAGGTGCACATGCTTTTATTGCTCATTTTCTGACTTTGGGAAGTGAACCGGCCACTTTTGTGCAGCCGAAGGGAGGAAGCTTTACAGCCGGTGCGGTTGCCTCCGTTCGCGTGTGTGTTTCTTGAGGGGTGGGGAAGGCAGCCATCCTTAACCAAACATTTGCAACCTGCTGTTTTAGCTGGAATAGGAAAACCAGCTTGACAAGAATGAGCGGCTTCGCCAAGTGACATTCAGGGGAGGTTGGTGGGATTTTAAACAAATCTCCTTAAGCAAGCATGAAAACAAGCTATTTAGCGCTCATTAATGTCTCAGGTTAAACTCTTGAATAATTTGTCATGGTTAGGCTCTTTTGGTTTCATTGGTGTTTTTCTAGTGACTAATGAGATGACAGCTACACATGCTCTTTGGTATGCCACTGTTCACAATAGGGTTTAAAGTTGTGTATTTGTTATTGATGTCATTAAAGTGATGGATTTGAGCTTGGTTTCTGAGGCAGCCGACTGGGTGGTTAGAACTAATTTCTAGCAATGGTTTTGGAGGTTGAAACCAAAGTGTGTATAAAAGGAAATGTTTCTTCTTTTAAGCAAATAATTTGAACCCAGATGAATGAAATTTAAGCAAGTGGGCATCAACTCTGAGTTAATTTTGACATAGTTGTCTGGAAATCATCACCAATTAAAATATTTTTATGAGCTCGAATGTAGTATTGTCTTTCGGTGCTTATGTAAGAGAGGAACAAACTGCTTGTTTAACCCCAGCCTTGGGACTACTGGCCAGAATATATGACTGCAGTCA
This sequence comes from Tyto alba, assembly GCF_018691265.1. Lineage (NCBI taxonomy): Eukaryota > Metazoa > Chordata > Aves > Strigiformes > Tytonidae > Tyto > Tyto alba. Next base: position 44,811,051 of record NW_024881316.1, on the reverse strand, counting down.
TAGCCATCTGGAGCTGCAGGAAGGGCATGGGCCTTAGAAAACCTTACTTTTTGTGGGGGCAAGCCAATTTCCCTATCTGAATTGAAAAAATACATAAATTCAAACAGATCAGTTACACCCATTAGGATGTGCATGTCATTTGAAAAATGAATCTCACCAAATGCATTTGATATTTTTAGACAACAATTGCTAATAGAAAAGACAGACATAGCTGTATATATCTCTGTAGCAAGGGAATTTTTCTCTAGCACGGGGACTCCTGCAAAAGTCCTGCAGAAGTCAGTGTGAGTCTTGGATGTGCAAAGAGGACAAGAGCATCTCTGGAGCCTGGGAATTCTAGTTCAGAGTAAAAATTAATCTGTTGAGTTGTTATAACCAGGTTCTTTCATGTGCTTCTCCAGACTGAATAGCTAACGAGAGTTCCTTAATTCATACACACACCTTTCACACCTGCACGTAAAGAAAACCTTTGATGCCAAGTGCTTGATGAAACAACAAGATGAATATGTGTAGAATTGAAAGGATACACACCATGGTCAAATATTTTTATAGTTTTTGAGACTCTACACATCTAAAATAATAATGAATACCTTGTCTGGTGGGGAGAAGCAGTCTCTGTATTGTGAATTTGGCCTTTTCATGAGAGCACCATTGTTTTTTGTTGTTTTACATTGCAAAGAGAGTTGAAATGTTGAAGACTGGAGTATAAATGTCTGTTGCTGTGTTTCCAACTACAGTCTCACTTATTCAATGGGACAGACTTTTAACATTTAAATTTTTCTTATTGGTGTTTATTGAGCTTTTTGCATTTTCTTTTATTATGCTATATGCCTATATATGCATATACATATACATAATAGTGCTGTCTGCTTATGAAACCGCCTATCATGAGGTTTTGTTTTCCATTCTGTAATTATCATAATTTGATTCTTGTGCAGTAGTGTACTTCTATTATTCAGGCTCCCAACACTGTAGACAGATGTTCAAATATTTCAACACAAACAAAACTGTTTATATTTAACTTACAGAATCATTATAACTTTGGTATGTATGCATGGAATTCGCCCTACTGTGAAGTGTTAACACTTAGACCTGTGCACTTCAGTCTGAAAGAAGGTAGACCTGAAACTGCACTTAATTTCAGCCTCCAGTTGAGTCCATACTGAGAAAATTTCAGGGCTTAGACGCATGATCAAGTTACAGGGGATGTCTGTGTTTCCACATGTCAGCTGAGCCACAGCAGTTGCCCGGTAGGTGTTCTTAGCCCCCCATAAATGTAAGTTGATTTGATTTAGCTTAGCCCTCAATAAAAGAGGCTTAAGATAAGTAGAATCACGGCACACTTGCCACAGGCGGAGAGCACATGCGCAGATGGTTACCATCCAGGTCTGGGACAGGGTAACCCATTCCACCCCAGGAACTGAGTGAGTATCTGTATGTTCCTGTACTGACAATAGACAAGCCAATTTTTACATCAGAATTTACATTCTCTTTTAAAAATTATTTGGTGAATCCCTTAACATAGCTGGGTTGCATAAAAAATTTGCCAGTTCTCTCTCAGCCCCACAAGCGTTGTTGCTTCACATGAGAACAGTGTTTTGAGGGGCTTATTGAAAACAGAAATTATTTTATTTCTCAGCCTGGTTGGGGAAAGACTTCTTTAGAGAGACTTTGATAGGTAATTTAGGCCCTAAGTTTTACCAGTCTTTGCCAGACTTTTAGCAGTCTTCTCAGGTATTCTGGATACGGAAAAATAGCTTGCATCTGTTTACCTTGAACTTTGTAAATCCCACAGTCTATGATACGTAGTATATGGCAAACAGGAGCTGACTTAAGAAATTTGCTTTTTAAATCCCCTGTGGACTCCTTTGCTTGCTGAGTAGGGCGAAGTTGCAACACTTCTCCAGGACACAGGCAATGAGCACAATCGTGAGCTCTGTGTGAGAAAGTGACACTACCATGAGTGTGGGGAGACTATCAGCCTGGCTCAGTAAGTCACAGCTTAGCATTGCTTTTGACTTTTGATGTGAATGATAACTCATTTAGTTGTTTCAACTCAGAGTCAGCTATCTATACTTGTACCTCTGGATTTATAACAACATACCCTTAATCTGCTCTTCCTTAACATGTTATGACCCTCCTTAGACAGGGATTTGAGAAAGTGGTGAGTTTGCTTTTTCCACTTTCTGCAGCCCCTTTGAACAGGCAGGATTTCCATTTCCTTAACTCATGATCCTCTGGGTTGTTCCACTACTCTGTGTCTGCAGTGGTCTAGTGAGTGGTGTCTGTCCCTGTACTAACCTTCTGGTGTCCCTAACATTTGATTCTTATTATATGTAAATATGGGCAGTCCATTAATGTTCTTAAACATGCTTATCCATGGGGAAGCTCCCATCTTTTTCCTGTGGATTAAGATAAGATTTTTGTAAGGGGGGAAAAGAGAAGAAGGTAGGTCAGCTCCTTCCTGAGCTCAGGTGGACTTCTCATTCAGAGTTTCTTATGGCCATGTCCAGTGAGGGAAGCTGATAGCAGAACCTACTGCAGATACAGTAGGAAAGGCAGAAGGTGTCAGGGTGGAGACATCTGCCACAAGTGCCTTAGCCTCCCTGCTGGTCACCAGGGAAACTGGGAAATTTGTGAGCCCTGTAGACCAGAATGACAATAAATCCATGCCGGGGGAAGACACAGAGTTTTGCCTTGCACATCCTCTAGCAGGAGGAATCCCAGGGGCTGAGGGTCCTGAGGGCTCCTTGGGTGTCTTCTTCCAGCCACGGCTGTGCTGTCTGGGGAGGACACCATTCTCCAGTGCTCCTCTAATCAGCATCAATCAAAACGAGTTGGCTTAGCAGAGTCCTGCTCCAAATCAGCGGTAGCTGTAGTTGAAAATGAGTGATTAACAGCGGAGAAAGGCCAGGTGTGATAACCTCGTCAGCTGGCACAGCTGCAACCTGAAGAGACTGCAGGAACACAGCCCCAATTATGTCGGGCTCGGTTACCCTCCATGCTGATGGCACATCCAAGCTTCATGATGAATAGCAGGGGCTGCAGAGTGGACAGTGACCAGGTTTCAATTAAACATCTTGCTGAGATCAGCTTCTGCTTTGGGAATGGAAGGTGAGCTCCAAAAAAGTCAATTCCTATTAGCGGAATGCCTAAGCAAGAGTTATTTTTTAAAGCGTGATTTAAAAATTTATAGACTTTGTTAGGCAAAAAAAAAAATGTTAGTCTGAGTGAGTTCTACAACAGTGTCAGAAAACCCTGAAAACAGAGGATATTCCTGGAAATGTTGACTGTACTAGCCACGAGCCTGCTGCTGCAAGACCTAGTTGGTCATTTCTTCCCTAAGGGGGAAAAAATAATTGAGATCTATTAGAGAGGAGAAAGCCTCCAGGCTGTTTTAATCTGGAATTCTGCAGCCTGACATTAATGAGAAAAACTTTTTTTTTTTGTTTGCCAGTTTTTGGCCAATTCATTTCTACATCACAGATAGTAATAAATTGTCAAGCTGTGGAAAGTTTGGCTCAGTGCATTTCTAAATGCAAGGTACCAGAGCAGTCACTGTGAAATCCCATTTCACTTTGGCTCGCAGTATTGCAATGACCTTTTTCGTTGTCTTTTGCAATTAATAACTGAATTTTCTGTCACTTCTCCACACTGCCCATATAAATATTTCTGAAATGGAGCCTCCCATATTTGCTAACCTTGTCTTTCATTAGTTAAAGTGAACACATGGGAATATTTTGGGATGCCAGGTGTGTTCCTCTGTGTGTTACTGTCCAGCACATCGCTCCCACTCATTGAACTGCTGGTGCAGAAAAGCTCAGGTAGAAAAGAAAAGCTGTGGAAATGGTGAATTCTCTACTGCTGCTTCACACATGTTGCCAGGGTGCAACCATAAAGGATACCTGGTAAAGCCAAGAAATAACTAATTTCTCCAGTGGCATACCTGTTTCTAAAGGCTCACAGAGAAGCAGAGCAGATAAGTAATAAAATTGTAACTTTTGAGATAATAGACTATAATGTCTAGTGCTGTTATAGCTAGAGCAATGAAAGGTTAGTGAATGGGAGGAGAGAAAAGTACTCAAAAATACAAGTAGAGCAAATGGCAAGAGAAAGAGGGAAATATAAGATGAATGGGAGATATCAAAGAGGAAATGTTTACTAGTCTCTCTTAGTTTGTTTTCTGAAGAAAGCCTCCATAAAATGAAAAAGGGGATGACAAAAAGATGGATTAGGTTTGTAAGGAATCATATATGGAAAAGACAGGGAAAGAAATATGTGAATACTATTTATTTGAGCTGCTGGCTGATAAATTGTTTCCCTCTTAGTTACTCCATTAACAGCCAAACAGCCAGCATGATTTGAATTATCATATTAATAACATTGATTTAAGGTCAGTAATTTCTGAGGCATGGAAGAGAGCATAACCTTGAGTGCTCAAGAACCTGATAATGAACTCAGCAGTGTTGATGGGAAGGGAATAATGTCTAACAAGCCCATAATTTTGAGATTAATTGATGAGATGTCCCATTAAATTGTTTTTTTTTTTCAGTGTTGGCAATTTCTTGTAGACCTCAGCAAAGGGCAGGTAGACTTCTTTCCCTCCTTGGGAAGATTTTGGCTCTCCAGAACTATTACTCAGTAATTTTTGAGTATTATGAGTCATGTATATAACACACTTTCTCCCCAGTCTGGCACAGACAAGAGTCCAAACCTGCACATAGTAGTTGGGTAAACAGACATCCAGTGTGTTCAGGTACGAGTCAAAAAGTTTTACAGGTTCCATCTTAAAGAATTAAGGTGAGTGGAAATCCCCATCAAGATAGGGAACCAACAGTCTGTGCCATTTCTGAAAAGACCAAGGAACACTGGAGTTTTCCAAAGTTTTGCCTTCAGGGCGTGGCATAAAACTAAGGTTGTTATCATTTGTGGTCAGAGATCTCATTGTACTTTCACCAGCACATTAATGTTGGCCCATGAATGCCAGCCATTATAACCATACGCGTAGGAGTTTTCACTGCTGTTTCATGTGATTAGCACATTTCTATATGACTGCCAAGTTCCTAACTTCTGTGCAAAGTCCCCAAATTACCTGATGTTATTCACTGGTGAGGACACCAATTCTTGCTGGTTATTTGTAAAGTACTCTTTCTCGTTTATGTTACTGAGCTATGATTGACTTCTTATACATAGTCACTGTCCTGCCTATTGAGCAGGTGTCTCTGCAGGTTTGGTCTCACTTGTCCATCTCAGCTGGGGAGAAAGTGTGTTAAATACATGACTAATAATACTTCAGAATTCATGGGTAATACTTTCAGAGAGACAAAATCTTCCCAAGGAAGAAGGTGACATTTTGGATAAATTATTTCAAAGCAGGGTTGCATCTTCATAAACCAGGTTGCCTTTTTGAACTTAAAGTTCGACTGTCAGAATGTTACATTAATTTATAGCACGAATCAGTGGTGGAGTGCAGTTTTCCTGTCTTTTTTTTTTGTCCATATTTAAAACCTCAAAACCACTATGGGTAATTTCCCCAAGATCCACTTTAGACATGTGTGGCGTGTACTGTGAAGAATAGATGCAGCTGGCCAAACCCCAGCACTCTTATCCTTTTGAGCATTTTCCTCCAGTTTCAGTGAATAACACAAGAAAAGCTGCCACCTCTCTCCCCACAAAACCAAAAGATAACTGGAATAGCTATATCAGCCCAAATCTTGTTTCTCTTGAAGTGGGAGTTTTGTCATAAACTCCAGGAACTGGATCTGGCCATTTCTACTGGGTTTAACCTCTATCTCCAATTGCCACACCTCAGCTGACAAGCAATTCTGCTACGGAGCTGAAAGACCTTATCAAGCATGCAAAACTTACAAATATTGTTTAACAACGATCGCCACAGGAAACATTGGGCCAAAATTTGGGTTTTGTTTTGAAAAGAGAGGTTTGATGAAGAGAGAGCATTGTTAAATCCAGCTGGGAGAAAAATATGTTTGTAGCTTTATTTAGAGTGTCACAAAAAGACAGTTCCATTGCTAATGTCTTCCATATTTCTTCGGTGCGTTGAAAGGCTCAATCCAAGCATTTTGCTCAGGCACGGAACCAAGAAAGTACTGTTGAATCAACAAGGCAACCTTATTTGGTTGTATTAGTAAGGGTAGCTTTGATAATGGTCAATAGGCTTTTACAATTTTATCAGAGGTGAAATTGCTTTGTAGTAAGACATATCAACGCCACAGCTAGGAGGAGGATCTTTCGGTACCATGGTCCCCAGACTTGAAATGGAAGAAAATTCCCCAAAGTTTACAATGCAAAGGGATAAAATGTGGGAGGGAAAGCAGAGAGGAGACTGCCTTGCACATGGCACTATCAGGAGCTGAGCACAAAACCTCCTCCCTGTAGCAGACCATCTTGTGCCCATTCTGCCTGCAGAAACGTAAGGTGGTGGCAGATGCAGAGCCAAAGAATTGAGAACTGGATTTTACTATTTACATTACCATAATTTATCTGTAGCATAATGTTGAAATTGCCACTAGAAAAAGGTTAGAAATGAGTTTCCTGCTCGGTTTCCTCACTGCTTAGGCCACACACATGCAGAGCATGCCATTAACTGTTGCAGAGCTCCCGTGCCCGGCGGAGGAAGGTGCTTGTTCTGTAGCCTCAAGCTGTGCCAAGATTTGCAAACCATCAAGAAAACAACCCTGTGCACCATTTGGTTGTACGCTGCGGTTTGTTGCTGGTATATACCTGATTTTTGATCTGATCTCATAGTCCCGTTCACTTTTTTCTTTAAATTTACCTTTTGGTTCTGAAGAAATAAGATTTTTACACTAAGCAAAATCCCTCGATCCTGTGGCAAACCTTCAACCCCTTCCCTCATCCCTTTACTACTGGGAATTCTGTCTGTCTAACACCATAGGCAGACTGGCACAGTAAAAGTATGTGTATGCTTTCTTCTGATTTAATTGGATTTTCTAGTCTGAAATGTAGTATGTTTGCTAATTCTATAAACTAGCTACTGTAACCAAAATCAGACACAGTTACCAAAAAAAAAAAAAAAAAACCAAAACAACAAAACAAAACCCAACCAAAAACCTGATTGCATTTTAGTCCAGAAGGGATATTTCTATGCTTTAAGGGTGGTCTCTTCTCTCCCTATAAAATATCCCTTAATCTCTGTATGTCTTGGTTAACATCCCTGTTTTTACAGATTCCTGTAGTTTACATTCAGAGTTGGATAGGTGATGTTTTAATATACATTTTATTATTTTGAGTCAAAGTGGTTTCATTTTACCTGGATTTTTATCCATTGTTGACTGGAAGATTGGAAGTTTTATACTGCAGCCTATCGACTTGAGGGGAAAGATCGACAGCTCAGGGTGGCTCTGAAAAAAGTTCTCAGGAAAGTCTCTGCGTTGTGCTCGTAGCATAACCCAATGCTGAAATTTAATGCTATATTGCAATGTCCTTGTACTTAATGTGGGGCACCCATTTGTACTTAAGTAAGTCCTGTGCTGTTCCAGGGTCAAATGTGGGAGGTTAAAATAACTGCGTAGGAAACCTCAGCAAGGGGAGAAGTTTCCCTCTGTAGAGATATGGTTGATGCTTCGCTGCTCTGTGTTCTGGAGCCTTCAGTCGCAGTCTTGCTGTCTACTAGCCGACGGGAATTAATGCAGCAGTCAGAGGCAAGCCTTATGCAATGCGACAGGTGCTAATCTTCCAGGAAATTCATCCTACATCCCACCCATTAAGGGAATTTTATATAAAAATGGTTTAATGTCTCTTTAAAGGTGTCAGCAAGCATGTGGGGACCACACAGCTTGGGTTCCACTGAAAGTAATGGAGTGAAATTGTCTGCATAATTATTTTAGTTGGATTGAGAATCTGCAGTCCTCTCTTGCTTCAGGAAATAAACCTCTGTTAAAACCATATGGCAGTATTCTCAGAAGAGACATGATTACAGGGCCACTTCTCTTTCACATCTCCAGGCAGAGTTAGAGAAAGTTGTTATGTTTGTTCATAATTAATCCTTCTTTTTCCTTGTGAGCAGACACAAAAATGTCATTTTTAGCATGTGTGAGGGTGCTGGTGTGTTTGTTTGCATCCACAAGTCAGCTTGCTTTTCGGTGCACTGAAGCAGCAATAAATGGTGCTGCCTCTAAACAAAATTAGAGACATGGAAGGAATGTACCATCATGTGTACATGCCAAAGCTACATAACAGAGAAACTCCATTAGAATGAGTTATGCTTAAGTATAGGATAAGAAATGGTACTTTTAGAAAATACAGCCAGTGGAAATGTTACCCTACTTTAAATGAGTCCACTTAACTCACACACACACACACAAAATAAAATCTGAAGGTTGGGTTTTAATTGTGGTGCGCCTCATCCTTCTCCCTAGCATGTCATCTCCTGGCACTTTTACAGGTGGCAGTGGGGTTACCCTGGTCTGACAATATGGGGGGATTGTCCTTTTGGCAATGCAGTGTCACTTCTGATCCTGCCGTGCTGCAGGACCATGGTCCTGTGCCTGGGTGGGCGTGGGTAGAGCCTGGCTCCTTGCACTCGGGATAGTCCCAGTAGCCGTCAGGAACTGGGTACCCATCCCTGCCTGGCAGGGGTGGCAGAGCTGATCCTTGCAGGAGGCCTTTGACCAGTTTTTCCTGTTGCTGTTTTTGTGACAGCATACATGGAGACATCCAAACACTAAAAATGAAGGTGTGAAAACCACAGAGCTTGGTTGAGGTACAGTTATCTTAACTGTCAAGTATGCAAGCCTTGACTTTCACTTTAAATTCAGCATCCACAATTCTGTCTTACATCAGTTTTATATCAGTGTGCATCCATTTATTTTTGTGAAGATTTATGCCACAATCAACAAGAAAGCAATAAACATTATCAAAATGCTATCAAACAGTAATATCAGCCACTCTCAGACACTATCAAGAAACTTTATCGAAGAAAAGCAAAACCAGAAAAAACACTTTTCACTCTCAAATCTGAGTGATGTGCAGGAAGTAAATTACCACCAGACCTGGTGAGAGAATGAGAGTTAGGGATAGATGTTCTGTTCAAATGATGCAGTGAAATACCAGTATCGTGGTGAAGGGAGCATATTTTCCCAGCTGTATACAAAATACATCGTTTTTAACCAATGTCTTGTCAAAATGCTACCAGATACTGTAGGGGTAGACTTGACAGCAGATCACCCTTGGCAGTAGTTTGGCCATCTACATCCATCAGGGATTGGAAGTTGGGTTCAGTCCTAGTCTAACGTTAGTCCTTCGATGAAGGGGAATCATTAGCACACAGAGTATTTTGTCAATGGAGAAATAACTTGTTCGTGCATCAAAACTGGTCAATGATGGGGACACTGACAGCCAACCTCTTTTTCTGCTGCCAAAAGGAAAATAATCCCATGGGCCTTGTGGGAAGATGGAATGAAAGGGCAAAGAATGATACATCCTACCTGGAGAAGTGTTAAAAACCAAATTTTTTCCTTTGTCATAGTGCTGTGCTCTGTGTAAACTTTTACCAAAAAAATCACTTTCTTTTTTTAAGTTTTGACTTCCTCACAGTTTGTGTTGAAGCTGGAAAAAGTTTTCCATCCGACTTTTCTGTCGTTGCCTTTTTACTTCATTTAAATTGGTTAAGACAGATGAGTTTTACTTGTAAAAAAACCCAAGGCAACGCACCACTAAAAAATATCCAATTTCTTCAGCATCACCAGCATTGCTTGTTTTACTATTCTTGGGCAAAAGGGGAAGAGCACTTTGCATTGTATTTTCCATCATTCTTTGATGGAATTAAGTCAGGGTTGTGCTTAAAGAAAAAGGAAAGCCTCATATGTATGTGTTGTCCTCTAATAAATAGTGCCAATAGCTTGAGTTTGCCTTATTTCATCCATGGAAAAAAAGCAAGCAGTAGGGCTAAAAGGTAGACTGTACAGCTTGTATCTAAAATTCCATAACCGAGGGAGCAAGTTTTGGCCTTGCAGAGACATAACTGTAACCATTAAAGTAGAAGCAGCTATATTATTTCTTTAAATGAGTCATATGACATTAAAAACAAAACAAATAATAAAATTCAAATTTGTGCAAGTTGTAAAGACTTCAGGGCCAGGCTGTCTCCCACTGAAGGTGGTGGCAAAGCCTCTATTCATGGCTTTGGTGAATGGCTTGGGCCCCATACAATCCCATTTTTCCAATTGTAGGTTCATATTTTTTTATCCTGAGAATTAAATGAGGATTTGCCACCCGCAAAATAAAACCCAAAGAAAGAAACTTGTTTTAAATAGAATAAGCTATTGAGGTGATATTAATAGCATGGGGATGATGAGTATTTCCAGTATTTAAGTACTTTAATGTTATTTCTGCCTGTTTTAAGAAAGCAGAATAAAATATCCTTGCCACTCTTGCACTGCAGAGATGTTTTTTCACTGGTGCACTGCAGTGGGCATCCAAACTTAATGACTCACAAAAATAATAATAAAATAGTTAGAGAATATTCAAAGCACATGCCAGTGGTGATCCAATGCATTCTAATGTCTTTCCAAGCTTGAAGTGTATATATATAGGCAGGCCTATATGTATGACCTTGTGTACATCTTTGAAAGCTATCAACTTCACAGCTGCCTATTTGAATGACTTGTGATAAACTAGGCATTTACGGCTTCTGCTTCTTTGATTTTCCTTTTTCCAGTGGATTTCACCCACAATGTAATGCCCAGGTGGATTTCTGTTTAGCAGCGAAATACTGGAGTAGTTACAGCAGGGTCAAAGTAAAGCCTGTGAGATATAATCTTCTTTAAAGAACGAACTTGGGGGAGAATTATGCAGCTTAATGGACTGGTGGTAAGACAGAGGCTTCCTTGTCTCATGTGCTACATCCTGCCCAGTGATCAAAAATTAATGCCCTCTGAGGTCTCCCACTGTATGGGCAAGGGAGACTCATGAATTCAGAAATAAAAATCAGGTCCTGTTTGGGCTGATCTTCTTCACCATGCCTTGAAGACAAGTCTACCTTCTACTAAATTCAATATAGCTGGAAGAAGTAGAAGAGGTATTTGGGATTTCTGTGGGATGAGCTCCTGAAGAGCTCCCTGCAGAAGCAGCTGGAGCGGTCGTAGGGGACATCTTGCTGAGGTAGCCCCAGCCTTTCCAGGCTTTCCCCGGGCGTTCATCAGTGCAGTTCACCACACCATGAATGGCATCGCCCGCTGCTTGTGTTGGCCACCCTCCAGCTCCGTCTCGCAGGCGCATCCCCCCTACCGCCTGCATTCCTGGGGATTTGTTACCTTCTGGTAGCCAAACGCACAGTCAACCAGGGCAGGGGGCGAGATTTATTCTCCAGGACTCTGTTTTCCAATTGTTTTTAAGTTCACAGGAGTCTCCTTGTTACTAAACAAACTTTACAACTGTCAGCAAAAGGGTCAGCCCCCTGCTAGAGCCTTTCAAAAAAATATTATATTCCCTGCTGCCAAATGCAGTTTTGTCATTCACCCCACCTCCCTTCTGTCCCCTCTATCAGGGGCTTTTGGTACAAGGCATCACCCCTGAGCCGGTTAAATACCTGGCTTAGGCACAGAATTAGTGACCTGCAAAGCCTGTAAGGATGGTCTTAACTTTGGCCAACAATTTGCATCTCATGCTCTTGCAATGCTTTGCTGAGTTTGGGGCATGATGTTATTAAACAGCTGGTCTGGGATATAGCAGTCAGCCTTAGGGCTGGGAGGTTTTAATGTGAAATGAGCGTATATAGGACTGGAGTTTCTGTAGCAAGGATGGGATTTGCGTTTGTGTAGCTTGCAGCAGAAAGTAGCTTTTTTTTTCCTTTTCCAAAGGGAAAAAAAAAAGTAAATCCAGTGGAGATAGGTATGAATGAAGCACTTGCAGGAGCAAATAATGCAAATAATGAGGTTGTTTTGTTGGAAAATCCCAGGATTTTATAGTCTCTCACTGCGCTGAGGAGTTCCCTACACTCTCGTAGAAGACATAGGTTGTCCAAAACATTTGCTTCCAGGCTTAGTGGGATTTTTTCCCCCAAGAAGTTTGTCATTTTGATGTCCCTTGTTCTTCATACTGACATGGAAAGGAGCACATAAGTTTTAGCAGAAGGGGATGGCCAGGGCTACTCTGTGTGGGACCATCTTTCTTCAAGTAACCAGCAGATGCACAAATAAGAAAACAACAAGCAAAACAAGTCATGGACTAGTCATATGCTAATGGTCTTCTGGACCTTCATCTGGGGATGCAGGAACACTCTTGAACATTGGGCATGAAATTCTAGTTTTACTTCATTGTGTCTCCCCCAAAAACTAGTGGAAACTCAGAGTCTTGCTTGCTGAATTAATGGTGAAATCAATCTTGTAATATCCCCTGTGAAGAAAAGAAATTGAGTTATTTTGAAGTTAGAGCTGTAGGAAACTCTGGAACAGAGGGTTTAAGACCAGCATTTCCAAACTCAGGTTCCTTGTGGTCTGGAATACCTAAGCAGACACAGCCTGCATTTCACTGTGCCCTTTCCTGACAGCTGGAGTTGTTGAACTCTCTGCAGCATCAGGCCCACAGTTAGCATGAGCTGCCTGACTTGATGTACTCATGTTAAAAATATTGTGTACGTGACTTAACCAAGCACAGACAATCACTCAGTCCTACAACAGTAGGGCTAAAGGAAACCTCAGGCGACCTAGTCCATTTTTCCTCAGAGGAAGTATTATATATACTTAGATCATCACTGACATCTGTCCAAATTCTTAAATCCTCCAGTACTGTGCCTTCCACTTACTTACTGAGTCTGTTTTTGTGTGTTTTTCTTTTATACTTAAAAAGGAATTTGCTAATATCATACATTAATCTCTTAAATCTCCTCTACCTCAAATGAAGCCAACTTTTTCTTGCTGTTCTCAGCTGACATAGAGATCTATTGATTACCATTTTCTTTAGAAAACATTTTACTCTTATCATGTCCTTTCCTGCTCGTCTCTTTTCTAGACTAAACAAATGTCTTTCCTTCAACTTTTCCATGTAGGTTATGCTTTCTAAATCTCTTATCATTCCTGTTGCTCTTCTCTGGATTCTCTCTCATTTGTCTGTATCTTTCTTCGAGGGTGGTGTCCCAAACTGAATAAAGCAGTCCAGCTGATGTCTCACCACTTCTGAGCAGAGTGATGTAGTTACCTTCTATGTCTTCTATGCAACTTAACCATTAATCTTTCCCAGAATTGCATTTACTACATTAAAAAAAAGAAAAAAAGACAGAATCCTATTCTTGACTCACATTCAACTTGTAGCTCCCTGCTACCTCAGATCTTCCTCTGCAGTGCTGCTGGCTAATAGGTTTGTCTTTGTGGTGCATTTGAGTATTTGATTTCTTGCTCCAAATTGTAGTAGAGTGCACTTAACTTTTACTGCCTGCCATTTTACTAATGACATGGCAAATATAATTTCTCCAATTTGCTAAGATCATTTTGAATTCTTACCCCTTTCTCCAGAGTCTGAAGGACTCCTCTCTACAGGATGTCATCTCAAGATTTTATAATGATGCTTTGTATTGCATCATCCAAGTTATTAAAGAAAATAAGAAATATTAATTGGCTGAAAGCATGTAAAATGCCTTCCATTTCAATATCACTAGTGATAGTCAGTGGGCAACCTTGTAACACCAAACTTCCATCCATACATCCCCCATGGCTGTGTTTTGGCCTTTAAATGACACTTTATTTCCCTCAAAGACTTGAAAGCAGAGGTTAATCCATCCCAGCTTCCACGTGAGACAGAAATGCCCCTGCTGGTGTTGGCAGACAGAGGTGGAGCATAACAAGGGGATAAAAACTGCCACTCACCTCCAGGATTGTTGGCAGGATCTTCAGGTCAACATTACTTCTCTTAAACCCAACTGTATCATTTATGTGCTGCTTAAGGCTGTTCATCTTCAAAACCTGTGCATCATGTAGGTGCTCGTGCAAGTGCTCTGATTACACAAAGTCGAATACCTTCTGCAATGTGAAAGTTGCCCCAATAAACCCACTCATTGCCAGCAGCACAAGACTTTTTTACACCCTCGAGTGTATAAATAAGAGCAAAGAACAGCATTAAGCATAATTTTTACTGGGGGAACCACCAATTCCTTATACCTTTCAAGAGGAAGAAAGGGAGGCATCCATCAAACTGTCATTACAAATCTGATGCCACGAACTTAAGGTCATGGAGCCGCCAGGAATCTGTAAACCTTTTAAAGGATATGCCTGTTTTTGACATTCAAAATAAAAAATCATTATAAATTTTTGTGGAAAACACTGATGGGCCAGCAGCTAAAGGACATTTCTCAACAGTCAGACAGACTCCACACGTACTAAATAGATGTCCAGTTTTAGAAGGACAGGTTAATTACTTTCTGTGCTATGCCCAGGAACAAATAATACTTGGCCTGTTTTACTTACTGAGCAGGAAAAGATGTTTGAGGGTAGTTGGTTTGTTTTTTTTTTTTCCTAAATGGTGCTGCATCCTGGCTTCTGCCTCCATATAGCCTGAGTGTAGGTGCCCTTTATGTAACAATAACTTGATACTACTCCAAATACTTGGCACTGCAAGCAGGGGAGTGGAATGCAGTAAGAATACTTAGCAGGTCTGAGGGTGAGCAAACTTCAGTAGTTTTGGAAGGAGCGAGTAGGGTTTTCAGTGTATGTCTCTCCCTTGGCATTTGCAGACAATAAGAATACAAGGATTAACATAGTAGACTCCGTTTATTACACTTGGGTGGATAAAGCAATTATCTGTCTATCACGGCTGTAGTAAATTGTGCAACAGCATTAACATGGGCGGATACATGGATAAATGCTACTCTGCCACAGAGGGTGCTGATACACAAGATAATCCTTCAAGTTGAACTTGTAAAGACTGTTTTCTTTTGGAGTTTATATCATGTTACCCCTGACAGTGTAGACTGAAATGGCATATTTTTTATTTTTAACCACATTTTCAGGTTTCTGTAACCATCTGAATTTTATTAGTAAGGTTATTTTAGAAATATTCCACTTTAATCAAGTTTAAACAATCTGCTTAAAACCTGCTGCATGGATATAAACACAGTCATCTTCTAACGCAGCAAAACAATCTGTTGAAAGATAGAGTGCAAACACGCACACATCCATCTATTATTGCTTAACTGTTGTTTCTTCCATGCCTGAATTCCCATTGTAACCGCAGTGTTCAGCCTGCAGTACGCTCCTGGTTTTGGGGGTGTAAAATAAAACCAAAAATGAAAATGTACCTTATTGATGTCTAGAGAGCAGAGCAGCAGAGCATCAGAGAGCTCTTAGACTAGATTTAAACTAAGCGCCTTAAATCTGGTTTAATGGCTGTGTTTACATCACCCCTCCCTTTTCGTTCTTTTAGAGTAATCAGGTTTCGCAAGCGTTAAGGAAACCATCCCCTCCTGCCAGCTGGAGGGAGGCCAGTTCAAGGAGATTTTTTTTCTCTCCCCCCTCCTCTCGCCCCCTTCATTTGCTATGATCTTTACTGCTGGTGGCTGCAGCAAGCAACAGAAGTTGACGGGCTCTTTATAGTACAGCTACCTTTGGCAAGGGGTGAAAGCCTTATTTCTCAAAGATATTGCTGGGTTAGGATGAGGATGAGAAAGTCAGAATGAGGAGCTCTTGTGCTTTTGTGGGGACAGCCTTTGCTCTCCCTCTTCCCCTCTTCTGCTAAAAAAAGGGGGAGGAGAAGGGGGAGAGCGTAACAGATACCAGCATGCAAAGGGAATTAAGGCAGGGACCGAGACTTGCGTGACAGTCTCTGTTTATATGAGTTTTCTTTAATGTCTCCGAGCAGCGATGCCAGCAATGTTTAGCTGGTTTCCTGGCATACGTGCACACAGATTCCTTTATGCTCATGAAGGATGGATAAAGGTGAAGGCAAAGCATTGTGGTGCAAGGGGGTCCCACCTGCTCCCTTCTCAACCCGACTGGTTTGTGCTGATGTTCATACAGGTTGTTGCTCAGCTTTGCAGAACAAGCTTCAAGATCCAAGTCAGAATTCAAAAGCTTTTTGAAAAGAAAAGAGAAAAAAAAAAAAAAAAAAACAGTGCAACACACTACAGCAAGGAGAGACTTTGCTCATTTACGGGTGAGCTGAGCCTATACCTCAACAGGGGCAGAGCAAAGGGCAGCATGAATCCTGCAACTCTGGGATGAGTTAAAGGGTGGGAGGGAATGGTGCAAAAGCAATCCCATTCAAGCCTCATCCTGCTCTGCTTGTCCTGTTTCTCAAAGCACTGTTTTGGTTTCATTCATCAAATCTTCTGGTTTTACTGCTTTAACACAACTGTCCCTGTACAGACTTCCTGGCCAGCTCAGCCCCTGCCACAAGCCCCCCATCAGTCCCTTGTCTGTGGGAGCAGCAACCTGGAGCCCCACTCTGAGCAGGCATTTTTCACCTCTACGTAGAGAAATTTTGGGAGCAAGAAGCTTCTTTGCAGCTGTTGCAGTTCGCTAAAAAACCCCAACCTCTGGGTCTGTCTTTCAGCTGGATGCATGTTTCTTCAGAGACCCCAGATGAATTTTAAAAAGCATTGATAGTATCTTATACCCTCAAAGGCTTTGCAATGGTTGAGTTCGGGTCATTCCCATGGGCACGAAGTGAGATAGGTTACACACCCATGGGATCATTTCCCCTCATTCCTCCTGCCCCTTCTTCCCTTTGACCTGCTGGAAGCCCTGGCTCTGTCCCATGCTGGGCAGGCTGCCTGTGAGATGAGCTGAGTCGACATTTGCTTTTGCTCCCGGTAGGTCAGTTGGGAGGTGACCATCAACACCAGAGATGCTCCATGGGCTTGACCTCTACGCTGAGCTTCAAACCTGCCCTTGCCTCTGTTCACCCCGGCTTGGAGCCACAGCTCCGGGAAGACAGTAGCATAACTGGTTCCCCTGGGAGCTGGATCTGGCCCTTTTGGAGCAGTACCAGTAGTCTGCAGACCTTGAGGAGAGCAGAGGTCGGGGAGGAGGAGCTCAGTGGGATTTTGGCAATGGACCACATTTGATCTGTTGTATACAAACTGACCCTATCCACAGCGTATGTTCCTCTGTCTTTATTTTCATTTCTCTGCAGTAGTTTCAGGTACAGGGCTTACCTGCCTTGGGTAAAAAATACATATTTTTTATAAACAAAAAGAGGCAGATGTTGTTTGCTGCCTGTGCCTGAGTGACTCCTGTTGGCACTAACAGGGCTGTGTGTACAGTCAGGAGAATAAGCTCTCCAGTCTAATGCAAACTGGTGCCCTCAGCTATTTAAAAAACAAACTTTTTTTTTTTTTTTTCTCCATTGAGTGAATTAGCTGCAGTTACTGCACCTATGTAGCTCCTTGTTTTGTGAACTGTAAGAACCTTTCCTATGCACAGCCTATGGACTAATTATGTAATTATGTTTCTTGGGTGGATTATATTTTTCTTTTCATAATTGTGTCTTTACCCAAGAGACTGGAAGGGTTCCAAGCTTTCCCCTTTCCTGGGTAAAAATTGTTTGGCTCTTTTGTGTTTTGGGCTTTTTGTCATGAACTTTGGATTGGATGTGTTTGGTAGGACTGGGTGAGGGGAAGCCAGCCTGGGGATGACAGTTTGTCACAAGACAAGGGACACAAGAGGGACCCTTGTGACTTTCTTCAGAAATTTTTTCCTTTCAAAGAGCTGATGTGCATCTTCTGGGCTTTTGCTGATTTATGGCTCTCTCATTTTTACCTCCAGTGCGTAGATTGACAGTTCTTTGGAGTGACATCTTTCTGCAATGATGTACTGTCTGAAATTTGTAACAGAACAATGAATATTTTTGCTTCATGCTGAATGCTCAACATTATTCGGTCCCTGCACAACAGCTGTTGAGAAGCCTTAGGCTCAGGTCTCAACTCCTTTGGTGTGGCATAAATGTGGCTCCCTCAACTTCAGTTTTACAAGCCTGTAGCTAAATTCAGTCAAGCCCATATCAGTATCTTCCAGTTAGTTACATCTGAACCATAAGACCAATGGGATGAAATGCAGGAAGACATCCAAAGAGAATTTAATGAGGATTTATGATGAAATTCAGAGGACATGTGGCCTATCTTTTTTGTGGTGTGAAATTGTCTACTACAATATGTACACAGAAGTATGTCACTCGTGTGCTAGTGTTAAAAGGGACACAATCAGTGTGATAGTCTCAAATATGTATAATGCTAATAGGAAAAACTGTGCCCCATTCTTTAGCTTTTTAAAGCACTTCACCTTTGGAGAACAGTGGGAATAATCAAAACTTGGGGTTTTGGTTTCTGTTGTGCTTCTCTTGAAGTCAGGGAAAGCTTGGGGTGTATAGGCTATAAATTCGTAGCTTGTAAACTGGAAGAAGATCTTTCTTTCTGCCACCCCTTAGCCTGAAGGAAAGTCCCTTTTCCATTAAAGTTTCCATCTTTTTCAATCTCAGCACTGTACCCAGAGCCATAGAAAGCCTCAGTTACTGGCCCTGGAGTTCAAAGAATTTTTATTTTGTTTGCACTTTCCAGCTGTAATCACTCCATGGAGTGACTCTCCAAACTTCACTAGCTGATGCTGACCGCACTCATGACATATAGCAAACAGAAACCATGGTGGTATTTCGTGTTGGGTCATCACCCTCCATTCTGCTTGGGATGTCCCAGCAAATGTGTCCCCAACAGGTGAGAGCCCAGGTTCTTACTTTCATGACCTTTCTGCCTTCCTTCAGCTCTTTTACGGAGACACCTGACTCCCACGATAATTCTTGTTGTTAAGGCAAAAGCAAAAAAGATAGAACTGGGCGATGACTGAAAATAGCTAACCCACTTGAGAGTGATAAAAGCATCTGTTGAAAATCTGGTAACCAGATCTCCTTGGTACCAGAAAAAAAACCACACACACAAAAAAACTGGTGGGTGGTGTACACGGTACAAAGAAAGGGAGTCCCTGAGTGTCAGCATCTGGCGAGGCCACGTGTAGCATAATCTGATTAGTTTTCAGTTCCACACCCACAAGTTGAAAGATAAAAACGCACACCCCTCCTCCCCGAGGAGGTAAAAATCTTCGAGCATCAACACCACATTTACATTCTGCAAGTCAGCCTCTTCCATGGCCCGATTTACATCTTGACTTCTCCAGTGGTGCGGTGGAAGTTCAGTGATGAGAGACGAGCTCGCGTCCCTTTCCAGTTACCACATCCAGCAGACTCAAGATTGCCTTGCTTTGATCTGGGAGACATTCCTTCATTCAGTTTAAACTGAAGTGATTAAGCTGGAGATGAAGCCTCTTCACATCTTCTGCCATGCCTGGGATGTGATAATTGAATGTTAGCTTCTATGGTCCATTTTAACATGTTCTGAGGCCTTCCTAGACTGTCAAGCTGAAGCAGCAGCACAGGCACTGGCTGGATGACTGCAGTTTGCACTGACTTTATTGAATTCTCTTAGTACTATTTTCTCGTTTGGTACATGTAACATGGCCAAAATTCATACTGGGGTGAATTAATAGCAATGCCTTCTGTCTCCAGAAACTACTACTCAGGTTGGTGTTTGTCTTGAAATAGCAGAGTGGTGGTGAGAGACCAGAATATTGCTCGTCATTTTTGAGAGAATAATGAATTTCTAATACCTAACATGTTTTATACTATGACAGCAGACAAATCAGAACAGTTTGTATAGCTTTTGTCTATTAACTCTCAATTTTTTTCATCTCTTTCCCATCTCCTTGCCTACTATCTGATATATTCCAATGGCTGCTGGGTCCCATCTTTATTCAGTAACTCATGGGGCAGCCTCAATCTTTTTGACTGCATTTCATATCCAGGATTGCCCATCTGCATAACCATTTTGTCCACCTCCAAGCCCAATCCATTCCACAAAATCATCTTTGTAACAGAGCAACCAGCACTAAAGGCAATGTTGCAGGCATTGGGATAGCTGCAACATGATTTTATTCTATTCTTTATGTAGCTTTTATATTGCTTTTTAATGTACTCACTGCTGCAGCAGATCACAGATTCTCCCTGAGCTATCCACACTTGCTACCCTAATCTTTTTTCCTGAAATAAAATTACGCCTCATGACTGAGCCCAAGGAATACAGCTTTTCTTAGTGCACTCCCCTGGGATCAGGAATTTCTCTGTCAACGGACACATATATCAATGAGAGATGAAAAGCAGCTTGTGGAATGAGTTTTAAACATGTATCACATATTTCATTGCTGCTGCTTATGTGCTACTCAGAAGGCCTTTTTAGAGTGTTTTCAGCCCATACCTCATGGTTCCTCTGTACTTAATAGGATTTCTTTTTTTTTTTTTTTTTTTTTTTTTTTTTTTCTGCACAGGAATCAGGGCAATAGATTTATTTAAGTTGCTTACACTTCTTTGTGAACACCTCCTGAATATGAAGTTTTTGTTGAGTTTCCTGCTTACTTTTAATAGGAACACATCTTAGCTTTTATCAAACCATAGTGACCCATAACGTGTGAAGCTGTAATGTAATCTCATCTCACTAGAATGTTACACTGGGGGAGTGTGGCTCCTTCTGTGGATCTTTGTCACAACATGACTCCGTGTTACAGCCCTAAATTTTAAATGTCCAAAAGGGGAAGGCAAGTCTGTTTTCAGCCCCTTGCTGGTTTCTGGGGACTTGCAGTTCCATTGATGCCTGGGGTCTTCCATATGTGCATATAGGTCTCTTTTCCCTAAATTCTTTTTTTTTTTTTTTTTTTTTGTAGAGGGGGGAAGGGAGGGTGTGGAGATGACAACACCCAAACCCACGCATCTCTAGATCATTCTGATTCAACCAGATGTGGAAATCTTTCTTCTTATTTCTTTTTTCCCCCCCTCTTTATTTTACCTCTTCTTTTCCTTCTTTTTTAATCCCTACCTACAGTAAAGAACACTGCTATCCTGCTAAATTTTGTCTTTATGTGATAGACTTAGTTCATTATAATAATAATACACACAATTAAACTCTTTCCTAGAAAGGCTATGAACAAATAAACAGAACATGATGAAAACAAAGCTGGGGGTTATTGGTCACAGGTTGGTGCAGGAGTGGTGACCTATATAACAAGTGTTCATTGAGTTATCTGAAGAGAGTTAAAAAAGCTTGTGCATCTGTCTGTTAGTGATTCTTTAGCAAAAAAGGGCACTGTGTGAACACAGGACAGAATTTTTCTACAAAAAATCAAAATAAAATTCACTATGGGGGTGGATTTATTCCCAGATAATGTCAGATAAAGCTGTGTGAGGCCAGAGATAGGCTAATCGTGTTTGCCTTATTTTGAGCCCCCTTGAATTTTCTGAAATATGATTGGGAATGAGTAGAAGAGAAAAGGGGATGGGAAGGAGATGCCTTTAAAAAACAGAATGGAAAATATGACTGGCAGAGGGAGAAGAAAATATATAAAAATTGTGGAGGGAAAAAAGATGGAGAAGGAGAAATCCCAAAAGAATACTGACTGCGTCTGTGTGTGAAAGTAATTTCTTCAGATTTAGCAGCACCCAACTTGTACAAATT
The DNA here is from genome assembly GCF_018691265.1 of Tyto alba. Taxonomy (NCBI): domain Eukaryota; kingdom Metazoa; phylum Chordata; class Aves; order Strigiformes; family Tytonidae; genus Tyto; species Tyto alba. Next base: position 44,789,537 of record NW_024881316.1, on the reverse strand, counting down.
GTAATTTAAATCAATTGAAAAGATAATGCTAAAGACTACCAGATTAGATGTTATCCTGCTAATTAATCTGTCATTATGGAGCTGTTACAAGCCCACCAAAACACATTCCCCATTTAAAGTAATTGATACCTCCTGAAAAATGGAGTAGCCACCCATGTCAGCTCTAACATAGAGCAGCACCTTCTCCTTAAGGAGAAAGCTCCTGCCTACCCTGTGTTTTTAGACTGAGTCATCCTGGGGGAGAAAAATCATACTTCAAAGTACAAAATAATGGGTCAACTAATTAATTTCTTTAAATTACAGAGAAGTTTCTCCAAAATTAAATTCCATCCAGTTTCTTCTCATCTTTCAAACTAAATCCTTTACTTCTCTATCTAGAACCATGATTTCTGTAAATCTAGTTTGGATTTAGCTGCCTGGTACTGACATCGCTTTGCCCATATGTCATGTAGGCACCTGGGCCCAGTTAGATGATGTGGACCCATGTACTTCAGGACTGTAGTGAGAGGTACCATTAAAAGGCATGTTTGTGAAGAGTGGCAGTCTGATAGTTCAATCTCAAGATTCAGTGGCCTCATTTATGCTTTTAAAATAAATTAACCGGTGCCAGAATTGGTTCTCTGGCCCTAAGACTGATGGGACAATCTGACCATGTCTGCAAAGCTGAACTCTCGTAGCCCCCAGACAGATGGCTGTGCTCACACTGATGAGGCACGACACAGATTACCTCAGGCCACTGGAAGCGTTCTAGTCCAAACCCCAGCAGGGGCCCTTCTTATTGTTAAAAGCATAAAAATATCCTACCCAGCTATTGATTGCGCCTGTGCCCCAGCACTGCTTACAGGGATGGAGGCAGACGTGGTCCTGGGTTGCAATCAGGAGGTCTGGGCCCCCATTTCAGCACTTCCAGAGTCTTTTTGTATGACCTTGGTCGGTAACTTAGGGTAAGATTAATTCCATTTAATGTTGACTAATAATGAGGGTGTCTAATTAAACTAGTCATGTGTGCTCTCTCTCTGATCAGAGAAGGAAGAGAAAGCAAATTCAGAAGGTGAATCATCCTGTTTTAAGACTAGTGTCAGAGACAAATGAGATGAATTGCCCTCTGGAAGTAGCTATTTCTTTCCATTAACTGTAGAGGAAGTCTACATTAGAAGAGTTTAGACTAGATGCCTGATTTATGAATGGCTAAAGTTAAGTTAAGTTAAAGACCTTAATCTCTATGTATGCCTGTTTCTCCATATGTTGAATGATAGAAATAACACCTTCTGCACCTCACATTCAAAGGCACCATTGGGCGAGAAGCATCCAAAAGCTATTTTGGAATTAAATGTAATCTAGGAGCAGAAATACAACAGAGAAGTAATGCCTTTACTCTTGAAACATTTCAATGACAATATGAGCAGTACCACTTGGGGCATCCTGTTGCTTTTGCTATTTTTCACCTTTACATTTTGACAATTGAGCACCCATAAATGAGTGATCCCAAGGGGGCCATATGGCATGAGGGCAGTTAGTCTGTGTTTGGGGAAAGAAGTAGGAGCGCTGAGGAAGACAGACAATGCAAGGGAGTGTAGGACCCCCTCTTGGCCAGCAGTTTTGAAGGTTTTCCTTGCAATACTGCTCTTCTCAAGTGACAGTGACTATTTACTTTTTGGAAAATCTCCCAGAGGAATAAAAGCTAATGACTAACTGACAGAGTTAAAGAAAAAAATAAGGGGAGAAAAAAAGCTTGCATTTTCTTAGCAAAAATCCACAACATATAAACCAGGCATGGAATAATTGTCCCACTTGATAACTTGTACTCATATATGAGGCTTGCTTTAGGAAGAGAAAATTTGCCCCTTTAACTACCTATTGTAGTTAAAACAGGAAAAAAAAATAAGAAAGACAAAAAAGACCTTGTGTGGGTGTCCTCATAAGTGCTTATTTTGATCCAAATTCCAGCATATTACATATCTGTATGGGCACAGTTGTGCTCGATAAGGCTTTCATCAGCACAACCATGTCCAAAACACAAATCCCCCCACTGATGTCACTGTGTTATCGGGGGTAGGTGAGATACCTATAAGTCCATTAAATCTAATAACAGGTCCTTAGAGGCCATTTTGGGTTTTTTTTGGGTGTGTTAAATTACTAAATCTTGTTATTAACGCTTTTATTTTATGATTTGCTGTTTCCAGGGCACAGACAGAAGCTTGATGACTCTAAACCTAGTTTGTTCTCTGAACGCCTCAGTGATTTAGGGCGCATTCCTCATCCCAGTATGAGAGTAGGGGTCCCGACCCAGAGCCCACGGCCCTCTCTGAACTCTGCACCAAGTCCTTTTAATCCACAAGGACAGAGTCAGATTACAGGTAAGAGACAGAACCATAGGTTTGACTTGCACAGGCAACAGTAGTAATTGCTTATGGGTGTTTGTGTCTCAGCTGCAGTAAAAGAGGCTGTTACAGAGCGAGAGATGTGTTCCAAGCAAAGCTAGGTGGGAAGTGGATTTTTCTATAGTGTTTGAAGCTGAAAATGTCTTTATTTTTTTCAAATATCTTTTTTGCCATAAATCCAAAATAATCCAAAATAGTCAATCCGGGTAAATTGAGTAGGAATCGGGTGAAATTCTAACTGCCACATTGCTCTGCCTCCGTGTGTGCAATAGTACATATTAGTGTATAATAGAATGAACATTTTTATTCAGCCTTTTTATTTTGCACTCATGTTGAGGGAAGCAGCCAGCATTTAATGGTCTGTCAGATTAATAATACAATCTTCTCACGTGGCGGTTTCCTTCTAGCACCAGTGCTGACCACTGTTACAATAAGCGAACTGGGTTATGGAGAAATCTCCAAAGGTTGCTTGTGAGGGTTGTATGCAACATTTATGATTGCATGCTGAGAGACAGATTTCATTGTGCTGAGAGAAATCATAAAGTACCATGTGTCACAGATTATAAAACTGAAATAAGATGTTTAACTGCAGCTGTGCCAGAAGTTTGCAACAAAACGGTGAAGCCTACAAAATAAACTGATTTTGTCATTTTCCCAAATTCAGAGCTAGTTACATTTTTCAAAAGAGTTTCCGAACAACATCTGCCTAATATTGGCCATTTCTACACTCAAAATTTGTGCTGACATGTTTGTGTCTGTCCAGGATGTGAAGAGGTCTTGCCCCAGACCAATTCACTTGCTAAAACTTGGAGAACTTCACCTAGATGCCAGTCTGCCAACAAAACTCTTGTCTCAATTTACTAGACCAATTTAAAACTCAGTTCTGCTGCTACAGTTGCATCTACACCAGGAGTTCTTTGCCAGTGTTATGTACCAGTATTCCTTTACTGGTAAAGAACTCCTAGTATAGACATAATCTTTGAGTCAACCTAGGAAGATTTCTGGTTTCATGTTTCAAGTGGTTTTGACATGATACCAGCTGAAACTTAGCGGTTTTAACAAAGTGTTGTGGCTTTCTTCTTCTTTCTTTTTCTTCTTTTTAAAGTTCAACTGGTTTATTAATTTTCAGTAGGAAAGAGAAGTAAGTGGGTTAATTTGAACCCAAAGCTCTCACAGAATTGAAACAAAAAAATTGTTCCCATGAGCTGTGGCAAAGTTCTCCCAGATCTAGAAGTCTAGCTTTAACTAGTGGGAAATGCTTATATTATATTAAATATGTTGATAGTACCCATTACATGGTAGCTGCTGCCCACCAGCTTCCCAGAACAGGTTTTCTGGCCAGGCTTAGTATTTTGTTCATTGGACATGTGAAGTCAGGTCTCTTGTGCATGTCATTTTCTGGTCAAGAACTGCCAAACTAAAGCCCAATAATTTTTCTAACATGATGTCTTCTGTCTGGAGGTGTTTGGGGACATAGTTGGCAAGAAAACAGGAGGAAGATCTGGAGCTATAATCTGCTTTTTTCCTTCTTCCTCGTGCCTCCATAGTTTACCTATTGTGCAACACTATCTCTAGGAACGAAGGAGGGTGAAATTCTTCCTGACCCCATCTGGTGATCAGCTTATGCCCTGAAGCACGAGAACTGAGATCCCCTTGTAATTTTCCTCCTAGCTAAGTGTAACCTCATATGCTGCTCTCATTCACATAAATGCCTCCTGTAGAAAATGTTCTGCTGGGTTTGATTAATAGAGTACTTCTCTGCCTCGTTATGAATCAGCAGTAGCATTTACAGATCCGGGAGGTGAAAACTGCAGATGAGCTTTAAATAAGCCTGACTGGAAACAAAGCTATGTGGTGTTCGCTGTCTTCTCTGCAAATTTAAGAGTCAGCAGTTCAAAGTTCCATCTGCAACTTCATCAAGAGAGGGAAGATGCAGTGCTGGTAGGGCAGAGGGATGTGAGCTGAACCGAGGAAGGCAGGCTGACTTTCCCATCTATTGTAGAATATATGTTTTTCTTGCTGGATAAACTCATGGTTCTGGGATACTTTAGAATCCCAAATTGATCTTATTTAACCCAAAACAGTGAGGACTTGTCTGCTTATTAAAGTTTGCAGTGAATAAGGAGTCAGATACAGTGTTTTCCATGTTATTCCCCACCCTTGTCTCCTCCTCAATTTAGAAAAGTCAAACACCCAGCCCTCGAAGGCTACTCATTAGCTTTCTGGTAGCCCTCCCATTTAATAAGGTGATTAGCGTGAGCATGTTACATTGGTGCGAGCCCTGTGAATTGTGCTGTCTTCCCCACAAGGCTTTTTGGTGCTCTTCAGGATGTTGATTGTAATCTGTAAAGCTCTATGTGCTTTCATGTTCCTCCAAAGTGCTGGGATGCTTTTTGCGGACAGTCCCTCTGAGTTCTGGGATGAATGGCTGCTCGTTGTCACACAAACCGTGCCAACAGATGAGGCACCTCTTTGATCGGGTGTTAGGTGACCATGAGAAATTGCTAAACGTCTGCCTGTTCGGTGTGGTAGTAGGGAGTGAGCTGTTTGGGCTGTCCATCTCCACCAGTTCCCTTGTGGTGCAATATTCAGTGGGAATACCACTGGCTTCTTAGCACGGTCATTGGGTTGCACTGGCTTGGGTATGTATTAAAAGGAGAATAGACCCTTGTCTGAAATACAAGGAATTTTTTACTACCTTTATTGGAATTAACGAAGCATTCCTTTAGAAATACCTTTGTTTCTTAATCTTTTTACCTAGCAACTTAGGGAAAATAATTAATTCATAATAAATTCAACAGTAAATACTGGTTTCCTACAACAAAATCCATATTATTGCTAGTAAGCACATAAACTGTTTTTGTTTCATTTCACTTGAGGTCTTGTATAGTTATTGTGTGATTAAACAGAAATAATATTTAAAGCCTGGCTGCCCCACACCTGAATCTGAAAGAACTCAGCACTTTGGGGTTCCCTCTTATATTTCTTTTCTCTGTCTAGGTTGTGTTTATTTTCCTAGAGTATCAGAGTACAGGTTTTACAAATCACGGCACAGTCCTAAACCTACCACAGGACTGGGCTGTGGCAGTACAAGGCACAGAGTTGGCCTTATTTAACATGGCACTTTAACTAGGATTCTGCAAAAGCAACATTGAAGGGTCATTAAAAAAACAAATCGTCCAATAAGCAGATGCCTTTGCTGAGGCAATGCAGATTCAATTTGAACTCTGCTTGCTGCCTGTAAATCAGGAATCCTGTCTGTTCACATTTGGATACTGGTATATTTGCTTTTTTATTTTTTTTTTTTCCCTTTCCCTAACGGCACTCGCACAACTTGCTCATGTATCCAATTACATTCCCACTCAGACATAGAGCTGTTGCACCAGTGTTTCAGTATGAAACGAGGAAAACTGTTGTTCTTATAAAATGCAACCGGTGAGGATTAGCTTCTGTTGGCCAGGAAAACCCACAGGCATACTGGCAGGAATGTACTTGGTGCGAGGGCCCCGGCGGCTGGACTGCAGGGACTGCAAAGTGGGAGTTAAGTGAGGTTTCATGCTCCATCACCACTGTGGCACCGTCTGATCTATAGGCAACCTGTGACTTTCATCACTGAAATAACAGCGCTCAAAAGCAGGTCTCATTAAATCTTTTTTTATTCATTTTACTCTTCCCCTCCCCATGCACTTCAGGGGCGTTACGCTTTTGTTTCTCAGCATTTTTAGGGTCATAAGAAGCAGATTTAAAGGCTTTAGAGCTAGCTTACCTAGAAGTCAGTGAGGGGACCCATCTCCACTGGCAGGCAGGGACTGGTTTCAGGGACAGTGCAAACTGAGTCTTCTGGGAAGACCATGGGCAGAAAGCACCTTCAAGTCTCAGATGGAGGATGAGGATGGTGCTGGCTGGGCCCTCCTTAATTCCCCCATTCAGGACTTCCAGGCAATGGGCTGGACGCTGCCCGTTTGCAGAGTCAGGGAGAAGGCAGAAAGCTGTGCTCATCACAGCGTTGTCCTGGGCTCCGCCTATGAAGCTGTGCAGCATCTACCTCAAAGACCAGTGTCTGTTCTCCTGAGACCATCAGCTGCAGGACAGGTTTGAAAGAAAAATTGTGCAGCTGTTATTTGACTGGCACCATGCAAGTGCCCTGCCAGGGGTTGGCTGTGTTTTACCTGGGACCAGCAGAACTCCTGAAGCACACACCAGTTTGTAGCTGATACACATCCATCTGAGAGCTCATCAGACAAAGTACTTGGTTGCCTGGAACAGATAATTTAGAAATATCCCAAGCAATAGGCTTACAGGGTAAGTTATGCCTTCAGCTCACTGTAACATGGAATAAAAACTACAAGACTGGGCAGATGATGTGGTAGAGTTCGGATGGCTGCTGCCATGAACACAAGGGTGGCTGCAGCCTGCTGTATTTTATGCAAATTGATTGTATCCTTCAGGCGACTGGCAAGTTGCCATTGTGAACCTCCATTTGGTGAAGCTTGTGTCCCTCCTATTAAAGGATTCTTTTAACTTTATTTTCCACCCCCCCTTTGCAATTTAGTTGCCCTATTGGCATGACTTGTTCAGTTTATTTTTCCTTTAGAAATGTGACTCTTGGCGGGGGGGTGGGAGGAGAAATGGTTTTAGAGGTTCTTCAGGCCAAAATCTGGTCTCAATTATGCTTCTGTACATTGGGGTGTAACTCCATTGGATTTGACTTCATTGATTGAACTGGGCAATCCAGATCATGCCCTGGGCTTTTAAAGATGCCTAAGAAATAGTCAAAGAAGAGAAGGAGGTTGCATTTTTGTTGTTGTTGTTATTTTGCTGGGGGGAGTGGTATTACAACAATACTTGTGTTACTCATGCAGAAAGTCATCTTGGCTTCGTTAAGATCAGAAGTGTTGCTTTAAGTGTTTACCAAAGATAGCTCCAGACAGCTTGTTTTTCAGTACTGGTAGTAGCACTAGCACAATCAGCAGCAGCCAGTGCTAGAGCTGATGGCTGGATTTAAATGAAAGTGGTTTTGCAAAGTGCACGCATGCACGTGACTTTGGGGTCTTATAGACAGTACACCAAGCTGCGAGCCTGTGATCATGCTCTGATCATGTAACTCAGCTTGGGAAATTGATTTTTGTTTCTATAGTAAACCTGGGTGCTTCATAATCCACTGCCAAAGCAGTGGAAAAACTCGTTCTTCAGGGCTATTTATGGGTTTTTCCTTCTCTCCATTGATGTTTCAGGACATTACCGTTGAAGGAAGAGTTGTCATGTTGATGGAAAGCCAATGTCATCAGTGGGAGAATGGGTCACTGGGGCTTTTTTTAATTCTTTCTTTTCCTTTTTTTTTTAGTTTTAAACAGTGTGTCCAATCTGAGACTGATTTTTTTATTTTTGAAACCACTTACTGTCCATTAAGTATCAATGTCCATTGTCCATTGATGCAGTCAATCACAGACAACAAAGGACAAGAACCATGTATATCTCCCGCTGACTGTAAATGTATCAGTAAAACCTAGACACAAAATAATTTGTAATACTCAATATTTCCTGCTTAGGCAAGGTTTACCTGGCAGTGCAAACAACACGGAGCTGTTTGTGTATTAGTTTAGACCTCGCCCTGCTGACTTGTTTCAGCTGAGCAGTGCCCAGGCTTTCTTAGCATACACACGATATGCCCCGTTGTGAACTAATATGCTGAAAGCTGCACTTTTCTTCACACCCACGCAGGCATAACAGAAATGTTTACAAAAGGAGGACTGCTCTTAATAATCACTCCAAAATTTTCAAGTGCAAATGCCAACTCAAAGTGGCCCTCTGCCTCCTTTGCTGTTGTTGAATTAGCCCTTCCCCATGGTTGCCATACAGGAAGATGGGGGGGCGGGTTTCTCCCAGGCTGTTTGCTGTATTTTTATATTAGCATTTTCCCTTGTTTTGGAGACATTCCTTTAGGGAGGAATTCACATTTTCTCTGCCTCGGAGATCTAAGGTTTCTGATCTGTTCTGGGATTTTCGTGACTGGGAAGGTGAGCTGTGCCTGTGGAGCACATGGTGCTTTGGGTGACAGAGTAAAGTTCCTAGCCCACATGGACCCGGCGGACATGTGCGAGCCCGTCAGCCAGAGCAAAGGGGGAAGCTGTTCTTTGGAGTAGGAGGCCAGGGAAAACCTCTCATAAATCTGCTTGTAGTTTCTTCCCTGCTGGTACATGCTAAATAGCTACTCCACCCCTTCCATGCACAAGCGAGGAGGTGACCCTCCTAAGGACATCATTGTGTTTCCCTCAGAAGCATCTGTGTGGATCTGCTCTGGAAGTGCTGTTCTGGCAGCTGGAACTTTGCCACAGTGCCCCCAGCACCTTCCTTCACCCAGGGAGGTTTGGTTTGATTGTGTGTGGGACCAAAAGAGATGTGTTGGTTGGGCCTCAGCAGCCAAAATCTCTGTTCCATCAGCATTACAAGGAACATCTGCTGGTGGGACAGAGGGTGCCATGCAAGACCCAGGTGCATGTCTACCTTCAAGGACTCGATGGATCAGCTTTGGACTCTGCCTCACAACATTTTACTCTGGTGATTGGGCAATGCTGCTGAGCAGTGATGTTTACCCTATGGGCTAGCAGATCACCTCTGACTTGGCAAGGTGAGGGAGTTTTGCTGCTCTCTCCTCTCATGTCCATGCAAACCTTGGTGGCTGTCAGTCAGCAGAGGCTGATCTTAAGGCATTTACTGTAGGATCTGGTGAAACTTGTGTCTTTCTGGTTTCCTAGCAGGTCAAAGATAACTCTTGAAGCCAGTCAGCCCCAGGGCAAAATTCCCCATCCTGCCTTGACCATGACCTCAGCCATGCCTTGGTGTGGAGGAATCACAGTAACCCTTCAGCTTGGGGTATTGTGACCTTCTCCTCTGTCACTGAGCTCTGATGCATCCTCTGATGTTCAATTTGTTTGAGGATTATCCTCTTTATTATTTCCTATTCCCTGGGAAAAGATGATCTCATTTCCCTGGAGCTAAGTTGCTTGCACTGTAGTTTCAGAGGGGCTGAAGTTTGCATCTGAATGTCTGGGTTGAAAGTTTCCAGCCAAGATAAGCACCCTATTTTCTGAGTGAGGCACTCAGAGAGTGCCTGCACCTTAGAGAAATAACAAACTAAATATGCAATATATCATTATTGTCCTTAAATCTAGGTAGAAATCTCATCAAATGGAGGTTGGGTGAGTTACTCAAGTCCAACAGGAGATCTGCTTCAGAGCCAGAAGCAGTTAAGTCACAGCACAGTGTCTTCACTGACAGTCCATCCTCTTTTTTCCTCTTTCTCTAAAATACTTTGCAGATTAAAATCTCACAGTGTTGGACTCATGGAGAGCTGAAATCAAATATATATATATCTAAAAAAGAAATGTGGTATTGCGGCTTTGAGGTTGGAATGTGCTATAGAAAGCATGTATAAATTTAAGCTAGGTGTTGTAAGAATATAAGATATGTTTTTGGGTCAACTAATGGCCCATCAGCCCCATATTCTTCCCCTGACAGTATGAGATATTTTTATGAAAGACCACATAAGCCTTTGAAATACCACTTCTTGCCATTCATCCTTCTTGTGTCCACCCAGCCATTCACAGTTGTTGGACTGAGGATGTTAGGTGTAAAACCAAGTTTAACATGGGTATTCAAAGTGGTGAGGGTGCCAGAGACGCTTCTCATGCCATGAGGATTGCACTACCAGAAGTGGCATAAACCTTCAGAAGGCCGCTCCTTCCTGAGATTGTCACCATGTTAGACCAAATTCCTGTAAAAACATCCTCTGACGTGATTTTTTTTTTCCCCTAGCCTTTACCTGCTATATAATTTCCTTCCAGCATTGGAGCTGACCTAAAACCAAAACTTTTAGGGACTCTGTTTTGGATTCAGAAGCAGAGATTGAAAAGCTCTTGGAGTTTGAAGGAGCTTGGATTTAAGATTGTGCTCCTGACACATCATTAATTTTAAGATTGTTTTCCCAGCAAGCCTAGGCTTTCCGTTCCCAGTTGAAGATCATTTACCATTGACTGCATGGTGAATTATAGTTGTGGAATGAGGCAGAGAAATATGTCGATATCAGATATAACAACGAGCAGTCAGTCAGATTTGAACCTGTGCCAATCTATACAACACTAGCCTTGAAATTGTTAAAACAAAGAAGTTCATTACATTTAATGATCAAGTGTCCTTCGGATTTCTGAGGACTTTATGTTAACCATTTATATTACTCATCTCTAATATAAATGGCAAACTCCAGGAAAATCCTCTTAAAATTAAATTGGAAAGTTGGGGTTTTTTTATATATCTGTATAGTTATTTTGCTGTAAGGAAGTATCTGCTTTCCAGACATCTCTTCAAACAAATCATGTCTGAACAGAAAAAATAAACAAGGAGTAGCTGAAACTACAAGGTTTTGCTGTGTGGAAGAACAGGGAAAGGAGTTAAAAAAAGAAAGAGAAAAGTTGAATTTCCTGAAAAAGTACCTCTGCTTATGCCATGTGGCTATCACATTGCTGTCTGCCAAGTAGGGCCTTAGCACAATACTCTGATACATCAGGTTCTCCAAACTGAATGGACCTGATGTGCTTCACTGAAAATATTGGGGTGGATTTGGAGGCATATGCTACAGTTTCTAGGAGCCAGTTCAGAGATAGTTTTCTGTTTATTGTGCAGTGCCCAAAACAAACTTTGGGGTTGATAGTGCCTTGGTTTTATCCAGTTCAAGAAATTCAAGTAATAATTTATGAAGTATTCAGTGATATCTTTATCACCATATATTAACTGAGAGCAAATGGTTTATAAATCCAAACACCAGTGTGTAAAACTAGGTGTCTCTCTCAGTGCAGTCCACCAGTATTTTATCAAAAAATAAACTATTTATCCTTAAAATCATTTCCTCCGTAGTGAGCTGTAATGAGTACATTAAAAATCATCATTAGCTTCCGATAGTTATCCCAAACCGTTTGGTTTCATATTATTGTATTTGAGGTGACTGTAGGTAATTGGGCCAGCATCCAAATGTGACATTTTTGGACAGATGCTGATAAGATTGATGACATTTTCTTTCTTGGGTAGGATTTTCAGCACTGAAAACACTACTGTACAGTGTTTGAACTGGATAACAACTTGACAGGCGTACCAAGAGCTGACTATAGAGTCTCCCCACCTCTGAAGTCCACTTCCTAAGCTCAGACCTGGGTCTCATACTTGCTGTTTGCTTACCCATCCAAATCCTTGAGGACTGGTGAGTCTTGTCCAGGTCTAACAAGGCTGTTAGACCTGGACAAGAGACTCCAGGAATTTACAGCACAGCTGCTATATCTTTTAAAACTTTGCTCACTGCTCCATTCATTTCCACCTAAAAATTGTTATGGGGAGGGAAAAGCACAGAGTGAGGCTTGAAGGAGTTGAGTCCTAGAGGAGCAGGTTGTGTTTCATTACATTTTCATTCCTTATAGCACTGATGTATGTTCAGTAACCCCACCTCTTTCAGTTAGGCTGTTGATGCCCTAAAATTTTCTTCCTTTCTTAAAAATTTTCTTTCTGTTTTGTTTTTTTTTTTTTTTTTTTTTTTTCTTTTTTTTTCCTAGACCCCAGGCAGGCGCAGTCATCCCCGCCATGGTCCTATGACCAATCTTACCCATCCTACTTGAGCCAGATGACTTCACCGTCCATTCACTCCACAACTCCCCTGTCCTCCACTCGAGGCACAGGACTTCCAGCCATTACTGATGTGCCCAGACGCCTCTCAGGTAAAGACCGTGTTTTGCCTAAAACAATTATGCAGATAGGAGCAGGACTGGCAGAGGCTGCCTCTGTGGCCTCATACAAACCTTAAGAAGAAGAGTAAAGATCAATCGGTGATAACAGGGTTACTTCATGGCAGGCGGGGGTCAAAGTCTCTTTTTTTTCAAAGTGGAAGAGCTGCTGTTTTGCTCTAAGCACATATCATTTGAATGTCTCTAGGTTCATTTCAGATCAGACTATTTTAAATTTGTGAACCTGATTCTATGAACAATTTTTCCTTTTTTCTTTTTTTCCCCTACAAGAGGATGTTCACTTGCATGTTTTACAGTAACTGTGATAGTCTATATTTTTGGTGCTTTACTTTTGTGGTGTGTGTGATGTTAGGCATCCTAACAGATAGATGTCTTTATTTCTTCAATAGTTAAGACTAAGGTTCATTCTCCCGCATTTCAATCCAGTAGCTCAAGAAAGCCTATTTCCTTAGTTAATGTGTACTTAAGATGCCTATCAGAAACTAGCTGAGTCACTTTAGAGTAGATTGGACAAATTGTGCTTTGGAATGATGCAGGAGAGAGGAAAAATATTTAAGAACCTAGACAAGACAGCAGTGAGGAACTGAGACTTTTTTTTTATCAAACACATGTACATTTACATACTGTGCAATTAATCTCTAATGGTCTCAGTGATAAAACCATCTGTGTGAAGTAATCTGATTGCCCCAAAGTAAGATAGAGCCTGTCATGGCACACAGTCACCTTGTATATCTTGCCAAAAATGAGGAACCTTAGGGGAGGGAGGCTCAGTATTAAAACTCCAACCTTGCAAGTGTGGAAATATTAACAGTGTATGCCAAAAAAGCATGTGTAATGTAAAGAAAACCTTTATGATTCATTAATGAAAACCAAAGAATCAGTCTTATTACATCTATTTTTGCATGTTTGCAAGATATTATTATAATCTTGGATGATGCTGCCATACACCTGTTTGACTCACAGCCAGGTGAATTTCTTGCTGTCGTGTTTTCCCCTTCCACCAAGCTCACAGCACTGGAAATGTTGATCACTCGACTGAGCTGCATCACTGACAAGCTGAACTTCAGCCAGCAGGCGTGTAGGATTTGATTAGCGTAGACTCCTTGATTTCTTTCATCTTGGAGGAGGGAAGCTTTGTTTCTCAAACAAACAGCTGCAAAAACCTCTGCGGTCCTAGTGCTCTCTGCCTTCTCAGAGATGCCAAATATCTCCATGTGGGCCGAGGGTTGGAGGGTGGTGGAGCAGGTTTCTGCGGGCTCTCTGTGCAATGCGCTGACTTGGTTCAAAAAACTCGATCAGCTTGATGCTGAGGAAATGCTTTGTTTGGCCCAAAACAGGTTCCCTTTGAGTCAGAGCCTCCTGATGGTCTGTGTTGTCAAATGGGTTATTTTTGCAATTGTGCCCCCAGCAATACCTCCAGGAGAGGCTCAGCTGGGACCATGGCAGCTGTAAGGCCGCATACTTGCCCTGCAGCCCTTGCTAGTCTGTGTGTATTCAGACGTGAGTGCCTGGCATGTGGGCACAGGCAGAATGACTAAAAGACCTGGCTGTGTACATTATGTGGCCGCAGACTGAACTTTTCTGCTGTACTCTACAATCGGTTGCCTTCACGCTTCTTGCCCTTCATCTTTTGGGGGCTCGACCGATGCCTCTGCAATGCTCTTACCTCTTCGCAGTGTGGGGATCTTGCTTCCAGTTAGATTCAAGATTGAAAAATCAGACTTTGATCTTCCAAAAGTGCCAGAGGTTGTCTGCAGTGTTTTCCGACATTCAGAAATACAGAGTGGTGTTCCTGGCTGAAGGACGAGCTCTGATGCTCAGGCTGCAGGGAGGCGTGTTGCAGTCCCAGCTGCAAACCCTGCGGTTTCTCTCCAGGGTTTCAACCTAGCAGTGCCACTGGGAGGGAGGGCAGGATCCAGCCCCTTCTATGTATAAAGTAGAGAGGGAAATACAAGTCTAAAGCTGCCCCTTACAGCAACCAGTTTATCCCCTGCACACGGAGAAATATCAATCTCCACTCAGTTACTTGATACATCTTTCAGAGGAGAACAGAGCTTTGATGGGAGAAAAAAATGACTGCGAAGAAACTAAAAACTTTAGAAAACATCAGGCATCTCCAGTGCATGAGGGAGAAATTAGAGCTTTACAAGGCCTTGAATAAAAACAAACTTTGCTTTCTGATACAGTGGCAGAAATCTGATTATCAAGGCTGTTAAAAGTATACAAGGTAATTTTAATGATTGCCATATTTACTGCCTGTCGCTTAACATCATGCAGGAGGCAAAATGGGTAAAACTTCCCCCTTAGGCCTTGGGTGTCACACCTACAGGCAAAGGACTTCCTGCCTGCTGAAATTTCACATCACTCAGCCTTTCCACAGGCCTCCATGGCTCTGCCTAGACAACTGCTTAAATTGTGCTCACCCAGACATTGAAAATATACCATCTAATAAAGCAATGTGTCCTTCAAAAAAGTGGTTCCTGGTTCTGTTGTCAGTGACAGCCCTCAAGAGCTATTTTTTGATAACACTCCCATGACCAGAAACACATCCATCCCTTGGCCAAAATGGTGATGTTCCTCCCCATCCTGGGACGGGTACATCTCTTGGTGATGAGGATGCCTGTATTTCAATCCCAGATTAGGCTGAGCAACAGAAGAGGTTTGGGGCTGTAGGACAGGAGGTGACAGGGGACTGCCATAGCAGTTCATGAAGTTCTCCGTCCCTTAGAAGAGGGGAAAAGGGCAGCAGACTGCAACCTTGAGGAGTTATTCGGGCAGGCTGGTGTAATGTGGCTGAACTGGTCGTGTTGGTGTCTAGACTGATTTCTTTGCACAAGTGAAATGTTAACATGCATGCTGCAGACACGTGCAAATGAGTGCCCATGGCTGTCAGACTTCAAGTATTCATCTTTTATTCTCCAAATGGAGTGTTTTGTTTGTCAGTGCTGTGTTTGCAGTGTCATAGAACTAATTAATGATGTCACATATATTTGGGCAGTATTCAGCTACAACAGCTGAAAAGCAAAGCAAAAAATAATTATCCGGCATCAACCATGCAACTTTTGAACCACTGTTCTCTCTGGTGCATAAGTCTCATGTTCATATCAAGAATAAATAGAAAATAAGCTCATGAGGCCATGCAATTCACTTTCCTTTTTGCACCAACTCAGTCATAAAAAGAGCAGGATTCCCCATATTTTATTAAAATATCTGTCTGCTCAGACTTCCCCCGAAGACGGTGAAAGTTGTTGCCCTAGCGGATTAATATTCTTAATTAAATAATGTTGTAGTGGAAACCATGGGAATATATGAACATGGTCATTTTAGAGAGAGTTTTGCCTGAGGGATGTAGTCTTATTGCATGATTCATAGTAAATGCACTCAGTCTTTGTGTCCTATGCATAACCAAACTGCATGTGGGATGGGGAGCATGAGTGTCTATTATGTAATTAATGTATATGATTCATATAAATACACATCAGAGCCATTTTACATAAAGCTTTGGGACTGATCCAGCAAGTCCTCAGCACATTCAAGGTTCAGAGCAGGGAGTACAGGTTGGGTTGTTCCTGCAGTCACAAGAGGGCTGCTCTGCAGCAGGTGAAGGAGGTATGGGCATAGATGTCCCCAGGATAGACATCCATGTCTGAGACAGTCACTGTCCACTCCCTTTTGAGTCAGTGGGGACAAACTGGCATTTGCAGGAGTTTCCCAGTCTGCAGATGTGCTGTACTGGTCCCTGGCAGTGCGTTGGAAGATCCTATTTGTCTCTATGGGCTAAAGAGAGTCTAGGTGAGTAGTTCAGGTACAGGCACGTCTGATCTGATAGTCTGCCTTTGGTGAGGTGATTTAAGAGATGATTTAACTGTCCCATAAACATATCCATATCACAGCCTTGTTGCATTTCAGTCCTGGTTTAACCATGCCATGGTCTGCCTCACCCTGACCTCTATCTGCTCTTCAATTGCAGGGTTTGAGCTTGAAATTAATTCTGTTGAGAATACTGAGAAGGGAGATGGTGAGACTTCTTCTTCCCTTACTCTTTTCCTGGACCTCCTCACCCTTCTGCCTAAATGCTAGTCTCTTGCTTTTTGCTTCACCTTTGAGAGAGCCTTGTGGGGTCAAGATCTTAAGATGCTGGAGGACCTGCCCTGCAAGTGTAACGTGAACATGTTCTGTGCTGGCTGTGGAAGAACCTGTTCTGCACAACTGTGTTTGACAAATGCCCATATGACAAAGGAGAAAATGAAAACTGAACCTAAATAACAGGACCAATCACCAAACCTACCTTTTCCAGCCCCTGGTTTGCACTCTTTGCAGATAGTTGTCAGGTGGGGATGCTGGCTTCGTGCCCCCATACCCAAACTCTTCTGTCCTACTCATTGGAGTCCCTGCAGCATGCAAGATGGATTTTGCTGTTTTTATATTTACTATGTCATTGAACAGGGACATGATGAGATAAATGAGGGACACTGTGGGCTCAGCCTCTAAACAAAACAAGTTTGCAGACCCACCCCTCTGAACTAAAATGGCCAGAAAGTAGTATCCTGTCCAATAAATTACACAGTGGTAGGACCTGGGCTGTTAAATACCGGTACTGTTAAATTGTCAATGAGGTTGGTTTTGAGAAGGATTGGCCAGCATGGTCACAAACAGGTCCCAGCCGTGGTTTGGAAATGAGCAGAGTCCCCAACCTGTTCCTGTGAGCAGCTCAGAGGCAGCCACTCTGTTATGCAGGCTAAAAGGATTTAATATTACAGCTGTGGCCAGACCATCCCGGATGGATTGAGAGCCAGAGAATGGGCCCTGACCATGGGCTGTTTGCTAGTTTGAGTGCAGCCAAACTTCCCCATTAATTCATCTCATTCTGTAGATATCACCACATTGTTTTGGAATATCCTGGGCCTTCATCAGATATTGAATTTAAGAAATGCTTCTGTTCTCCCAGATCACTGAGGGCTGGCCAGTATAAATGCAACCTTGTGAATACCAGCCATGCCCTAATCAGTGACAATACTGTTCCTTTATATAATTTAATTTTCATTCCTCTAAGCCTACAAATCTTAAAATAAAAAACCACAGACAATGGAAGTAGCTCCAGCTGAACCTCTGAATTTAGTGTTTGTATATTAATGAGAAAGTGGCTCACTGTGATGGGCTGTTTTTTCTTGAGGTCCTGTACTGGTTGTCATCTTGGGTTTCTTACCCTGAATGTGAATTACCTTGGATTTTGCTTAATGTCACATACACTCATGCTCTTTATAATAAGGATTTTCCCTCTTGGAGAGCATGTGGTCTTTGAAAAATATTAACTTTAAGAAAGAAAAGTTGTTTATCATCTTCTAAGGGCTCAGAGAACTTTACAGCCAGTAAGTAAAAACTGTGGTCATGTGAAGTAGCTATTCTTGCATCTCTTATTTCCTACTAACTACATTAAATGTTGTGGGTAATAAACACATTTCAGGATGGGACCCTTAATAAGAGAAGACATCGGTGCAAAATGCAATTATTTTTGTCTTTATATGCAATGGGAAGCAGAGAAATAGTTAATACCATGGGCAATAGCCGGCAATAGCCTTCGTGTTAGCAGCTCCTGAAATGAATGAGTAGTTCACGCTTCAGCAATATTGTCTCAGGCTCTTGGCAAACCCAAGAAGCCAGCTCTGTTTCTGGTGCACTCGCTATGCTGTGCTGTTTTTCTTGGTGACTATAACAATTTTCACTCTGTCTTCCTTTTTTTTAAAAAAAAAAAAAATGGAAGCTGAAAGGCTCAACGTTGTCTCTGTCTCCATTTCTCCTAGCTAATTTCCAGTGCTTTCCCTGCAAGGTGGCACTGAGTTAAGGCAAAGTAAAGAACTTGTGGGAGCTCGGGTTTTCAGAAACAACCCGCTCATTTTGCTACCCTCCCTAAACTTGTAACTTGTCTTTTTTTTTTTTTTTTTTTTTTTTTTTCATTATTTTTCAGTGGTTCTATTTATTCTGTTTACCGCGGGTTTTCCATTTTTAGTCACCTGCCCACTTGGTGCCACCTGGGAATCTCAGCACCTTGGCACTCATCTGTGGGGTTTCAGTAGCAGCCTCTCTGCTGCGTAGAATCTCATCATTGGAGTAATTGTCCAGAAGATGCGTTGCATGATCCCTACCTCAAGGATGAAGGCCAAATTTTTCTAGCGTGGGTGGCCTCAAATTAGGCACCTATACCCATATTTAGGTGGTAAAACAAGCGGGCTGATTTTCAGATGTTTGAATATTATAATGCATGTCTTTAAGCCCTTTTCATTTACTTAAAACGGCTGCTGGGAGAGGAAATAAACAGGAAAAATGAAGGCAGAGGGAAAGAGTTTTATTCCTGAAATAAGGGATTTAAAAAATACCAAAAAGAAACAAGTGGAATGTTTTTAAATGGAATAAATTTGTTGCTGATACAGGCAGGAAATAGCACACTCAAATATATGTGGATGTATAGATATATTTTTATCTGAGCTTTTTTTTGCAATGTGTTTTATATTTAGGACACATATCAAGATTTGCATCTGTTTCCAGAACTTGCTGCTAACAGTTAGTAATGATGCCAAAACATACTTTAGTTCCAGCTTGAGACCAAATGATATTCAGGGCTTTTTTTTATTACTAATTTAGGGTCTGATATTAATTAAGGAAATTTTCCATAAGTGCCAGGCCTTTTCTGAAGAACTCATTAAAATTATATTAACTTAAACCGGAATCACAGTCTGAGCATGTTTTGTAATGATTATTCTTACTGACTCTGCTGGGTTTTGTAAACAGAATGCTAATTGTTAATCGGGCAACCGGGCGCTCGATTCCAGATTTTCAAAGGGCCAGATCCTGAGCCATTACCTAGATGTGTGCTCCCAATAAAGTCAGTAAGCTCCTAACAGGAAGGCTGTGGGACCGAGCTCTTTGTTCCAGCCTTGTACAAAGACGTATGATGATTTCTCTATTCCCTTGGTGGAATCGCCGTTGATTTTCTACCTAGGATGGAGCCAGCAGTGGTGGCTGATGCAGGGCCCCATGTGTCCTGATACAGAGAGGGAATGTAACTCCATACATGAAGCTCTTTGGTACATATAGGGTGATGAGGATCACTTATTTTGCCCTTAAGTCTCTGTGACCTTGAGTCTTTGTGGCACTGAATTTGGTTTGATTAATCGCACAAGCTCTTTTTATGAAATGGTTCCACAAAATGCAGGAGACTTTGGTCCTTCTCAGACCATGACTGTGTTTGATACAAGATAGGAAAAAAAGTATCTTACACCCTCCAGGAATTGTATGGTTTAAAAGGCCCAGTTATGCAAATCTTACACTAAAAATTACAATTCAAGAGGCAAAAACTGTTTCTGCTAGAAACAGCTGAAACTGCCTTGACTTTTGGTGAAATTTCCTTGCGGTTTTGGCCATGCAGAACATGACCATGCTGAATTTGCTCAGGAAGGGAGTGTTAGAGCCTAGCAGAGCTTCACAAAACCTTTTTGAGGTTTAGTAATGGTTGTTGGCCCCATTTTACAGATGTCCAAATCTCCTCCCCTTTTGATGGATGTTTTAGCAGAAAAAGATCTGGTGTCATGCCAGCTTGGCTGTCAGATTTAAAAGAGCACTGATATTGGAGATACTTAGCTGATACTGGTGACAGAAAGAGAAGGTAAGAGCCATGCAAGCGGTTCAGGCTCTCTGTGGTTGCACAAAAGAAAACGTAGGCAGCAGGGAGGAAGATGACTGAGATAAAATGAAGGTGCGCACCTTCACGTGGCTCATAAAGGATATTATTAAGAGAGAGGGAACTACTTCATATGCATAAAGGGAGGGTATTTGGGGACGCTAATCTGGAAATCTCATAATATTTGCTTTTAGACTGACTCAAAAAAGAGTGAGGGAAGGGATCAAAGCAGGAGGTGCCTTCCTGAGCTTGGGACAGGTTCTTCATGTCCGCAAGAGCAGTGTGTGGGTGGTGCAGGGTCCCTGAGTGGGGAACCAGAACCTACACACATGTGGTACTTGATAGTTCTTCCGTGTTCAAGGAGTTTTTGTGGAGGGCAAGAAGTTTTAGCAATGGTGGAGCTTTGTCTATAGAGCTCAGGGAAAAATAAAGAGCTTTCCACAGATACATAAATTTATAGGTTATTAATACAGTGAAGCCTATGTGACCATCTACTTTGAACCTAGCTGTAAGATTTCCCCAAATTAGCTCTCATTTGAACTTGAGGATAACCTCTGAGAAAAAAAAAAAAAAAAAGAAATATCAGTTGGTCTTCATTTAAAAATTTCCAGGGAAGCAAAATCCACCACAACCTTTGGTTACAGACGCTAATTAAGCTTGCTTTGGAAATGTGGGTCTTATTACTAGTCTGAATTTGTCTAACTTTAGTTTCCACTCATTTGAACTTGCTATAACCGTGTCTGCCAGACTGCAGCACTGATTTTTGTTTCTGAGGTTCAAGTGGGTTCCTGTGGTGGTGACAGATACAACAAGGAGGGGGGTAAGAAAGGAGGTTGCTGTGGTGGGTCTCAGGGAGATGGCAGAAGCCACAGGGAACTGGACGTTGTGGGACACAGAATTGGTTTGACTTGCAAAGAGGCTGAAGGGGCACCATGCAAAAATATTTTGGTCATTTAAGTTTACTGTGGCTTCACTGTGATCTATCGAATAGTGGAAGTTCCCTCTCCTAATCAGCCAAACTCCTACAGTATCTGCTGAAAAGGAGTTATTTTTGGTTGGATTACTAGTGGGACTCTACTTTTCCAACCCACCTGAAAAAACGCACTGAGAAAGCATTTTTCACTGACTTTGTGGTCTTCTGCAATTCCTTTAGGAATCTTTCTGCTTTTATATTTGCTCAATTGTAAAGTCCCTCCCATTTTTTCTAACAAAATGGGTTTATTTCCTCACTCACTACTCTAGATGGAGTTACAAGAATAGGACAACAGGATATGCATTCCCCCCTAGCTTTCATACATTGTTTAACCTTTAATTTTAAGAAATGCTGTTATAGTCATGGGGGCTTTTCCCCCCAGGTTTAGTTAGCATTTACTCTGTCAAAAGCAAAGAGAAGCCTGGAGCTCAGAGCTCAGGCTGTGGCCCCATTGGGTAGCAGACACCCAGGCAGAGCAGCCTCTTTTCTCTCCATGTTCATAATTATTCTGTGGGCAAATTTGCAAACAGAAAGTTAAAACTGCATTAAACCATTGGGATTACTTGGACCAGGCAGTGCTCTCACTGCATGAAGAAGTTTAGTTCTGGCAAAAGAGGTATCATACCCTTAATGCAGGGGAGTTTATGGCATTTTAAAGGTACTTGTGAAGGAGGAGAGGAGTCAATGTGCATCTGCAGCCCTGTCTGAGCCATGTCACCTCCAAGCTTCCCAGTCATTTTTCCCAAAGGTGTCCCTAACCACCTACTTGACCTTTTATCCTGTGGTAGCCATGAATGTTTGCCATAATATGTTATTTTGTAATATAGAAGTGCTGAGTGTAGGCAGCTGGAGAAAACCTCCTTCGGCTCTTGTGACAAAGGGGAGCAAACGTGCTGAGGGAAGGGGAGTGCCAGCAGAGGAAAACAGCCCAAGGGATTTAAAACAAGGATCAATTCTGAAAGCAAAATGGAGGGATAGGGCATCTCACATCAGTCTTTCTGCCTCTTAACATCACATTTCTCTGACGGTGAGAAGTGAAAAGTGGTATACTTGGATTAGGAGTTATACCCACAAAGCCTCTTTCATTTAGCTGAGATGAAAAGTCTCTACACAAGCTCTAGTGATGCCACATGCATGGTTTCCACTCACTATTTTCAATGTCTAACTGGGCTATTGCTGTCTGATTGGTAGGCATCAGTGATTTTTTATGCCCTTTTCTATTAAACAAGCGTTGTCTAGAATTGGCAGAATGTTAGGAAGCCAGCAGCTAAAGGTGTGTCCACCTTGTTTCAGTTTATATAATTAGGCTGCACAACAGGATTGCTTGGAAAACAGAATTACAGCACAGGCACAGGACCAAATGTATAAGGCACATCATTTTTAGGTGATAGATGTCTGTAAAAACACAGCTTGCCATTTTTAATTCTGTGCTGAAATTATGTTCTGTGTTGTGTTGAAAGCTGAATGTGGGACTGAAAGGAGATTTCCACAAACTGGAGATCAGTCCCCTTGCCAGTCCCCTGACAAGGATCGCATGAGGTTTTGACTTTCACTGGAACAACCGAGTTTGGCTACTGCAGACAATGCGGTTCAGCGATCAAAGTAATGGTTGTATTTGTGAATAGCTAATGGGCCTTTGCTGGAATCACCGCTGACCACGCGATAGGCAGCGGCTACTAATTTTGTTTGTATTGTGGTAGCATCTGGAAGTCCGATCACATTGTGCTAACGACTATACAGTTAAAGAAGAAGAGGAAAGAAAAGAGAGGCTTGCCCTGTCCTCTACGAATTTGCTCTCTTGAATACAGTACAACTGGTTACAAGATGTACAGCAGAACTGAGGAAGCGCAAAGAGAGCCAGCGAGGTAATATCAGTGGCTGCAGCCTCAGTAGAGCCGGGTGGTAGTGAGCATGGGTCAGAAGGGAGTGCAAGGTTGATGTGTGAGGGAGGGTACTGAGATAGCTCTGTGGCTCTTCACCTCCTTCCAGGCTTCAGGGGCAGCAGGAAAGAAAGCATAAAGCTGTTTGTTGCAGCTTGTAATAAGATGCAAGCTGTGTTGGTCAGCACTGTCACTGAAAAGGCGAAGTGAGGCAGAAGATCAGCCCCACCAGGTTAGACCAAGAGTCCATCCAGGCCTTCTCTTCATGGCCAAAAGCCGTCACTCAGTTCCCCTGGAGTGCAAAATATATATAATTCAGAGTGCAGAATATATATATTCCCAAGTTGTAGGGGTTGCCAAAGCTGGAGGTTTATATCTTTATCAATATATTTCATAGCTGTTGATAGACCTCTGTGAATCTACTTACTTTCCCTTAGGTGGGTGGGAATAACCCCAGAGCAGCTGCTAGATCAATTCTTCTATTTCCTATAGGTCTGTAGTGTCATAGTCATATAGGACTGACAGGACCTCATGAGATCATATGATCTATGCCCCTCTGTGCAGAAATGGGATTGAACATCTGCAGGTCATTCCTGTTAAGTGTAGCCAACTGGTTATGTGTATTGCTGCCATTGAAAACAAAAATAAAACCGTGTCCCAAAGAAGGAAAAATCCCAGCCAGAAAACTTCATTAAGGTTGAAATAGATCGTTTCAGTGCAGTTAAAAGATTTTTAGAAAATAAACTTAAAAACAAAGGAAGTCAAAACTAACATTATAAAAGAGTATACGAATAAATGCTTGCAAAGTGATGGGGGCTTTATGAATACATGCAAAATATCCTCAGGCTTCTGAATGAGACTGCTGGCCATAAAGTTGAAATCATCACTGCAGCATGGTGAATAGACCTAGAGTTACATAGGGTTTATCAGCATTGACAGAGGGAGGGTATAGAGTAGAAATGTTTGTGAGAAAGAGCGTAAACATTTAGATAGCCTCTAGGGCACAGATTGAAAAGGCTGGGACCTGGTGTAGGGGTTGAGGACTGAAAATTAGACCTTCTGCAAAGGTGCCTGGTTTACCAAATAGGAAGGAAAGCAAGTGCCTCAAAAACACCAGGAGGGCTGCTGACCCAAAATCTCTGCAACATAAGCCTGAGATGAAATGGCTTCTTGGAAGAGGCGTCTCACAGAAGCTCCTTAGAGGAAGTCCCCGGGAACTGTGATGTGGATGCTGGCATGGCTGGAGGAGCCACAGAGGAATCCTGGCAGTGGGAAAAAGGCACCTCTCTTCCCCCTTTCTTCCCTCTTCCTCTCTCAAATATCTCCCTCTAAAGGGATTTTTTGTTTGTTTTTGTTTTCATTTTGATTCCTGCTAAAAGCCAGCCCATGTTGTTTTTTTTTTTTTTTTTTTTTATGGATGAAAAGGAGCACAGGGGAGGATCTAAGTACCACCGGAGCCTAATTAGCAGCCATCATATTAGATTCCAAAATTAGATAGGAAGCTGGGTTTAAGGGTAGTCCAAACCCAACCAGTTCCTAGTTTGGCCTGGCCCACGTAGGTGGGCCAGACTGGTTTGGAGCTGTTTTGAGGACAGGCTGCTTGCCTGTGGAGGAGACCGTTCCAGCCGCAGTGGAGCTGAAGCACGGCGCCTGCTCCTCAGCCGCGCCAGCTTCTGCTCGCACCGGTCTGCTCTGCAGATGCGCTGGAGGGGCATTTAGTTTAAAGCAATTCTAGCTGTTACTTTCTCAAGCAGATGAAGACAACTGAAGGCGATAATTCAGGCTGACATTGTATGCCACTTTTTTATTTCAGATACAGTTGTTGTATATGAAAGTATATTTTAAGCCAAGTTCTCTTTACTCTGTCTGACTTCCACTTTTTCTGAGTTTCCACCTGTTAACTTGCTTATAAAAAGTGTCATATGGGTTTTGCCTTTAATCTTTGTAACTTTACGACATCTTCCAACAAAGGGTTTCATAGTATTTTCCAAACTGTGCTATTGACCTTTATCACTTGGCTAATACGAAGTACTAAAATATTCATCTTATAGCAAGCAAAATTTAGCTAGGAAAATCAGATTATATGCCCAAAGTCACCAAACAAGTCAGTAGCAAGTGCCAGAAAGCAATGCATCACATTTCCCCTTTTAACAGCTCTAATGGGTAAGTGGGCTTTCTAAATTTCTAAGTAACATATGCTTTTTTTTGCCAATATGCAATTATCCTGTGCAACATTTCCATCATACATTTATTTTTTACCAGCCTGGTTAGAAGTTGTCCAAGTTCTTTTCTGAAATAAAGCAAATTCAGTGACTAGTTAGGTTATCTTGACTTAACTACAGGCTTAGACTTTGGTAAGAGTGTGTATTTCTACAACCCATGGCAAGCACAGGGTGGTGAGTCTTAACTTAATCCTCTATTACAGAGTTGTGGTATCTCACTTACCATGAGCTGTGGCCATTCACACAACTGTTACTGTGGTTTATCTGAGACGTGGTAACCTGGATTTTAAGTTTAGACCATCAATAGTGATTTGAACTGCTAGCGGTATAGCCTAAGTTGCCATACAGCAAACAGCCTAAAGCATGTTTATGGTGTGAGCTGTTACAGACCAAAGTCTGTTTCTCTTTCTCATCACCAGTTTCCTGGGAGGATAAAACCCATATTCAGACTTTACACTATGGAGAAGAAGCATTTATTTAGAGGTGTTCAAAGTTGGGCTGGTTTAACCTTCCGCTCAGCTGATGAATGGAGATGCTGTGTGGACAAGCTTATAATGGATTGAAACTTAGCTTACAGTAGTTTGCCTTAACTTCGTAAGAAACTCAGGTTAGGTCTGAAATGAATGAAAAAAAAATACATACGGAGGGCTTTACATTGCTTTCATTAAATGAGATTGAAAATCATATATTGCTGAAGTGGTGCAATGCTGATTATAAAAGGGATACAGTGCCTTTAGCCCTGCTATACAACTGTGTTTAGCTATCTGTGTCCTGCTGAATTTGATGGCAGTTTGATATCTGTTGGGCATTGAGTGCCTAAACGCATGGACTGAAACCTCTGTAGGTCTTTGCACTGGTCAATATTTCTGTCTCTTATATGTAAGAGCAGCAGCTCTAGTGAAAACAGCCCAGTGGTTGCGTGCAAAGATTTCCTTCCCCCGTGTCCCCGAAGCTGGCGGTGACTCGGGTCAGTCTGCCTCACACGGGGGCGAGCCCTGCTCTGCAGCTTGTCGACAGCCCCAGCTTTGCTCCGACGATGCCCCGTGTTGCGACATCCCCGCGCTGCTCTCGCCCAGGCCCGTGACATGGGCACAGCCGTTCGGCTCGGTTTTTGCCCACGCATCTCCCCGCAGGGTTCCTTTGCATCCTGAGCCTCCCAAAATTCCTTCGGCTGGTGGATCTTGAGTCATGCTGGTGTGTTTGACAATTTTATCATGGCCTGACGTTACTGCTGTTCATGTAACTTGGGGGAAATGTGCTCTCACTGTAAGGGAAAAAACTCCGGCCGTCACTGGGTGAGTTATTTTCCACTGTTTTCACTCCAACAGCGTTATTTCCCCTGCTGCTAAAATCCTTAACCTAAGATGGAAATGCCTCCCTGCTATCTCCCCTCTCATTTCTCCAGTACCCAGAAGCTCTCCGTGAGCAAAGTGCCCTCATCCCCTTCAGAGCGGCGGCTCCTGTGGGCTCCTGCACAGCTCCCACTCCCAGCACAAGCAGCCGCTTTCAGCTGCCTCTTTGCTGGACGAGGTGTGTCTGTTTACCCTCCCGGGACACAGGACTTCATGCAGGGGAGGAGAAAAAAAAAAAAAGAAACCAACATCATGGCCTTGGATGTGGACAGGGACTGAGGCTGAATATGTCTGTTGAAGGGAGAAGTTATTTTGGAGGGGGAAAGTGTGTTTCTAATTGTTTAGATGAGGGGGTTTCATGTTTTATGGATAGCTGGGGGCTGGGGAGGTGCCTTTTCTTCCTCCGTGTATGATATTGTTCAGGAAAAAAAAAAAAAATTGGACTATCTACATTTGTGAATTTAAGCTTTTTGGCCAGAAACATTGCAATTTGTAGGGTTTGATTTTTCTCTGGGAAAAAAAAAAAAAAAAAAAGCATTTTGAGAACAAGGCCCGGGTAACCAAAATATGTTTGTTTTTGTTTAAATCGCTCAGTAGAGGAATCGTCTCTTGTCTATTGTTAAGAGAGAGGTTTAAATCAAAGGCAAATTCTACATATTCTAAAATATACAGACAACTCTTTGAAAGCAAAGCCAAGCAAAACTTTAAAAGAGACCTTCTCCTTGATGAAGTTTTCAGTTAGTTTACTGTGCTGAGGCTTGAGTGGAAAGAAACAGCCTGAGAAACAAATCGCAAATCCCCATTTCAGAGGCGGAAGTCAGGGAGAGCATCGTATTAATAGCACACGAGACCTTTCCACAGAGCTTCTCGTCCAGGGCTTTTCCAGCAGCAGCGAGGAAAAGACTTTGCAGTTCGTGGGGATTTTTATATTGAGATTTGGCTGTGGAAGGTTTAAGTGAGCTGCAGAGCAAGGGAGTGGAGGGCCTGATCCTCTCATGTTGGGTGGTCCCTCCTACCACAAATAACCCTATTGAAAACAGAGGGACTATTTGTGGAGTCATTTGTTTGTCAGGAAAAGTAGGGCTTGTAGGATACGGCCCCAATTAGCAGCCAAATTCCTGGTTATTTTCTCGTGATAAAAACGCAGCTAACTGTCACAGAGATGCACGTAGCATCTCTTTGGTTCCCGTTTGAACTCCTGCCACTTGCTCCGTGCTTCTTCCCGCTTCCTCGGCTGTGCAAAAATTATTCCAGCACCACACTAGCTCAGATGAGCTGGCTGCTTCCATCCTGCCTGGGACAGACATGGCATCCGGCCCTTTGCCATGCTGTTTGGGATCAGCAAGGCTTGGGCTGTGCGCTGCCCGGCTCCCGCTCGCTGGTACCCACTGGTGGGGGCACCTGGGGGTTGCTCTTGACCTTGGGCTCCTGGCTGCTGAAGCACATCAGACAGATAATATCCACCCCACGCCTGACACCGCTGCCTAGCACCCAACACATCATCCTCACCATAAATCCTGCTTTTAATATGACCCAGGTACAGTCAACCCCATCCAGAGGATGTCCCCTCCTGAACCCAGCCTTTCTCAGGAGATTTACTTAACGGACAGTTCAGCAGTTTGGGGAAAGGCTCTGAATTGGCCGCAGACACTCTCAGGGGGGGCGGGCGCCCTGCCCGACCCCGGCCACGCGTGCCGGCCCCGCGCGTGCTCGGCGGATGCCAGGAGGGCTTTCTGGGAGCGCTGATAGCAGCGCCGTTATTTGGGGGAGGGAGGAGCGCTCTCCTTAGCTGTATTTTTCTTTTGGCTCCCTGTTTTGGTAGCCATAAGTCATTAGTGGTTTTTAACATTTCTTTTTTCCCCCCTTGAAACTGAAATGAGGGGTGAAAGGGTAGATTTGTCCTTCTTTTTCTTTTTCTCTCTTTTTTTTTTTTTCCCTGTATTTTTTCCTTTTTTTTTTTTTTTTTTTTTTTTTTGGCTAATCTGAGGCACACTGCCACATCTGAAGCCACTTGGCTTATTATGGATTTCATGGAAACTGATTCCCTGAAAGTGTTTCCATATGTGTGTTCCCAATATATCCCATCCTTTTCTAAATGGGAGTACAAACTCGCACACGAGCTGGAAATGGCTTCAGGATGTGACAGAGAAGTCATATGACTGGAGTGGCACTGTGTGTGGCCCTCTCTGAAAGACACGGTGTCCTGTGTGCTGGCTCCCATCCTACAGTAGATCCAGTTTCAAAGAATATCTTCCTTCCCGGCTTCTTAAAAACTCTTAATCAAGAACCAGCAAGGAATCCTCTGTCCTCAGGAGGGATGTGTATTAGTTGAACAAGATTCGAAAGGAAAATTTGGATGGGGAGGAAAAAAGAGGGATTTAAAGGGTGAAATTACAGAGCAATGCCAAGGGCTTCCCCCCCTCTCCCCGCCCCTGCAAAACATAGTTTCTTTGTGTCTGCTTGAGGATCAGATGGTATTTCTGAGTTGCTAGCATGCAGTGGAAAAGTACAATTCATGACAACATTGGAAACAAATATTTATACTGGATAGTTAAGGCACATTTTTCTGAAAAAAAAAAAAGGAATAGTGTAGACTGCTAGCCCCGATGTATATTATCTTCCCATTCACTGGATTTATACAGGATTGTCGTACTGACGCTCACCATCATCGTGCATGCGTGTAACTCTCAGCCCTGCAGTTTCACCCCCTTGATGTATACAACACTGCTGAGGTAGCTATCCAAGAAAAGCCTCAACCATTCCTTCTGATGCGTTTTGGCTGGGGCTGGCAAAAAAACAGCAGCGGCTGAAATTCAGGCAGGAAAAATTGGGAAAAACTGAACCGAGGGCGATACACGCCTGTGTGCGTGATTGTTGCCATGCAGTGTTGCAGAGCTGCTAGACTTATTTCCAGGAAACATTATTTACTTTTTATTTCCAACATAATGCATAGATGGCCTGAGACATTAAACAAGGAGGGGGATTTTGATATGCTACCAATTCCTTTCCACCTGAATCACCCGTGACAGCTCCAGACCGAAGTCAATGAGATGAGATAGCAAAGACCGAGAAGTTCAGAGGTTCCCCATCACACCAGGTCAACGGGCATCCATGGGTGACAGGTCACAACCATGAGACGAAGACGTATTTCTGTAATGTGACCATTTGTCCCCCTCCTGTGGTTCTCATTAGAAAGGTTTATGAGTCCTGTATAAAGAAGCTTCACAACAGGCAACATCTATAAATGAGACAGTGATGACTGATGCTTTTCGTAGCTTCATTTCTGCTCCCAACAGTTCATCTACGAGGGGTTTGTTGTTGCTTTTTTCTACATGAGAGGAATTTCTACCCACTGATGTTCCTAAATTTAAGATGAGCTACCTCTTGAGGTGCAGCCAGCAGCTACCTGTGTTCAGATGCGTAATGTCACCCAATAAGACATAGGTGCCTAAAGAAAATCACCTTCTTCCAGCCCAGTTTGTCCTGCAGAAAAGTCCTACTGAGGGAGTAGGGCAGGTAATGATGGAGCCCGGACTGGAGAAGTGCAAAGAGACCCCGATTTTGTAGTTAAGCAATGTAACAGCTCTGCTTGGGAAACACTCTCCTTTATTTGCGTGAGTGGTACTTTAATGGTCGCTGCTAATTATGTTATTTATGGGGTGTTTCTCCCAGCAAAGGGCTTAGGTGCTGCACCATAAATTCAGTGAAAACCTCTATCCGCAAATTAATCCATGGTATTTTAGGTGCCAAAGTCCTGTTACCTAAATACCAGAAGGCACAAGCGTGCAGTTTAACATGTAAACTGGGGGCTTAAAACTGGGGTACTGAGGGACGGTGAGAAGAGATGCACTAGAATTAGGTTCTTGCCTGTTGCATGTGAGGCTCTGAAGGGGTTAAAATGTTCCTTCCTCCCTCTGACTTTTGTGAGACTGCTGTGTTTAATAATATTGCAGTTTAAATGGTCCCAACTAGGCCTTGAAGTTAACACCTTGTTGAGGTGAAGGAAAGAGGGGGGGAAGGGCAGTTCACACCTTTCCTCCCGATATTGTTTGCCAGCAGACCTGCTTAGGGTAACCTGGGTGAAAGAAAATACAAAATATAATTATGTAAGATGGGTTTTTTCTTTTTTTTTTTTTTTCCTGATTTTTTATTTTTTTTTCCTGCACTAAAGGGAGGGAAAGGGCATTTGAAAACATACCATTTACTATGACAATGATAAATGGTTGAGACTGTCGGGACAACACATGCTCGTCCCAAAAGTGAACTGGGGAGAGAGAAGTCCTGTACGTTATTTCTGCAGCGCTGCATGACCCTCGCCCTTGCAACACGTAGCCACATGCTCGGTGGTAGATGTGTGGGAGGAGTGTTCCTGAGCTCTGGCATGATGCTGAGCACCAGCATAGATTTGCAGGGTCAGGACCTAGCAGCTGCGGCCGGGATTAGGTACGTGAGGAGGTGGCTTGGGATCCCTGGGAATCGCAGACCCAGGCTCCATCCTGCAGCATCATCCAGCGGCAAGGTGGTACAGCACCTCTGGGGAGTCACAGGCTTGCCTGGAAGGAGGCAGGAGAAGGGTCATGCTGTGCATGATTCCCTAAACACTTACTAGCAGAGGCAGGTGACAAGGATTTAACAAAATGAAGAGCAAAATAACACTCTCCCCTGATACAGAAGGATGCTTGGGGAAAACAGATCCAGCTAGCAAATACTACCCCCCCTCCAAGGTTGCAAAGAATCCTTAAGATTGCAAAACAAAGAGGTCAGAAATTGGGAAATCTCAGTATTTGTGTTGCCTCTGCAACTTTAAATCAGCCTCATTCTGCTTATGCATTATATTACAGATTTTAATTACAGGATCACATGATACTTTTCCCACGGGATTCCTTTCTCATTCAGTGCACAGGATGGACAGTGCTAAGTTAATGAGCAGCTCTTCAATATTTTGTTTTCTTCTCGTTCTTTGCATTTCCTCTGGCCTTACTTATTGCAGAGTATTAAATTCTGCTCTGAAGAAGGAATTCTTAATTTCTTGATGGACTTTGCTCTAGTATTTCTGCTACAGCATTTGTACGCAGTTCGTTGCAGTGCAATATTCCCAAGAAAGAACCCACTTTAAAAAGAGTACTGAGACTGACTCTAAGGTCTCATGTAATTCAGTGCACTTTCTTTGTGTTGCCTACAGTGTGACTTTTTTTTCTGTCTTTAGCATTATGTACGGACCTATGATCTTGTTGGCTTCAGCTGCAGCTGTGAATATTTAGCGCACATGCAAATCAGAAGCCAACGTCTTTGCTGGGCACAGAAAATGAGAGAAGTGAAAATGTAATTTGGAGATATTTTAACTGAGTCATGTAGGAGGTGTGTAGCAGAAACATGTATAAAATCCAGTTTGCTTGGGAAATAATCAGGTCTCCCTCACCTTGTTCACTTTACCCCTTCTGATTTCTAGCAGCAGTGGATTTGGGCAATATGTAGACAACAGACTTCTCTATTCCTCAACCCTGATACATCTCCAGAGGACGTCAGCTTGTGTGCTGCCTGCAGGAGGGTTTGTGTAAAAGGAATAGCATCTTCTGTAACTGAATGCTGTATCATAGTGCATATGGAGAAGTAACTTGAATGCTGATATTTCCTAACTTTCTCACTCTTCTCATGGTAACCTTAATAATATCCTTTTGTTTGTCTCTAGCTGTGTTTATATAGATTTCTAAAAATAACCAAACCCCGCCTTCCCAAATTTTTATTTGCAATATCGTACAAACATCCACGTGGACCATCTTTTAACTCCTTTTGCGCAAGCTTCTACCATTGGAGCCAACGGTGAATCAATTCTCAATCAGGACTGGCATGGGGATGGGTGGGGATGTCCCCGTGTTTCAGCAATATTTACAGAAAAATGCTGGTACTTGGTACTCCTGGATTTCATTGTAGTCTCTGGACAAGTGTCTTTGTAGGGGCACAGACTCTTCTGCCCATTTTTAGGCAGAATGGTTATGATTTGTTCATATTTGGCTGGATTTTCATGGCAATGTCTCTCACACAAAAGCCACTCCTATTCCAAAGTCCAAGTTCTTACTTCAAAGCATGGAACTGGTACAGCTTTTCAAAGGAAGGCTTCTCAGAGTTTAAGATTAGTAAAACAATATATTTTTCCCAGCAGAAAAGTTTCAGCTGAAATTTTAAAAACAAATAAATGCATAAATCACAATTTAGCCTGAGACAGACGCCCAGCATGGACAATTTCAGCCAGAACATTTAAAGTCTGGCAAAGCTGTAAGAGACTGAAAATCGTCTCATCATGTGAAATGTGTGGCATACTTCATACAAGGCAATATTATCAGCTGCAAGTAATCCAAGCTGCACATATAATTCATAGATGTAGATGTTCGAGAAGGAAAAAACAGTTTTAATACATCAGTTAGTGCTACATCCCAGCCTGAATCGAACTATTGAACAAAAAAACACAAAATCTAGTATCTGCTTCAGCGAACGTCTTAACACTGAAGTTCCCCAAAACACAAGTGAATCATTTAGCTACCGGTAAATATATTTAACTTTATGTATCTGAATTTCCTCGAGACTGTTCAGTGACTTTCAAATACAACACCACTCTGTTTCCTTGCATCCAGCCATTATGCATTGACTTGATGTGCTAGAAATTTCCCTATCAGACATATGCAATAAGCCAAGGGGACCTTTTTTTTTCATTAGTGACCTTATAGCATAAAATGACAAAGCAAATTGCAGTATTTGTAAGTTATAAAATTATCCTATAACCCTTTAAAGTAGACGTCAGCTTGCTATACCCACAAGGAGTTAATCTATCCACGGTACATTATGATCTTTAATAATTGGAAGCGATTGGCCAAAGTGCTGTAAACCTGGCAGAAATTTGTTGCCTTATTTTCTGCAAACCACAAGCACAGCTTATTAATTGAGAAATGAACATTAACTGGCATTAGCTGGCATCTGTAAATTGAAAAAGAGAAATGACCACGGTACACATTCAGCTGTAAACGGTAGAGCTGCAAAGCTGCAACAGGTAAAATTGGTTTTTAAGCACAAATGCAAAACCATTTTAGTCGGCTGCTGGCAAATGCCCAAGTCTAGGGTTTTTAATGAGGCTTCTGCATCAAAATAAGTGAAACCACATGGAATTTTAATTGTTCTTATTCTAAATATGAAACACACTGGAGCAGTATTCTTGAATCAAGGATGTTAGCATATATATGGGCATATTAACATGACCACTTTTCTGTTCTAAACATATAGCTCCCAGAAAACTTGAGTGCCAGGCTGCATTAGGGAGGAATCAGCTTGGAAAATTTAAAAAAAGTTAATCTGTACTCTTTCAGATGTAAAGGGGCTTTTTCCAAATACACTTTTTTTTTTTTTTTTTTTTTCTTGTATTGTCAAGCATGGTGAGCTGAACAGACTGTATAGGAAAAGATCACTTGCTGTGCTTTTTGCTGTGTTTCTCTTTCTGGCGGCACAAAATACAGACTCTTCACAGAAGTGTGGTTTCGCAATCTTGCGGCCACGATGTAGGGTGGAGAATCTGTGCTTCACCCATTTAATACAAGCTATCACGAGAGTGGGAATTCACAGATGCAAATTGTTTTCTTGCTCTGATGGAGGCAAAATTAGCATAAATCTTTAATCCTGCTGGAGAGAGGAATAAATAAACTATTTACTTGCACTGTCATGTTACTATATTGCTGATCGACATCGCTGTTTGTGCACTAGATATACAAAGATGGGTGCCATACCCAGAAAAGCTATTTATCTTCCCAGTCCAGCAAAGAGCTAAACATATATAAATGAATATGCATCTGGTGGTTCCAACTTAGAACCAAAATCAACCTTAACACAAGGAGGTAGCACAGAGAGAGAAGGAGGAGTATGAAAATGCATCAGTGAGATTGCATAGCAGTGAGGATGTCAAGAAGCTGAGGTTTAGAGGTGACTTTTAAAAAGATTTCTACACTCATTTAGAAAGGAGACTGCAGAACAGGCATCACAGAAAGCTGCTTCTGATCTCCAGAGATATCTTTACACGACGGAGATACAGAAGGCTGAGAACAAATTGCAGCTTAGTGCATGGAGTTATGGGGACAGCAAAAGGCATTTGGGCAAACGGGGAGTTGGAGAAGTGAGTATGCAGGAGCCATGCAGACACAGCCATGAGTGAGATAAGAAAGGGTTGTGGTTATTTGGCCTTTGGGTAAATAGGATTGTGCTTTACAAGCAACAGTAAAAACAAACAAGTGTGGATTTACTAGGGTTTGTAAGGAGGTCTGTAGCCCCACATTAGAAATGCCTACGTGTGGTGTGCACATTCCCAGTCATCTGACACATACACGATCTCTTGGCAGCACCCATACAGATAATATTTGGATCTAGCCCTGAAAGGGAGATTGCCTTTTAATGTGTAAAACTGTGTGGATAGTTTGGTATTAAGAAAAAAAAGTATTGGTTGCAAAGAAACCAAAAATGCCTATATTCTTCTACACTCATACCCATTCTAGCTGTGATTATAAAAGTCTTTTAGCTTCTATCAGGGTAAACTAAAAGCAACTCTGTTCATGTTGGGCGAGTTGCAATAACAATAAAAAAATAAAAAAGGCGTATAAGCGGTAGCAGATTGAAACTCAGTATTTTGAGCAGCTGGGGAAATTATGTTCTAACCTTATATTTCCAGATACGTATCAGACCTGTTCACAATATAAAGGATAGTGTTCCAAAATTACAGCTTTGAATCTGGGTGGTATCGCCTCTGGCTATTGTTTGTAGTTGGGAACGAAAGAAGTTGCATCAAGTAGTAGAGTGTTTGCTGTAAAGGTACAAGTTATATTACATTCCACGGGGCTGTGGTTGGAGGAATTGATGATGGAGACAGCCCCATTCACCCGTAGGTCACTGATTCAGTTCCAGATAAAGATAATAGTAATCACATTGTCATCAGAGTTAAAAATGGGCTTTTACTGCCCATTTAAAGATCTGTACTCAATATCTTTTGAGACGGCAGCTATAATCCCCAGGTTTCAGGCTGAATGATTTGGACGCTTGGCTGGCTGTGGCCCAGGTCCTGAACCCAAGCTGTGTCTGAGCTTTGTTCCCCTGCTGCTTTTAGATTTCATTGAAGATGTGGGTTAATTAAGCTGGTAGAACAGGAGAGAATAGAGATCTAAATCACAAAATGTGCCACACAAGGTGGCAGGGTCTGTTGAGTCTGTGGTTTACAGTAACAACCATCGTTGCGGGTGCTATAGGGCTTCAAGGGCAGAAGGGCTGGAGGGACCTTCCTTCAACACAGCAGTGTTGGCAGGTCAGATCTAAAGCCTGTCTACGAGGAAAAGCTTTGCTGCATCTTACTTTGAGGATAGGCAGGGTGTTTCAGAGTTTAGCACATCAGTTTGGCATCTAGAAGATGCCGTATTTTCCTTTTAGGTAAATCAGATTTGGTATATTGGCAAAGAGATGGGTCAACTCTAGAATCTAGAGGACTGT
This sequence comes from Tyto alba, assembly GCF_018691265.1. NCBI lineage: Eukaryota > Metazoa > Chordata > Aves > Strigiformes > Tytonidae > Tyto > Tyto alba. The sequence goes on along the minus strand of NW_024881316.1, from coordinate 44,753,759 downwards.
AAAGCTGTAGAAGTGTCAGCTGGGAAGCTCAGGGAGATCCCATTTAATTTCATTATTTTTCCCCCTTATTTATACCCTGCTCTTTCCAGCTTGCTCTCTAAAAATGTATATATGTATCTACTGCATACAGGCCAATGCATTTCCCTCTCTCAGGCACTGTACTTCTTCATTAGGCTTTTTCTCTTCCCCCCCTGTCACTTTTCCCACACCCTTCTCGTTTTCCACTTTTCTGGCTCTTAGTGGGAGCTTTCACCATCTTTTTCTTCTGCTCCTGTCCATCCCACAGTCTCCTAAGCAGATCACCAAGCTACTAACGTTTGCTTTCCAGTTCTGCTCTGAAATTTTGAGCGTTTGATGTGGGATTAGAAATTAGGCAAAATGAGTTTACCCATCCCTGTTTTGCGTTAGACTCCACTTCACAGCGTTACCATCCAGACGTTCACAGTAGCCATAAACTGTGTGGTCTTCTTTTCAGACAGACTGCACAGACTACATATGAAACCAACGTTTTTCAATGACAAAAAGAGTGTTGGACTTGTAATTTTCCATGAACTGAACTGAAAAGTAAAGTTTGCCTTTCCTATCAGCTCAGTGACTTTTCCCATCCTTCAGATGCAGCAAATATTTTTCAGCCTTAAGAAGTAGCTGAGCAGATCCTCACCTAAATAAATTGATTTAAGGCCAGAAGTGGGGCTTAGTCACCCCTGGTGTAACTCCCCTGGTGTCAGTGGTGCAACTAACTCGGTGTTGCCAACTCTCATCGTTTTGTTATAAGTTGCGCGACAATTTCTGCTTTTCTCTAAACCCCAGCTCCTGACGGCATGTGCTGAGGTGGAAATCTCAGCTTTCATGTGCAACCAGACCTGAGTCTCTCGAGAGGCTATAGCAAAGTCCCAGAGTCAAGTAACTGTCAAAGCTCAGAAACCAGAAGGCAAATCAACTTCAAATCCACCTTTCTCTTTTTGGCTCTTTTTTAATCTCTTGAGTTTTGAGATTTTTTTTTTTTTCCCCCCCCCGGCCTGACTTGTGACCTTTGAACACTTCAGATTGGCAATGCTGCTCCCTCCATTGGCATCAGTGGATTTAGACCAGGGATGAGTTTGGCCCAGCACTTGTAGAAGACAGGTATATGAGACTGTTCCTTGCAATGTATTATTTGATATGATCTGCTGTTCTCTTGGGGGCCAAAAGAAATGGGTTTTCTTAGAAAAATAAAATTCTATCATCACTTGATACAAAGAATGGTATTTACAGAATTGTTTTCCCCCATCTTTTGTTATAATTTTTTAGGTGCTTCAGAGCTGGGCCCATTTTCAGATCCCAGGCAGTTCACAAGCATTTCATCCCTCACTGAGAGCCGCTTCTCCAACCCACGAATGCACTATCCAGCCACCTTTACCTATACACCGCCAGTCACCTCAGGCATGTCACTGGGTATGTCCGCAACCACTCACTACCACACCTACCTACCACCACCCTACCCCGGCTCTTCCCAAAACCAAAGTGGACCTTTCCAGACCAGCAGCACTCCATATCTCTACTATGGCACTTCGTCAGGATCATACCAGTTCCCCATGGTGCCGGGAGGGGACCGCTCCCCCTCCAGGATGCTTCCTCCGTGCACCACCACGTCCAACGGCAGCACGCTGTTAAACCCTAACTTGCCCAACCAGAGTGACGGTGTGGAGGCGGATGGCAGCCACAGCAGCTCCCCAACCGTCTTGAATTCTAGTGGCAGAATGGATGAGTCCGTTTGGAGGCCGTACTGAGATTTCTTCTGTAGCCGGCCCGACCTCCGTGAGCCAAAAAAAAACAAAAAAAAAACAAAAAAAACACCAAAAAAAAATAACCAAAAACCAAACCAAACAAACGGTCGACTAACTACGAAGTGCCTGTTTTTTGTGTTTTTTTTTTAAAAAAAAGATAGATTTTACCTATATGTGCAACTGTATAGATGGGATGATAATGGCCATAAATAACACAAGAGTTACCAACACACCAGAACCCATGTTTCAGATTATGTGGATCAAAGCACATATTTTTATTTTTTTCCTTGGAACCATTTTACCTTGTTTTATATTTAAAATGTACTATTTACACACACACAAAAAAATCACCCCCTCCTTTTTTTTTTTTTATTTTTTTTGTCTAGAGTGTTGTAATAACTAGTGAGTTCTTTTGCCAATAAGGAGAGAACGGACTCCCCAGATATCAGGAGAAACATGGTGATGCAAGGCAAAGGCTGCATTCCCTTTTATTTTTTAATTAAAAAAATCCTAACCATGAACTCCAGATACAGTTGCAATCATACAACATATGGGACCCTCTTCACACCCATAGTGCAATTCAACTGGCTTGTATTGGTGCACATAAAAAGGAAAGCAAAGATCAAGTTGCTTCCATTTTGCCATGATACATTCAGATGAAAACAGCTGACCCAAAAAAACTCTGTCCGAGCCTTGCTGCAGATAACGGTTGGAACTTCTCTGTGTTCATTGCTTTTTTCATTTGTTTTTGGGTGCTTAAAGAGAACAGATCTTCAAGTTAGGCTAGACAACCCTGGGGTTTTCTTTTTGCTTTTGTATGCGTCCATTTTGCCTTCAATTAGCCAAAAACCAAAAATAACAACCAAAACCTTTAAAAAAACCCACAAAATGTTATTACTTTTGCAAAATATGAAAATTGCAATATATATTACTAGAGCCAAAATGATATACATAGTATTTGTGTTCGGCTATGTTCTTTTTTTTTTTTTTTTTTAAATTATAAGTGTGTAAAATTTGAGGTTGTTTGCTAACATGAATCATCATATAACTTTAAAAGAATATTTATAATTATTTAATGACATTTGGACCCTTTAAACGTTTCTTAATGTAATGATATATTGACTTCGGTCTCTAAAAGTGTTTGGTTTTTTTGTTTTTTTTTTTTTTTTTTTTTTTTTACTTACTACATTTCTGCAATGGTGTAAACCTCAAACCTTTACCCAACTCTGAAAAGCAGTTCCAGTGTGAACCAGTTTACAATGTGACTTAAAAGTGACAAACCCAACCCAAATGCATCCACATCAAATGATTTTGGATGTAGGATCTTTTTATATAACTTATGAAGGAAATATTGTGTTTAAAATATTTTTATTAGTTGTCTGGTTGCCTTCAACACAGTCTTGCCTTTTAATCAGTAGTTGTGGTGACACTGGAAAAATGGTAGGAAGGATGAAATATTTTCCACCTTTCTTCTAATTTCTTCTTCTCCCAGGATTTTTCTCAATACTTCAAAATTTGACAATATTCATATTTAAAATGTTCTGGTTTGACAGCATGATTTGAATTATGACAGAGTTGTTGTTTTTCTTCCCAAAGAAAAATCAAAACCTTTCCAAAGCCTGTGTTTTACAAATAATGAATTGTTAAATAACCCAGAAATGGGATTAAGGGAGAATCGGTGAAACTTTTTCCCCTCTCCTTGCAATTTCAGCCCATTCGATAGAATAAAATGGTTCAAAACTTGAGACAGAAGCTGCCTGGTAGCGCATCACCACCCTTTAGCATTAAATGCTAGAGCCGTAAGGATGCTGTGTTGACACTGAAGCCAATGTGGCTGTTGCCCTAACAGAGAGACAAGCCCAAAGGCAGCGATACTCACCTTTGCAAACGCCGAAGATAAAAAGTCACCTTAAAAGCCACCCTGGGGCTCCCAGGCGTGATACAGGGAGGGCAAATTGCACCCGAAACCCTTAACCAACCTGTCTGCTGCCAAACTCTCCAGTGGAGGTGCCCAAATTTTGCCCAGCTCAGGGCTGCTATGGCAAACGGGGAGGCAACACGGCATCGGCTGGATGTGGTGGGAGCTGAACCGCCTGCCCCACGCTGTCCCCAAACAGGTGACCTTAAGCCTGGCTTAGCGGGATGTTCGGCACGTGCTGATGGGGTTTGCTGGTGATCCCTCCCCGCCTTGCCTTAGCCATGGCCGTCTGCAGCCTCCTCGGGAGCTGTCAGCCACCACATTGCTCCTTGGCTGTACTTTGGCTGCCTCCAAAGTATCGCAATAAATCAACGGCGGGCATAGCCATACAGAGCCGGACAACACCATCACCCCTCGTTAACAGCAAAGCTGTTAAACGAGTTGGCATTAGCATGGTACATCCCTCCGATTTGCGTGATGACGTGCTCTTAAAAAAAAAAAAAATGACTAAAGTATTTGCCTTCTAAAGGTTGTATACCAAGTATGCTTAAAGTATAAGTAAGACACTTTTTTTTTTTTTTTTTTTCTTCTAATACTTAGTTTTCCTTCAAAGATGGAAGCTGTAATTGATTCTATTTATTGTTGGTTTGTGGTAGCTTGAAGCATACCACTGTCCATTTATTTGTAACTGTAAAATACGTTTGTTAGTCTCAGCAGCACTTAAAAAGCCAGTGTCTGGTTACACATTTCAGTTTTGTTTTTTGTTTAGTAAGCAAGAGAAAAAGATGTACTGCCAGTGCAAGCTGTTTCCTATTTAATAAAAGGTACTATATTTGTACATTATTTGTTATTGCTGAGAAGGGCTTTTTAAGGTTTACTGTATGCATATTAAGTAATTTTTAGGGTGCTTTTGTGTTGAAATGTTGTTAAGAGTGGCTGCAGGCAGCAACCCAGATTTTTTTTTTTTTTTTTTTTTAAGACTTTGTTGTAAAATTCAAGCACTTGGTTTTTATTTCTGGATAAATCCAGCACAGACCAGACTTTTGTTTTGCTCAGTACCGACAGGATTCTGTTTGTGTCCCCGTGGTTTGTCAACTGGACCATTAGGGACAAACATTGAAAACATTTTCTCCTCCCGGTTGAGGCACGTGTGCCCGATCCGTGCCCATGGCTCCCCTGGCCGTGCGGCAGGCATCTGGCTCTGCCTGCTTGAGATAGGAAGGAAAGGATTTTCTAAGTACCTACGGATGGAGGAGTACCAGCCCCTTGACTTTCAGGAGACCCCCGTGCTCCTGAACCCTCCTGGTGCCTTTGGAAAATCTCTTCCGATACGTCAGGCTGGTCACAGAGGGAGTTGTACAGACTGAGGCAGAGATGCTCATCAAAGCTTTTGGAAAATACTTTTGAGTTCGCTTCAAAATGCTCATGAATTGGGATTTCAGACCAAAAATAAATAAATAAATAAAAAAACAACCAGCGCTATGTAGTAAATCATATCAGATTATGTGACATTTTGCAAGGTACTTACCATTGACAGAAAGGAATTTTCTCAAAGGTACGACAGCCCTTCCCTTCGGTGAGTGGCAATTTTTGGCACCGGTCATAGATTTAAAGATTAAAAAATGGCCTTTTTTTACTTTCCAGTTCTCTTATTCTACCAAAGATTTACTTCCAGCACAACAGGCACGATGTCCCTTTTGCCGAATGGAGGATTAAATCCTCCTTTCCCTCCTCCTAAGGGTAACCAGATCAGGGTCAGTGGGTTGGGACGGATGAGTAAAGCAAATTATTTAACCCACAACATCTATTGTGTGGCATTTATTGTTTTTTTTAAAAGACCAGTTGCTGTGTCTTTCTTAGCGTTGAACTTTTTTGCCAGCAGTCCCCCAAGCAAAGATTTACCAGTTTCCATAGGTACCATCTCGAGTGGGGAAAATTTTGCACTTTCACACTTAGCAAAGCAAAGCTTAGCCCCACACTGGGCTGCACGCGGCCAACAAGCCATGAGCAAAAGCAATAATTAAAACCTGGATCAGCCATGAGCTCAAAGAAGCCCCATTCTCTGAACCCCTGAATTTCTTGTTGTTTTTAAATAGAATGCATTTCATTTTAACATTTTCTGAGAACTTTTTTAGATGTTTGTTTACTTCCATGTTTACAGATAACTCTTTGCTTTTTTTTTTTTTTTTTTTTTTTTTTTTTTTTTTTTTTTAACGCAGTACTTTTAAGTATATCAGCCAAAACCATACTTCTACAGTAACTTTTGTTTTAGGTAATATGAGTGACATTCCAATTTTTTTTGTTGTTGTTAAATATGCTTTACCAGTCTTGAATTTCTGCTGGAACAAAATATTTGTAGCATTTTGTGTAAATACAAGCTTTAATTTTTTATTTTTTCAAATGCTGTCACCCGAGATTTGCTTTTCATGCACATATTGTACAAACACACTCTGCTTTATGCCACAGACGATGATTGTGGATCAGTTTACTTCAACTTCAAAGGGACTATTTGTATTGTATGTTGCAACTGTAAATTGAATTGTTTGGCATTTTCTCATGATTGTAATATTAATTTGAAGTTTGAATTTCATTTTCAATAAAATGGCTTTTTTTTTGTTAACGTTCTTCTATGCTTCTTTTTCTTCTGCTGTCTCCTCGTAGCACCGGGCAGGGTAAAGTAAGTACATGGTAGGACACAGTACCGGCCCTTCCGTGGTGGTCCCATCATTTCTGCAGTGCTTCAGTTTTCAATTAGATGTAAAAAAACAAGTTTCCAGGCGTGTGGGTGGTAAAGGACACCTTCTAAATCTGATCTCAAATGTTGCTTCTCTTCCTGAGTCTGCAAACTATCAAAACCTGTGTTTCTTAGAGGAGTGCAAACTGCTCCATTCATCTTGCTAGATCGTTAACTCTGAAACCTAACAACTGACAGTAGCCGGGACATTCCGGTGCTATGGTGCTGTGGGCAGAGATTGAAGTATAGGAAAAGCTGGGATAGGTTTCCAAACTGAGGTGGAGAGATTGGAGTTTATGGCGCTTTTCCAGGATGGGGGTTGTGCTATCCCCACCTCTTCCTGGTCAGACCTGAGGAATGCAGTTACAGATAATCTTGTGATTTGCATGGCCTGAGGCAAGAATAGTTTCCAAGCAACAAAAGATATATGGATAGGGAGGAGACTGGGGGAGGAGGGTATTTTTCCTCCAGCCTACTTGTGTCAGGGGTAGGAGGAGATGCAGCTAATGAAGGTGAGGTTAAGTTCACCCAAGGCTGTCTGCAGGAGGAGAGGAGAGGACAGGAATTGTTTGCAAGCTTATGCCTGGTTTCATAGTAAGTCCTTAATCCTTTTTAGCTATTTATTGAGTCTGCAAAAGAGAAGTAGTAGCACAGAGAGGCATGAGATTCTGATCATTTCATGAAACCTTTAACTCTGAAGTTTAAATGTCACTAATACTGATTTTGTGAGCTCTGATGGCTTTACCATGGACCTGCACATTTCTTACATGGTCACTGAAGATTGAGATAATGTTTGGGGGTTTTCATGGCTGCTTTCATTCCAGTCCATAATCTGAATCCTGATTTTAGGGAAGCTTTATGCTCATGGTGAGGAACGAAGCAAATCAATCAATGCTTTGTGGTGTAATTGCTATATAAATCATATGCTACAAACGTTAGTGCTAAGACTTTGTGCTATCCTCTTGTACACAGGTTAACTCATCTCAGCTAGTCAGAGCACAGAGGGATGTTCATTATGTTCTTGTTTTCATGGTCACCTAATCCAGATGCTCATAAAGGGAAATAAACAATTGTCCACCATTTTTTATGGGCAAGGTGTAGGACAGGGGCCTAGTGAGGTTGTGCCCCCTCTGTTCTTGGAGGTTTATAGGACCGAGCTGGATAAAGCATGAAGCAACCTGGTCTGACCCCAGAGCTGAAGCTGTTTGAGCAGAAGGTTGGGCTGGAGACTGCCCATGGTTGCCTCCATGTTATCCCATGGCCCTGTGAATCAGCCAAGGAGCTATTTGCTAAAGGTTGTTGTCTAAGCTAAAAACTGCTTGTATGACTCTATGGGTAACACATATTCAGCTAAAACCAGTCTGAATAAAAAGATTTGGCAGGATGAAATTCTTACCTAAGCAGGTTATTGAGGAATTACGGTGATCTCTCTATCTTTTATTGGTTTCTGCCATGTTTCTCTGGGATATCTACAACAGACATGGTCAGCACAAGGGTTGAAAGAGCCAAACCATCACTCTGATCCAGTACAGCAATTTCAAAAGTACATCATGCTGGGCGTGTTGGTTTTAAATTTTTGATTCATTTACCCTTTTGCAGCTTGAGCAGGTGACTCTCCCTCTCTTGCCTTAGCCAGAAACCAACCACTTGCGAGGCAAAATGACCACCACTGGTCAGCGTGGAGGACTGCCTGATACAGAGACATGTGGAGTGGTGGGGGGAGATCAAACCCAAGGTACTTCTAGAAGATAAGATTTAAAGATGCTTCCTAAAAGCGGTGGTGACTGTAGTCTTCCCCCTCATTTGGTGTCAGTAAATAGCTTCTTGCTTTTGGGTTGTGAAGGTTGAACATCAGCTCTGGATTGCTGTAGTCAGGCCTCTGCCGGTCCCACACAGCGTGCATACAACAGGCATCATCTTGTGCTGTGTCTCCCTGTTGGCCTCAGTTTTAACTTTTTAATTTCCTGTGGCTGTAAGCAACACTGGAGGGGCTCAGAGCAGCCATGTGTTGGCAGCCATAGGCCTAAATCAGCCTTTTTTGTACCTAAACCAAGCTCTTGGGGAGAGGTGGGGGAGAGAAGGAGCAGGGTCTGACTTTATGGTTCAGCACCAAGCCCTGTGCTGGCACCAAATAAAAAATTCGTCAAGCTGTTTACTGGGGAAAAGGAGGAAATAACCACAGTTATATATCCAAGGATTGACATGTACCGTCTAGTTACTTTCTGCATGGTCAGGAGGAAATGAATTGGTATTTTGGGGTGAAATCCCTCCCCTGGGTGATTGCTCACAGATGGCCAATTCTCTGCACAAGCCATAGCAGTGCTCTGCAGCACTCAGGAGGGTCACACTAGATCATATATTTGGGTAGGAGAGGGCATGGTGTGTTGTGGGTGTCCAGCTTTGCAAGCTCAGACACTCACCACTTGGCTGAATGCTTGCAGAGAACAGCCCAAGAGCGCTATTCACTAGAAATATTTGTTGGACAGGTTAAAATTGTAAACAAATCCACTAGAAAACTATAATCTTTGGATAGGTAATGGGGATGACAGTGGCGGATAAAATACTGGGAGCAGGTTGAGCATTTCTACTCAACATCTTGAAGAAAAGTTTTAGCATGAGCTTAAAGGAAAAAATTAAATATTTAGCATGCAAGAGGGCTGTCTTTGTCCTTCTGTAATTACAGTCTTTTCCCTGTAGATCTGCTGGTGCAAAATAAGCCTGGAATGTATGGAACTGTTCCCATGGGGTCTCTTTGTGATACTTACACAGCCTTGGAGGGGGACACATCAGCATTTATCCCTCTGAGAATAGGAAGCTGTTGACCCCAGTAACAGATAAGGCTGTGAGATACAAAGAGAACAAAGCCTAAACTTCCAAAAGCATCTGGTGATCTGATGCAGTGCAAACAAAGTAACTTGGAACCTATGACATAATTTAAAATGGAAGTTCTCAGGCCTGCCCTGCTACTTTCATGCAGATTAATTGCATGTATTGCTTAGGGTAGATGCAACCTGCATTTCTAAGGTCAACTGTTTTACCTAAGTAACAAGTGGACTTGAATTTTCTTCATTGAGAATTCAAGTGGAGTTGAATTTCCCTACTGGAGTTTGAGTGAGAGAATAAAATAAAATCCCTATAGTTTTATTTGTAAGAACTTATAAAGATAAGACAAATTAGCTTTTCTTCTGTAGCTTGGAAATTTCAGCATTGTCTGTGATTCTCCAGGCAGCTTTGGGCTCCTTTATTTATGCCTCAGTTTCCCTAAATATAGAACGGGGAATTTACTCTTACCCTGTTTGTCAGGGTGTCCCCTGAACTCGGTGTTTATAGAGGGCTTTGAACTTTTATTTGTTGTTGTTGTTTAGCTCTTTTTACTACAAATCCAATGTTTGGTCTCACACCATTGGATAGTGTCCTTTGAAACAGCACATTTCTAAACCACATGTTTAGAAAAATTGACCCAGTTTCCAGGCTGCTGATCTGGTCAAAAAACAATGCGGATTTAAGGCCAAGTTGTGCTGTCTCAACAGATTTAGTTGGGATTTGTGGTGGGGCAGGAAGAAAAGCAGAGATCGCTGCAGTCTGTGGAGGCAGCCCTTGGCCGCTCCCTCCCGGCAGCTCTCTCGGGATGAGCAGCTGGAACTTGCGGGATGTCCCAACACTTAAGAGAAAAGCAAACAACCCATGTTAAAGTTGATACACCGCAGCGACTTGCCAGTGATTAATGTTCACCACGAGGCCAAATTCAGATGGTGATTACGCCAGTAGAGATCAGCTGAAGTCCCTCTATTAATAGCCCTGCGGTTTTGGACACCAGCATTTTTCAACCCATAGTGGGTGTTATCAATGAAGGGTCACTGAAATGCTGGTTGGAAAGGGTCTCCATCGGTCTCCTGGTCCAAGGGAGCCCTGATGCAGGATCACCACCACCAGATCTGCTCATTGTGGCTGTGCCAAGCAAGTCTTGATATCTTCCAAGCATGGAGGTGGAGCCAGGGCTTCAGCAGAGCATCCCATCCCCATGCTTCTCCTAATGTCCACCTCCAACCTCCTGAAGTACAATTGGTGACGTTTACCCCCACCCCTGGGTTGGATTTGGGTTTTTCCTTGCCTCTGGGTTTGGGCACACAGGGCGCAGTAAGGGTTTAAATCCTTGCTGCACATCTATAGGAGTTTGATCCTTCTTTCCACCCCTTCATTTGTATTCCTCCAGGCTGTGACTTTAAAGTACTATTAAAAATAAAGTCAGAGCCCAAAACCAAGGCAGCCCCTCACCCTCCCAGCTTGTTTACTTTTTCATTTCCGCAGATGGAAAGAGAAGTCCTTAGTAGCTGAAAATTATGCTATTACATCCAAATATTGTGAGATAGCTTCTCCCAGGAAAGCACAATTGTTATCCCTGCACTGGGGTGTGCGAGGCTGGTTAGCAAACATCAGGTAAATGGAAGGAAAGGCCATGGAAGAAGGAAAAAAAAAAAAAAAAAAAAAAAGGCAAATAATCCAGACAGATCTCAGGAAACCTGGATGCAAAGGATCTTTGTCCTTTTATTGCCAGTAGTGGTGTTCTCCTAGCAGAGCAGGATGTTCTCATCTTTTAATAATAGCCAGGCCAGATGCTAAAGTCTCTTCTGCAAATACTGCATAAGTGAGAAGAACAGCTGATGTCTGTTAAGATTAATACACCAGGAAAATAAGCCAAAAAAAGTATGAGAAATCTCCAGAGGTCTGTCTTTGCAACACCGTTTGGCAGCTAGATCTCAAAGTCGGGACTGAAAATCCAGTCTGTGCCTCTGTCCCCTTGCTGATCAGTCACCACGTGTCGAGCAACAATTCCTGCACTGCTCAGGGATTTAGAGCAGCGCTGGCAGGGATTTCCCCCTGTACTTTAAAGAGCTGCAAAATCCACAGGCTTTGGCTTTCTTGGAGCTGTAGAAAGTACCAGTTGATGAGGAATTTGCTTGACTTGCTCCTTGCCATAGAAAATGCTTACATGCTGAGTTGGGGCCAGTGATTTAAAATGGCATCTTTGTTCCATCTTTTTTTGCACTTTCTCCTCTGCCCTATTTTCTTTCCTTTGTCTATTTTATTTGTCTGGAAGAGATTAATTCAAACTACTAGATAGAGACAGGATTGTTGTTTTATAAGACATTGTAATGGGCATTAAGAAAGATGCCTCTTAGTCTCCTCACACTACCCCTTCAATCATCTTTTCTTTGTCTTCAGCACAGAAACTGCATTTCCCTCCAGGCAGGGATCTTTAAAGTCACAATAAAATCACTCATGTTTGTAATGTGCCTATAGGTATTGGATGCAAAGTGTTAGAGAAAAGTAGGGTACATGGTGCATGATATTTTCTATTTCTGTAAAAAGGCAACGTCCAAAAGAAAAAAGAACTGACTGTGTATCCTGTTCACACAGTTTTCTCATATGCTGAATGGCAGTCCTCGAAAACAGTTCCTAGAAACTAGAAAAAAAACCATTGTGAAATGATGGGGAAAACTCATCCAGTGTTTAGCATTGATGGCTAATGACTGTAGATAAAGATGTTTACAGAGAACTTGTGCAACTGTTTTGTTTGCCAGGGAGGGAAGGTTTTGTACGTGCCATTTCAAACCTCCCCGTCTCCGCCTGACCAAGGGGATCTCCCCAATTGCTCTTTTCATGTTTCCAATTAGGAATTCGCTTTGGTTGCTCCATTTAACAGGGCGCAAGTATTTTTTTTATTTTTTTCTGTGCATTGTATTTATTTATAGTAGTTTTGGGGGGATGGTCATTTTGTTTATTGTAGGCATCTGTCCTGGAGCAGCTCACCAGCTCCTCCATGACTGAAAATACCAACAGATAATGTGCTGATTAACTGTAGCATGATCTAGTTATTGTCTCTTTAACTTACTGAAGGCACAGAAGGACAGATCCTGTGACCAATCTGTGTTAGCAATACCTGTGGTGAAGGATGGAAAGAGGATCCTCTGCTTGTGACACAGGGTGCAAGCCCTGTGCTGGGGCAATTGGCTGCTCAGACACACCTGCCTGTATCAGACCTCACCATCTGGAGAAAAGAAAAAAATAAAGAGATAATTTAGGTCATCTGCGGCATGATGACTTAGAGACAGGAAAACACAAACCACTGGTACTTGAACAGACTGTGGTTCAAAAGAGATGGCATCTCCCTGAGCCTGTTCAAGTCACATCGGTGGGGTCTTGCACCGATCCCAGTGGGGCTGAGAGGTGAAACCCTGATAAAAATGGATAAATAAATGCATACCATAAACAGAAGTCCTCTCAGAGGCAAATCTCCATGCTCAGATTCTGTCTTTCCTTTGGAATTAGTATGATCCTGAAAGCATCCCCTCTTCCAGCTCCCCCGAAGCTGTTGAACATGTAGGGTCAGTGTTCAGATCTTGCATTTAGCTTGCTCTGTCAAAAAGCAAAACTAAAGTCGGATCCAGTTTGTGCTTGGAGGAAGTGTAGACTTGATGAAGTCACTGCCAGATTTAATGTCACTATTGCCCCTTTGGCATTTCAGTTACTGCCGTGGTAAAGTATTTTAATTATAAACCCTTCCTGACCCATGAGAGCTGGTACGAGCTGCATGAAGGGATCCATCCCTTTCCTCGGTGTTTAACCCGAGCCCATCACTCATGCATGCAGGGCTTCTCCCATTCCATTGTGTCCTTTCAGCCTCACATTGGTGTTGTGGATGAAAATGAGGGAAAATTATAGCAGCCTGGCTAGTCCCCCTTGGTCCTCAAGACCCATGAAAATGTGCAACCGACAGAGAAATGGGTAATACTGAATTTGCAAAAATCTCCTGCTAGAGATGAGAATGACCACAGACCTCAGGCCTTGCAAAGTAATTTCTTCAGTGTTTCTTTGCCACAACAACTGCAAATAAGAAATTGAACCTCAAAGAAGGAAGACCTGAAGCTCAGAAACACCCCCACACCCACACGCAGTGTGAGAAAGGGAGAAATCAAATTTTCAGTTGCCTTTCAGAATAATTAATTCACTTTTGAAAATGTTTTCTTAAGCTCACTCTCATGTGTCCAGATGAAATGGGTACTTAATGAAAGTTGTGTAATACTTTAGATAGCTACTGCTGAAAATATCGAATATGAATATGCCTCTGTATTTATCACCTTGTTAAGTCAAGGGAGGCTTTTGAAACATTATCAGAAATGAGTAAAATTATATATGGGACAGGGGAGATAATTTTACTAAGAATCCTGCAGTTCCTGGTTTATTTAGGAAAAGTGATTGTTATTTAGTTGCTTCTTTTAGTTTAAAATGCAGTTATTGTTTTTCTTCCAATGGTTCTTGGCTGCTTTACAGTTGTTGTTAAGAAATCAGTATTTCTTAGTAAAATATGTACCCATTTTTTAATATTTGTGACAAGGCAAATTTCAAAGAATTGAAAGTCTATGACACCATTTTTCTGGAAAAGGTCAATACCTTGCAAGTAAGCACATTTCTCCTAAACAGGTCAATACCAATCCCAGCAGTTTTTGGAATTTTTTTCTGCCACAAATGCTATAGTTGTTCACTCTGCTTTGCCCTCTTCGGGTTCACAGTAAAGGTTTAAAAACATTATCAACAAGATACACAAAGGAATGACTTGCTTTGGGTGATAAATGGTAGAGTTAAATCCTGCTGTTTTTTCTTCTGTAGCCAGTAAAAGTCATCTGAATGTTTTCTGCAGAGATAACAGTGGAAAGCAAAGCCTTGAATGTCGTTGCCTCCTAGCTCATGACTTCTCACCTACCAGATGACCCCTCACAGCTCCCAGTGAGCTCAGGGCTGAGGACAATGACTAACTCATTCCTAAAGCAGGAACTTAATCCCTAAATTGCCCTAAAAATGTTTCACAGACTATATAAAAAGTGTTATACAGACCACTAATTTAGAAACCGAAGCTAGATGACAGAATGGATATCCTCCTGTATGCAAATGACCGAGAAAACAGTTTGACCCAACATGTGCTCAAAGGTCATCTCCTTAAATCAGGTGCTAATTTGCTGAGATTTAACAATTAGGGCCAATACCTTTGAGATTTTTTTTCCCCCTATATATGTATTTATGCAGTTTTGTAGTACTTATGTGATACTCAGATATTTTAAGATGGAACATAAGAAAACTCTAGCTTCCTTGCTGGAAGAAGCTCCCTAAAATGCACCATTAGGCTTTGGGAGTTTTGCTTTCTGTGTGTATGAGTGGATCAGCACCTTGTATCTGGGCGTGTTTGTGGATCTGTGTGTGTGAGCCAGGGAAAATTGGCCCTCCCAAGGAAAACAGAAGGCGCTGATGAAGAGGTGGGATTTGGCTCTGATTTTGCATGGGAAAACCCATTCTCTTTGCATAATGGATTTCTGATTCCTAGGAAAATAAACAGTTTTGGCTTCCAGATACACAGATTTGAAGATTAGGTGGGTAACTAAGTAGCAGCGATGCTGAGAGTTGTTAATGTTATACTCTTCATTGTCTCAGTGCTTTGGGATCCTACTGTGTGCAGAACCCCAATTAGACCATACACCCTGAGCCAAAAATCATATGTGTGTTTGGACTGGAGGTTTCCAGATAGTTTTGAAGACTTCAGAAGATGGAGGAAGACTTATTCTCCTTTGGTCAGTGGCTTGGTCATTCAAGCTCTAATGTGTCCCACTGTCCCTCTGTAAACTCCAGTGTCTGATACTGCTGGTGTTTGAGATCAATTCACTGCATGTCAGTAAGACAAAGGAATATCTTTGATAGACCAACCAACACAGCTGGAAAAAATGACAAGTTCTTGGCCAAGTCATTATTAAGACTCTAAATAAAAGAAAAAATTGGAGAAACTGGGAAAAATTGTTCTGAGTTTGCTGTAATACTATAAATTATCTGAGACATAAAAGTAGAGCAGAGAGGGACCTTGGAGTGAGAGAGATGAGGGAGAAGATTAAATGCCAGAAAATCAGTATTTCTATTGTATTGATAATGGTTACTATCTAGTGCAATTATGAATTTCTGTTCTCAGATTCATCTTGCATTAGTCTTCTTATGGGATGTAGAGTTCATACATAGTTCATCTTTTTTTTTGCCATTGTAGCCTTTAACTTGCTTTTGGGTGCTCACAGTTTATCAGTTGGTCTAATCAACTGCCTCAGAAAGCCCTC
The DNA here is from genome assembly GCF_018691265.1 of Tyto alba. Taxonomy (NCBI): domain Eukaryota; kingdom Metazoa; phylum Chordata; class Aves; order Strigiformes; family Tytonidae; genus Tyto; species Tyto alba. The sequence goes on along the minus strand of NW_024881316.1, from coordinate 44,738,192 downwards.
CCTACCCAAGCCTGACTGTTTCTCTTTCAGTAAGTTTATATCTTTACACTACAGCAGTTTGAATTTTAAGTCTGTGACCTTGTACTTGTTTCTCAGTACAAAGCCTGGACATTAAGCCTCATATTATAATAGCAAGAGCATGGCAAACTACATGATCAGTGTGTTGCCTGTAGAGGTGACAGATCTTTCACAGGGACCTTTTCCACTCCCAGCAGATAAATCAGGGATAAATGGTACATTCAACATTACTGACAAATTTTTGCATATGTTTTCTGGAGTGGAAGAAATTATATTTAGTCTTTTGCTCCTTGCAGAGAAGCAGAGTATCCAGGAAAAATGAGATGTCCCAGGATTTGAATCATGCTAATGGGTGTGCTATGTTGTTTTGCAAATGCCTCCCCCTTGAAGACAACACCTCTCAGTCCCACCTGAGCAAAGTTTAGCCACTTTCTGGGTTGGGCTAAGCCATGAGAAAGCTGAAAGGTGTTGCTTTTCATATTTGATTCAAAGGAAACAACTTCTGTTTTCTTGACAATTTGACCCCCTGTTTTCTTATCAGCCTTGACAGTGGTGTTGCTAAGATGCTGAAGATAGCAGAGGAAAAGGGCTGAACCACATGAATCTAGTTTCATTTTTTGCATTTTATTTGCGTTGACTTTGTCTGGGCTGTCTCATCCTGACTGCCTTGTTTGACTCGTGTAGAAGAAACTTCTATGAATAGATGCTGCCATTTTGAGATGTTCCATGAATAAGAAGGGAGCTCTGTGAACACAAAACCCATGTAGACAAAGTGATTTTGTAAGGAAATACAACCTTCTTTCAGTTTAAAGATTTAACTTAGACTTTTGGGGGTGTTTAGCTTTAATTTTCAGCCCCATTTGGAAGGAGGCAGAACTAGTGGGATTGTGCTGTGAGTGGACACAAGGGCATGTCTGTCCCTCTGCCAGTAGCTTTTCAATCCCATGGCCAGTCCCAGTTCGTTGAAACAGGAATTTCAGCACTCCTGCATTCAAATACATTTCATGATGACCTCTCCCCAGATAGCAAAGATGTTTCTGTCCAAGCATAGGTTTGGATGCAGCCTTTGTTGTGCAACAAAGAGGACAACCAACACATGCTGTACTACAAAAGAGCAAGCTTCTGCATCTAGCAGGCTGGTTTGTCCTTTGTGCAATGATTTGTCTTAAAATCTGTAGGAGTATTTTTATTCTTTTCATATTTATACAGACCCTAAATTTAAGCCTAGACTAAGGCAACAGGAGACTCAGAGGCCTCCTAACAAGTTGATCCCACCAGTTCTCTTGAAGTAGCTCATTGCTTCAAAATGAACCACTGCCTACAACAGCCACTAAACATTACTGCTTGTTACAATTATAGGAAAGGATTTAATCATGTCTGTAGAATAAATTCATCCCAGGATCCAAGAGTACGATGTCTTTTTCACCATATGTTTTCCTGAAGTCTGCATCATTTTCAAATGGCTCATTGGCTTCTAAAGGATAACATAGCCATAGATCCAGGGTGTGCCTGTATGCATGGCTGTGCACGTGTATGTGTTTTCTGTTGAAAATAGTTTCAAGAGTCTTCTGATCTCATTGCCTTGTGTCTAAGCATACTGAGGGTTGGAGCAGCTCCTTGGTGTTCAAGGACAACGTTTTTTTCAAAGACTGAGTCCACAGCAGACAATAGAAGTGCTCCATAATGCCTTTTCCTTCTCCAACCATCAACATATTTGTGGCTTGAGTGCACTCTTGCCATATCCCAACACTTTTGCTGGGAGAAAACCGGACCATGCACCACTTCCATCTACATCTGGATGTTCTTTAAAGGAAACGCAGGCTGGACAGCCTCACTGTACATCAGCAGGCCCCCAAACAGGACAACTGGCAAACCTGTACTGCCCAGCCCTGGTTTATTGGCTCAGCTATAGATGTGGCATGTCTCCTGGTCCTTTCTAAACACTGCAAGAAACTTTCTTGTGTAGAGCACTAAGAGATTGTGAAGAGGCTTTAGGCCCACAAATACTGAAATAATGCAACTTAAATGGTGACTGTCAGCAAATGTGAGATAAAACTCATTTGCTGAAAGCTCAGTGAAAGAGGTTTCAAGCTATGTGTTTGGCCTCACCCTTGCAGTGTGCACCAGTGTGCACAGCCTGTTGGTGAGTAAAAGCTGTCATGGTGTCACTTATTGAGCTGCAGTGACACTACTGTGTGCCAGAGCCCTCCGATTCTGCAGAGCAAAGGATAAAATGTTTATCAGATTTGACCTAGATTTGGCCTTGATTTTTAAAGACAGGCTCATTGCTCTATGAATAAACTCAGGATGTTGAACATAAACATCTAAAAAATAGGAGAGGATGACTCTTCTCACTCAAGCCTTAAAAACCAGAAAAGGAGAGAATTAAGATTTTAAAAGAAAAGTCCCAACAGTGTGGAATCAAGATGAGAAGATGCTCCAGTTAAAGCAATTTGAGTTCCCACTTTCCATATCCTCAGAAACGTGATACTCCTGGACCAGCAATGGCCACATTGTCCATCCATGCACACCTTGACTTTCTCCTGGGTTATTCCTCAGATCTTCTGCAGACTTGAGCTAAAACCGGAGTCATACACCATCCTGAGCCCTCAATAAGAGGCAACCACTGTAGAAACGAGAGACTTCAGCCTCTTCCAGGAACCCTGGGTGGGGTGTTTTCAGAGAAAAGGTCGAGCTCTCTCTTTCCGTCCACAAAAAACAGCTAACTGTTAATGTAGGCTTGGCTATTTTCTAGAGGTTTTTTCTTTAGTCCAAATTCCTAGATAGGACAATAATACAAAGTGAGAGTAGATCTTTCCTCCTGGCTCTGCTAGTTGTTTGCAGAAGGCTTTTTCAATTAACAGGAATGCCCATCTGGGTACTACCTGTTTGCACATTTTTGTCTTTTTCTTTTTTTTTTGTGTGTCTTTTCTCCTGTCCTTTGCATTCCTGACATCTGCCTGGACCCCCATCCTGGAGCACTTCTGGCCTAATACACAAAGTTCATTTGCCTTAGTAAAGCTGATCTTGTGGAAATCTGTTTTTTCCCTTTCGGCTGAGCAAAGGGAGTATTCACATCTCCTGACATTGGGCAGCATTGTGGAAAGGAAAGTGAGATCTATGAAACCTGGGAGAAAATAAAATAGAAAGAGAGCAGGTATACCAACAGTGGTGTTTTCTTGGGAGGAGGCAGGAGTGCATTTCCATATTGGTTTTGCCAGCTGTGAATCTTTCCAGGCCCTATATCACTGACTAGTTAATGCTTACACTTATCAGCCATCCCCTCAAAATGCAGCTCAAGGTGGGGAGAAGGTATTTGGAAAGACCTGCTGCAAATGGATCAGTGTTGGACCCCAAAGAGGCAAGACAGAGGTTATCTCACCTAAATCAGGACAGACTTCCACATCTGGGCTAGTTACCCTACATTCCTTCCCTTTATAGTCAATAGAGGGAAAGCAGTGCATTGATCTGAACCAGTTCAGTTGCCCACTTTAGGATGAGATGAGATGCTCTAGAAGCATATTTCTTCCCCCTGACTTCAAAGGAAGCCCAGAGACATCTGCCCTGGGATCTGGGTCATGAGGAGGTGCAAAAAACTGTCCCTGTAGCCAATCTACCAGCAGATTTCATATATCTCATGGCTGGAAAATAGTTCTGGGTGTTGAAGTCTTAATTTATTTTAAATCCTTTAAATTGATGATTGTCCACAAAAATAGTGAGAATGCCCTATTTTTTTAACTGGAAATTGTTTTTTTGTAAAAAAATGTCAGCTCTTTGCACTGCCCCAGGAGATATTATTAATAGTGAGAACATCTGAATTGGTCTTGGTGAGCAACAGGATTGAGCAAGACCTGAGATCTGATTCATTAGCTGCTGGGCTTTGATTTGAGCTTTCTAGTTTTCCACTCAGTGGCAAATAGAAAACTGCTACAGGAATCAAATGAGAAAAGGAGAGAAGGGAAGTTTCTCCTGTGTTTGAGACATGTGGTAATCTTGCTGCTCTTGTACATAAATCGGATGCAAATTCACTAACATTAAATAACTGTCCAAATGGTGACTGAGCTCGGGAGAAAATCCAACCTCAGAAAAACTTCAAGACTCCTTCAGACAAACAGCCGTAGACTTGGATGCTTTCCCAAAGTGAAGCTAAACATTTTACATTTGTAAAAAAAACAAGTTGGAAACCTCCCATGAAGCTTTTCCTAAGAGGTGTCTGAATCTTCATGTTCCGATGGGGCTAAAGTCGCGCTGGGACAAGTCCCTCTCATGCTGGGGCAGTTGGAGGGGAGCTGATGGCAGGCAGCAGCAGGGTACCAAACTGGGACAAAAACTGGTCTTGGAATGGGTCTTCTGCATTTCACCCACATTGTTCCCAGTCCTGAGGAGAGCAAGGGAACCTAACAAATAATGAGTAAAAGATTCATGTGCTGGTAATAGCAGGTGGCACCCAACCAAGGGCTCTGGCCAGACTGTGTATTTCCATAAGCAGTGGGAGGAGGGTCATCAATCAGCTGAGCAAAGATTCATGCTGGATGACAACCTACAAGAACTTCTGTCCCCAGCTGCATCATATTGTCGGTCCCTTTAATGCCAAGCAGGCATCTTGTATTAGCCAAATGTGCCACACACCCAGGTGCCCATCATCAAAGGCAATACATGTGCCTTCCAGAAGGAGTTTTTTTCTCTGTGCTCAGAGATGAGCTGGGGCAATGCTGGTGGAGATGCTGGAAGGGGAAACTCTCTGATTTTGGGGAACCAGAGATCCCTCACAGGCCACCCTTGCATTTGCTCTTAGCTCCAAATACTGCAGCCACCAATCCCCAGGCAGTCCTCAACAAAGATTAGTTTTATTTTACTTGCATAGTTTTTTGGATGATGTTGATGTGATTTCTCGCTGGAGTAAGAGCTCAGCAGTGGATGCCAAGGACTGGCTTTCCTCTCCCATCACACATTGAGCAGTTGTCCCCTCCATGGAAGTAGGTTGGCCCCTGGGGACAAGGTTGCTCCAAACCCCTCATTGTGAGGTGCTGGGGCTTTACCAGGTACCCCTTTCCCAAATAAAACCATCATCATAGTGTCCCACACAATGTTTGGTCCCTATTGTGATCATAGATATCAGGTGGCAGGTAGAAGAATGATATCCCCGAGTGTCGTGGTTTGAGTCTGGTCATCAACCAACCGTCACAGCTGGTCACCCTCCCTTCCCCTCCCCACCTGAGAATGGGGGAGGGAATTAGATGGGTGAAGGGAGACTTGCAGGCTGAGATAGGAACAGTTTAATAATGGTAATAAAATAGAACAATGACAATAATAGAAAAAAAAATATAAACAGGCAATGCACAATGTAATTGCTCACCACCTGCTAACCAATACCCAGCCCATTCCCATCTAGCAATCCCGAAATATCAAGATCCCACAATCACAATCCCAGAAGTGAGAGAGAGCTCCTTCCCGACCACCCCTCCTCTATATAGTGAGCATGACATTCCATGATATGGAATATTTCATTGGCCAATTTGGGTCTGGTGCTCTGTCCGTGCTCCCTCCCTGCTTCTTGTGCCCTTGCACATGGGCAGAACATGAGGAGTTGGAGAGTCCTTGAAGTCTCAGTAGCAGCTGAAAACATGTGTGCTATCAGCATTCTTCTCATACCAAACCCAAAGCTAAATCCAAAACATAGCACTCATCTAGACCTTGAAAAGGAATATTAACTCTATTTCAGCCCAAACCAGGACACCAAGATGTCCTTGTCCATGGCCATGGTAGGCTTGATTCCTGCAACTACATGAACCAAACAACACTTGGGCTCAGGCTCTGGTTCTGAAGCCACTTGGCTTTTTTCTTGTAAGATCCATAACACTAACTACCCTTAGCCCCTGGAAGAGAACAGCCACATCCATAAATGCTTATTCAGATCGGCCCTTGGCTTTGCGAACATGTGTTCTATGACTGGAAATGGCTTGGGAAAGTGTTACTTGACTGTGCCCATGCTGAAAATTTTTCAGTAGGGATGTGTTCTTGTGCCCATTCCCATATGCCAGGACTGTTTAATTTACTATATATAGTCATAGCATATGTGTACTTGAATATATTCTCTCTATAGCCTGGTTCAGTGTAGAGGTTTCATGTAGCATACACTATAAAAAGTTTCTTTTTCAGATTTTCATCTTGACATGAAAGTGCATTACAACATTTGCCATCAATAAAACACAATTCCTTCCATGTGAAAAGCATTACAGCCACAGTATGGTTATTGAGTGATGATACCTGGATGACGGAAATACACGAACAGGAAAGTGTACATAGGGGAAATTCAGAAATGATGCCAAGTTTTTTTTAAAAAAACAATGCCTGATAGCAATGCAGATGGGTTTGGAGAATTTAGTTATTTGTACTCAAAAGAAAAAAAAAAAAAAAAAAAAAGGAAAGAGAAAGAGGCTGAGCTGAAAGAGAAATAAATACAAGACAGGAAGAAGCTTCACAAATGAGTAACTGAGGAGGTTGGCAACCCATTGATGACATGTGTGAAGAACAGATTGCTTGCCTCTTGCTCTGTGGTTCAATCGTGGGCCAAGTCAGTCATGACCACGCATCAGGGTTTCCAGGAGCTCCTTCTGCTCTCAGCCTGTCACTCGTGCCCAGCACAGCATCCAGTGCTGGGATGCTAGGGACTGGACATTAACATCAACATTAACTGCCATTACTATTATCTTTGACTTTGAATCCTAGAGATAGGTCCTCCAGGTCAGGCTTGAGGACACTGGGGACCATAAATGAGAGGCTGCACTCTCTTATACAGTCTACACCTAAACTGAGCAGCTGACTCCAAACTTGCTGAAACAGAGGGAAAAACTCCTGTGACTTTGTAAATAGATTTGGATCGAGCCTTTCTGAAAATGTGCCAAGCCAGGATCCTTCTACTGGCTCTAAATTTGTTTTTTATGAAAATGTTCCCATTAACACCAAAATAAATGCTAGCTGTGTTTTGATTTTAGCAAACGTTTAACTTCAAGAAAAAAAAAAACATGCTAATTAACTTGTTAACTGAACCCATTAAGTATACATCTCCGAATCTTCCTGAAAGTAACGTAAATCACCAGCGCTGGGTTCCCAACATTCAAGGCAAGTTGCTTGACTTTGGAATGCGTAAACATTTAGTGGAAGAAATTGTGACTTCAGAGAAAGTACAAACAAAGCAGCCTGTTTGTTTGTGTGGTTGCTTTCTTGCAGGAGAACAGCCGAGGAACATGGAAAGGCTCTAGTGTCCTCCATGGTTCGTGTTTGTAGATATGATCCAAAGGGGACAGAACAAAGACTTTCCTATATATAGCCGAGTGACTGAAAGCAAAAGTGCTCAAGTGATGAAAAGGCACAGTCTACCATTGTCAAAGCTTCTGAAAAGAACATAAACCATGGTTTATCAAAGAGCAGTAACAAAAAGGATTTTGCTGGGTGGAAAATAAATGATGTTTTTCCACTGAATCCACCATCCCACATAATAATTTTTTTCTGGATCGGTCACACTTCATCAGAGCAGTGATTACAGACAGTGGGGAGGTAGGAGGAGAAACACATGTCTACGTATGCATGGAGGAAGTACTCAGCAAAACCCACGGTCTTATTATTTCCATTTTGCAGGAAATGCCAATACTACGTGTCAGAGTCAAACTGTTATATGACATCACCAAAAAGATAGAATTTGATTTAAGGAATAAGATAAGCTCTAATGTTTGTGCTAAAAGATGTTTTTAATGTTTATTTTTTTAAAAAATTAAACTATATTTATATACAATAAAAAAATAAGCTATTTCATCTACTATACCAGGTCTTATTCAGCATCTTGTCACAGTATCAAATTACTTCATCTCTCTGTTGTGTTATATTTACACTACTACTGAGGCATTAGGAAATCAGTTACCCAAATGCATTATAATGAAAAGAGCAGTTGTAGTGTGACATCAGAAAAATCTCTTTTTTAACCTTTTGAAACAGAGTTTTTCCAAAATAAATTATTTTATTTCAGAAAAGTGTCTTTTTCATCAAAGCCTTTTTCTCAGGGAAAAAAAAAAAAAAAAAAAGAAAGTTTATTTTAATTTAAGTTTCTGGTAGGAAGACATTTTAATGGATTTTTTTCCAGTTCTAGTTTTGCTTCTGCCTAGGGGCTTCCTGGTACTACAAGAAAACCGCTGACCAACACCACCCCATCCCAAAAATCAACTGGAAATGCTTCAAAGTCCAATATTTATACCAGAGTATCTGAAACAAGTAGTAGAAAGCTTGATCAGGACTTATCCCCCCTTATATCTACTCAATTTATATGTATCAGTGTTACAAGCTGCTATGGGAATGCATCTTCCTGACCTCACCACCACCTCCTTAATTCAACACTGCTGTTAACTAGCCTGCACTGGTTTCTGGACTCATGCAAAGGTTGTCTTGGGCATGTTACTGGGATGTGTTACTAGGTTGTGTTACTGGGAGCTGAGAGTGCTGGAGAAGCCAGAGCTGCCACTGATGATGCTGAATTTAGGAGGCAGACTGTAAGGAGGGGCCGTGTCCAGGATGGGAGCAGAGATGCAGCAGAGGGCTCAGCAAGTGATGGGACTTGGGCAGGAAAGAACTGAAAAGCTTGAAATCTTCTACTCATCAATGACCTACCTCAACAGAGCTAGGCCCACCTAAACCATTTGTGACTTTGGCTCTCCAACTGGAAAATGGGACCTACCACAGTCCCTGCAGATGAAGACATGTTGCTATTGCCAACTTAGGGAGAAAAGTCAAGGATGGGATGGGACCTTTTGGGAAATCCCAGCCAGACATCTCTAGGCAGACAATTTGAGCTAAGACTGTTGAAAATGATTTCTTACATTTGTGCATTTGAATATAAAATCAAGGTAAACAACTTGCAGGGAGGGAGGGAGGAGCTGTATAAATTCATGTGAGACAGGCCCACGTTGGAGCACACAACCTGCGCAGTGGCCAACACTCCCTCTGCTTGCACAGCTTCTGAGGCAGTCTTGCAAAAACCTGTTTTTAGAGGGAATGAGATTGTGTGTGAGGCTCAGATGGACTTGACATGAGATAAAAGGAGACTGCAGCCTTAAAGGTCATGACTGTCCAGACAAGCCTCCTCACAGCCCAACAATCTGACAAAGCAAGACACAACTCTGAGAAAGCAAAGGCAATATCTAGAGGATCCCACTGTGGGGACGGGTGGTACTGAATAAAGGTTTTGCTAAAGTGAAAAACCCCTTCTAGCTCAGGGAATGTTAAAGGGACTCAATGAATTTACATTCAACACCTGAACCAATTTAAAAGAAAATTAAGAGAAAAGAGAATTCAAGATCTCAACCTGTTTCCCTTTCCCTGCAATTTCATGAAAATTAGAGCAAACCAGGTTAAAATTTACCTTGTCCCTCCCCAGACCACTTACGCATCGGGGGTTTGTGGGAAAGAAGTGGACGGAAGTGTGTGTGAAGGATCTGTCTTGTTCTAGGTCTGGGCTGTTAGCTGGCTCAATGCTGAGGCTCCCAAAATCAGACAGACACAGCTAAGCTCTTCACCACTGCCAAAGGCCACAGAGGCAGGAACCTCTGAAAAGATTTGCTAATTCCTCAAAGCAGAGCTCGATTCTTCTGGTTTTACATCCACTCCACTGTGATCAGGTGGAGCAAGGGTGAACTTGAGCACAGGAGCAGGAGGCTCTCAGATCCTCTAATGCAAATAACTCTTGTTTTCCTTAGATTAGGGAAGGAGGTGGGGAGAAGGGGAAAAGAGGTTGTCCATCTGGTAGAGAAGACAGAGATTACATGAAATAATTGATGCCATATGAGCACAAAGTCACATTTTCTTGCAAATGTCCACAGCACAGAGCCCTGGTGGGCAATGAAAAGATGACAATAAAGATGGTTATCCAAAGAAAAGGCATTTCAATGGTGAAAGCCAGTCTGAAAGGGGACATTTATACAAATAAATTAAACAGTTCAATGGACACATTGATTGTCTGTTATTAGCTTGGACTTGCCCTAACAGAATCATTAGGAGAGGTCTGGGCAAGCTTTTGGCCTGAGCTCTCCCATACAATGCCTGGCACAGCTCAGGAGACAGCACAGGCTGGGGACTGTTCCCAGTGGGCAGTTTGGATATGACCACCCTGATCTGGACGCTAAATTGAATACCACGGGCATGGCCAAGCCATGCCCGTTGGCCTTCTGGCCAAAGAATGGGTCCTGGTCCTTTTTTTTTCTGATGTGGCCAAGTGTATTTATTTTGCCATCTAGTTACACCCTACCATCAGCTTGTTTGCGTACTTCCCAGTCCGCGATGCATTTATCTTTGCAACCCATCTAGTAGGTAGGAGAGAGCTATTAACCTTATTGAAGTCAGGGGGATGGAGGCGGAGGGAAATCTGTCTGCACACCAACGCACAGCAGCCGTCAGATGAAACCAGCTCTGGGCAAGTTAACGAGGTTAAACATCGTAAAGATGTAGCATGGACCTCAGAAGTGTAGTATATGCCTATTTCTTGAATCAGCTTGTAGCTTGCCAGTGTGGAAGCCATTGGTGTCATGTCTTCACTGTGGTTTTGACCCATGCTAAGCAGTGGGGATGCACCTACCCATGCTACAACCACACTGGTGCTCGTCTGGGAGTGTGGGCACACAATTAAGTTGCTTCAGGGTAAACAAGGGCGTGAGCTTTCTCCTCCACTGTTGTACCTGTGTGTGCTTGTTACCCCGAGGTACTGACGGTGAGTGTCAGGTACCAGGTACCCATCCCCTCTGCTACGGAAGAGCAACTGAGTCCCAGGGCATCGGGGGGCGAAGAAATGCACTTGCGATGGTGGGGATGACTCAGCTGGAGCTCCCACCATAGCTCACCCTGCAGGGACTTGTTTATATGCTCATACAAAGTAACTTGCCCCCAGATCACCCCAGAAGTCTGCGGCAGAGGCAAGGGTGGAACCAGTCTCTACCAAACCATCCAACTTAACCACCAAGCTGCCCTTTCACGCTCGTCAGTTATTAACAAACCTATTTCTTAAACACCAGCAGTGTGTTCATAGCTATTAAAAATATAAAGGAGCTGTAAGCTTTGACCTGCCCTCTGTTCCACCCGTGTCAGATAGCCACTGAAATGAAGAGGTGTTTATTTGCCTGGAAGTGTGGAGTCTTATGTCAGCTCCCAGCATAGGAAGTAATTTTGCAGGGGGTCTGATCCTGCCACAGGGGAAAGGGCTGGTGCTTTTGTTTCTGTTTTACTCTGAGCGTGGTGCCTGTGCTCTCAACATACCTGGAAAATTATCCTGCTTCACAGCCAGCATCAGTTCCTGGCCACCCCTGCTACACGCCAGGCTAAATTGGGAAACTAAACTGCTTTTTTTTTTTTTTTTCCTGATGTATGGCTGGCCTCCCCACCTTGCCACTCATGAATGCCTTGCTGAGTTAGCTGTGATTTGGAAAATTAATTGACTCGGAGCCTACTGCTGAAGCAGCCTCAAACACAGAACACCCAAGACGCAGCGGTAGCAAGGTCAGAGGAGGTGGGAAATTTTGCGAGAGAGGTAGCAAGCAATAAGCAGAGCAGAATATGGGTACTGGTGGGGAAATGTAAAAGGAAACCATTCAGATTAGATACAGCCATGGGAAAGAAGGCAAAGGGACCTTGGGAAGCTTTGGTATTTACTGGGGGAGCTGGCAATGCCTGTGGCACTGTGGGAGGTGGGGGTCTCCAGAGACCTCTAGCCAGGACATGCAAAGAGCACCCTGAGGACAATCTCCTGTGAGTGCAGAGAGTGGCATCTTTGTCACGTAAAGGAATCTTAAATTATGCAGTTTATTTCAGACACACCATCTGGTTGGGAGTCAGACTCTTGAGAGAAAAAAAGGAATGAGGGCCAGGTACAACTCCATAAGGGCTTTTATTTTATGGCTTCAATGCTTTTGCTCTCATTTTGTGTATCTTCATAGAAAAAAGAGCTCTCAGACTACACTCGTTGTCCATGATGCAGAGAGTATGCCAAACCTTCTGCCTGCCCTGATTTATCGAGGTTCAGTTCTTTGAAAGTAGCCGGGGAGTGAAATCTTGTGGAAATCCCTTAGTTACTGAAATGCCTTTGTGGAGCGGCTCTTCAGGGCCTGTCTGTGTGTAACCCTGAGCAGGTCCTGCAAACGAGATGGTTCAGAAACGCCATCGAGTGCTGGCAGTGTAATCCCTTCCCATTCACGGCTGGCTGACGGACAGGGATGATCTGCGAGCGCACTTTCATCCACCTCGCCTTGTGAGGTATGGCGACACAGCCTAAACCCCCAGTGAAAGCACGGTCAGCTAAATCACATTAATTCCCATTCGAGGTGGCCCAGGGGCACATGCACAGACAGTTACAGAGGCTCAGCTGGTAGAGAGGCAATTTGTTAAGCCTCCGTCACTGCTGCATGTGCTTGAACTTTCCCTGCCTGCACGATGTGGAGGATGCTGACATTTCTGAGCAGCACGGCGTGAAGGAAAGGCATTTCTGGGGGTTGAGTAGCTGATATTTGTGAACGCCGGTGCTTGTCTTGGTTAGCCCATACTACAGACATTAAGGGAAATGGGGAAGCACACGATATGCAAAAGCTGGCATCTTATCCTCAGTTTCTTCAGAACCAGCAGCCAGCGTTGCTATCTCAGGAGCTGCAAAATAAGATGGGGTAGGCTAGTGTTGAGGCTGGGGAAGGGATGAAGAAAAAAAGTCCCAATAGATATGATTTAATTATAGTTTTGTATGGCTTTGTCATCAAGAAAGGTTCAACCAGCTTGTCCTCAAAACACCTTGGCAGGCTGAATGACACAACTCTCCCTCTAGGGCAGGAATACTGAACCAACCTGCTTTGGATAACCCTGGGAATATGCAGCAAAAGTGGGAACAGATCTCGGCCCTCCCCAGGTCAGAAGGGCTGAGCCAGAACGTGGTCTGGGATGTGAGAGATGGGGAAAAGCAACATTTCCACCCCTCATCACTTTGTCTGGGTCCAGTCTTCTCCTTGTTTCTCAGGCGTGGGGGGAAACTGGGGCATGGATGTGTGATGGTGCCTCAGTTGGCAATTTCTGCTGATGTTCAGATTGACTCTGCCTGGAAGCTTTATGGCATGTTTTAAAGCTAAAATATGCAAATGGGTTTGGTTGTTATTATCATGCAAAAAAAGATCATTTATATACAGCTACCAGATTGCTGAATCCTAGTGGCACAAGGTCGCAGAGCAAGCCTGTGACAATGCTGGCAATCAAGCCCTGCTTCTTGACTCCCCACCTAGTTTCTATTCATTGCTTGTTTAGGGTAATGAAGAGCAGACTGAGGGAATTGGGGTTGTTTGCTTCAAGGGGCTGTCATAAAAAAAAAAAAAAAAAAAAAAAAACAACCAAAAACCTACTGCAATCTACTTCTGGCCGGGTCAGTGAAGAACAAGTTTCCTGAGCATCTTTGCCTTATAAACTTCCACAAATCCACAATATTATACAGGTTTCTAATTTTTATCTGATTTTTAAAGTGATTAATGTCAGGAAATAACCATTTGAGACACTTTTCCTAGCCATTGCACCTGTGATGTCCGTGGCAGATCTCTGCCTGGTGAATCTGGAGGGGCAGGCTGGGACAAATAGTCCCTCAAATGCTCAGGAACATTGTCCTCTTCACTTTCCCAATTGAGTTCCTCATAAACAGCCTATGCCAAACCCTTTATGAAATTCAAGTCCGGCTTCACATTTCATTGAAAAACCTTTAAGAAAAGCCATTTTTCATACTTAAGACTTTTTCAAATCTCCTCTAACCAGTTACATTCTGCATTGTATCTTTTGAATCTGGCCATTGTCCAACGACAATCCTTAAAATCCCTTTACAGTTTTAAAGGAAAATACAAGCCCTCATTTACCACTGGATCCAGCCTGAAAATAAAAGCTTAATGCTTTGACAGGCCTGGATATTTTTTTGGGTCCTAAGTCTGATTTATGGTGGTAGCCAGCAAACCAGGCTGGTGAAATATTTGCTGCTGCTCGCAGGGATCTGGAAAAATGAAGTGTGAAGTTCTGAAGAGAGCAGGCAACAGTTCTCCAGTCACTAAACACTTCCAACAAGTTGGCAGCGGAACAGAGCTGTGGTCTGAAAGATGAACCTCAAAGGAATAGGGGAGGGGAGCAGTACTGTGCGCAGTGTCAAAATACTGCTGCAGCCTAAAGCTTTCCATACATTCCTGACATTGAGAGGGAAAGAGAAACATTTTCTTCATTATTTATTTATTCTCTCTCTCTCATTTTTTTTTTTTTCCTTCCCCCTGCAGGGGTTTCACCCGAAGGAGGGAAAAAAATTAAAAGCAACAACAGAAGCATAGGAAGCTGCTTAAGCCCACCGTAAAAATGCACCAGTTAAAAAAAAATAATATGATCCGGATAGGGGAAAGAGTTTCTTGTGCTTTACTTGTCGTAGAGGGATCTCAATGAGTGAGGCTGTGGTGAAGCGTCCGTAGCCTTTCGAAGTGCCAAAGCCCTGCAACCTGTGGGCGTGGGAGCTGCGATTTTCATTCCCATGAAAAGGGAATTTCCTAGAGGTAAAAGTGGGGTGGGGATTTTTCAGAGCGTTCTTGGAATGAATCACCCCTGCATACGTTTGCCAGGTAAAACATGTGGCTGCTTCACTTTATTTTCTTCAAAGGAAGTTAATATTCATCCCTATCGTGTAGATCATATGGAGACAGAGATAGGCTGATAAATAAGGCATATTTCAGTACTCAGGGTTTCAGTGATCTGCTTTAGCCCCTATGAATTAACTCAGTTTCCAGTGTTCAAGCTGAATAAAAGTGCCAGCGTTGGGAGAGCTTATAGGGGCAATGAAATGGGGGTGAGCCATCCCCAAAAAGCTTTCTTTTCCTGCTTGCAGCTTGGAGGGGTTGTTCCTCTCCTTCTTATCCATGTCTTAATCCCAACAGCGAGGCACACCGTGACATAAAAGATCCCCTCCTGTTCCCCCTAGCCCAGCAAAGCCAGCAGAGGTTTTGTTGCCCCCAGGCCCAGGAGAAATGAGGTTGACTTCACCCATCGGTTGCGCTGATGCATGTCCGAAGTAACCCTCTTGGCTTTGAATGTTACTTGAAAATGATAGCGACGAAAGCAGGGAAAACTTATTCTTCTTCACATTAATGGAAATGAGGATGGGTTTCTTTTTATTTGTTTGATTTTTTTTCTTTTTTTTGAAGGAGAAAAAGGAGCACTAACCATTTTGATTTAAAGCTGTCTGAGGTCAGAAGCCAGGATGATATAACAAAGCTTTGCTTGTTTCCAAACACAAGCTTTTGGTTTGGGGAGAAACAACTGCATGTTCTGGTTGTCTTTAAAGTTGGGGAATGTTCTGCCTCTGTCGTGGCATGGACGGGGCTGGGGAGCCGCCCGAGTACCAGCCTGCAGCCTCCTGCCCCAACAGACAACGCTTTTCTTTTTTTTTTTTTTTTTTTTTCTTGTTGTTATGAAATGGTTCCCTTTAACAGTAAAAGCATTTACGGGACATGCTCGCAGACAAACTCATCCGCACCACAGCCTCACAGCCCCAAACCCACACCGTCTGTCACACACAGGCACTCTGTGCCACCCACGCTCCTGCACAGCCGCGACGCAAGCAGGGCTCGCTGCTCACGCCGACTCACACAAACCGAAACCGACGGTCGTCACCACACGCCCACGCGGATGTAGCCAAAACAGGCCCCTTTGGTCTCACACGGCCTTCCCCCCCAACCTCCTCTCCCCGTGACATCCCGGCATCAAAGGGGTGAAAAATACAACCTGAGCTGCTCTAGGTTTTGCAGTGCTTGTCTCATCCAGGAGCAGCTGGAGAGGCCAGCCCCTACACCCCTGTCCGGAGATCAGTTCTTTTTTATTTCACAGGAACTCAGCAAAATGCTGAATAAGTCCCACTCCCCAAAGAGTGGGGTCTTCTGGGCCTCTTACTCTCAATCAACTCCTGGTTTTGCAGGACTCCTAAAATCCTGGTGGTCACTCTTTGTTATTTTAGCAGCTGGAGGAAGGGGCTATTTTTAAAGTCAGCCTTAGAAATATGACTTGTGGCAAAAATCTCCCCCGATTGTTCTAGGGGGGTGAGTCCAATGAACTTTGTGCCAGGGGATGCGCGTAGCAGGTTCTGCAGGGCATGGGTGCAGACAAGGGATGAGGTGTAATAGTGATGTCTTGTCCAGTGGCCACACCGGCCTTTCCTCATGATAGTCCAATCCTTTTCCAACCACTTGATTCAGAAAGCAGTTGCTGATGTGGATGAGCAGCAGGGAACACTTCTCTGATGTCTTTGAAGGAGCACCCCGAGATGTGGCATGGGGTCTGTGAACCCCCTTGGATGCATCCCTACTGCCTCCCCCCTGAAGAGGCACATCGGGGCCTGGCACTGCCACTGCCCCAGGAGCACCCCAAGGCTGCAGGGTGCCCCCATCCCAACAGCACTGCCTGCCTGAGGGGTTTCTCAGAGGACCTGTTTGCTTACCCATACCCAACCCCAAGCTCCCCCAGATGCTGGTTTTCTCTATCAGTTTTCCTTTTCTCTCCCCACTTCCCAGAGCTTTGGGTCCCCTTTCATTCCCTCCCAATTACAGCTTCTGAGCTGTGGTGTGGTGGTTCCTAGCTCTGGGAGGACTCAGCAGATGGTTCACCTCATGGTTAGTGAACTCCTGGCATCACCAGGGACGGGAACACACTTCTTTTGGGGAGGCATCAGTACCTGACATTGATGGACATAGGGCACTACTCCAGGTGGCATCAAGGGGATCCAGGTGGTTTTTTTTTGTGTTGAACAAACTCCGCAGGCACCTAAACACCTCCAAAAGTTGGATCCTGTGTTTCAGTAAAGCAACAACAAGAGGTGAAAGGGTTCTGTGAGTAGCCACTAAGCTGCATGGTGCCTCGGTGTGTAGAGAATGGGGGCACATCCATCCCTGAACCAGAGAGGATTCAACTCTGAGCCATCTACTTCTCACAATATCACATCCCTGAAAAGCATTTTAGCAGTGCTTTACGGACACCAAACACATGGTGGTAACAGTCCTCTACTGCAGCACACCATTCATGAAATCAAATTTAATTTGTTTTTCCTTCTGAAAAGGGGTGGACAACATGGAGGCAAAAAGTTGCCAAAACTGATGAGTACTTAATGACATTACTCAACTGTCTACAAGAAAAAATGAAGCCTCCTACTTCGAATTAAATCAGGATGGCTAATTCAGATATGAAGATATTGACTGCATTTTTCAGCCTTGTCGCTCTGAATTGTATTTTTGGCTGGGCTGGTTTATGGTTTTATTTTAGTGAATTTAAATGTTGGGGTGACAATCTCTGTCTACTGTGCTAGGATTAACCTGAATTTAGATTGGGCTACAGAGGTGTTATGTTGATAACACTTGATGATTGATATGATATGATATGATGATATGATATGAGTTGGCAGTGCATGCTCACAGCACAGAAAGCCAATCTTATCCTGGGCTGCATCCAGAGCAGTGTGGCCAGCAGGTCGAGGGAGGGGATTCTCCCCCTCTGCTCCGCTCTGGGGAGACCCCCCTGCAGTGCTGGGTCCAGCTCGGGGCCCCCAACAGCAGAAGGACACGGAGCTGCTCGAGCGGGGCCAGAGGAGGCCACGGAGATGCTGGGGGGGCTGGAGCAGCTCCCCTGGGAGGCCGGGCTGAGAGAGTTGGGGGGGTTCAGCCTGGAGAAGAGAAGGCTCCGGGGAGACCTTCGAGCGGCCTCCCAGGGCTTAAAGGGGGGCTTATAAGAAAGATAGGGAAGGACTTTTTACAAGGACATGTAGTGATAGAAAAAGGGGCAATGGTTTTAAACTAAAAAAGAGTATATTCAGACTAGATATAAGTAAGAAATTCTTTACAATGAAGATGGTGAAACACTGGCACAGGTTACCCAGAGAGGTTGTGGATGCCCCTTCCCTGGAAAGGTTCAAGTCCAGGTTGGAGGGGGCTTTGAGTAATTTGGTCTAGTGGAAAGTGTCCCTGCCCATGGCAGGGGGGTTGGAACTGGATGATATTTAAGGTCCCTTCCAACTCTAACCATTCGGTGATTCTATGACTCTGTTAACTCATACCGTGCCTGGGTGACACAAATGCAACCCTCCTGCTTTTTAGTAGAATTGCTCTATTTTAATTCAGTGATTAATGGTAAAAGTATCAGCAGGGTTGGAAGAAGTGCTTTGCTATGTGTCTACCCAACACACACTGTCATTGCATGAATGATAACCTTAGTAAACCACTAAGCTCTGTATGTGGAGGAACACCAAATAACACTTTTCTCATTGAGCCCTTGGGGCTGGAAAGCATACTCTGAACTACCTGGCCCTGAGCAGATGGGAAACTAAATGCTGTGCTTGAGTTTGTTTTTTTTGAGAAGTTTGGAGGGAATTTTTTCCCATGAAAAAATTGGAAAAGGTCTTTTTCCTGTAAACAATTTCCAGTGGAAGCGCTCCCGGCCACCCTTCATTGAGACATCCATCCTGAGCCTCACCTCAAAGAAAGACCCTTTTGTTGAGCAGAACAATGCAACCACGTGGGAAAGCAGGATCAGCTCCCACTTGCACGGTAGGGTTTCTCTCACCTAACTTTAGCTGTCTAAAATCTAGGTGTCTAGTCTAAACCCGTCATTTGGCCTTCCGCTAACGACCCCGGGGAGATGGAGGGACCTTCTCAGGGCTGTTCACTCCGTCTTCAGGCAAAACAAATCTCTCTCAGGAGGTGGCCAGCTCTCCTGTGTCTGGGGGGGAGCCCGCAAGACGGGCTCTGTGCAGACCGCTGGCGTGGTGATGGCTAATTAGGTGAGATGAATCCCACCCCAAGGAAATCGAGGTAGCTAATGAGTTGCTAGAGTATGTGTTTGCGGAGAACTTGCCCGCACAAAGCGTGACCAGTCTGGGGGCTCTTTGGGTAACTGTAAAAGATGAGGACTGAAAAGCTGAGCGTTGCAAGCAACTTTTTTTTTATATTTATAGCCATACCGTGGCAGCTTTACTGATGATCATCTACTGAATCAGCTTGTTGCATCTCATTTTACACCTAAATGGTAAGATATTGGGGAACTTTAAGATATGTGAGAAATCAACTCGTGCTCTAACTTGGGTTTTTAGGCATCACTATGATAAAAATAAAGTAAGAACCCCGCTCTTTTAATTCCTACAGAGAGCAGGAAATCAGTATCTAATCCCAAATAAAACCCTTAAATTTTGCCAACGGCATCAATAGGATAAAACTGCAGCAAAACTATGAAATTACTTGATCAAATTTTTTTAAAAATGTGCCTCTAAAATCTCACAATCTCGCTATCTCTTGTTGAAACAAGATTAAGCATTTTAGAAGAGATCCGTTTTTAGCTTTGGGTTTTTTGTTTTTTTTTCTTTCCTCCACAAGTGCATGTTAATCTAACCTAATCAAACACGCTGGCCTCGGACGGATGTGTCTGCTTTCACCACATCAGGAGCTCTGTCTTTTGGGTCCAGGGGCACGCAGGATTTAACAAGCAGCTTGTTGAGCATTTGTTAGTTCTTCTAAAAGGTGATTATTGCCAAATGCACATTCTCGGTGGCTCATTAAATGCTTTCACATGACAAATCCATGCAGCATTTTGTGTGTACGAACCCGGGTCTGTCACCATTTAGAACAAAATGCTAAATATTTACTGGCAAGACAAGCTGCAAGTATAAATATTTATACCAAGGTACAATAAAAAAAGTACTATAAAACTGATATGTTATAAAGAATTTATGTGTTGAAATGGTCAAGGCCGTTACAAAAGATGTGTTATTTCATGATTATATTATGTGCAGAGATTGCAGTGTTTAGGTGTTTAATTTACTGCTATCTGGCCTTTGCTGTTCAACTCATTAATCTGTCAGGTGAAGGAGCCCTAATTATTTTTCTTGTAACCTGGCAAACTACAGAGAATTGTGCTCATATGGGAAATAGATCTTGAAGATTTACTGTTCTGTTGCTAATGGTCCCACAGGGCTTGAAAATGGAAAAAGTATACACAGGAACAGAAAATGTTTATAACGGTAATCTGTCTTCCTAATTATCACCCTGAATGTATCCTATTGTGCTGAGATAAGAGGAGAATAAATAACAGTTTATGTAAAACTACTTGCAGGACACTTTTGAGGCAGTAATTGATTTGCATTTGTGTATGGGGCTGCTGTATGTTGATGAGGAGTCAGTAGAGATAAGAAGTGGTTAGCTCAGGGTTAAATACAAAACTATCATTAAAGGGTGCAATGCAAATTTTGCAGTTCCTGGCTTACATAGACTCTATTGATTGTGAACTGTCCTTACAATACAATGTACCAACTCACTAGCCACAAACTATAGTATTCTGGGCAAATATCAGTGCAACTGTCTGATGTTAGGCATCCACTACTGGCCACTGTCAGAGGCGAGATACTAGAATAGATGATCTTAGACATGAACAAGTTGCTATATGTAAGTCCTATATACAAAAGTAATCTCCCCGGGTGAGGTACTCATGGGCAGTGACAACTTCAAGTTCAGTAACAAAGCGCAGGTCACTGGGCTCATAAAAAGAGGCAAAGAGAAGAAAGATCAAGAAATCAGGATCAGGAGGAAATCTGGACTTCCAGATTGTCACTTGTGATCTAGGACCATAAGTGTTCTCTCCCTTGGTTTTATTTTGGGATATTTTTTTTTTTTTTTTTAGATGTATTGCTTGACACTACAGACATGTGGGGTTTGTCTGGGAGATTAAGACTTTATAGATAACAGTCATAACAGGAACATAGACATCCTGTTGATGAGATGGCATGAAAATAAGCACAACTACAAAAAAGTTCCTACTGTTCCTACCTGTTACAGGTACCCTAGGCTCCTCATCTTTTATTCTGTTCTTGTTGCATTGCAGTTCTTCATTCTATGTTTTAGGTTTTGGGGAAATGTCCTGTGACCTGGGACACCCAGGGGTGATGGAAACAGCTGCTGGGTGAACATGAGTGCTTGTGAGCTGGTGAGATGATTGGCAAAATTTCAGGAGATCCTAGAAGTAGACCATGCCACCTACCAGAAAAGAATATAAAAAAATCCCCAACATTGACACCTCTGGGAAATGCCTTCCTGGCTGCAGCTCTCACACACAGTTTTGCTCTGAGGAGCCCGAAGTAATTTTTTTACGGCCAGCAATGAGCAAATTGCACTGAGAGAGCAATGGAAAACAGGTGCAAGTGCTTGTGCCTTCAGCAAGAGCGACCCTTTTGGGGGAGGGAAAACTACTTCTCCTCCAATATATGGAAGCTATATATTCACACAACCCGCTGTGGACAGCTGTGGAAATCCCTGCCTCAAAAAACTTACTGTCTAAATCTTTTACTATAATGTGAATAAGAAAGTGAAAATACATAGTGTCTAATACACAGATTTTTTCAAAAGAACTGTCGGTGTAAAGCTTGAGGACTAGACATTCAGCCAATATAAACTGAGGTAGAGATACTGGATAATTCCATTTTACACCAGTGAAAGGTCTGACTCTATTATTCTCTGAGTTTGATCAATGTTTTCCTCTGGCTCAGCATTTGATTAATATCATGGACTAACCCATAAAACAGACTTTGGAAACTGCAAGATGTGATCCGTTTAATCAGTTTGTCAGTTTTATTTTGGAGACTTAATGGAAAAACAAAACCCTCTGCATAACTATTGATTTAATATTCTTTGCCTTATATTCCCATGAAGGCAAATGAATAAATATTTCTGATGCATAAAGTGCTGGAAGAGTGTTATTGCTACGTTCAGGAACAATTCATGTGGGAGGACTGTAATGTGTACTATCAGTATATTGTTAAGTCTTTTGAATGCTAGCAATGAAATAGATACTAAAATAACATTAATATGAAAACACATGCAGAAACATATGCTTACATTTACACAAACATACCTCTGGGAGCCTTTTCCATCATGATCATTTTCAGAACTATTTAAAGATACCGTTGTTCCTCCAAAACCAGTTTTTCTGTCTTGAGTTGATGTGAAACTGGAAATGTTAGGTTTAGGCTTATCTAAAGAAGTGTCTATTTGGGCCCAGGTGCTTCCAACGTTTTTGGAGGAGAAGCCAGACAACAGAGCTGTCCTATCCCAATTTGGGAGCAATCAGCATTCCCAGGGAAATGGGAGTTTTAAACACACTGATGTATGGAATAGAGCCATATCAATTTGAAGGCTGAGCTGGATTCCAGTCTGGATGCCTACAATGGGATTCATCTCACCAGTTTTATATGTGTAGACATCTAGATCTCTACTACACCTGATACAGTTCCTGAAGAGAAACTGGGGCTGCAGGCTTGAAATGAGTGCTGTTTTTTTGTAGGCAAGATGAATTACGCTGCTGACATGCCTGTTCCTCTCCCGGGGCAGACCAGAGAGCCTAGGAAGGTACCTAGCTCAAGTCTAATGTTTACATTTGAATGGAGAATATTGCTCCTTCTACAGGGAAAGGTATGAAGAAATAATGAAGGAAAATAAATGGATTAAATCCGTTATCAAGGTACAACAATACCAACACTAAAACCCCCTTTACCTTTTAAAAAAAATTGAGCTGTGAAAGGTTATTCTACCTTAATTTAAGGTGCTTGGGGATTAATTTTTACACTTACATTACAAAATCAGATTTATAATTACTTTTGACACAATACTATTAGCCTACCTAAGCATAAATAAGAGTTTGCATTTGGGTTCATACTGGTTTAATGGTTTTGTTAAAATAATGCAACTTCTGATGGAAATTCCTCACGCAAGATTATTGCACAAAAGCAACATTTTTGTTGATTACTAAAGGTAAGCCCAGCAAATTCTGCTTACACATTGGTTCCCTTTTGTCGTGTGGCTTAATTTACTGCCTGTGCTGTCCCTGCACTTTGTTTCACTATCAGGTCTTCCAGACCTCCCCCATGACACTCGTCTTAATTTACGGGCACCTACCAAAGCCCAGGGCGGCACTGCCTGGAGTGAGGATGGCAGGAGTGAACAGGCTACATGAAGTTAGCTTTTCTAATTTTATATGTCTGCCAGATGAGCACAGCTGAGCTGGTGATCCCAGACTGTTTGTATACTCGGTTGAAAGAAGCAATCACTTCTGAAAAAGTTTTCCTACCTAATTGAGGTATCTTCTTTAGGATAAGGTAAATTGGGCATTGCCGGCTTCTCTCCACTGACTGAAAAAATGGTCTAGCTTGACCAGGAGTAAAGATTGCAATATAATGAGATAACACGAACACTACCAACATGTCCAAAGAAGAGCAACAAAGCTGGTGAAGGGTCTAGAGCACAAGTCCTGTGAGGAGCGGCTGAGGGAATTGGGGTTGTTTAGTCTGGAGAAGAGGAGGCTCAGGGGAGACCTTATCTCTCTCTACAACTACGTGAAAGAATGGTGTAATGAGGTGGTGATTGGCCTCTTCTCCCAAATAAAAAAACATAGGAGGAGAGGAAATGTCCTCAAATTACACCAGCGGAGGTTTAGATTGGCTATTGGGAAAAATTTCTTCACCCAAAGGGTTGTCAAGCACTGGAACAGGCTGCCTAGGGAAGTGGTTGAGTAATCATCCCTGGAGGTATTTAAAAGAGATGTAGATGTGCTTAGGGACATGGTTTAGTGGTGGGCTTGGCAGTGTTAGGTTAACAGTTGGACTCGATGATCCTAAAGCTCTTTTCCAACCTAAATGATTCTATGATTCTATGATTTTTTACTATGAATTTTGTAATACCACTATTAAAGCTCATACTTTAGTAGCATCCAGGCATTGAGTTCCAGTGATATCAGCTGGGTTCTATATAGAAATTAGATGCCCACATAACACTCCCTGTATATCTTCTAGACCTTCAAAGACAGTATACCTTAAAATTAGAAATGATAATATATATTTGTAAAAAACCTTGTGTAACTTTTTTCTGGAGCATGATGGAGAAAACACCATACATATTGATAGCCAGATCTTGCACCTTATGTATTGTTCATTTATTTTTCTGAGTAGTCACAGTGAATTGAATGTCAGTTGTGCAAATGAGAATTTGTATGCACACTAATGCAAGTCAGCTGAAGCTAAACAGTTCCTCAAGACAGCATAAGGTTTTGGTGTGTCTCAGTTTATAATTTTAACCCTGCCTTTCACAAAAAGGTGTTGGGAATCAAGAGAAGAACAGGAAACTCTGTATTAGACTGCACGTTCATACCCTTCCTTACATTTCCTCAATAAGAAGAGGTCCACACAACTTTCTACATTAAAAAAATTCCAATTTCATTTTGTTGTGCTGCTGATTAAACAGGACACAATCTTTCTGGCTGAAAAACCTTTTTATTTTGGATGGGCAGGTTGTGCCTGGCTTCCGTGCTAGTGACAAGGACAAGCTTGGCAGTGGATAGCATTAATTTCCTTATGGCTTTAGGAAATGTTATTTTACCTTCTCTCCTCTTCATGCAACTGCATGGATCCCTCCACATCTGTATCCCACTTTACATGATCAGAATAAAGAAGTGGACTGATCCTGTGATTCCCTGCACAAAGAATTTGTGTTCTGCAAACACTTTCACATGGCAGAAAACCAGATCCCTCATAGATGGGCAGCAGGAAACTCTTCCTTTTTGCCAGTAACTATAACGCTGTTTGTTATACCTGCATACTGGCTTGTTTAAATAGAGAAAACCACCAGAAAATACATGAAACACTTACTCATTTTGCCCTCGCTGTCCAGCTCTGGTGTCTATCTTAATGCAAGCAAATACTTTTGCACCTAAATTCCACAGTGGTTTCACTCCTGAAGAGCTGTTTTTGTCCTCATCACAAATAGCAGCACCGAGAAGCCATAGCCACAACCTTGCATTATGCAAAAACAAGACAAAAGGTTTCTTCCCACTCTTGGTACTTGGAGTTTCAGTGTCTAAGGGCAGGATAAGCAAGCATCTTGCTATCTTCTTGGTACCTTTAATCCTCAGTTAATTGTAAACAATTGTCAGGCAGATGGAGGAGCCTCTGTTTGCAGCAAGGTCAGAGCTCAGGATTGCTATGTGGTGTCGTGGGGAGTGAACCTCATCCATGAGTGTCTCAAAGACCAGACATTTATAGAAAGAAGAGCAAATTCTTCCCTCTTAATGGCTTTACCTCCTTGTCTGGCTTATGTGAGAAATAAAATGACAAATCATACTGCATGTAGTTCCACTATGTTCATCGTCGTGTTGGGTTACACAGAGCAGATGTGTTTATACCTGCAGTCACCCCGGTGTTTTCACTGCTGACCATTTTCACCCTCCAAAATACTTGCTGCTATTGGCACCTCTCACCAGAACAGGGTTTCCTGATTGTCACAATGCCACATTGCAAGAAAATGAAAAGCTTTCCTAGCGCAGCATGAACGCAGGCATCGTGTCTGTCGTTACCACATGTGTGTTACATGATTGCAGTGGGAAGGGGAGATGAACCATGAGGACATGCCTCGCTGGTACGGTGGTCTGCACAAGGGACAGGATGAAGTACGACTTAAATCAGAAGGATCACTTCTCCTGTGTCCCGGGCAGCGAGCATCTCTTTGATACATGGAAGCAACACCGACTTAGTTTAGGAGAGAAAGTGAAATTTGTTGCCCTATTAGGTTAAATGACATAGGAATATAAAGTAATTAAAATGTAAGCACACAAGTGGAATTCAGGCAGCACATCACACTTAACACCTTTTTCTCACAAGCAGTTTCAATTCCTAAAATTATAAAAGGAAAACAATTGCTTCTTTTTAAAAGTGTTGCTTATCACTGTGAACAAAGGAAATATTTAAAGATAAAAATTATTATTTTATTATTAAGCAATCATGCCTAATCCAACAGCACTGAGTCATCAGATGCACCATTCTGGAGTGCACAAAAGCTCCATTCAGATTCTGAAGGCTGAATGCCACTTCATACATATGTGGATAAAAATTTCCAGTGAAACGTTAGTAGTGTGGCACACCCAACAGCAGCCAATTTATGGGACCCGATATGATCACAGCACATGATCTGCAAACAGATAGATCACCTGAGCACCATGGAAGAAACAAGGGCTGGTTCAAGCAGTATGTGTGTGTGGGTTCAGGAACCTGACTCACTGCAGGGAACTTTGCGACAAACAATCTATTTATTTGAAACTGTGCTAATATCCATAATGCTCACTCTAGTCTCTGTAGCTCTGTACTCAACAATTCTGAAATTTTAGTTAAGAAATGATCTGTGTTGTTTGTCTGAAATCATATTTTCTATAGCTCATATTTTTGTTATCCTCTTTTCAACCTTATGCTCTGCTACCTGTCTTGCTCTTTTGCTTTTCTGTTCAGACTTGTTTATTATAACCATAATTATAATATCTGAGCAGTGAAATGTAAGCTGCTCAAACTGCTATTTTTAATTAAAAATACACAATAATTTCAGTATTTTTTCCTCCTATTGTTACCTGCTTATGTTTTATATCTTCTATTTCCCATAAGTGTTTAAAACTGAACTCCCAGTGCTTTGGTAAGCTACCAAACCAATTCCTTTAAAATTCTTCAGTGTATTCAACTTAGAGCTAAAGATGTGTGTACACTCAAGAAATATTTTTACTTGATATTCTCTTTAAGTGCTTTTTGCTACTGGGTCTCCAAATAAGTCAAGCTCTATAACCCGATTTCTACCTAATTCCACTTTTCTTTATTTCACTTGCATTTATTAAATGATTTCTGGAGTACAAATGGGTTTGGGGGGTACAGAAATTGCTACAGGAGCAACTCTGGGTATTTCAGAGAGAAACAGCTGCTTGCTTTGCTTTGTTTCTATTGAATTCAATGAAACGGGTTTTTGTAGATATCTTTCTTAGTTAAGCAGGATTACACTCAATAAACAGAAAAGTTTATTCTAATAAAAACATATCTGCAGGAGTCCAGATATTAACTAACTGGTTAGGTCAGAGCAGCTACCCCAGTTTTCATGTATTTTCTTTGGATGTGTTTTTCTCACTTGCTTAACCCCCATAGTTCCCAGTGAATTTGTCTGGACTTCTGGGAGCTTGTTAACATACAGATGAGGTCGGGACATTTCTGTGGTTAGCCAGCAAATCCACAGTTCTTGCAGCTGTATCAAACAGTTTGAAAAACTATTATACTTCATGCTTCAGGGATTAAAATAATCTTTCTCTCTGGAAGACGCAGCAGTAATCCCTAGAAGGAGGGCAGGGGCAGTGTACAGAGGCTGTGTCAGCATTGTGTGCTTCAGGAGAGCTACACCTCTCCTGGAGGTATGTGATGCTGACCACTGTCTAAAGTAGGATATCGAGGTCGTTGGACCTCAGGTCTTTAATCGGATGTGGCAACGCTTACGTTCCTGATATCAGTTTGTACATGCCACACATCTAGACAGGTACATGGGGAATATGTTGCTTTTCTAAAGACTGGATGGCAAGAACCTCTTCTGACTTTCTGCCAACCTCCTCCTTGCTGTAGACACCCAGAAAGCATAGAAGTCCCCAGATAATTGTCTATTCCACTCCAGAATTTTTTGGTATCCAGCTTTACCAGCATCCCTCATTGCAGATCCCAGCAGCAAGCAGAGTGGCAATACGCCGGCTCTGAACTTCTCCTTCTTTGATTTTGGTTCATGTCTGAATAAGAGATTATTTCTTACCAGAAATAATTATGTGGGAACAAACAGTATCTCTCTCCTGCCGGTGACTGCTATTCCCGTTGTGCATTGGCTGGTGGAGCAACTCTTGGATTCATATATAGTTCCTCCCTCGCGTATGTGGTCCCTGGTAGTGCCAGACCAGAGTGCATCAGGGAAACATCTGCTACAGGATGTGGTAGGAAGCAGAGAGGTATTATGTTTCTCTCTGTCGGTCCATTTGGGTTCTTTGATAAGGAGTGGCTTTGAGTGATGTCATCATCCATCCCTTGTTCCACCTCCTGCCACTAACACTTGACATTTCTTCCTTTCTTTCCTCACCCAGAGCTAGAGATGTAATTCAAACAGAACAACTTTAGCTTGCAAAGTCTGTTTGCTGGTGATAAATGATGAACATGATGGATGGCTGTGGTCTTGAAGATGATGGAGGTGAACAGCAGGGTGCTGCATGGATTTGTGCTAGCAGCAACATTATTTAATACTTTTATTAATGGTCTGGAAGGAGGTGTAACCAAGTACATTAAATAGATCTGCACACGACACTGTGCTGGAAAGAACTGCAAACCAAGTGAAGACAGAGAAATAACACTAATGGAACCAGAGGTTAGAAATATGAGCAGGAAACAGAATGAGATTCTGTCTGGAAAAAGGCAAACTAATAAATCTGGGAATAGTAATCCCAAACACAGATATTTAATAGGAGGGTGAGAGATCTGAAAAAACACTGATGTTCTAAAAGAGCTAATAATGATGGTTAAGGGTGACTAGGCAATGACTGCAGAATGTGAAACAGTGGAAAAAGGAAGTTTTGGTTTGCAGAGTAAATCCAAAGGTATCTTGCCCTGGCACAAGGGCTTGTCCCTCCTTGAAGGTATGACCTTCTACAGCACTTTGAGCACTTACCTTCAAGCTTTATCTGTGAGTAGAAGCCCACAAGTAGAAAAATGTCTTTACAGCTGACTCTTCACAGAAACACAGACCTGGAGGGCATCTTCTAGACCACCCAGTCCTGAGTGTGTTCACTGTGGGAGCAGTATCGGTCCGTGACTCTCTCCTGTCCTCTCTTCTCAGCCCTTCTACACCCATGCTAGGAGGGTGAACCAAGGCTTCTCTGATGGCAGTTTTGATGACTGGCAATTTGGACATCAAAAGCAGAAAAATATGAAGGAGCAGAAGTTAATTCTAACAAAATTATATGAATGGGTAAGGAGACCAAGGCTGGATTTTTTACACAGAAAAATCCAAACAAGTTAATGAATATTTAGTGGGATCATTTCTACACCTTTCACTCAATACAATTAAGTTGTAGGTACCATTTTCTGACACCTGTAATGTTTGTGTCAGTTAATTCCATGATATAAACTGAAATCTATAGGCAGTGGCATTTGGAAATGGATTTTTGCCAAAGGAGGACTTAGAAACACTGTAGGAATCCTCAGGTGGGACTAAACAAACAAAAAGACTACTAAGTATCAAGACTTCTCCAAAAATTATTTGCACTAGGTTGCTGAAAGGTCTTAAAATCATATGGTCATTGCAGTCACCCATTCAGCAGCACGCTGATGTGTGTGTGAACCTCAGGGATGTGAAGTATAAAGGTAGATACAGCAAGCTGGAAATCTGTCCCACATGTACTTACTCGAGGGCAGCCATCCCTCACCAGTGAGAGCTGTTACCCCTGTGGGGAAGGGATGCTGCAAAAGCCCTCTCTGGGATTGCAAGCGCAGTGTAAGCACAAGGGTCACTGCCTGCTGTTCTTGACAAATGCTTTGTGCTGGGCAGCTGGTACTCTGAAAATGGGAAGGAAACTATTTAAAGTTGTATCTTGTTCTTGGTACAGATTATAAGATGGATAAAATGTGTGTGCAAGAAATACAGCTGCTATGAGCTGCCTCTTCAGAGGAATTCTGTGTCAGAGTGCAGAGCTGAGTGGTACAAGTCAGGAGCTCCTGCTTCTCATAATGAAACCATATGATCGTTTCTAATCTGGGACCTAATTAGTGGTAGAACTGGTTGTACACTTGGCCAGAGGCATTATTCCTTGTGGAAAAGTTGTCTTGTCACGCTGGAGCCCATCTGTGTTGCTCCCAACCATCCAGCAACCTGAGGCATAAGGAAAGGGAGAGGTGGGATCCATGAACTCTAATCCTCCACTTATACACACACCCCTCAGACACTGTTGTATCTCAGAGATTTTTGTTTTATTTTGTTTTGTTTAGGTTTTAAATGCCAATTATTAAGCAAGCTGTGAGAATAAGTGGAAGGTACATTTAGCTTATGAATAGCTCTCACATTGCCTCATCAATCTCCTCACCATTCTGAGGACTGAGGAAGAACTAAGAAAACGTTTTATTTAGCTGAACAGAACCCATGTCTATTTGCACTCATATCAGAGAAACAGAAGTCCAGGATGCAACATGCACACACACACACACATATATAAAATGTTATGTGTGTTCAGTAAGTCAAGCAAAAAGTCCTCTACCTACTGAGAGCCACTTACTCTCCTGTACTCTACAGTACATTCACTGCAGGCTGGGGAATTTATCTGGCATTGTAAGAGTAAAAAATAAACCCATCTAGCCCCGGTATGTATTGTCCACTTATTCACAGAGTGGAAATGCAGCTACCTCTAGGGTGGAACAGGGAAACCACCTGATGAGCTTCACTGCAACATTAGTTCTCCAAGCTGGAGCTTTTCATAGCTCTTCTCACAAACTCATCATTAAAAATGTTAAGTTATAAGGAGCTGTGTTAGTGCCAGAGTGCAACTGCCTGCACAGGAAAACCACTGTAAGAATATTTTCCTTCAGTCAGATCTCTTTATTCCTAGAAGTTCTCTGATACAGATATCAAAATACTTCAGTGCTGTTTGTAGTAACAGAATAATTTGAGGAAAATAAAAAAATATATGGCTACTGTATGAAACACCTGGATATATCATATGTTATTAATTTTGATTGACCATTTCAGTCTGTTATAAACAAGAAGACCAGTTAGAAAAGAAGCAATGTAAATGGTCCTGTATTGGATCTCAGTTATTAAAATAATCCCCTATCTGGTTATCCCTGGATGGTCTTTCAAAAAGGAAAAATATTCTAAATGAGAATGTGAAATTTAAGAGGAAAGTGAGCAGGACCTTATATTATTTTCCTGGCATGAATGGGGAGGGTGAAGTGATTGGCAGGACTGTGTTTATAGCTCCAACATGGGAACCACTAATCCTCGTTAAATCTCCTGAGAAGCAGCCAATCCTCACAGCATCACACAGGTCAATGGAAACTGAGAAGCTTCAGGATACGAAAATCTTGAACCATGTTCTGCTAACTAATAAAATCCTGATTTGGGCATTTGCACCCTTCAGAACTCAATTTTTGCTACTGAAAAAGGAATATATCTGAGATATGGGTCTCTGGTTGGGGCTCTGATCCCAGTCAGACCCAGGCATACAAGTCACTTCATGAACGGTGAAATCAGCCCCACAGCTCAGGGTGTCCTGTCCCTGCTGCAGCCCATGGGAACAGGAGCAGCCTATACTGAAGTTCTCAGAGCACTGTCGGACTGTTAAGTGCATATAATTACTCACATAAACATGTATTTTCAGGATCAAGGCCTAGCCTTTTAGCTACTGGGAATTCCTCCTTATTCTTATTCTTATTAAAAGCAATGATTTTATTAAATGAGCATTCTGGCACCTATTGTACCAGACATCCACAATTACCTGACCACGACACAGTCCCATATGGGGAAAGACCCTGGTGCACACTAGCTACCTCCCTGTCCCAACCCAGCCCAGAAGGCGGATGGGGCTGTTCTGGCAGGTCCCCAGTATGGCAAAATGGGGGACCAGTATGCCACAGAGCACTCACTTTTCAGAATAAGAGTAGCCTAGAGAAAAAAAAAAAAATCCCATCCCCAAGTTTTTGAAGAGTTGAGTGTAGAAGGTCAAGCTGAGGCACATGGAGTTAATGCTTCCTACAAAACATGAAAACTACACAAAACATGAATTATTTCAGCCATTTCTTTTAGTAAAGGTGAGCTGTGCCCTTCATGGTCCTATTTCTCCCCACGGACTCCGTGCCTAAACTAGTACAGGCAGCTACACTGCGAATCTCCGCTTTTCATTGCATTAAGCTCGCTATTAGAAGCAGCACCTGAAGCATCATGAACCAACAGCAGCAGACAGCAAAGTTCTCAGGACAGCAACTGTGATGGGCCATGCTGGACTATGAAGGGACTATCAGAGGCCTCAGGGGCGGTCTGAGAACATTAACTCAGTTCCCCTAAGCTTTGCTTGAGCAATCCACGAACTGTCCATGCCGTGGTGTTTTATGGAAAAGTGCTTCTCACTCATTAGCAAAAGAAGAGATGGAGAAGGGCAGAAAAGGGAGAAGTCAGGCAGTTTTCTAATACTGGAGACCTGGAGTGTAGAGTTTACTTCCACACTCCCTACAGAGGTGTCTAACTTGACAGCGATTAGGAGCTCCACAGCATCTCTCAGCTGGTGACCAAACTGTCACAAGGCACCATAGGGCACAGGGCTCATCCCATCTTATCTCCAAGGACTTCAGTCTGTTTGAGGTGCCCGGTGTCCTTCAGTAGGGGAGCAAGAATCTTCTTCTTCTGTTGCCTTCAGATTTGGGCTCAGTTGTCCTTTAGGATACTGCCCCTCTCCCTACTGATTACTGAGGGTGCATAGTGGAGACAAAGCTCTTAATTTCGGGGGTCTAAGGATGAGGACAAGCCGGGCTCTTCCACTTTAGGGCTCCTGAATGATTTTAAAGTTGATCACAGACACTAGTGCAGACCAGGGAATTCTACAATGTGCTAAAATGTGAAATAATTAATGGCTGATGCATGGATTGAAGCCAGCTCCTTGCTCCTGCTACATATCAGTGCTGTGACCTTCCTACGTCATGCAACCCAACACATGCTTCGGTATATGCTGTGGTAGTAACTGTGCCCAGCATACCTTATGGCTGTAGAGTGTTTTGGGGGGGTAAAAAATAATTTTTGGTGGCAATTAGTACAAAAACAACCTCCAAAATTTTGTCTTGCTGACCTCTGCCTGTAATCTGCCTTCTGCCTGTGTCCAAAGCAAATCTATTTCCCTGACCCCGGGACTTAACTAATTTTCTGGAACTTGTTTGAAAATTCAGCAGCTACATCTAAAGTAAGTATAGTCATGGCTTGAAAATGCGAAAATTCTGGCCAAAATAATTGACATTCGCTAAATCATACTGCAATTTAAGATAGCAAGATTTGGCCCTGGTCAGGAGCACAATAGTCCGTATCTCAGGGACCACCAAAATACTCATTTCTCAAGGCAAGACTTAATGTTTTCCCTATATTCTCAGACATGCCAGGTGGCTTGCAAATCTGTTCAGCATCAGGGTATGTATATAGCTTGTATATGATCCACACCCAGGTCATACAGGTTACAGAAATCCAGGATTGATTGTCTACTGCCCCCAACAGCTGCAGGGAAAAATAACATCTGCAACGACAGCTCTAAGCAGAAACCTTGGGGAGACCCTTGGCACGATGTGACCCATCACTGAATTTGAGAGGCATCAGATACTAAGAGTCCAGTTTGGAACACACAGAAAATAAAGTTGAGTGCAATGTTTATGTTTGTAAACTTGCATGTTCTCTTTCTAAAATTTTCCTTCCACTACTGCATTTGATACGTGAGCACAGAGGAGTCACCTCTTGCTTCCTGCAGAGATGACTATGCAGGGAAGGATCTTTGTAGCTTGCCATCAAAGCAGCAGACACACAGCTGGGGAACATCCACATCTGGGTGTGCTGGTGTTTTATTGCATGTTGCATTCCATATAAATTCCATATGGAGTCAAAATAATTTTGGTACCTCCTCCAAGCCAATAGATTAATTAGGAGTGTTTTGTTTTGTTGTTTTCCTAAAGGAGAGCTGCAGTCCAAGTGCATTATTATGGGTTTGCACATTGCTGTGCTCTCAATATCAAAGCTTTCGTTTGGCTGGAGGCTTCCTTCCCTGTGGGGGAAGGGTTGTTGTGTGAGTGTTGTAGGTTACACAATATTTTTCCAACAGAAAAGTAAAGTGCGTGAGTTGGAGTCTGTTGTGATAACGCACGAGAGGAAGTCAAAAGCAAGTCTGTGTGGTAAGGGGAGCCTACAAAAGAGATAACATGCAGAGTCTCATGTAACATAACTGTTTCATATTGCAGCCTGATGGCAGATTCTTGTATTAATATTAGAGCAAAAAATGGGAAACCAGATAAAATAGAAACATTCACAAGATGTCCATTTACAGTTACAAAATGGTCACTTTGATGGTAGAAATGTTCTTGGTTGGTTTCAAATGACCATCTCTTTGGTCTAACTGCATGTGCCTGAGTAGCACTGAGCAGTTTGAACTGGATGTTATACTTGCACGTGGTCAAAAGAAGACTCTGCCCAGAAACAATGGCAACCTGAGTAAATAATTCTGATTAAAAATGGAAAAAAAATAAATATTTTTGTTGTTCAGGTTGAGGATGGCAAAGATAGACAGTGTGGCTCTGTATTGGTTACATAAAGCGGGGAAATAGATGCAACCTGTCCCAGCCTCAGCCCACTGTATTATCCTTCTTCTCTGGAAACTGTGAGTAACTATGAGGAGAAGGTTCCTCACAGTGGTTTTTAATTAGCTGGTAGAATAATTTCTCAAAGAAAATAACAATCCATTTGCAAGGACTTCTCCTGCTATTAACTCAAAAGATTGGTTTTCCCCATACAAATGCAATGAGACTGACACCAAATTCCTCCCCATTTTTGATCTAATATTACTTATGCCAAATGGCAATATAGTACATACTGTTAGGAAAGATTATTTGCATGAAACAGTCATAACAATAAAAATAACATGTTATGACTGGTGAAAGAAATCATTCCCTTTTCTGTTACTCTCTGATCACCACCATATGAATCCTGTACCTACACATATCGTTGCCTTTGTTTTACAGTGCAGAAATAGGATGCAGGAAGGTCTTGCAAAATAAGCAAACATCCTCCCCCGAAAAAGCAGTGTGAGATATTGATTGTGTTCTCATTTAAATGTGCCATGCACGCTTTATGCATCACACATTTACTTACAACCGTCTTCACAAGAGTGGAAAATCTGACAAGTAATTTTCTGAGGGGACATAAAAATGTGGGATGGAAGCCTCTAAGCTGCATGGTCTTTAAGGAGCAGTCATCCATTGAACTAAAGCTATATCCAATATTACAGTATCTTGCTGATAGATGACATAAAAAAAAAATTGTTACTTAGAGAGGCATGTTGATTGGCTTCACGCTGTGCGCGCATGGAGAAAGACATCTAGATTCTCTTTTATCCAGATGGAATTCCTAAGTCAATCAAATAAACATAATAATAATAATAAGGTTAATCTGGTCTTTACTCATTCAAGGGAGAAAGGCAGAGATGTGGATCTAATTACCTAAATATTGTAAAAACAGTTTGCATTTATCTCTTTCCACATCTCCTTGGTACAGCCCTGGTTCAGCATGCTTAACACAGTTCTTTTTGGTCTGAATGATTTAATTCTGGGGATAAAACCATTCAAGATTTGTTTGAACAAGAAAATCTTGTTTTCTTTGGAGCATTTTGAAGCAGGCATAATTACAGTGTTGCAAATGCGATGCTCTGCTTAAGGAGCTGTCAGCATTTCCATATTAAACCTCTATTTTCAGGGGTTAACAAAATTGCCAGAAAAAGAAAAAGAAGGAGGAAAAAAAAAAAAAAAAAAAAAAAAGAGTGGAAAAGAAGGGTCCATTATGGCCTAAAACTTGGTGTTTAGGTTTTTAATCCAGGAGGGAGGTTTCGAAATCAAATTGTGCAAAATTAATTTACACTGTGTGCTTGCAAAACTGCTCATGTCACTTTTTTCATGCTTTTTTTCCTTTTTTTTTTTTTTTTTAATCAGCCCACAATAAAGCCCACTTATTTTGCTTGCTTCTACTGTACACTGCTCTTTAAAGTTAATGTCATTTCCATACAATACCCCCAATGTAATATGCCTTAGAGGCAGCATAGATTGAATAAGTGACTTGGAGCCAGGGACTCCCAAGTTTATAATTTAGCCGCTGACTCACTGTGTGGCCTCAGGCAAACCACGTAACTCGTATGTCCTCATCTATGGTATGGTCTCAATTTTCCATTGTGTTGCACAACATGTAAGGAGCTCATGTTCAATAGGAGTTTAACCCGATGGTGAGTGGGTTACTGGATCCTTGTAGAGGATATAAGACTTCACACAGCTCCTACCTACCAGGTTTTGTCTATTCAGTTCAATCTGCAGGAGATTAGTCTTCAGTGAGCTGGTCCTGGTGGGCATTTGGTAGAGGCATCGCCGTCTGAGATTTCTGGGTCGTGGAGAGCGTTCTGTCTTGGTGCTGGCACTCAAATAATGTTCTTCAAAAACTGAAGTAGGGTAACTAGCAGGTTGTTTTGACTGAATGTGTGGGCTGCTTTGCACTGGACCTGCAGGAAACTCAGCTAATGTTTACCATTTCTGTACATCTTCAGCTTTCCTCAGCTCTTTATGTGTTTCCACAATGTCCCTTTATGACTGAGATTTTCCTCTACCATAATGCCTATTTGCTTTTGCATACAGTGGGGAGTCAAACTCCTGTTATTTATTATTCTAGTCACATGGAGAGGAAAACAGACATTTTGTGTAGACAGTGGAAGAGGGAACAGAGAGACTTTTTCCTGAAGAACAACAATACCTAAAAAGTAGGTCCTTCAGCATATGGCCAGGAGTGGGAAGGGCCTTTTTGCAGCAAGTACTGGCCTGGTGTGGACCTCTGCGAATGATGCCACATTTGTGGGATCATGACAGTAGAAATATAAATTCAGAACAGACTGTTTTGGTCATCACTTCCAGTCCTCCATGTTGCAGGCAAATGTACACTGGTGGTAAGTTCAAATGTGTCTGCAGAACATTTGCTATCCAGGCCACAACACATCCCATGTCCCTGCCCCCTATAGCCATCTACAGACCTGTAATAAAAGATCAAGGGTAGCAGCTGAAATGAGTCACAGAAGGAGAACAAGAAAAACTCAATGGGCTGCCAGTGGACTGGGTCAAGAACAGCACAGACATGATGAGATTGAACAGATCTGGAGATACAGAGATCATAGGCAGCCTTCCCCTCTCTGAAAGGACCTTGTTCAGCCAAAGACAGTCATGAAGTACACCCTGGCTTCAAAAAACATCCCCCCTCTTCTTCATCCCCTGTCCACACAAGCTGCCAATATGTGATCTTTTTTTTTTGACTTCATGCAAACATGTCTCTTTTACATCTTGCAGTACAAGCCCCACATGTTTTGTGAAGAACCATGTCTTTCCTTTTTTTTTTTTTTTTTTTTTTTTAGTTTTCCACTTTATAGTTCCCTGGGATGTCTTTGTGGTCTTGTCCTGGAAGACAGGTTACCTTATAGGGAGGTTTTTTTTATATATTTTTAGTTTTAATAGCTAGAGACCATCCAATCTCCTTGCACTGTTTTCTATATTATCCATATAGTGGTGCTCATCTGGTTTCTTATCTGGGCAATGGGAATGGTAGTGTATGATATTGTCTAATATATATGGCATTACGAAATACAGGAAATCCTACCATGACCCAGTATTCTCTGCCTGTTAACAAAATAGTTTTATGTCTCTGAGCAGATGTGTCACTAGAACAAGGATCTGGATTTGTATCCTGCCTTTGAACATTCATTTTCATCTTTAATTTGGGTCTCAAACTGAACTGTTGGAAATTTATAATAGAATGAGATACCTGTAGAAAAATCTTTTATTGTGAATATGGTACATATTTTGAAATTCTTTGTTTGGGCTGTTTCAACACTAAGCTGTATTTACAGTTGTTCTCCATTCACCTTATGGAAGTTGCTTTTTTCTGGTTGTTTTCTTGCTGTCTGGACTTCCTTGTTGGAGTGAATCTCCACAGCTTCACAACAGATATGCAGATCTCAACAAGTATGTATAACTCCAGCTAAAGCAAATTCATATCAGGCTGGCTTGACCTACAATAGTTTTAATTTGCTTAGAACAATTTTTAGATCAGACTGACCCTAAGTTAAATGCTTTTCTTCAGCTCTTCTGACAGAAAATGGAAACATTTCAGGAAAACCAAGCTTTTGCTAGGGGCAATGCTGTCTTTGTACAAAACAAATTTGGTATGAAAAAAAGAAAAAAAAATAAAATGGGAAATTTCTGAGTGGCTCTACTTGCCCATTCTCTTGATTTGATATGAATGCTGTGGAGTGATGCTACTATGTCAAAAAGGACACCATTTCAACCCGTGTGAAACAGTAATGTTTGAATTCAACGTTACAGCAATAAAGAGGTTTTTCTTCTGCATATAGTCAATATTAGCCATCCTGTCAGCTAGTCTAACAAGGTGTGAGACAAGCCTCATAAAATTAGGGTGCTTTACCAAAATCAGAGTGGGTGATAACTCTAAAAATTAATACCTACAAGGCACGGTACAGATGGAACGCTGGTGAAAAGAAAAGCCATATTCCTTTCTGCTGGAAAGCATGTAAAATTGACACTGTGCACCAAATTTTATAGTGGTTTGTAGGATTTACAAGACACACTGCAAGTAACACTCGCTAAAACTGTACAGCTCAAGACCTCTGGAGAGAAAAATATCTGCAGGAATGGGGAAGAGTAGTGTCAGCTGTTTAGGAATGACTCTCCAGGGTGCCTTGGGGGGGTGAATAAATGGTGATGTGGTTTGGTTGTCAAATACAACAGTACAGACAGAAGGTTGGGGTGGTTTATAAATTAATTCATCTTTGGTTTGGAGGAGGAAGACTTTACTCATACTTAATGCATGGATGTAATATTAAAAAGAGATGAAGCTCAGCTGTTGATTTGCTGAAGTATCAGCTAGCTGATCTGAACCTCACAAAAGTGACTGCAGTGTTTTTGTACAGCTGAGTGACTTTCGTTGAAGACCTCTGCAATGTCACTAGAGCTGGACAGACTTTTCAAACATGGTATTTTTCTACCTATTCATTTTGCCAAAGGCATTTCCCAAACATTTTGCCAAAGCAATTCCTGCACATAATTAAATTCAAGCTTCCTCTCTCCCCTGGAGAGTTGGGGACACCCATGCTGCAGTGCTACTGTCTCTTCGGGCATCAGCTGGCAAACGATACTGGTACTGGAAGAAATTATATTCCACCACCACTGCTCCATGGTTCTGCCTTGTATTACATCTAAATCCCACCAACGCAACAGCATGAAGAACCAGAAGCACTGCCGGACCAGAGCTTTGCTCATGGTCGCATAGGTGTCTCCAAGACACCTGGCCCACTAGGAAAAAGACAACTTTCTCTTTAATAACAGATTGTGGTAGTGAGACATGAAAATTAGGACATATTTTCATTTGATATTGGAATATCATGAGCATCAGTTATTTTGGGAAGGAGTCCAAAAAATACTTGGAGACAGTCTAAAACTGCAGATGAATCCGCAGGTTTATTTTATTGGGTGATTTCAGTTCTGCCAAATATTTGTAGTGTAAAGAAATCATAAAAATTGCTGGTGGTCCTCGCCTGGCGGGTACTTCTCACATATTTGAGACAGTTGTACGAACTGTGACAAGAATGTTTGATCTATTAGCTTAAAAACAAATTAGAGTCTTCAAGAGAAATAAATGAAGTATAGATGGTAGAAATACATTTCTCTTATCTTAGAGAGACCAGGAATTTTTGCCCCCAGGCTTTATTTGCATTTAATTATCACAGTTTGGATTTCCTCTACTGCATGCATGGAGGTTTAGTCTGTCTCATTCCGTCCTCTGTTCTGAAATAACATTAGTACCTGTTAATGATTATCATTGTCAATTATGTATTCTGGTTACATGCACATTATAAGAAATATCAGTTTGTTTTAATAAATCTTCAAAAGGCAGCCTAAACCTGTACCTTATCTCCTTTCTGCTTTGTAATTTATTTATTTTTACGGTTATGATATATGAAAGACACTGAATGCTCCCAGGGACTGTGAATGGGTATCTACTCAGCATTTGAATACTAAGATGACAGACAGAATAGGTTTTATTTAACATAGCTTTCCAAATGAACCCAGAGGGTCATGTATCTCAAAGATACACAGAGAAAGAAGTGAGGAATACAGGTCTAGAAATCCTAAATCAGTTATATGCATAAAAAAGAGGAAACTTCAATGTACAATGAACCCATAGGTTGTTTAGTCTGATGCATACTAAGTTGCAGAGTAGCCATGCCCACCATGTAGCAATTATTAGGTTTTTTAACTTAAATTTTCTTTTGTTGAGATAAGACATTCACTGTAATCCTGACCTGAAACTGTTTGCCTCACTTCCTATTGATGTGTAGGAAGTTTTTTCTGCATTTTTAAGGAGAACTTTGTTCTGAGTTGTGCAAACTTGATGTTTATGCCTTTTGCCCATGCAAATTTTCAGGATTATTTTCATTCGCTGGACCAGCACTGAAATGTCCACTCCAAAACGAACACTTTAACCAAGCATTCTTTATGTGGTCTTCAATTAATAAACAGGAATATGCCTTTCTAACCCTGTGGGTAATGATTTTTCTGTTTGCTGCTACTGTATGTAGCCTAAATGAATGGGGCATTTATATACTGTCCTTTCATCTAGGATATCAAAGCACTTTATAAATATGGACCAATTGGTCTGATGTGCAACCACTGAATCGTGGCCTTCTCGGAGGTGGCATGTGGTTGACATTTAGGTTGGCAAAGCACATTTGAACATCAGAAACTGTTGGTTTTCTCAGATGGGATAGGCCTGGAGGTAGAGGGGGGTGGAGTGGGTTGGGGCATGTGAGACTATCTGAATTCATCTCTAGCACATACCTGCCCCAACACTGGGAAACAGCACCACCACCTACTTCCCAGCTAGGTAAAGTATGGTCTTGGTTAAGAGCATGACCAAAGCATCTTCCATCACTGGATCACTAATTTTAATCCAGCCCAAGACAGTAGCTGTCACAAATTATTACCATATGGTAAAATGGTAAATTGCCACAAGAAAATGAGCTTGGTGGTCCCAGATTAGTTTCATATGGACAGGTGTCTACACCACAAAAACACCATCATAACTGCTACTAGCTGTTGTGTTTCAGAAGGGAGGTCCAGGACTGAACAGGCAGTGGTAACATAAGTGATGATGATTCTAGAGATGGGATCTCGAGGCCAGAGAGATTAGACTGTTTGTGACTTTTGAGGCATTTCTTGACACGTGTGACAACTTCAGTTTCCTGAGCTGTCAGC
Organism: Tyto alba; assembly: GCF_018691265.1. Lineage (NCBI taxonomy): Eukaryota > Metazoa > Chordata > Aves > Strigiformes > Tytonidae > Tyto > Tyto alba. Next base: position 44,697,166 of record NW_024881316.1, on the reverse strand, counting down.
GAGCTTGTAAGTTGCTCTCCATTGTTGTTGTGGCAAGTGCTTTCTCTCACCTTTACAGAGAGGGTCTATCCTTCCCCTGCTTCTACCCTGTTAAATGGATGCAACAAAAAATTTCCATGGGTAGTGTGTATTGAATGTGTTAAGTTCAGACCACACAAGTAGTCTTTAATGTCTTTGCTATGACTTGGAAAAGCCTCCAGGAACACAGGACTGGAAGGACCTTCTGGGTCACTGATCCCAACCTCCTGCTGTTGCAGGCTTTCACTTTGCATAATCCTTTTGAAAAGCTGACTAATCTCCGAAAATGTGGACAATCACAGGAAACCTTGAAAGCCCTCTATATAAAAAAGGTGTCAAATCTGTTTTACACTTCTCTAATACTTTTCATCTCTAACCTGTCATGAGTTTAGCAAACACGGAGTTAAGAATCGCCATGCCAGTGGAAGGGAAGAATTATCTTTACTATATGTCAGAGGGAGAATTTGGGAGACAGCAAAATTGTGGAAGAAAACAGCAATTCTCCTGATAAAGCTCTTAGTGGCTTGAGGACTTTGGCTCAAATGGAGATATCCAAGTCCATACAACCAAATCTATTAGAGACAGGAATTAAAGTCAGAGTTCCTGACTCTTTTTTTTACCTGTCTTTTAACCACTGAAGTCTACAACAGCTCAAGATTTTCCACGTCAGCCTCACTATTTCTTCCAGAAGTGGATACTATATCCTATTTCTCCTGTGAAATAAAATTAACATTATCATATATCATAGTTAAGTATACTCCAGGTGGGCAGGAGATTCTGTTATAGAGAGGCAAGACTATCAGCAGCAGATCATAGGGTTTTTTTTATCTATAGAAGACACAGCTGAACTATCAAAGAGACATGAGCTTCCTGCATTTCCACATCATGAGAAAAATGTAACTGAGTTCATCCTCAAACACATGAAAACATACATTCCTTCTGTAGGAAGAACGAATCCTGGGAAACGTACTGTGTTGTATATATCAGGGAAAAGTTTCGCTTACATCTCTAAGCCAAATTCTACTCTCAGTCCCATTGACTCTTGACTGAATTTGACCTCTCTGATTTGCTAGCACATTTTTTAAACTTAGAAGTGTAATTGATGGCAGATTATGGCCCTGGGGTTATTTATCTATCAGCAGATCATGGTATAGTTGTAAGGAATATCAACAGCATTAGGAAGTGGAGAAACCTTGAAGCACCACTGCTTCGACACTGTTTCAAGTTACTGGTGTTAAGGTAAGAGTACAGGTCCACCCTTGATCAATGTATCTCACAGGGTTTTCTTAAAAATTGTTACTTTAAGGGCTGATCCCACTCTATTACATAGTGGATAAAAATCTTTCTTTCCATAGATTTTATGAGACATTTAGGTTGAATTACAAGTTTGCTAAATTAATCTAATTCAGCACTGGAAGAGGGAATGCATGCACTGTTTGTCTCTTGTGTACATGCTATATTGACAAAAGATAGTAAAATTGTGCTTGCAAACTTTTCCACAAAACAATTGGGGTTGAGGGTTCCTGGGAGGAAGCAAAATTCAGGATAAAGAAGTGCAGGGACCAAACGCTGATGCACCCAGCTGAATAGAGAAGAATCAGCCCCAAGTTTTGCAATACTTGGAGTAAGCAGATGAGAAAATTGAAGGATTTTAATTTCCTTTATTGATAAAGGATGGAAGAAAAACAAAAAGTGACTGGCTGTAGAGTATGTTTTCTTAGGCCATGATCGTTAAGATTACTTGTTTCATACAGTATCTCTACGAGACACATGTAAGAAAGAGACAAAACTGAATTCAAGCAAAATTCAAGTGCTTTCTCACCTGATGAGGGTAATCTAGCCTTTAAATGAACAGCTCATTTACAAACAGGTATTGAGTCTTTCTTGTTTACCAAGAGTGACTGTCCTCATAATGCATCAGGAAGTTTGGGGGGGAAAAGAAATTACCTTCAGAGAGAGTATGAGCTTTCATAACGGGTTTGTTGGGCTATGTATAGGCATTTAATATTGCACTGGACTTTTGGTTTCCCAGAGCAGGACTGGCCGTGGATTGGGTGTTCAAAACAACATTGCCCACTAATGCTCCCTTGGCCAGCAAGAGGGGATCTACAACCCCTGTCCGTCTGCACTCAGAAGACCAACATGCTTCCATGTTACTGTAATCCTCTAGATCAGTGGCATTTGCTTTGTAGTGCTCCACAGTCATTTCTGTTACAAAAATACTTTCCATGCTGACATATGGTGCATTGGCAAAGAAATTCATATGAACCAGGACATTTCAGATGACAGTTCACATCTCACCTTTAACTCAATTTGCTGTGCAGGGAATACTCTAGCAGCCTGCAAAAGGAAGCTGTACTACACGGTGTGCTCAGCAGACCTTAAACCAAAATGCTAGCTTTCACTGGCATCTGCTGTGGCGTGGTTACATATTTTTAACTCACTTTAATGGTTTTCTTCTTTGATTTTTTTTTTTTTTTTTTTTTTGTGACAGATTCACTTTTATTCTCTCGTCAGAGCCATGGTAGTCAGATATAGACATGGAGCTTAAATTATTTTTCCTCAAGGTCATGTTAGGAGTGCTTGAATTGGGGATGTGTCATCATTTGGAGAGGTCCTAAAAATTGAGGACTATCTCTATTCTGGAAAGTTCAGCTGCAGGCAGCTTTTTCAAAAGCTCAGCTCCCAAAAATCCCATAGTGTCCCAGCTATGTGTTTTAACACTTTACTGTCTTTGGACCTTCGAGAGCAGGGTTAGATACCAAATTTGGGATTGTCTCTCAACCAAAATTTTGAATGTCCTGTAGATTGCAGTGCTTGGATTTCATTATAAATGACAAAATTCAGGATAATGACAGTGTTGGTGTGCGAGTCTCAGCTGACTCACAGCACTGCTCTACATCTGGATGTTTCATTCAAGCCCCATCTCTAATTATAATGTCACAGGGACTGGCCAAGTGCAGTACCTCTGTGACATTGTACACAGTGTGTTGGGTGTTGTATTTTGTTCCAAACCTTTGCTGGTGTTACAGTGAAAGCATTAGCACTGTAGTGCAAGCTGTTCAGGGATGATCTGGTTTCTTGTAGTCATTTCCAAAGGTGTATCCACTTTCCCAGTGCCCAGAGAGACCAAGTGGCAATGCTGTGTTGAAATGGGCTCCCTCTTTCTGTGATAATATAATTGATGCCTATGGAACAGATGTATAGATGGAAACAGGGTAGGTTTTTTGTTGTTTGGGGTTTTTTTTGGTTTGTTGTTGTTGTTGCTGGGTTGTTGCTTGTTTTTTTGTTTTTGTTTTTTGGTTGTTTTTTGTTGTTGTTGTTGTTGTTGTTGTTTGGGTTTTTTTGTTTGTTTGTTTGTTTTTTGTCTTGGAAGACTTAATTCTTCCCCTTTTAAGCCAGGATTTTGTGTGCACTTGCTTGTTGAGTAATTCATGGACTTCAGTAGCTACGCCTCAGACCTTTCACATCACCGCTTTGCCAGCCTCTCTCTCCTCGCATTCTTGATGGCATCCGGGCTCCTTCTGACTTTGGTCTCCTAATAGTCTCAGGCTAGCACAGACTACTCAGATGGCTATGTTCCTGACTCACAGCCCTTGTTAAAGACAAAATGCCATCTTTTTACATCTCAGTTTCTTTCCATAAAGTTAATCCAGAAGCCCTCCTTTTACAAGGCAGCTGGTCCTTTGGTCTTCCTTTTGGCATGCTGAAGATTCCCAATGCTGCCAGAATCCCCCTTCCTCCCCTTTCGAAGGCAGTCCCATACATAAAGCAAGCAGCTCCACCAGGAAGGAGAGAAGCTTCTTGGCTCATAGAGGAGTCTTCCCCAACAAGGTGCATGTATTGTGTCCTTAAAATCTTCCTCTTTCCACTAAAATACGTTATTGGAGATATCTATGTATTTCTATTAGAGATGAGTCCAAACCACGAGGCCAGATCCAAACTTAGTCAAACCATGAGGTAGCTTAGATTTGGGAGTACAATCTCAATGAACGCTTTTTGGCTTGAGCTGCTCCCTGATTGCACAGCATAACACAAAATGCATCACTACACTGTTCGGAAAGCTGCTGACACAACTGAGAAACCAAGTGGTAAAGGCTTGTCATCAAAATCAACAAACCTGAAGGCAAATAAGAACCTGGTAGCATGAGTAATTGTGACCCCCTGCACAGCCACACAGAGCAGACTTTCTCTTCTCAATAATCACCAGGTTTTATGAAAGAAAAAAAATCAATTGCAGATGAAACACAGAACAAAATTCCCCTGCATTCCTCTGACTGGGGAAAAAGAAAAAATGTCCCTCTTTGGACTTAGTCTGTGTACATCTTTGCTGTGTACTGAACTGCAAACAGTGGCCTCTCATTTCATTAATTGACAAACACCATCCCCTAAACATTTCCAGGCACAGTCATTTTATTTTCTCAGGTTTACTCAGTGGTTCTTACTGAGGTTTACATTTTTCCACAGATGTGCTGAGAATAAACTTGCATCTACAATCTCATCTCTTGTTCTATGAGAAGTTTTGATAATATACTTCATAAACAACTTAATTTTCTGGGTCTTTCTCTTTTTGTAACTCTCCTGGCTTTGGCTATTTACTCCTCCCTTTACAGCAAACTGCCCCATTTCCCAAATACCACAGGACTTTCTGAACTGCAGCATTTCATTCCATTTGTCTCTCTTTTTAAGAGGCTGATCTGTCTTAAAGAATTTTTTCTCATTTAAAAATAATTTTGCTGTGGTTTTACAGTCAGCATGGTTCCCCCACAAAAAAAAAAAAAAAACAAAAAAACAAACAAACAAAAAAAATTCCCTGCAGGCCTATTTCTTCTCCTTCATCCATGATTACGCTGGTGTAATGACACTGAAGCCAACAGAATTATTCCTGGTTTACACCAGTATATATGAGACCAAGACATGTAGGATGGGACATACTCAACACCTTCACAAAATCATATAGGGGACTGGGCCAGAATGGTATCTCCATCTACCAAAAGGGATCTCAAAGTGCTCTTTCATCTTCAATCTCTCAAAGAGAGAAATATAATCATCCACCAGCAGGATGCAACAACGCCCAAGGTGAAATCTAGCAATACATTTAACATGGAGAACAAGGCAAAAGGAGCACAACATGGCCCTTTAGGAATGTAAGCAAGGAATACAGTGTCCAGCTGAAATTAGTGTTGCTATTTGCCTCATGGAAATGCTTGGGAAGTCCAGCCAAATTCAGGGCTCCAGTCTACTAGAGCAGCTGCAGTGAGGGCAGTCTCTGTTCCCCAGAGTTTGCAGTCCCAGTGACAAATAGTAATCTGACTGCGGGCCAGCAAGAAGATGAGCCAGGCAGAACTAAAATATCCCTGTTGGAGTGCGGTCCCATGAGGCCAGTGTTATGTCTTACCAGAAACAAAGAGAAGAGCACATTTCCAGTCTCAAAGACTTCTCTGTCCCATTAAGGAAAACTCCAGACTACAATTAGAAAAAAAAAAAAAAAGAAAAAAAAAGACGCAGACACAGCGTGCCAGTTTGCATCCAAAATGCAGCCTAAAAAAGAGGGCATGATCCCAAGAGATGGCTGCTAGCACCCTCTTGGGCTGATGGCTCCAGCTACCTCACTCAGGAGGGTGGGAACATGACCCCGAAGAGAGACCATCCCTCCCCCAAACCCAGAGCCACTGGGTAAACATTAACTCAGAGTGAGAAGTGGCTGAATCACTCCTTCCCGCCCTACCGAGGTGTCTCCCTTCACCCGGTGATCATCCAAGCCCACCCTGCACAGCCCGAAATATCAGACAGGAGTTGGTGCCTGTGGTGATCAAAGGACATGGACTTAGATGGAGAGACAAGAGTGCCTCTGTTTGTGAAGGGCTGATGTGTTTGTTTGCTCTCTGAGTGGGAGAGCATCTCCTCCAGCTAGTTATTCAAGAGGACATGCTGTGGGAAGGGTGGGTAGGTGAAGGGATGAGGGACTGGGGAGGTCCTAGTGCAGTTCTTCCATTCTAGTCACCTGCATCATACTTCTAATTCTCTGACTGCTGGTACACAGCTGATAAGGGTGTTGTGCCATATTCAGTTTATGGTAAAGCAAGAGCCTGGGTTCATGAAATCTCTGCCCCAAGAATCAGTGAAGCAACAGCAAATTTGGGAGAAGGGATAGAAAAAAGTCCAGCTGTCTCAGTTGTCCAACCATTGACAGCTCAGGATTCAACTGTAGGGTGAAAAGATCTGGATCATATCCTTAGATCTATTAAGTTCATAAACTACGGGTGTTAAAGTAAAGCATGGGGAAGACCTGGGATCCAAGTGGTGGTGACCACTGACTGGAGTGGTGAGTATGTGTCATGAACATTTGGGTGGCTACTGGCTTGTGTAATCAAACTGGATGTAGGGGAAGGCTGAGTTCACTGTTGCAAGCACAGGTCTGGGTTTCATTTCAAGTCTGCTGCAGATTTCCTAACTGGGTCACCGTGCCAGTCTGTAACACAGAAATGATATGTTCCTCCTTCACTGAGCTTTCACAGGGATCAAGGCTTGAAGGTTTCAAAACTGGTTGAAGATCTCCAAGAAAAAAGGCTGTGTAGGAAAGAGCATATGCTATGGATCTCTTTATATATGCTACATTACCAAAAGCACTGTATTTATGTATTTCAAAACTGGGCACAGAGTTACATTTTCATTCCCCAGTACAAAGGCAAATGCATTCCAAACAAAGCAATGTTGTTTCAACAAAGCAAGGGTTGAAATCTCTCCAGGGCTTCATTCTGTCTCATTTAGATCGGGCATAAGATCTTAAAGCAGAGTTTAGTGGTCGGCCGATCATGTTCCTCTGGGAAATGACAGAGTGGTAATTCAAAAAGGGTAGTGAAGTACAGCATTGTCTTGGTCTGCAGGACTGTTCTTCAATAAAACCAGCGGCTCACCCAGCTTACAGGAGAACATTTTGTTCCAAAGGAGCTGTGGCTCTTCATTAAACAAAAGAATTCACCTCCGGCTAGAGTTGGGTGTAAAATGAAAATGTTATTGGAGACAAAATGTCTTTGTGAAGACAGCATTTCCATGATGCCTGCCATGATTGTCTAGGCATATCTAGCAGTTGAAATGAAAGTTAGGAAGAAAGGTACATGTCTAGAGCACAGACTCCACATGTGTTAAAAACATCATTCAGGCTTGGGAGGTGGTTTCAGTTCAGGCCAGGTGCTCTGAGGAGAGGGTAAGCAGCCTGGGTCCTGCCTGGCCATGGGCTGGCCCTCACCTGTTTTGCAGTGAGGACCCAGATTTGACCATGAGTGAGTCAAATCTTTCGGGATTTTCCCAAAAGTCTTTCCTTCGAGTAAACAAGTTCCCCCACATCTGACACAAGAGATTGGGAAAGAATCCCAGGGTATCTAAATACAAAAAATTATGAGATATGCCTCCTCCCCTCCAACTCTCCTGACACACTCAGGAAAGTTCACAAACAGAAAAGATGCCGTAAGGTCATTCAGGGAAATAATTCATGTCCAGACAGGCATAACTCAGGTGTTCAGATATGGCTGTCTCCTACTGGATTAACTCTGTAGGAAAGATATAGCCTATGCGGTTCCTCAGTGTATGAAGATGAGAAAAAACACCTCAGGCTGTACAGTTTCAGGGGATTTTCGTTACAAGATAATTTTCCTAAAAATGGCACTATCCCTCTGGGGATGAAACATACTGGCAAATATATGAAAATTTAATGAATTCCATAAGTTAGTTCCTACTTTTCTTGCATAGTTAAGGCACAATTATTCCCTTGTCATCTTCAGATCACCTAGGGGCTCTTTATTGTACAGCCAATGTGTCCACCTTTAGCCTGATGAGCAGGTTTTGGCCTGCAGACTCTTAGGCAGTGCAACAGCCAAGCTAATCTTGCAGAGACACTATCTTGAACTGCATCTAATCATGGCCTCCTACTCAGCTGCTCCCTCTTTCACCCAAACATTGCTTACCAAGGAGGATCAACAGCATTGGTTGTGCTCAGGATGGGACAAGAGACTTCACACACTTTTTCCTCATGTCTTGAATTTAAGTACTGAGTTTCCAGAGCTTGAGAAATGGTACATCATAAGGATCACTGGACCATAGTTCTGCTATGGTATAAAATTTTTATGCTGGCTATGAGGCGTAACAGAAGCCTTGTGCTGGGGCAGTCAGATGGCAAATATCCAGGAAAAGATATAGGCATTGTGTTTCAGTGGGAAACACTGCTGTGACAAGCCACTGAGGGGGACAGTCCCATGTGAGGCATAACATGGCACGGGTTCAGGGTAACTCAGCCTGGATGTAGTTTGTTTCATTAATCAACCCAAGAAGAGCCATGTGGTGTAGGTAACAAAGGCTTATCCACTGCTGACTGAACAATATCCTTGTTGGACACTCTGTAGGAACCTGAAATCTCATTGACTCATGTGTACCGAATTTTCAGACTTGACTCACTGGCTACTAAAACCATAAGATTGCATGGTGTGTCTCATATTTTTCCTGGAAAAAAAAGATCAGGTTAATATAACTACATTTGGTCAATGAACATCTGAATCTGTTTTGAAATCTCCAGAGCATATATGCAAAGAAATTAAGCTAAACTCAGATCAGCAAAGAAAAAACCCAAAACGTCTGGAACTTCAGGATTTGTTTCTATAATGTTCATTGTTGCCTCAGACTTTGTGTTAAAGGCAAAAAACACACATCCTTTGTCTTCTCTTTTTTATCTCTTAGTTTCTACTGAATTTCATATGATCACAGGCTTATTCTAGGGCCATGTGTGGCAGGAAGTGCTATTGAGAAAGGTATAGAGTAGATACACAGGTGGTTTCAGAGAAAATGCTATCTGGCTAATTAGTATCAAAAATCTGCAGTGTAAATGGAAAAACTTCCTCACACAATGTAAAACTAACCTGAGAAACTCATTGCTCTAGGAGTTAATTGAAACTAAAACCTTGCCAAAGGACAAGAAAAAAATAAAAGAATAAGAAAATGAAAAAAGAAAAAGAAAAAAGAAAAAGGAAAAAAAATAATTTAAAACTAGATGGGATGTTTACAAGACTAATAAGAACACAACAAGGACATTTGAAAACACAATAGTACTTATTAAGGAAAGAAAACAAGACTCAGAAGAATTAAATGTGTTGGAAAGGCTATCTTCTTCAAGACAGGAAAAACCTTTTGGTGTAGCTAATGGCCAGATTCAAAGAGGTAATTAAGAACCAGCTCTGCTTTCAGGTGTAGTCTATACAGTTGCAGTCCATTTGGAGCCTGATCTTAAATCAAATTTGTTGGCTTGCATTGTATAAAAGGTGATTATAGACAGTGGGAACATCTGACGTGGACCAAAAACCTGATTCATTAATGGAATGTCAAGAAGATTTTCTGCAGCAGATGATGGCACAACTGTTAGTGAAGACATTTTGATAGCTTCCTTTCAGGCAGCATTTGCTTACCATTGACAGAGGCAAAACACAAGACAAAATGGACAAAGTGGTCTGATCAATTATAACATTTTCTTGTTACCGTTTCTTTTTGGCTATCTGGAAGCAGTTGTCAGTCTTACTTTAGTTTCAGAGGACTTAAATACTCTCTCCAGCCATTTCTCCATCCTCAGTAAATTTCTGGGAAGGGGAGCACATGTGGGTGAAGAAGAGATGTCCTTGTGTGGCTATGGGGAGGGCTGGGCTGGTAGTCTACTTAAACACAACAGATATTCCTGCTGTGCCTTATTTCTGTGCTACAAACGGGAGGGAATAAAGGTTTTCCCAATTTAGGAAGATGTATTAATAAAGAGGTAGGGTAAATGAGCCGTCAGATGCATTGGCAATGTCAGTGGATGGGAAAGATGGCCAGGCCTTTGGTCCTGGCTCCATTGTGGATTTCTGTCCAAGCATTTAATTTTTCATGTATTTCAGTTGGGCCCCCATAAAGTACAACCAGTGTGAGACTCGTTTGTGCAGTGCTTTGAGCACAGCGGGAAAAATGTGTTAGGCAATGAATATTGTCATGAAGAATTGCCTGCCGCCCAACAACATTACCTCTCCAAAGTGCCTACCTCCTCTTTTCCCGTTCCCTCTCCATGATGAGATGTCAGAGCATCCTCAGGGACTCTTCTTTTTTAGAAAATAACAGGAGCTGCAGAGTACTTCAAAAAGTCTGGTTTTGTCCCGTAGGTGTCAAAGAAGGACCTCAGGTTCTTGGAAAATCTGGTCCCAAGTGAGTGTAAAAATGCACATTTTGTCAGGAAGTGAATAAAATCATACTGAAATTAAGCCAGGGACAAAGATGAAAAAGCAGATGGCCCATGACAAACTGTGAGAACAAATTTGTTCACATGACATGGGAATAAGTATGTACTCATAACAGACTATTACTCAAGATATTTTGAAAGAGCACAACTCCACAGGAGTCATAATGTGATTAGTCACATAAAGCACAGCCCAGCTAGGCCTGATGTATTGTACCTGAAAGAAGAGAAACAGACCCCAAAACAGACCACAGTTGAAAAAAATAAAATAATAATAATAAAAAAAAAAATTCCGAAGAGATGCAAAGTTTATGAAGTCAGAAAAACTCGTAAGCTAATTAAAATCTGTAGAGTAGCTCATGGATTGTTATTAGGCTGTTTAAAAAGAAAGAGCCCAGAGGAAGCAACCTTGCTGAAGTGTCTCAACCTGTAGGTTTTTATTTTGACAGCATGGAGAAAAAGTTGGGGTATTTTTGGTGAAACATCTTGGACTCTGGGACAGGCTTTGCCATGTGCCCCATTACAACATGGTTCTGGTAAACTACAGTTATTTCCAAAATCCTTTTTTTTTTTTTTTTTTTTTTTTTTAATTGTGGGAGTGACGAATGAGATTGAGCTTGAAAACCAGAGGAATAGAGCTGATTTTGAACACTGTGATCTACTAATATGTTTTTTCAAATTAATGTTTCATACAAAACTCCTGAGCTTGAGTGGACATATTTAATTACATGAAACCACTTCTATTATTAAAGATTGCAGTATCTTGATATATACAATATTTTGGGACATTTTCTTGTATGCAGAGAGGAGTGGATTCCTAGGATATAAATGTGATATGCTTTATCTAAAAAATAAGAAACAATAAGCTTGCCTAATGCTTTTATGAATTTTCTATGCATTTTCAAGCTGCTGGCCCCAAAGCAAGTGAGTTTTCAGAGCTAGTCTGGATTCATACCAAAAAAAAAAAATGATGCTAGACACAATATCCAGAACTCAATTCAGTTTCTGAAATCACACATGTGCAAACAACAATCCTGGAGTGCTCATACTGATGTTTTTGTTCAGGCTTATTCTAATGTAATGTCCGGTAGCCTCTTTACCCAATGCTGTAATTTAATCCCTTCTAAACTTGATTCACAGCTGGAAACCTTTCTAAACTTGCCTGCAGACCAGCAGTGGGAAGCAATGCCACTCTGCATCTGAATCCAACCTGAGCAGCACAGGAGGGATGGCTTCAGATTCAAATTCCAAAGACGGACTTTGTGCAAAAGCAGTACCGCCCTCGCTTACGCAAATGTTGCTATTGGACTTTCATTTACCACAAGTTGTTAGGACTTCAGTTTCACTTCTTACCAGAAAGAGGAGGCAGGCATATATTTAGACTTTCTTGGGAAGCAGCTGCAAAATGAAGTGGGTGTGCGTGCACGCACTCGGTCTCACAGGCACACACACAGACACTTCTAGTTTTAGAGCAACTTCATAAATCTGAGCAGAAAGGACAGTGCACAAAGTCCTCCTGCGGGTTACTGTTTTGTCGACGGGACTACATTACTCATTTCAACATCTTAATATCCCTATCATTTAAGTGGGTTGTTTGTTCAGTGCTGACTCACTTGAAAGATTATCACCTTCTGAACCACCATCTCATTTCTTGATGCACTCTAGGGGCCTAAGTCTCTACTCTCTTGCACCTTAAACTTTATCTCCAGGCTTTTATGCCTTCCACAGGAATACAGAGGCAGCACTACCCATCTGCTATTCTGTTTTGATAGGAAATTACTTGCTACATCTACATACAAAGTGAGGAATCCAGCTCACCTGACTTCAGTCATTTGGAAGTTAGTCAGCCCATCTAAGGTAGTTGACTTAGTCCTACAAAAAGTTCTGGAAGGGAGGGACACTCCAGAGCATGATCCTCCTACCCTTCTTGGAGACCTGATAGCTTGTGATGGCTTGTCCCCAGAGGTGTTTTTATCTCTGCTGGAGCCATGATGGTTGCCTTGCACTAGATGCCAGCTAAACAGCTAATGTTAGACGAGCTGAACCCCATGCAGTGTGCTAGCCAGTAGAAAGTCATACCCCTGTTTTCCCCTCAAAGTTTCTCCTTCACAGACCTTTCCCTAGTTAGCTGACAAAAGACTAAGAAATCAGAGTTTGCAGCAATTTGGCTGCAAGGCAGATAAAATCAGTAGTCAAACAAAAGCAACTAAGATAGCCAAGACTGCCTGAAAAGTTAAATGCATGCTCTTCTCATACAGATGAATGCATTTAAAATAACTTTAGTTTCCCCATTCTCACAGGGCATCCCATTAATCTTTTGGTAACATCCATCATCATGGGCAGGAGAAGTACCAGGAAATCCTCTCCTGAAGGTTCTCCTCTGCTCTCTTTCATTACTGTATCACCTGGCTTATTAACAGTCCCGTGAGATTTTAACATCCCAAGGTACTCTCAGAAGTGACAGTGTGGAAATATTCCCTATTACTTGCAAATAGGTAACACAAAGATGTACAACTGATTTCTCTTTGCAAGATCCATAGTGGATCAGGAGCGTAGTGAATGTCAGGCATCCATTGTTTCTAAGCTGGGCACCCATTTTATTTTTATGTACCTGGTATAGGCATTGTCTTTTGAAATGTAGGCATTTTCAGTTCATGGCACCCACTTCTGAGTTAGTTACCCTACATTATTCCCAGCAAAGAGGTGAGGACAAATATTTCTCATTCTAGAAATAAAGAGGTGATGCGAGACTTATTTAATCCACTTACTGTGAAGAAAGGTTGGGGAATTAGATAAGATGTAGACATATATACTGTAGACTGTTAGAGCTAAAGGTAATCTGAATTCCTTCTCAGTAAACCAGTGCTCCTGAAAGATGAGTCCAAGCTCCCTGTCTATACACTCAGTAGAAAGAAGTAAGTGACTCTGAGGCTGTTCAGGGAGACATAGCCTATGTGTCTAATCCTTACTTTTGGGGGCTTTCCCTCTATATACAACATAGAAAATGCAGGTGCTTTTATGGAATTACTTCAGTAGGCACTTTCTGAGTCCTGGATTAACTTCCCAAACTGGTGAAATAACTTTTCTTCTAAACTACAAGCCTGCATTGAACAGTCTTTGTATGTGGGAGTATGCTATAGTACCTACCCACCTTCTGTAGACTGGGTGTACTGGAGGATGTTAAATGACCATGTACATGTATGTTCTTATGTTTAGGGAAGGCCACTGTACTTATTTGAGCACCTTGTCTTCAATGTCTCTCTTCTTTGCAAGCATCTGTCCAACCCCACTTAGGTACAGCTCTGCCTAGATGCAGATCTAACACCCTCAGGAACGAGCATGCACATCGATGCTCCAGTTAAGAAGACTCTGTCTCTGCTGGGGCTGTACATAAAAAAGAAAAAAAAAAAAAAAAAAAAAAAAAAAAGCACTAGAGTTGCATCATTCAGATAAAACAAACAAAGTTAGAGAGGAAGCAAATAAACAGATTCATCCTGTTGTGTATGATAAGCAACTGTAACAGTTTGCCTCATGCCTCATCATGTTTAGGATTTCTATATTCTTGGGTTTTCTTAAATATGCCCTAGCAATCTTGTCCATGGAGAAAAAATTATTGACCCTAGCTGGGATACTACAGCTGCTTTGAGCCGGGGCTGTGACTAGACATTCCCCAGAGGTTCCCTCCAACCTCAGCGATGCTGTGATTCTGCAGTTTTCATCCTCAGTTTGGGTCTTCGATATTGAGCAGCTGGGTCCGACCCCGTCCAGACAAGCAGTGGCTCTGGGTGCACAGACTGCATGATGTCAGCTGTGCACATACCCGGTCGTTGATCTGAGCGGTGCAACAGCTTCCACATGTCCTGAATATGCTGGGCTCCCTGCGCGGGTACTCAGATGCCCATGTGGAATTTCTTAGATGGAAGTATGGGAGCTGGATCAAGCTGAGCAAGATGTGTTTAAAAGACTGCATGGCATAAATAAATCTTAAGGGGGGATTAGGGGGATGACAAAGTTGTGGCTTCTGATAAGGAAGCCATGCTGTTTGGAAAGATTGCAGATAAAAAGAAGAGCCTTTGGTGACCAGATTTTTGTCTCTTTTTGTCTGTATTAGTTACTACTCCTTGTATTTTAACCCCAATTACTCTTTAACCATTTAAGGATCCTTTGTGACAGTTATTTGCCACAGTGCTAAAGCAGGTTACCTCAAGGTTTGTCAAGTTTCCTCTGCTCTCCAGTGTATGGAAAAACTTTACACTTAATTTGGTTTATTTGGCCAGTGTGGACAGGGATTAGCCATGCTATATATGGACCATAAACACTGTTCTGGTTAACACTACAGTTGAGCCAAACCTGAACCTTTCATCTTACCCTTTGCAAACTTTGGTGGTTTGGATGGAAATGGAACCTGTGTTTGAACTGTGCTTTATTTTTGTTTTTGTTTTGAAAAATCAAAGACCAATCAATAGCGCTCTGGAAACACAGCATGCAGCATCCTCAGTCCACCTCTAGTGAACAAGGATCGAGCGCCTGTGTAGGCAGGGACTCGGTGTTGGGAAGAAAGCCAATACACAAAGGAAGGAAACTGTTTCAAGGAACCTGCAGTATTTTTCCATAAAAATCTCAGGGACATAAGAGTGTGCTGGATTTTGTGTCATAATCCCCTCCAGCCAACATGTGTGTTTGGTTAGGGAAAACATGGTGGTCCCATGTAGGACAAAGATGGACTTCTCTTGGCTGCATGTCCTATTGGTTTGGTGTTAGGAATGATGGGGAAAAGCCTTCATTTGCTTTTGACTCACAGTTTCAGTTTGCTATCTGGAATACCAAACCAGTCTGTAATGAAAATGGATTTCTCACATCAGATTTTTTAGATGCCAGAAATAATAATAGTATTGTGTTAACACCTCAGTACTTGGCTTTCTCTAAGTTGTCTTAACCTAGATAAATCTATTAATTTGTGTCTTTGATTCTACAGCAGTGCCTTAAAATTTGCACTTAATTGCAGCAGAAGTAATTTTAAAATCCATCTGTCTTACACTAACCATTCCTGTCGCATCTCACCACCTTCTGTATAATGTGTTTCCAATACTAAAATAAAGATCTACAGTGTGGTATAGTAATTCCACTTATGGAGATCTTTGAGGCTGTTGAAAGGCTAACATTTCCTATTAGATTTCTGGCTTTTGGAATTATGGCAAAAATAGGATCATCCTTACCATACAGTATTTGCCATCTTGGAACAGTGGGTAGAGCACCTTGGACCATAGCGTGGCTTTCCAAGTCTTTGCATATCCCCCAGAGGCTGCTCTATCTTCCTAGACTGTGTTTGTTGGACTCAGTCCAAGCAAGTATATTTCTAATCACTTTAGTGGACATTGGATGAGGTCCATTGAACTGCTTGCAAGATGGTATAGGTGTTAAGTAGGGACACCCAGTGTCAACAATTTCTTTCTGTCTCTTCTTTGTTGATATTCATAGCTGAAACTGCTAAATATCTGCAGGCAGGGATCTATATCTAAGTTTAATTGTGTGAACTGTCATGCTTCCACACAAAAAATAAAATTATCGAAGAGTTTAAGACATCAACTAGTTCTTACTGTTTCTGGTGTTGACCTGTCCATTCAAAACAGAATGCTGAAAACTGGGACCCTCATGAAGCAGCAGTTAGCTTTGGCTCTGGCAGCAGCCATCCAGCCCTCACATCTCCATGGGAGATCTGAGTCAGTTAGGACATTACCATCGTTCCATGACTGGCCACGAAAACACAGTAGGTAATTCACCAGCTAATGCATACCTATGAGACATCAAACAGAGAAATGTTAAGGCCTGTCCACAGGCTTTGTGAAGAATAAGAGTAGGATAAGTTAGATTTATAATGTTAAGTTGCATGTTTACCTACAGTAGGCTCTTGTCTTTGTTCTTTTCTAATTGGCTTACAGAGAGTATCACTAACAGCTGATGAAATTCCCCCTTTCACCAAAAAGGCCTAGTCCCACTGAAGTGACAGCAAGCAACAGCCTATGTATGTAAGTACATGTGCTCATGATGTGTCTTCCTTGCAGACTCAGACCCTTGCACACCTGATGCTCCACCTGCTGCCACTTCACCACCAACCTCTGAAGAACCTGGACCTTTCACAGCTCCAGCATCACCCTCCTCTTCCTCTGACACTGGTACTGCATCATTTTCACCACCGTTACCTGCCTGTGTTGCAGCCTTACATCCCAAACCTCCTCCTATTCCACCATCAACATCAGCTTCTGCTGCCACTGTTCACCCTGGACCCCCTTCTCTTCCCGCACCACCAACCTCTGCTCCATCCCTGCACCCTGGACTTTATTTGCCAGTAGTCCCACCTGGCAGTGCCACCCACCTCATCAACTGGCTGCCCTTCCTCGCTTCTGCAACACTTGCCACCATTCGAGGGAAGGAGGAAGACCAGCCACCCATAAGATCGGGCTCTCTGGAAGGCATGAAGCGCTGCAGCAGCACCCCCCCACACCCTTCCCATGACGGAAATCCCCTGGCAGCACCTATGGGAGACAGGGCTCCCGGGGCTGCTTCCTCACCGCCGGCTGCCCACGCCATGCCCCCAAGCTCGGAGCAGGCGTCGGTGAATGTGAGCGACATCCTGGCAGAGCTGCGGACGATGAACGGCCATCTCTCCATCATCGCCCGAGCCCTGACGCAGCTGGCATCGTCTCTGGCACCACAGCAGGACACGCGTGGCACCCCACCTCCTTAGTGCGGGGCTCTGCACCTGCTCACCTGGCTGGTAGGGGCTGGTGTTTGCAGGGGGCAGGAGGTTGGGTGGAGGAAAGAGACCCTACCCAAACCTGCCCATACTGTCTGTGCCAGTTAGCTGTGTTCTCTGACACTGACCACGTCTCCCCAGTGGGTTTTTCTGTTTGTTTGTTTATCTGCTCCTTGTAAATGGCTGCATATATTAAAAAATAGTTTTGTGGTCTTGTTAATAAAATTGTTTATATTTCTTGCATTCCTTTCAGATGTGCTCGCTCCCCTCCTCTCACCCATTAACCACATGAGCACTGGTAGGAATTGGTGAGGTCTTGCACAGAGAATGAGGGGAATCTGAAATGGTGAGAAGTTACCCACGATAAAATGCTCGAGGAGGTGACAAAACCCCTCAGAGCAACATAGGGATACACAGACAGGAAAGAACACAATAAAACTCTGAAAATTTTTCCGATTTCTCTCCATCCACACTGCATGGCACGGCTGTGTTGAAGTTGGAGCTCTTCCCAGTTCACTAAATCTCAGGGGTAATTGTAATTACTGACGTAGGTATGGGCTGTGATAAATTGTTCTAAATACAATGCAGGGTAGTTGTCTAAGCAGTACTTGGTCTGAACAAATACCAAACTGCCTCATCCACCTCTTGTCCTCTGAGGGAGTGTGAACTGAAGGCTCCTAGATGAAGTGTATCCGTTTTGCTTGCCAGTGGTGCCTGGGGTTCTTCAAGGGCATAAATGGGCCAAGTTAATTTACAGCAATTAGCCAGGCACACGCGGATAGATCCCGACATTTCACCATCTTTTCCCTATTGCCAAGCTGCAGCGACTTGACTAAAGGTGGCACCGAAGGTGTGAAACCTCAAACAATCCACTTTGTGGGTGGGGAAAGAGCTCTTGGACATGAATGCAGGACTCACCCCTCTGAGATGTGTGACCTGAGGAGCTGCTGGTAAGGTCCCCTCAGAGGCTTCCTGGCCTGGCAGAGGCACCAGAGCTGGGAGCCGAAGGTTGGGATGTCCTTGACGCTCTGGAAAAGCCCCAGAAAAGAGGACTCGCAGCTCTTGTAGAGCCATTTTGTGCATGTTAGCCACAGCCTGCCCATAGAGCAAATAACCATCAGTCAAAATAAGATATTTTTCCAAAGGTGGGACAAGCATGGGGCCAGTGGGGGCTGAGCCAGTCTACATGGCTCCTCTGCCTTTCATCCCAATGAATTAAAATGAAACAAATGCTTGTGGCAAACAGGAGAAAATAAAGGCCTCTGTGAAGTTGAGTATGATATCGCCTTAATTTAGCCATGCAGCCCTCAGATATCAGGATCTGAGGCCATCTCTAGGAAAAACCCAGACAAACAGACAGATCACTAGATAAGATTAAAGAGGAAGTATTCTGTCTATTTGCAAATATTTCTGTTACAGATGAAGCTAAGCCACAAAGACTGAATGAATATACAAACTTCCCCAAAGCTCAGGTGTATTTGAATTTGAGGTTTTGGTTACTGTATATATATTTACATATAAACCTATCCATATTTTTGAGTCTGTGCCTGAAAGACAAAGTAATTGTCCTGTTCAATCATGTTTTTTTTCTAGGGATGATCAGATTTTTTTTCATCTGATGTGTTTAACAAAAAAGGTAAAAATAAAGACATTTCATAGATGGCCTGCACTACCTCTTAGTTTCATGTGTTTCAACAAAAGGAGATTAAAGGAGTGTCTTAAAAATATTTTGGTCATTGTAGTTTCCATAGACTTAAAAATTCAGAGTAAAGAAAAGTTTATCAGTTTTCCCCCTTTCATTGCAAAATATGGGACAGAAAAGAAAGGGGAAGCCCTATGGTTAAAAAAAAATAATAAATAAAAGGAATATTTTTAATTTTTGCCCATCTTTCCCTCTTTCTATTTAACATGGTAGTAAATAAACAGCATATTCTCCCACTCTTGATAGTTTTAGTTGATTTATCTTGTTTTTGAATAGTAACCTTTCATGGCTTAATATTGATGGAAATCTCAGAGGAGTTGAGCAAGACACACAGCTGTATTCCTCTGTATAGATAACTTCAGAAAATCCTACTGTGCAGTTGCTTATACTTTATCAACCAAGGTTAGAGCTGGCTTCATTTAGCTGTCTAAGGGATTTGGGAACAGTTTACACGGCATGCAAATCCAGAAAAATCCTGGAAAAGTTGCCTATAACATTAGATATTCAGCTGTGAAGGTAATGCTCTTCTTTCTCAAAGATGCCACGAATGTGATCCAGCTGGCAGGGAGGGAAAAGCGCTATTCCTGAGCCTCTTCCTAAAGAAACGAGATTTCTGTGGTCCCACAGCCAAAGATATTAGATGCTAAACACCCCTGCAGTCTAGACTCCAAGCTGTCTGGTCCTGCAGCATCCTGACAACAAATCAGGACCAGAGCCTGTAGCCAGAACTAGCAACTTTCAGATTTACTTGGTAACCACTGGCTCTCACATGGGCGCAGCAACTGGCTCCGGAGCTGACAAGACAGACAGAGGCTGTCTGTGGGTAGGGTCTGGCCGAAGTGAGCACGTCAGTCCCGACCAACCTGAGCCAGCCTGAGCCTAGCCAAGGCTCTGCTACTGCCGCGGCCACAGGGTCCACTTCTGCAAATTCTCATGCATGGTGTGTGCACAGCCCATGCTGAGCTCTGTTAGCAGTGCCTGAGCCAGCGGGTTAAAACCCAGCTCAGGTATGTCTAGGCAGCCGTGGCATTAATGGGCTTCACTGCTATGCAAAGAGGGATCCTGCCCATGGGCATCTCATTCATTAACGTGCATTATTGTCTACACAGTGCATTCAGTAGACTCACGTCCCTTAGGAATTATTTTACTCATTCAATTTAATTGAACCACTTAAGCACTGCAAGAATCAAGTGACTGCTCTGACTGCATCACTTCTATGGCAAGACGGCTTCATCTGCCCTCAGCTTTTGTTTGCTCTTCCTGGCTTTCATCTTCAACCTTCCAAATCTGACTGCCGCTTTCTGATTGCTTATTATTCACATTGCTGAGCCGCTGCTGCACACATGGTACTCTGACAGCCGAAAGTTGGAGTACAGCTCACAAACAAAAGTCTTCTAAAGCATCTGAAGCCGGCAGCAGAGCAGCTGAAGAAGGACAGAAACCCCAGTGCAGCTGGCATCATCCCTGCACCATGTCCCCACAGTCTCCCAGCACCTGCAGAGATGGCATGTCCTGGCTACTCTTATGCAACAGTCTCATAACCCATGGCAAACAGTTCAAAAGACTTTATTCTCTAAATTATTCATTTTGATTCAGTTCAGAAAGCGAGGGGCTGAAAGTTATAATGTCTTGATGCATGTTCAAAGTCTTGTGTAGAAATAACTTCATGGGCTTACATTCCAGTGGCTGTTAAATTATTAAAACCCTTGTGCTGGCCTTTTCTCTCCTGGGACATCTTCAGTCTCTCATTCTTCCTCCTCTTCTACAGATCTGTTATTTGTGAAGGCAGCAATTTATAGGGCAAGATTCATCTTATAATTGATAGATGTTTCTTCGGTTTTCTACTAAAAAAAACTGAAACACCCTGGATGAGCGAAATTTAAAGGCTAGAGGCTAGGTTGTTATTCTTAGAGTCAGCATGCATGATCATCACAACCCCTTCTGACTCCATCATCGAAATCCTAAACACACTGATCTCATGTTTCACAGCTGCTTTATAAACAAATATTTGAGGGTGGGTTTCGAGTCACCACACCTTAATGATCTAAAACTTGGTTTTGTAGGTTCCTCTACAGCCATGGGGAGGCAAGGACTTTCAGCGCGTGATTCATACTAGCCAAAGTAGTGTATTTAAAATAATTAGGAAGGCATTTGACTTTCACAGTGTCCCTTCCTCTCCTCTGACTACAGACAACTAGTTTAAGCCAGATGCTTGACTTCTAGATGGCTGGAGGTACATTAAACGAATACTCTGTTTGGTAATGGCAGTTCATTTCAAACTGGTGAAGCATCAATAGATCACCTTTATCTGAGCCTTGATAGATGTGTGAGGAGCTACAAGAGGGGAAGTGGAAGCTCAGGAGAATAGGATTGACAGTAAAACTGGAAACCCCTGCAAAATATCCAGCTCCAGCCCCACACTGGGAGTTATCCTGTGCCAGGAGAGCACCCAGAGGGACCCTCAGGTCATTCCCTTCTCCCAGAGATTTAACTTTTCAGGATGTGCAACTGGAAGCTAAACAATTTCTTGAGATTTGAGTGATGTACTCAGTGTCTGCTACTCCAGCAGGAATTATTTAAGGAGGCACCAGGCTGTACAATATTGTATTAGACTGCAACTCAAGAAGGTGGGAGAAATCACAGGTTTACCCAGGAGGAATAGGAAGCCGGGTGTTTTTTTGCTTTGTTTTCTCTAGCGCACATTGTTCTTCCAGTATTTGTACACACATTCACTGTAACAACACTCAAATCCCCCAGTAAAAATAATTTATAAAGAAGCATTGCTAGGGATTGCATTCCTTCGCATTAGCCCAGCTGCAAGCTGGCAGCCCGCAGAGCCTGGGAGTGAGCTTCCTCCTACAGACAAGATGGTTATTCAGCATAGCTCTGTCTGGGAAGCATAAAGCAGGTACCCTCTGCCAGATGCCCCTGTGGACACCCATCTCTACCCACAAAGCCATATGGCTTATGTGCCTCCAGCTTCCTCCCAGACCTTTCACTACAGCATTTGCAGAGTTCTTTGGGTTTCTGTTCAATTTATTTCAGACTGTGAGCAATTAACCAGGACACCTGTGTCAGGATATTGGTTGCACCCATAACCACAGGGCTATATCCTGAGTCCGCAGCTGCCAGCTTGGTGAGAGATGCTTTTTGGATGTCATGGGGCAGAAGATACTACACCACCAGTGTGGGCAATGATTCCCTGTGACCACGGCTGTCCCTGTCCCCGGGCACAGCAGTCGGGCTGATGCATGGCTGTGCTTGGGAGGGGGTAACTCTGAGTCACCCTGCCAGAGACCAAAGCCACATACTTCACACCCATCCCATGGGCTGGGGAATCCTCTGCTCACATAACCCACAGGATGCAAAAGAAATACAGACTCTGTCAGGCCCCAGCTGGGTTTGGAGGCCACTGTGTCAGAGAAACACCGAGGCAGGCAGCACTACTCCCACATTGCACAGGAGCTGAATGAGCCTGAACATAGGGGCTTCCCCAGCCCGTGGCTGACCTGGGAGAGTCACAACTCCACATGTGAGTTAAAAGGTGCAGTATTTTGCTCAGATGCTTCTGGTCATCTCCTGCATAGAATTTTCTCTTTTACAGACACTGAAGCTCTGTTCTCGACTTAGCCATGAAGAGTTATGCTGTAAGATGTGATGCAATTAGTGCTGGTCTTAAAGGAAATAAAGGTTACATACTCTGGGACAGGTTTTCAGATGGTGTGGATGGATGAGACTCTGTCCTTTCTCCTAGGTGTACCAGGACCACTGCACTGAGCAATGCTGGATGTCTGCTCCTCCGTAACCCAGATCCCCAGATCACTCTCTGCCCCCATTTGTTTTACACCTAAGTTGTACATTTTCAGAGCAAGGACTATGCTTTTGTTCTGTCATCGTGAAAAGTTCAGCATGGAAGTGGAATTTAAACACTGTAACAGCCCAAGTAATTATTAATAGCAAGTAATATCATGAAACCGAAATCTTCTCAACTAAGAGGAATTCAGTAACGTAGAAGTTGAAGACAGAAAATCACACCACAACCTCTTGCTGGGTTTTTCTGCAGACTCTCTCTCTAAAATAGGCTGGGCAGAAAACGTAACTTCTCACTACTGCTTTTGCTTGTGGAAGCGGTTCCCAGACACTTGCTATACATTGTATAATGTCAACATCTGATTTGATTCACATTGTTCCCATCTACTACTCAGTCTGGATTTCCCATTTATCATGAACTTTGGCTGAAATCTCATTTTATTCAGAGACAGATCTTATTGGAACAGCCTTCATGAAGAGCTTTACTGCTTATAACTGTCATTCAAAACATATTTTGAACAGAAAAAAGTGGATTTCTGCCAGCTGAAGCACTTGGTGATTCATGGTGATGGCAACAAATTGTTTTTGTCACAAACCAAAAATAAGACGCCCCTGAAAAAAGTCTGAAAAATACCAAAGACTATTTCTTAATATTTATTTTAATAAGATATTTAAACCATGCCAGTAGTTCAAGTATTAATTGAAGCATTTTGTTTCCTCTGCATTGCTACTTTATCCATTTCCTCAAATTCTTTTTGCAGTGTTTATTTGGGGTATTTATTTTTAGTATTTATTTCTTCTCCTTGTCAGCAGAATCAAAACATCAGATACTTATGTGGCTCTGATAGAATACACTGAATTCTTAGGTTAACTTGGCTATCTGTGGGCTAAAATCTAAACTCCACAGTTTTTTCCATACTCTCCAAAGTAGTGAAAGTGTTGGTGACACCAGTCCAGTGTCCCACAGTCCATAATATATGTCACCAGTGAAGTGGTATATGCCTCTAGTCCCTAACCTTGATTAGAAAGGGAACTCAAAGACCTTTAGGTGATATAAATTTCCATGGGACTTTGAGCTTTGATTGACCAGCCAGAGCAATTTGATATGTTCCAGATGGGACCTGACTCTATGTGTTTTAGTAAATGGTGGTAGATGTTGGACTTTTCAAGCCATGCCAACCGACATGTGATAAAAGCTTCCAGGGGCTTATTCATTCCTTCCGTATAAAATAAGGTAATTTGCACATTTTATGTTAATTCTATATTGACTATCACTCTTAAGAGGTAAGGATGTCATTATTTTTTAAACACACAGGGCTTTACTTGATCAGACTCATTTGTTTCCTCTGATGGAAGAAAAGGGCCTGAGGTAGAGAGAAGTTAAGAGCTGACTACGAGGTTTTAACTGAAGTAGTGGGATGAATGTGAGCCAAGGAAAATTTAGGCTGCACATCAGGAAAATTTTCCTAACAACGAGGTCTATTACTAAGTGGAATGGTCCCCCCAGGGAAAAGGGGGAAGCTGACTAGACAAAGCAATGAAGAACACATTGTAGGGAGCAACCTTTAAACAGTTGGGGAATGGACCAAGTGACCTAAGTGCATTTTCCATCTCTAATTTCTGTGACTCAACCATTACAAGGGTACACTGTAGAGTATATGACTGCTCTGCCACATCAGTACTGTTTTGGGAAGACTTCCTACAAATCCAGTCTTCAGGATGCAAAAGACACCAGTGCTCTGACCTCCAGACATCTTTGCTGGGTCCTACCAGGCGTAGGTGGCACTTGCTGGGACCTTCGGCTACCTATGGCACTCACCAGGAACCACAGTGTGCGTGAATTCAGGTCATTTTTGACTGGACCTTTTTCATTCTTCAGCTTTGTTTTTATTTGTATTTTTTTCCTGAGTTCTTCCTCTTGTTTAACAAAGCTTTTCGTGCTCAGAAACCACTAAGCTGATATCACACTTTGCTCTAAGAGAATTAGTTTAAGTTTTCTTGGCCACAGCTTTACAGGCAAACTCAAGCTACACAGAAACCTGACACAGAGGTGGGTTTTCTCAGCATGTGGTGATGACCATGTGACAGTTAACACATTAGCAGACACCGAGGATCAAACCAGGAGACTTTAGAGCAAAAACCTGAACTTAAGATGCCAAAACAGCTTACAGTGTAACTGTCATGTACTCATTTTCCCTACTGAATTGCACTGGACAAGCCAAAGAATAGTTGCATACTATCAGTGGTTTTACTTCAGTCAAAGCAAATATGACTCCCCAGTAATGAGGAAAAGTTATTATTCTGATTCTCGAGTCCTATATATTTAAACATTGGAGCCTTCTGATAGACTTTTTCAAAAGTTTTTTATAAATCTCCTCTAAAAAAGTTGATTCACTGACAGCCAAAAAATTCTGCAAGATGGGCCAGTTTCATCACATTTCTCAAGGAAAGTTCACCTAAAATTTTGAAGTGATCATACTCCAAATGCCATCTTTTGACTTTTTTTAAAGAAACATCATGGATTTTTTTTTTTTATTAAAATCAGGAGGTTTTTTTTTCACATTTTAACTAATTAAAATAGAACAAAACCCACTCTTGCTATAACTTGGAGAAGTGATTTTTTTTTTCTTCTTAGGAAAATGGTTTAATATGCCCAACTACAGTGAATGTTGTATCTGAGTATTTTTGCCCCCTTTAAAAGAAAAAAAATGAAGTTCAAAATATCAACATTTCCATAGAAGATAAAAACACATCCCTCTTCGGCTTATTTATTGTCTGAGCCGGAACTGGTTGAAAATATAGGTAAGATAATGAAGGGCCTTTCTTGCTGTGCCTGTGCTGGAAAGCCTGTATTTATTCTTTGTTTAACTTTGGCCCTGAAAACACATGTTTTGAAAAAATAATAGGTATGTTATAGGACAAATCTAGTGTACCATGAATGAAGCTGGAGGAGCTGTGTAAATTTCTGACACAGATTTCATTTGTGCAAGCTGGATTTAGTTTTTTATTTCAGCAGCCTTCAGCAGTGTTTAGCTCTGTCATCTCAATTCACATCTATTTCTTCTATACACTAGGCAGGTGCATGCACGAATGCACTGACATCTAACACCGAAAGGGAAGCTTCATGGAAGAAAGGCAGCAGACCAGCTCTATATTTAGTGAAAACTGACTGCAGGCCATAAAAAATAGATATGTAAATGCAAAGAAGAAATGGTTGAAAAAGGCTTCTAGAAAAAGTGATTAATTCTACATGTTAAAGGAGAAAAAAAAAAAAAAAAAGCCAACAGAGCAGTTAATAAGTAATAACTTTAGAATACGAACTGGGACGAGACAGAACAAATATCGCTTACAGGGGAAAATATAGGTCCATGTCAGTAACACCTCTATCAACACCACTTTCGTTTTACCAGTTCCTGTCTAGCCAGGAACTAATTTCTTTACAGTTACTGAAGCAGAGTAACCACAAATCAAACAGTAGGAAAATGATAACCTGCTGAACTCCATAGAGGCCTCTTGAGTGGGTTTGGTGACATCTGAACTATGCTTAGACAGTTGTGAAATGTCTAATGTGGGTCAGTTAATCAGGCTTTGCCCCTGAACTTGTCATTTTCTGAGACAAAGTAGGAATAAAAATGTAAAAAACACAAATATTCAGAAAAGTCAAAATTGTTAAAAATTATTTATGAGCAAAAGTTGGAGATTTCTTGGAAGGTGACATTAGAAGCCTTTCATATATTATGAGAATATAAAGCATGAGGGGGAGTACAAAGTGCAGGGAGTGACACTGTTCACAGGAGTTTTTCAAAGTTATGTTCCATTGGATCAGGCTGCACCCCACTGAAATGAAACTTAACAGACCAATAAATATAGAACTGCTTAGCAAAAAGAAGAAATCATACTAAATTCTGATTATGATGACATCAGCTGGCCTATAAATTATTGCCCAGTAGAAACTATCAAGATGTGAACAAAAATATCCCAGATCTCCATTCTGGGAAGGAAAAACAGCTTGGAACTCTTCCAGAGTAATTTTTTTATTTTTTTTTTTTTTATTATTGTGATCATCTAAAGGTCTATCAATTTGGGCAGCTTCATCTCTGGGCTTCTTTTACACCCACTGTTCTCTAGAAGAAAATTTCTGGTTTTAGGAATTTCTTTCTAGAGCATCTTTAATGGCTGAAAGGAGTAGTAAAAGTTTTGGCACATAGCCTTGGCCAGTAGAAATCATTGCATTTGCACCAAAGTCAAGGTATCCAATCTAATTTACCTTAGCTAAACATATAGCTTTGAATTTCTTTGGATATTATATTCATTACTATAGACAGACATGATGTAGTCTTGCCATGGTTGCACTGATTCCTATGAAGCTATGAAAATTTGTGCTGCCTGGAGGTTTGTCACTTCACAACAGAGAAAATGATCTGGGAGTTTTTTGTTATCTCTTGGAAATCACAGGGATCTCCCTCTCTGTTGCTTATTTCTTCATTTACCTTCCATTAAAGTGAAGATTTCAGTGAACACAGAGGATTTATCTCTACAGAAGCAATTATAGAATTATAGAATTATAGAATCATAAAATAGTTTGGGTTGGAAGGGACCTTTAAAGGTCATCTAGTCCAACCCCTCTTCCACGAGCAGGGATATCTTCAACTAGATCAGATTGCTCAGAACCCCATCCAGCCCGACCTTGAATGGACCATCTACAACCTCTCTTGGAAACCTGTTCTAGTGTTACACCACCCTCATCATAAAAAAATTTCTTCCTTATGTCTAGTCTGAGTCTACACTCTTTGAGTTTAAAACCGTTGCCCCTTGTCCTATTGCTACAGGGCCTATTAAAAAGTCTGTCCCCATCTTTCTTATAAACTCTCATTAAGTACTGAAAGGCTATTGGTGGAGTCCATATGAATAAAATAGTAGGAGAAAAGGAGCATTTCAGTATGATCTATTCCTTGTAAGAGATCTGAACCAGGCTCAGTTGAAGGGTATATTTTTCTTTTTTCACTGTGTTGTATGAATAACCCCTCCGTGACAGGTAGAAACTATATTTCTGAATGCAGAACAGTGCTATTGTACACCTACTCTTACTCCTAATAAACCCAGTAGCTTCCTAAGGAAACTCAGAGGACTTCACAAGACTGAGCAGATTGGTGCTTAAGTCACACTTCAGCCCAGACTACATATTCTGGTATGGATCCATGCTGGTAGGTGTTCCTAGGGCAAAACTAACATACAGTCATGGATGGAAGATCCTCACAGTACAGGGTGGCAGAGATGGGTTTTGGTCTGTATAAGAAATTGGTCATTAAAAGTCTTTTCTTGGAAGAAAAACTGAGTTCTTATCCAGGCTCAGCCTCAGAGATGCCATCTCCCTGGAGCTTCTACTAACTTTAGAATATTGGAGTACAGATGGTCTCTATACCATACACTGAAGAGGAAAAGGGAAAAGTTAGCTGGCTTTTGTTTAGTCCAATGGACTTGGCAGTCATCTGAGAAAGAGATTGCAGGATTGCCATCCTTGCTTAGTGGACCTGCTTTAAAAAAAAAAGATAAAAATACATGAGTTTTAATTGTTTTTTGTTTCATTTCCCAAACTTTTCTTCTGTTAGACCCTTTTGTTCACCTCAATGCAAGCCATGCAATGATGTGTGCCTTTTCTAACTGTTTCATGATCTCTCTAAAGTAGGTAGCCAATGTTTTATCATCCCAACCTACCTCTAGCTGTTAATTAATAGGTGGCCATGACACAGAGTAGAGGCCTCTTGAATAAAAAGGGATATCTTCACAGTGTAGCTTGTAGACTCCTTTAGTTAAACTATTCATGTTATTGTCAATGAACTGCTAATTCTAGGAAGTATCCATTCACGAACTTAACAGTAATAAAGATGAAAAATCATAATTAGAGGAAAACAGGTCATGAGAACTCAGGTTACTATCTGTCCCCCTTCTCTGACAGATTCTATCTCTGTACCACCCAAACTCTCCTACCATCAGTTTGGGTGAAAACTGGGAGCAGCACTAGCTCAGACTGAGAGTGTGCCACCCACTGAGTCAGTGGTACTGCTTCCTGTTGGCACTGTCCTCCTTGGTAGGAGCTAGTCTTCTGCTGAACCTCCCTCACTTCTTCTTACAAGCAGAAAGCAGAAGTGATATGAGTCACCTTATAAGACCACCTGCTAAATTCTTCTCCTGTGGTCTTGACCCAGATGTCACCTGCTAATAATGAATGTAAGGATATATGTTATCAGGATATTGCTTAGAAGGAGAGACTTGTTCTTCAGGATTAATTTCCAAAAGAGAAGAAATAAATACCAAAAATATGAGTTCCCACCTCCCAGGAGCCCCCAAATTCTGAAATTTATTTTCTTTACAGAAGGTTAACCACTGCTGTTACTCATCTGTAGTGAAATATAATCCATTCTAAGGAAGTAAATCACATATTAAATATTTTTTGTTTGAACATGAGTTAAATAATTTTCAAATTTGTCTTTAAAAATTTGTATTCAAGTCCATTTTCTGTCTTATACACGACCTTCCCTAACTTAGAAGACTAAAGAGTCTTGTGTTCTGGCTTCCATTTCCAGTGTCACTCTAAACCTTTTCTTCATATCATGAATTACATGCTGAAGCAATGGCTGAAACCATGCAACGGTGACAGCCTGCACACTGGGGAGAGACAGATGGCATTGAAAGTTGGTAGTATATATTTGTCCACCATTCTCATATTTGTAACTTCTAACCAAAGATTCAGAAAGAAAATACTCACCTATTCCACACTGCCACAGCCCGTGCAATGTGGGTCTGTTGAGATGATGTGCCTCCAGATCTCTAAGACTTATGAGTGAACCTGGATTTTTTGTAGAAACAGTGATCTGAGAGGATGAAAGAAGAAAAGTGGCTTTCATGTTTTATACTCATCAAGTGTGGGACAGCTTCCACATCAATGAGTACATGTTATTCTCTGCCCTCAGTTTTGTCTTGCTTTTTGAGTTACTATCATGAAATAACCAACTGAGACCCATAGATTTTAACAAACCAGTGGAAAAACAATGTGGTCTTTGAAACTGCTTTCAAATCTATCTATGTTTTAAATACTAGGAATATCTTGCCTTTGAAAATCCTTAAGCAAAGATGCCTTTGACTCTAAGGAATGACATTTTATTAATGTGCATGCTTGTGTATGTTAGCGTGTGCATGAATATATGAATAAAAGTACAGACAACTATTATACAAATGGTTCTTATAAAGACATAAGTTTATGAAATTAAAAACAGTAACCTCAGTGTTGTATCTCTGAACATATAATGTATGTCAACATTTAGTTCATGTGTACCGTTCAAGAGCACATTTATCACTCAGAAGCATTCCTTATTTTACACTCTTACTTCCTGTACGTTATTTCAGGCACTCATAATTCCATAGCCATTTATTTTTACTTTTTATTTAAGTGGCAGAAGAAAGAACAAAATCAGGATATATTGTCTGGCCAAACTCTGGTGTCTTTACTTAGATTTTACTGAGATAAAACTACTCAGGACTTCTACCTGCAGAAAGACCACAGGAATTAGCCCTACAAATGCTTTCCTCACTTCCAAGAGGTAAATATATATCTTTGTTCTTTTATCTATTTGTTGCCAGGGTGACGGGCTTATACAGTTTGAAAGTACAGCAGTAAGGCCTTAGGGTGTCACTTTAAGATAACCACACACTCAGTTTTGTGTTTAGATTCATTATTTTATTTTTAGTCTATTCATAACAATGTGCTACTGAAAAATGTCTATTGTCAGCTCCAGGTGTGTTTGCCAGCATTAAAGAGTATAATCACAATAAAAGAAAAGCCAGGAGCTATTCCACCTCCCACATGCCAAAATTAACAAACCGTAGTAAAAATTTAAATCAACAATACTCTACTTCCCTCCCTCCCTTCTTCTCTCTATCCTCTACTCTCTCCTTCCCTCCCACAAACTATCAGGCTTTTTTTCCAAAAGCCTGGATAAATGGATAACCTGCAGCATGGATGTTCATTTGATGCTACAGAAACATAATTCTGGCCCTGTTTTCATATTGTTGGCCCTCTACTGACTGTATGACCTAGGGAAATCCCCTTTTTCATACTTAGAGAAATCCTGCAGCATGAATTCTGTATGGTCATCCAACAGAGGGAAACCCTAGCCTTCACTCTTCCATGGATTTTGGAGACATGGAAATCTCTGAAATTATCTCTACAGCCTACAGTACCTCTTGGGGTTTTACTCCTCTTTCTAATTCAGATCTGTATTTGAGACAAGGATTTTTTCAGGAAAAAAATAATACCCAAATATACAGATTTTTCAGCAGAAACATTCCATCACAGGTCTAAACAGTTAATTACACGTCACACTTAACTTTCATGCTCTATTTCATCTGACTTATATAGCCTCCGCTCCCAGTCATTGTTTATTGTAATATTTTGCTGGTTACACTGATGATTTCTCTGCTCTCAAATTTCCCTCCTCCATGTGGGCACCACTTGACTGTTGTCAAATGATCCATAACCTTGTCCTTCATAGATATTGCACTGTGAGGGGTCCTGATCCTTCAACCATTCTCCTGATCTGATCCTTAAACAATCCTCATGGTTCTTTCTTGAAATTTCTGCATCTTTTTCTACTTCACTGTGGAAGGCTGGAGACCAGATCCAGACACAAAAGTCCTAGATAACCCACAATATTTCTACTGTGGCACGTACCACACTAAGTACACTTTCTATTCTTACTCACAATTTGCTTACTTAAATCAAATCTCTGAAACTTTTTTTTTTTTTTTTTTTTTTTTTTTTTTTTTTTTTATGTTGCATCATGGTTAGCTTATGTTCAGATGATTCTCTGTGATTTCCAGGTCTTCTCTGGAAGCAATGTCTGCTAAGCCAGATCAGTCTTTATTGTATGATGCTTGTGTTCTTTGGCCAGGATTTTGTCAGTCTAAATCCTAACCACAGTAGGATTTAGATATCTAAAATCCACTTTCTGACCAAGCTAGAATCCCATCTACTTGCTTTTCACGTCTGTCTTGTACTGCTCTCTCAGATTCATTGAAAACCTCCCTTTTTAGGCTGAATTTTTCTTAGATTCTTAATTATAACTGCTCAGATATGCATGACCCCAGGACCTGTCTCTGTCTGGACATCAGTGAAAACTCAGTTATATACACAGACCTCTACCTAAATCTCCCAGGAAAGCTTTAAAAGTTGGATTTATTTAAATAATGAGGTAATCTTTCACCTTTTTCTTTGCTGAAGATAATGGCCTAGCCTTCACTTCTAGCCCCATCAGCTGATGGTGTGCATAGATGAGCTACATGAACAGTGAGTTGGGACAGTGCGTTGAACTGTGAGTAGTGAATCTGAAATGGTCCGGTAATTATTACATTTGCTTTGACATCCCAAAACAAGTCTACAGATTCATCACATACCTAAAGGTTTCAATTTGTTTTCTTCTTTTCTGCAGAGAGATGCTGTAAGGCTGTTGGATGTGGGCACAGAAATGTTTAAAAGCCACTGAAGCAAACATCAGTCTCCTGTGGCTAGCTCTAAATGGCAGAGGAAACTGAAAAAGGCCATGTTTTAACCTGTGCTGGGCTGCACACAGTTCTCCTCCTATGGAAATTGTGCTGATTCAGCATTTATGGACTAAACTCACAGCAGGGTCCATACATTGACAGAAACAACCAGACTTTTAATATCAGTAAAGGTGGGAAAGCAGTTGCAATGTCCACAGCTTTCTTCCCTCAGCTAAGCAGATGGTTCAAGTGTATTTAAGTCACCTGAAGTATGGCCTAATGGGGTAAAAGATAGTTTGGTACTATCTTTTGACACTAGGCAGTGTTAGGACACACCGATTCAGTGCATTTTCTCAGTAGCTTATTGTCATTGGACCACCCAGACAGTTTGGATGCTAACCCCAGCTTCTGTAGACCCAAAAGAAGAGCAGTCCAACCCTTGTTTGGACTCTTCTCCATTCTGCAAGCTGTCAGGCTGAAGCATGGAAGTATGAACAAAATTGAGCAAAGCTGGACAAATCCCGTGAGGCTCCAAAAATGTCTTTATCTGAGAAGGCTGAGAGCTTTGCCATCTTCCACTGGCATTCAGCCACATGTGGTGAGCCAATACAGGTGGTCTGCTGGGTTGGAAGACGCACTAAGACAGTCTGGTCTGCCGGACGCATTGGTATGAGAGATTCATTGAATGGTACTCTTCTCCTTGCACATGAATGAGTCCAGTTCAGTACAATGGGGTACTGTGCTGCTGAAGAAGTTGTTCCTCGGGTGAGACATTACACTCATAAAACTCAGCGGAGGTCCTGACCACTTTGTGGGCATTAAAGATCTCATGACTTCTACCAATGACTTTGGTGTCCTGGCCGTGCTCCAAGTTGGAATGCTTTGTCTCGTTGAACAACCTATACAGTTCCTATTCAGGAATGTTGTCTTCACAAAGCCTACATTTGGAGCTCATGTTAAACTGCCATTTCAAAGCTGATGCCCAAACGGAAAAAGAATTGTAAAAAACAATTATTGATGGTTACTGATAATCACCTACACGTGATTGATGTATCAGACTCAGAAAAATACCTCAGAATGAAAAATGTCATGTAAATATAGGGTATTACTAGGTTTCTGGCTGGGGATTTAAAGCACTCAGAACTGCTTATATGGAATCACATGTGTTTGATATCAGAACAAGAAGCGCTGGTGTGGTACTTAAGAGCTTAAATTCAGATTGTGCACTGGATAATTTACCAATAATGCTTGCAAGGTTATGAGATCCCTATGCAAAAGTCCACCCAACAAATCTGAATGTGGTACTTGAAGCAGCTCCCTTTGACAAATAGAGTTTTGAAGCGTGCTGAGCACTGTAGGAGGAGATGCCCACCACACTTCCCTTCACCATTTGGAAGAGAAGGTCAGACACTGGTAAAACCAGGCCACTAAGTCTGCTAAAGGCAATTTAAATACAACACATTGAGATAGCATTTGCTTTAAGCCTTTCATTTTCACAACCTTATGCAGTGATAACGGCTTATGAAGTCTCCCATTTAAAGCCTGATTTGTGATCTATAATGATTTATAACAACATTAAAGCCTCCCACAAAAGACAAATTAATACTAAGATGCTTTTTCAGCACCTCCTTTGAGAAAAAGAGTTTTGAGCTAGTGCCAAGGAGTGGGAAGCCAGTATTTCTACTGAAACACAAATGGGTGGCAAACTCTGGAATAACACTTTGGCATGAATTACACACTACATTTTTGGAGTCTTTTCTCTTTAAAGTGTCTGAACATTTCAATTTAACAATTAAACATTCCCTAATAAAAAGAGTTGGTCAAAGGGAAAAGAAAAAATTTAAGTTAAGGATAAGTCTCCTTAAATGTTTTTTGCACATTTGCGTTTAAAACCACTGCTTGATCTACCTCTCAGTTCATGGTAGTTCTAAAATACAGAGTACTTTTTCTGGCTCTAAGCTTAATATTATATTACCATTAAAATTCCATCTAAATCCTCCAGGTTTGTAATTAGAACTATGGAGAGACCCAGGAGTCAAACACGAAGGATGTTGAACTTCAGCAGAGGAAATTACAGCACAATTTGATGCGAGAAGTGTTGGATGAAATTGAATGGAACAAATCAGTGAAACAGATGGGGAAGGAGAGTATGTCCAAAGACCAATTAGTGCATGCCATAGTGTTATGTGCACTGCTAAGCAGCAGTATATTAAGATTAAACTGGGACTCTAACAGATGCAAAAGAAGGTGCAAAAAATATATGAAGGACAGAGCAAGACTGATAGATTAATTCTGTAGAAGACCAGTGAGTCAAATACTCTAGTTGGGGTTAAAAAAGGTAGGATTATTTGATGACCAGTTAGAGGAGAAAGGTAATCAAATTTCATGCTTCAAGGTATAAGCTGGTAACCACAGGGGCCAGTAAGTTTTTTCCTTCTCTGAAACATTACAAAATTGGATGACAATTTTGTGTGTCTTTAAAAGGGCTGTTCTTGCTCTTCCTCTCTCTCAGTCTTCTGGCTTTGATTGAAACATCAGGTGTGTGCCATACTCAGACCTAGACGCAAGCTGATGCTCAAGTTGTCCACTACAGCAAATTTTATTTTCTGTCAGAAGTGATGAAAACCAAAACACAAGAAGAGATGAACCTGGACAAAATAAGAGCCTATTTCTGTCTTCCTTATTCTGGAGGGATTACTAGTGCCTTGGGTGGGAATTCTGCCCCAGCATGGACTACAGGATTGACTTTTTACTGATGACAGATCAGATTTTCTATATATGTAACTAGACTGCCAAGTGGTGTTGGCAGCAGTGAAGTCCAGACTGAGTATCTAAAATTTTTGCTTAAAATTACAAGATAAACTTGCTCAGAAAAAATAGCCCAGAAACCTTAAGAAACCAAATACTTCCCATAGATACCCGAGCCAATATTTCCCATTCATAAACAGTGAATCTAATAATCAAATGACATTAATTCAGAAAACAAACAAACAAACAAAAAAACAACCAACCAACCAAACAAACAAACAAAAACAAAACAAAACAAAACAAAAAAAGACTAGTGGTGAGTTGACAGCACTTTCATAATAAAGAAAACACTGAATGCCCCAGTGTCTTGGCCAGGAGCCCTCAGAATGGATTCCAGTCATCTCTGGTAGACAAATGTCTCCATAGGATGCCACTTGTCCCCTTTCTTCACTTCTCCCTGTCTTGGTTTATTATTGGTGTCACATATTTAGCTGCTTCCACTCTACTTGTAAGCCAGGCACAAGGGTAGTAATCCATATAATCACATGCATATGGCTCATCTGAGTTAATTGTCTAGAATATCTATCAACAGAGAATATACTACATACTTCTAGTGCATGGCCGACTTCATCTTAAATGTTTAAAGTACTTCATATTAATTGTGCTGTAGCATCTATTTCCCTCTCTTGATTGTAGAAAGCTCTAAGACAGAAATGTCTGCATTGTAGACATCAAAAGCTCAGCAAGATGAGTCCTATTCACAGTGCTGCCATGACTTACATTTGTCATTAATGATTATAGCACTGGGGATAACTTGCAACTGTTATGCCATCTCCCACTCTGAGTTTTCTTCAGGGCAGACGGTGATGTGTTTGGGCTCTGAGGCTTGTCCTTAATCCATAGGTACTTCAGCCTTGGTAATTGGAGGCAGCAGTTGGAGACACGAAAGGAGACCATTGTCCTCTACCTTGCTACCCTAAGAAGAGGCCACCTATTGCACACTGAGTCCACAGAGTAAGACCCTTCATAACTGAGTTGAGGCTCACAAATATCCCATTATCTCCTACTCCTGCTAGGAAATGAAGGACCAGCGGCTAGGACCATGTCAGTATTTTTCAAAGATCCAGTGAATGGGCACAAAACCTGGCATACAACTGTTCAGACTGATAAATTGTTAGTGCATAATACAGAATTACTTTTGTCTAGGACAACTAGCATTGTGCCAGGTAGTGTTTAGGTCTGGTTACTCGTTCAGGTCAAAAGATCTTTCCCAACAGGCTGTTTGGATGTGGCCATTCTGCTCTGGAGGTGACTTGAATTGTGCCATTGTGGAATGTTCCCCGGCCACTGGACTTGAGCCCTGGTCTGCTTTATTTATTCATACAGCATCTAATGAGACTTCACTCAATAATTGTAAATCCTCTTCTGCTTCTTTTTGATCACATAATATGTTAAATAACATCTTGCTGATGCAGGTGAAATTAATATCAGTTACAGGCAAAAGCATTCATATGAACACAGATTATATCACACATGGGAATGAAGCTTGCTCATTTTATTCTTTCATTTCACCAAGAGAGAATAGAATAGAATAGAATAGAATAGAATAGAATAGAATAGAATAGAATAGAATAGAATAGAATAGAATAGAATAGAATAGAATAGAATAGAATAGAATAGAATAGAATAGAATAGAATAGAATAGAATAGAATAGAATAGAATAGAATAGAATAGAATAGAATACGACTATTTATTTCAGTTGGAAGGTACCTACAACGATCATCTAGTCCAACAGCTGATAGAGGCATGTTCTTCCCTGACCCTCAAACTGCAGTTTTATCCAGGAAAAGGACAAATAAAGTATGGTAAGGTGAATAATGATGCAAAGCCAATTATGGTGATACGATGAGGTGTCTTTTGTTCACCTCCAAGCAACATCAGTAAAATAGTATTGTTGATGTGCAATATAGTGTATCCATCTTGATGGGAAGCTGATGGAACGGTCTACAACTGGTCCTGAGTCGGGTCTGTATCATGGTCTTAAAGCTAGTACTGTTTTAACAAGAGGAAAGTGGTGGAGGTGACAAGCAATAGCTACAAAGCTCTTCCCTTGATGCTCACGAAGGAGAAGGATAAATATTATGGAACTGTGAAATAAAGGTGCTTGCCAAAATAGACAAGAAAAACTAAAACCCCCATACCTGAAAGGCCTTCAGGACCAAGTGACATTTGCCTCCCAATTGAGCCAGAAATTACATGAAGCAAAGAGGCTGTTTTCCTTTGATGTTCAAAGTCCTTTGCCAAACAGGCTACAGTGCTGAACTGGTTATGGGAAGAAAGGGACAGACCTTACACTTCAGGTAGTAACATGGATGGTAGCAGAAACCTCAGCTAATCCACATATCCCAAGAAGTTTTACCATTACTACTCTACATTATTGAGCAGCATAAAATGGGTGTGCACTAAAAGCAGAGTTTGACTTCACATTTAAGAAGGGACTTGCGAAAGATTAGCAAATTCTACACTTGTGAACATGATTTCAGGAACTGGTAATGTAACTGGAAGGCAGCCACACACATAGCAGGGGAATAACCACAGTATCATCATTGATGAAAGGGCGGCTTGATAAGAGAAAGCTGTAGACATCATCATCATCATTAATTAAACACTGAAACTGGTGAGAAGAGGGTTTTGTGGTTAAAGTGTTGGACTCAAACTGAAGAGATCTAGGTTCCATTGCTGGCAGAACAAATGTGGACAAGTGCCTTAACATCTCCTTGTACCAGGTCTCCATCTGTAAAATGGGAGCAAACCATGCTCCTTTCATTTGCCTATTTAGAGAGTGATTTTTCCCCTGAATTAGCCTGCAGCAACCAGTAATGTGAAAGCCTCTTCATGGATGGAGGTTCCAGGTGCTGAAGCCATACAAACCAATAATAAGAAATAATGGTATTGCTGATAGAAAGCTTCTCTTCCTTGAAAATTAGTTTTCAATTCACTTCTC
This sequence comes from Tyto alba, assembly GCF_018691265.1. Classification (NCBI taxonomy): domain Eukaryota; kingdom Metazoa; phylum Chordata; class Aves; order Strigiformes; family Tytonidae; genus Tyto; species Tyto alba. Next base: position 44,659,346 of record NW_024881316.1, on the reverse strand, counting down.
CTAAGGAAGGAATTCTATATTCTTACAGGCCAAAGACTTTTTTTTTTTTTTTTTTTTTTTTTTTTTTTTTTTCCCCAATGCTTACAATGTGGGAGGTGAAAATAGAGTTCATAATGAGAACTTGATTCTGCGGGCTCCCAATGGGATCCTACATGTTACAGGGTAAGTGTCTTGCCTTATAACAACTTTTCCTGCTACCACACCTATAACTAAAATGGTAGAGCAGAAATAGGAACAGACACAATAAGTAACAAGGCTGTGTTTTACCTTTTTTTTTGTTTGCTTAAGGCCACTAAATGGATGAGAAAATAACATGTGGAGTTACATGAGTTACATCTGCTAAATCAACACGAGACACTATTGATTTCATGCATGGATTTAATGGAAAGCTTTACTCCAGATATTTTCTGGAACATCTGAATCAAAGATTATTTTTCCCAAAGTGTCCTCCCTTTACAGTAATTTCATCTCTGTCTCAAACACCTCAAGCACTGGGAGATTAATTTTTGCCATCTGAGGAAGCATGTTTCCCCTTCCTTTACAAACCTTCTCTCTTTTCCCCGCCAACCTGGCCACTAAAGCAGACAGAGCTCTGGTTGTTTGTGACCTTGCTTCATTTTATTGACCCTAAATATCTGTAGATAGTTCCTCAGCTGTAGAACCACATCTGTGTAATGCCTCCCTCTACTGGATTTATGCAGATGGCTAAGACAGCTAATAAATGGTTGTGGGTCACTGATAGCATTGGGAAAAGATGCAGTTCTGTGCACATTCAAAAATTATATCTGGTTTGCCTTGATTTTACAAGGATTAAAAGAATGTCGTGCATGCAGCTTGGCTAAACAATGTCTAAAGGAGATGTGATAACCATCTACAGAAAACTGTGAACATGCTGGAGTTTGCAGTTAAGCAGAGTTTAAGTGACTAAATTAGGAAGGGCTGAAATTTGCAGAGTCTGAAGCAAGCAAAACTCTTGAACTCTTTTGTGGCAGTGCGGGATTTGGGAAAGGGTGTTGTCAGTGATACAGAACTAACCTTGCTTTGCAAACTCCTTTTTTTCCACTTGTAATTTAAACCTTTGCTGGTTCCTTTTCCACTTTGAATTCAATTAAAAGAACATGTATTTTTGGCTGCAGACAAATCCATGATATACAGTGAGGAGGGAAGAAAGAACCATTTAAAAACTACATAGTCATTTCACCATGATAATGACAGTTTGTTCACTGCAAGTGGTAAAAATTCTGACAAAAGACACTAGTCACTGCAGTTGTGAGTTCAGAACTGACATCATGACTGTGGTCCACCTGTATGTAATAGCATGAATCTCTGATTCCTATCGTAACTCTGTGCTATACCACGATATTAGCACTTCCTAAATTTTTCTCTTCCTGTCCCCCTACCCTTTCTTTTTAATTGCACCACTATTACAACTCTATTTCAATTTTTCAAAGTGGAACATCTCTCTGTGTGTTGGTAAAGCTCTGTACACCCTGCAGAGTCAGTGGGACTGAGTTCCTCAAACCACTCTGGTGCCAGGGAGGATTTTCCAGCCAGTTCTCACCAGCATCTCACCTGTGCATGCCTAAAGGGAACCGGGAGTGTTATCACTGTAATCAAAATTAGAGCAAGGTATCTACTGAGTACAATGGAGCCACTTTTGTACTTAATGACCTTTAAGAGCAGAATTGTTCTTCACAAATTCAGAGATGTGATTTGCTCCTGTTTTAATCATTGGATAATGCTGAACAGTATCAACAACTGTATCAACATAGAGATCACAGGGAAATGACACTTTGCATGAAGCCAAATTATCCAGGATGCATCTGGCTGCATTAGTAATATAAAGTGAGATCATACTGCAAAAGAAATGTGGGGAAGAAGAAGGAATAGCATTTTGTGAGAGAACATAATAAAGATTACACTTAATCAAGAAAATACTTCTGTATGTGATGATGTCCACAAAATACAAAATGCAAAAGGCATTTTTCAAAATCCTTTAAAAACAGATTTCAGAAATTTGGGCAGCTAGGATTTCAGCAAACAGGAAAACAAACTAACGAGGACTGCTGGTTACTGCATTGGATTGGTAAAACAGAGCATCGTCTGCCTGTAGCCACAATTCCCCCATGTCTCACAACTTGCAGAGAGCAAAGGATTGCAGGACTCAAAACTGTGGCAGGTCTGAGATCTTGCTCTTGTTTTTCTCATTTCTGGGTTTGAACCATGTGCCTGAACAAAACAGACTCAGCACTTCAGAAAGCCTGTCTGCAGCCTGGCCAATCCAGCTTGTGTAATTTTGCAGGTCACTTTGAAACACTGGCTGAGCAGTTTATCACAACATATAAATAGTTCAGCTACAGGAAAAAAAAAATGTGGATTAGAAAAGAGTAAATCAGATTTTATAAATGTTTCTCAAATCATCTACAAAGATGTGTTCCTTTGATTGCAGTCTCTGACAATTTCAGGGAATAGATAGTGAGCCTGTGGGGGTATCCTTTTTCCTACCTTATGTAATGTCCTTGCTTCAATCCCTTCAAAACACATTCACACTCTTGCTGGATCTATCGTTTAGGCTGCATAAGGAAATACCTCTGAAGGACTGATGTCTTCCAAATACCTTTAGGGCCCATCTTCCCTTTTTTAGACTAAGAGGATCTAGGAAATGAAAATAGCATTAACAAAAGCAGCATTGTTTGCAGGGGTCTGTCTTGCCAGGGGAAGGCATCACTATCTGTGTCTCACTGTCAGAAAGATGCTGTTAGATGATTTGAGCATCATCCAGTGTGGGGATGGTCTGCTGGAGTGGAGCTAGAGCAGAGAGAGAGGTGGGGATGTGAAGGAGAAGGAAAAGGGAACAAAATGAGAGTTTATTTCTGTGTTTGTGAGACACAGCTTTGTTAGTTCAATTTTATAAAATGCTTACTTTATCTAAATTTATGAGCAAATGGTATCCTAATAGAAGTCATAGCTGAAGAAATTGTCTTAATGCTTCTCCAGACAGGTGTTTGGATTTCTTTGCAAAAGTAACCTCCTCCTCATCTCAGCAAAGCAGCTGCAGATGACGGCAACATCCAGGCTCTTACTGACATTGTTCCCAGGCTGCTCCTCTGCTTTGACCTTATTCCCAGCCCTGCTGTGACAAGCCATCCTACTCTGCAGAGCTGAAGGTCTCCTAAAATGTCAGAGAAGGATGCCTTCCCTTATCCCAAACATGTAAAAAAGCCTTAATTCTGGTCTCTTGACAAATTATGATTAAAAGATATATTCAGTGTCTCAGAAGATACTCTCCACTGTCCCTTTTCCCTGCACAGTGTCTATTCATGCACATTCGTGGTGGACACTCTCTTTTGGACCACCAGTTCTTTGGGGAAAGGGCTATATTTTTACCTATTTCTATGATGCATTTGTCACATATTAGGAACAGAGGTTTTTTAACATGGCAATGGCTCTCAATGACAAATACCTTCACTGGCACCTGAAACCACATGTTCTCTGTGCATCTAAGATATTCTCACCTCTATTTTAATTGCCTTTTATGTCTAATGCAGTGTGAACCAGCTGAGAATACAGATGGTTCAGATGAGCTGAAATATTAAAATAGGCTTCACTGCTTTCATGGGTATCTCATAGTGATTATTTGCATCATGGTTTCACATGAAGAAATCTAGAATAAGATGTCTACGCACAGAGGCAAGGCTGGGTTTAGCACTGGAAATTAAGGAATTAATTTATGGTGAGCGCAAATTGTGTTTAAATTGTTACATAATCATGGATAATCCACTGACTCCCATAATTAAAAAAAAAAAATCCATTCATTCTGAAAAGAAAGGTAGGGTAGAAAATGACTTTTTGCACTATAAACTTTCTTCAAAATAATTGTTTAATGCCCAGATACTAAGCATGCAAATGAGATAATAAGACAGATATTGGCGTGCTTTTGGGGTGTGTGTGTGCTTGTCTTCATCTAATTGTCTGGCATCTAGAGCTGAACAAATAACAGAGTCAGTACAGGGAGTAGTAGGGGTTTACCTTGTGCAAGTAGCAGTCATTTGCTGGCAATGTCTGATACTTTATCTCATGTTTGCTGAAGTGGGTGAAACCAAGAGGAAGATTGATGCAATTGCTGGGAGAGCTCTATTAGTGTTCACTCATGACTCTAGGTATGGGCATCCTGGCTGTATCCAGATAACATTGCAGTTTTCTCCTACATAGAAGACATGAATTTCATGACTAATTTAGGAACTTAGATTTTGATTTGGTAATTCACAAGGTAGAAATGGCCCTAGTTTACTCTCCCAAGGTGGTGTTGATTCTGTAAAATATGCATAAATAAAGCTTACTTTATCAATACAGCTTAAGTGGATGCAATTTGCCATCTAGATAGAGATAACTATGCTGGCACAATGGCAGGGATATAGACACATTGACCTTGAAGGTGCCACCTTTGCATGAATGTTGCTGTAAATTGAAGTTGCAAAGTAACTTCTCATTGACTACAGGACTGCAGGAACTCGATCTACAATCCCTTTTCTGATTGCAGGCATCCTTTAGTCTGCATTTGCTCTGTTTGGAAATGCTTTGTAATGTGATTATAATGTATATTTACACACAACCCCTCTTAGCACTAGATGCCTAGCCAAGCTAGGAAACACTACTGCAATAATAAAAGCAGTCGATCCCCTTCTGCTTGAAGGCTAGTACTATGTGGTGAGTGAAAGACTTTTAAAAATTGTTTTATTAAGGGAATAAATGGGAACCAGGAGATGTTTTAATGTCAGTGATTTCACAAAAACACTAGTATGTTTTAAAATTTTTTTTCTCTAGAACAAATCCCTGTTAAGAACAATATATATATTTTTGGTGAAGATCTCCTCACAGGAGAATAGATAAATAAATCTTCAACTCTCAGTGCTCAGGCAGGAGCTGATTTGGACTCAAAAACTAAGGATTTCTGATGGAGATCAATCAGGAAAGATAAAGAGCAAGAGGTGAAGAAAAAAGAAAAGAAAAAGCACAACAAAATAAACTAAATGAAGCAGCCAGGTGCTGTGGAGAGTGGGTGTGTATTTCTGGGGTGCATGGTGTTTAGAAACTCATTAGACTGGTTTGTAGAGCTTCCTTTTCTCCTTTGATGGTAAGAAGGCGCTTGTATTAGTGGGGAAAAGGATACCCTGAGCTTTTCCAAGGTTAGTGCTCCTTGGATGAGTAGGTAGAAGCTAAAATCCATGGCAGAATAGCTTCAACACTAAGACCTGGAGTGGAGAGCTCACCAAAACAAATGAGGTGGAAGACTGGATCAGGAGCAGCAATGGGAGTTTTTGCACCCCAGGATGCATTCTGGGCCCAGTGGTGGTGGGGCCCCCTGACTATTTTCTGTGTTTGTGCAAGGACAGATAGCTGATGAGGGTGACATCCAGGGACTTCCATTCAGCTTCCCAATATGCCAAGGACACCTCCATGACAGACTCAGATACTGTGGGGGCAGTCCTGCAAAAGTAAAGGAATGATGATTGGGATTTTCAAAGTCAGTCAAATGGGTTTTACTTGTAATTTCCTTAGCTTTCAGCAGGAGTTAAGTACTTAACTCTTGCTCAATAAATGCTTCCCCACCCTTAAAATATGTCCATTGTATATTCTGGGCTAGAATCAGGCCATCTACATTAAGGGACGTAAGTAAGTGTAGTAGCTCTAGGTCACCCTTAGAAGGCAGCTGAGGTCTTGGTGGCCTCCTTTCTGCACTGGCTGCAGGGGATATCTAAGCCAGTTAGACTTATCTGTCATCTAAGCAGTGTGTGCAAAGCTAGGCAGGAAGAACTTCGACCTCTTTTTCTGTAAAATAATATCACTCCACCTTCCAAAGGTACAGTAATGATCTACAAGCTGAAGTGCTGAGGTCCTGGAGTGATGGAGACTGCAAAAGCACGCAAGGTGAAATCTCTGTTTAGGCCTGAGTTGGCTGAACCCAATTTTCCTCATCCTTTAAGCTGCCTGGTATGCCGCTGTGTCAGCATCCTCAATGCTTTTTGACATGGACAGGGTCCTCGATGCTTTTTGACACCAGAGGGCTTTCTGTGGTACTTTTCAGGATCCAGCTGCTGAGTTCCTGGCCGCTGTGGGGACAAGGATTATGGATTTAATACAGCCGCATGCTTATCCCTGTGTAAATCAGAAGCAACTCCGCTGATTTCTTTGGCATTGAGCCAATCTAGCTCCTAATGGAGCCATTCATAAGGATCCCACTAACTTTCCATGGGGGAGTGTGGATACAGCCCTTGCCTTGGGAGGTCGCAGTCAGCCCGGTGGGGTTATCCTGTGAACAGGAGGGAAGAATCAGCCCTCAGGCCTTTCCTTTCTAATTCTGAGAATGCTGCCAGCGCTTAACCGTGTTAATAATTAACCCACAAGCCTGGAATTCCCTTCTCAGTCTGTATGGAAGCCACCACTGAGAAAAAACGGCTGCAAAAATGTGGGAGACCTGAGCTGGCTGCCTATTGGTTTGTCTAAGAGCACACAGTACAATCTGTGGGATCTAAACAAAGAGGGAGGCTAATTTCCTGAAGAAAGCTGCAGGAAATCATCTCCTCAGCACAAATTTTCTGTTGCAGGTGAGAAAAAGGGGACGTTTTCAAAACAACTGCATATTTGGATTTTATACTCTGCACACAAATTAACCTCTTTGAATAGGGTCACTCCGTTGTTATTATTATTATTTTTAGATACATAGTTAAAGTTATGGTTAACTTTATCCCCTCCTGTGTTATTGTTGTTATACCACATATTAATGTAGTGCTTCTGTAGCTGGGAGAAGTATGGTTGAATTACAGTAACACACTACAAGCAGGAGGAAAGTGCTGTGGTTTGGCTGGTCCACTACTAGATATACACCAGCACATCTGGACAGGAGATCATGTGACAAGTAGGAAAGCCAGAAACATATCCTGGATACTATAAAAAATGGGTTCTGTTAAATTAAAAAGACTTTAAATATTGGCTCAGCTGGTTTCTGTATAGCGTTTTTAGTAGTTTTGGAATGTGTTGCAAGATTTGTGATCATCAAGAACTTGATTAAATATTGCAAATCCATTGTGTTGCTAGTTTGTTCTCATGGGCTCAGTGTTTCTTGCCAGTTCTCCTGTACTCTTGTAACACAAGCCATGACTTCTGGTTCTGGACGAGAACTTTGTGTCCTCAGAACAACTTCTGTGGAAAAAAAAAAAAAAAAAAAAAAAAAAAAAAAAAAAAGAACAAAAGAAAATAAAAGAACCAAACAATCACACCACCAACAAAAAATCTCTGCTTTTGCATAACATTTTGGATACTTCCAAGGCTATAGCAGGTTTTCAACTGCTGTAGGATGCTGGACATGACTGCCTTTGGTTAAAAGCCAGTCTGTTGACTCATAGAAATTTTAATCGTCAGCCAGACCAGTTGCTAAATTTCACTCATGTCTATTCACGACCTGCTGTGAAGTGCTGTTCTGCAAACACAACTTCGTGGCTGTACATGTCATCCTACTTTCTTCCTGAATGACCTGAATAACCTGGATAGTCTTTGGTTCAGGTCTGGACACAGGTCATGATCTTCTTCCTCTCTTGCACATGTAAGCAACAGTCTTACTGGAACAGATTGTGATTCTCCAAGGAGCAATGTACCAGCAATATTAATAAATTATTGCTATGGCATCACAAAGAAAACTGTCATAATATCATGCAAATAAAGGGCTGGAAGCAATCTTAAGTGATCATTGTGTCCAAATTCATGCTCTGGTATTAGCTCTTAACTCGTGCGGAGGAACAATAGGAAACACAGGAGCAGACTGCTTGGCTAAAGCATGAGCTCTTGGTAGACCTTCAAGCACAAGAAACATACAGGGAGTGAACATTAGGGCAGATTACTAGGATGAGTATAAGAGAGGAGCAGAAACATGTTAAGAATAAAGTCAGAGAGGCCCAAATGCAAAATGGGATTAAAGTAGCAATAAATATACAGTGTATCAATAAATCATTCTATAGATACATCAGCAGTAATAAAAGAACCAAGGACAGATGGCCTATTACCCAACAGAGAGGAATTACTATTGTCAGATGATGCTGACACAAGGATATGCTTAACACCTTCTAAATAAGGTTTCATTTAAAGTTCTAAGATGATCAAGATCATGAACTCTATTCCAGCCTGAACCAGGTCAAATGAGTAGTTCTATGATTTGTTTATTTTCAGATTGCTTGAGACTGATGAACTCTGGCCTAGGATGCCGAGAGTGCAGTTTCATGTCCCTCGAGTTTGGATGGGGAATGCGCTTTTATAGAGGATCTCCTAATCAGCTCCGTTTACTGTGCTCTCATTTCGTTTACAGACAGGCTTAGACTTCACAATTAAACTAAACAGGAAGACACACTTTAGGAGAGTTAATTAGTAGTTGCTGATGGGCATAAAGTCCCTGGGACCAAACTAGAGCTAGTCTTAGGAAAAAACAAACAAGCAGAGTGTGGTCATTGGGACTATCTCTTTCTTATGACTGATCCACTCCTATTGCACCACAATGCTTGCACAAGCAGACATAGCTTGCAAGAGCAGGGTAAAGCAGTCTTACAAATGTTAGCAATTATCTTTGACAAGCCTTTGGCGGAAAGGTGAAAAGCTGAAATTAGAAATAGTGCCCATTATAAAAAGAAGAAACTAGAGAAGCCAAGGAAACGTAGGCCAGTCAGTTTACATTTTACCTCCAGAAAAATTCTGGAATGAGCAAGCAAACAAATTATTACATCTGAAAAATACTAAGGACATGAATAGTAGCCAGTGAGGATTTGCCAAGAATAAACCAATTTAATATCCTTTCAAAACAGGAAAACAAGTCTTTATGATTGAGGAAAGTTGAAGTGCTTCATAATCAATGTTTCACTTGCTATTATCATAAGAAAATTAAAGACATAGTCCAGGTGAAATTAGTTGAGGCATAAAGCTGACCAAATTATCATATCTATTGAGTAGGTAGGAATCTGTCAAAATCAGAAGATATAACTTGTCAAGAGATTTTCACAGAGGTCAGTCCAGACCATGAAGTGGAGAGTAGATGTATTAAATTTGCGGAGGGCACAAGGCTAGAAGAGACTGCAAAAGACTTATTTCAAGAACACTCATCACTATTATGACATTGTCCTTCTTATCCTCTGCTGGGAATGACCATCCCAGAAAACACCTGAGGAGCATTTCTCTACTTGCTGCCACCACTCTTACTGAGCGCAAACTAGAGATTCAAGGAGTCTTGCTTTTCTCCAGACTCAGAATGGTGCCCAGAGAAGACCTCACAGTCCACAGATAGCTATCAAGAGAAAGAGTTGTGACTTAATCATCCTGAAACCTTAGCTCCATCCACATCAGTACTTACATCACAGTGAAGTCCTGGGTCAATAAGCTTACATAATTTTTTTCTGATTCACAGATAATTCAGTCCTGCTTTCATTACATGGACAGCAGAGCTCCGCAGGGCTGCGAATGACCAAGGTAGCTGTTGAACAAGACAAGGACTGACAATGTTCTGCTTTATTTCTTGATGGTCTTGTTTGAAATGCAAGGACCGGAGCAGGGAAGGACATGCTGAACAGTGCAACTATCTATCGAGAAATTCCTACATACAGGGCATCTGAGACATTACGGTAACACTCCTTTGGGGAAGCATCTCACACAGTGTGTACATTATGATTTATTTTAGAGAAGCTTATGGGAATCATTGAGCTCCTTGTATTAGTCACCAAAATGATTAATAAGGACCTAAAGGTTCACATGCACATAGTTCCATGTTAATGAAGCTCTCATGCTTTATGCATGAAGCAGAACACAAAGCTCCGGAAATAGTTCTCTTCAATGTTCTTTCCAATGCTCCCATTTTTTATGCTGTAATAGACATTGATTTATTTGAAATCAGCATAAAAAATGTACCAGCTCAATAAACCCGAAAGAGGTTCTCAGACTTTCTTGAGTGTCCTCCTCAAGCAATAAATCACAGAAGCAATAAAGTATGTTAAATAGCTTAACCAATCATGAAATGCAGAGCCATCAAATGACTCATTTAAATACTTGTAGGACATTAACCAAATAAGAGATATTGGAGTCTTTAAGTATATATTTCTTTCTTACACTTATACAAAAAGTATGCAGATAGGGCAGTGGAATTCTGGGCCATACATTACAGTTTTTATCAAAAACTCTTTTTCTTATCTTTGTAAATGAGAACTGATATTGCTATATTTACTTAAAGTACTTCACGTTGAACTCTAGTATTTGAAAGCTTAAAAACCTTTACTATATTTATATTTGTTACATCCTACAGAGAAAAGGAAGTAACCTTGTCACCTTCTTAAAGTAGGGGAATTACAGGACAAAGACATCAAGTGGTTGATCAATAAAGGAGCCACCATAAGCAATTTTTAGGGTCTACAGACAAAATTCAGATCCTCAAGAACCTTAGTGATAATCTAATGTTAGAAAGACATCTTTTCCCTTCAGAAATGTGAATTCTTACATTTCAACCACAGGAAGCCAGGATGGGAGACAGTTTGCAGATTAAAACACCTAGACATGATCAGCTGAATCACTCTAAGCCTCACTGACTCTGCCAGCTAGATCTCCTTCAACTATACCTTGAGTTTAGAGATCAGTTTGCAGATAGTCATCTACATTTACATGTCTTAATCTGAACCTGAATCACATCCCAGCAGACACCTTCTGGAACACCATCAAGGCCTCTGGGCTTCAAACTGGATTAAAGTGGCAGCCTAAAACCTGCATCTCGCCACCTGAGTGACTCTCTCTGATTTACAGCTTTCTCAACGGACCCAACATCAGACCCATAGCCTGTCATGGGAGAAAGGACTGTGTCCAGAGCTATGACCCTCTTGTGGATTTATGGGGGCCTTTGAAGGTTGAGACAGGTCAGCATAGGAGAAAGAAATAAGGAAGAAGTTCTGCCTCTAAGTGTGTCTGTTTAGGGTTTAGTGCTATTTTACATAGGCTGAAATGGGAATCCAAAGCTGAAATATGGCCTTTTGCTGCAGAAAAGGTCTACAGGATATTCAGCCATAGAGTTTCTCACCTTGCTCTCCCTCAGGTTTCTTCCTTTCCTCAATAGATATATTATATACTTAAGAAATAATATATAATATAAATATTTCTCATATGTATGTTATACCTGTGTGCATTATAGGAAAATAAACCATATATATTTCCATGTATATATGGGACCAGAACTGGCAAGTAGGTGTTTCAAATGCATGCACTAACCACTAGACAAGATCATCTCCCACCTACCTCCCTGCTCCTGGATTCCTGAATTTCCTCTGCCTGGAGAACCAGTTAGCTCCTTGAAGACATGAGTCAGAGAATGAGCCTAACACTGGCACAGATGATCAGAGAGTTCAGGGCTGAGGGCAAGTTTGAGGCATGAGCTAACATGACAGTGTAGATGTACTCAGGGAAGAGGATGGCTCAGCAGATAGGCAGCACTCTGCAGGAAAAAAAATAAAGGGGTCTGGGTTGTAAGCTAAGGAGAGGATTCAGATGTAGGACTTTCCACATTAACCCCAAATATACCAACCCAGGAGTAATTATATTAAAGGTGACACACTCCCATCATTTCTGTGCTATAACAATGGTAAAGCTCAAGATAAGCAGCTGAAAATAGAGAAGTTTTACTGTGTACCCACTCATTGTCCTGAAGACTGTTCAGCAGAGATTTTTTTGGAGTTAGAGGCTACAATCTGTCCACTAGAACCACTATTATTCCTGAATTTTTGAATCTCACCTTAAGACCTCTGGCTTCTGTACAAGCCTGCAATGAGATCCCCTGCTTAATTATATTTTTTATTAAAAAATAAGTTATTGATCTAAACCTGCACACTGATGATTTCCTATGGTGTTTTACACCTCACGCTACAAAACGGAAAGCAATTGTTTCCTATTTGCTTTCTGCATAACACTCTGTTTCTACAAGCCTCTTTTAGCTGTCTCTTTTCCAGTCTCACTTTTTGGAAATACTATATCATACATATATCTGATCATCATTGATCACTATTCTCTTTACCTTTCCTAATCTCCCTTTTTTTTTCTGTTGAGATGAGGTGAACAGATCTGCACAGTTTTGAAGAAATGAGTCCAAGATGCATGTATATAGTTCAGCAGTGATGTTTTCTGCTTTACAATTTAGTCTTTGCTAACAAGTTTTCTCTCTCTGTTTGCTTTTTAGACTGCTGATACCTGTGTTACTATTTTCAAAGCACTGCTGTAATGCCAGGATCTCTTTCCTGAGTTGGAAATAGCTCATTCTGAGCCACTCGTTGTTTATGAACACTAAGGGGTATTTTTTTCCCACCAGGTGCCTTACCTCACCTTTTAAAATCGTATCTTCATATATGGAAATTAAGCCTCTTCCTTATGTAATGATTTATTTTTCTATAGCAAAAGTGGGGTGCTTGGTTGGAAGCTCACCTAAGAAGAGGTGGCCACACACTGCATGCTTTATACCCTATGACCTTACAGAGGAGAGCTCTGTTGGTGATGAGAGACCTGTAACACCTAACTTGAACAAACCACTGTGTTGGAAAACTACCTAATGAGTACAGGGCACGTCCATACTGACAAGAGGATATGCTGGCACATGGGATGGAAGGGGACAGTCATGTGTGAGAGGATGGAGACATATTGGGATAAAATCATAGAATCAGAATTTATTGAGTTGGAAGGGACCCATAGGGATCAATTAGTGGACTAAAAGTAGCAGATCTTGAGCACAAGTTCAAATTTGATTTAAAAAGACCCAGGAATGGAGATGGAGGGATGTCATGTGGTGACCCTCCAGTTTGTTCCTTACCTTGTATTCATCCCTGTTGCCCCACAAACCAGTGCTTCTTGTGTTTCCTTCCCCAGAAAGCAAAGACCCCTGCCTTTTCTAAGGGGTTCTTGCAGTTGGACTAGATGAATATTGTAGGCCCCTTCCAACCGAACCGTTTTGTTCTGTTCTGTTTTATTCTATTCTATTCTAAATGCTCCATGAAAGGGATGAAGTCTTGGTCCAAATTCTCTGAAAATCAGTAGTCACTTCACCACCAATTCCAGTCATGTTGGAAAACCTCAGCAGGCAAGGCAGTGTTACTAATTCTTAGCTTTGGGAAAATTTTCTTGGCACCATTCTCCTGTCCTTCCAACTGTCTCTGAAGTTGTTGGCTGAAGAATTATTTTCTTCCAGACACAGTTTCCTCTCCTTGTGTATGAGTGTACATGCCTATGTGTGTAGGGAGCAGGGTGAGTTATTATGGCTTGACTACTTAGCCAGATTACCAGCTCCATTTGCACAATCATTGTACATGTTTCCACAGGATTATACAACGTACTGGTCATTCCAACTTCAGCTGCAATATTTGGCATGTTGATGGTTGACTCCTCCTCTTCCCCAACCCTCCCAGAGACTGGCTTCACTCCACTGAAGTCAGTGGAATTGCAATAAAATAAAATCAATGTTGTGGAGCAAAAGAATCAAGCCCATATGACAATATTTCTTTAACAATTCACCCATTTGGTACAGTTCAGATTCTGGCAAGTGAAATCCTATAGATGGACTCATTACTACCACAATGTGACAAGCCAATATCCACCTCTGTCACATTCTTGATAGCAGCAGTGGGACTTGATGTCTATCTGTTTTTATTTTTAACCTGATGTATCTATGATGTATCTAGTTTTGCATGATAACAAGAAAAGAGGAAAATAAAAATATATAGTTAACCTAAGTATGAACTAACCAAAATACAGATAAACACTTGCACACACACACGTACACAAAAACATAAACCCCAAACCCTGTTCAAACCACCATGTTGCTGCAACAGATGAGATTTATCACCTATTCAAACCTCTGGGCATGAAAAAGAGCACAGGAGAATGCATTCCAAGCCAGAAGAGTGTGGGCTCCTGTCTCCTCTCCATGCAGCCTTCGCCTGACGGCAAGAAAATTAATGTAATAGTACAGAGGAGTTTTAGCTGAGAAAACAACCAGTACTTCAACATGGCTTTGTTGTATTTAGCAGTGCCAGGGCAATTTTCAAAAGGACTTCAAAACAGTAGGATGAGCCTCGGGTCAATGTAGCTGATTTCTGATAGATTTTATTTTTCTCTCTCCTTTCCAGGGGAGGAGCTGCAGAGGAAGCCAGTGACAAAAAGCCAAGATCTGTAAGGTTCTCCGGAGAGCATGTAACAAATGTAGGAAACCATGAAGGGGAAGACTATAAATCAGGACCCAAAAGGATGCACTGTCCACGGCAGCAGCTCTGAAACTTCAACGAGACATTTTTCGAGCAAGTTTTTGGAATTTTGGTGGGCTCTGACCTGCAGTTTTCACTTCCAAAATAACTTGACTTTTCTAAAGTGGTAATTTCATTTTCATGATAATGCTAAACTCAAGCCACATGTGCTTTAATTTAAAGCAGGACTCAGGCAGTGGACTCTGCCAAGAAACAGTAGAGAAACATGCTTATTCTACTAGTTTGCTTGAGGCATTCAGCATTTTTGAATGCCTAGGCAGAAATATAGTTTTTAAATAAGCCAATCCCAGAGAGAGAGAGGAAGAGAGAGAGCAGAAGAGGGAGGAAGGGGTAGAAGAAGGTTGAAGTACATTTTTGCATTAAGTTTTTGTTGCATTGGCTGGTTAAATAAGAACTGATGAACCGGCAACAGAGTAAATATTATTTATTGCCTTCACTGGCTATTTTTTTTTGACAGTGAAGGTGTTCTCCAGACCCCTTCTCTTTTTCAGACACAAACTGGCATGTTAGACTTCATCATGGCAAAACCTATTAGATTGCTTTAAATATACATTTGGTTGCACAGCTCTGTCTACTAATTAAATCCCAGGGAGAGATATGTTTACAGTACTTTTGGTGGCATTTTTAGAATTATTTTAAACTCTCCTGGGAGGTCCAGGAAAGCAACCTGGTCTTATTTAGTGAGAGGAAAATAAAGATACTGAAAAGAAGGAGAGAAGAGACAGGAATGAGTGGACAGAGAGAATAAGATTTTTTTCCCCTCCTCCAGAAAGCCAGAGGACCATGTTCTTCAATTTGGGGGTGCTTTGTGTCAGATGAGAAGCCAAGTCCTTTGCCCCATTAAAGTGCCTTCTGACTGCTTGTATCTGTTATTAGGAAACAAAATCTGGCTGTAGTTCTCAAACTGCATCACTAAGTCAGGAAAGTGTTATCTTCTTTGTGGAGAAAATTATACAGCCATAGGTGGTTAAAGTCAAAGGTTGTAGGGTCAAAGCTTGACTGTTAGTGACTTTTTCTGGACCTGCAGAGGCTTGATGCTTTCCTTTGTCAGGCTACTCTAATTTCATATGTTGACAAAATAGATGTAGTAGGTGCTTGACAAGAGGCACCAATGGTTGCAAAAAAAAAAAAAAAAAAAAAAAAAATCATTGATTGCCTACTAGTGAAAACATGTTCCATTTCACTGGCTTCCAGACACTTACACTAGAGATGCTCTTGACTTGTAACTCTTGAAGATTTTCTTCATCTAAATGTGCACAGTGAATAATATCAAGAATTAGGAACAACAATAGCTACTATTTTTTTTTACCCACAAGACTGCATCTGTCCCAGTTGTCTGTATCTACCCTCACAGTGGCTTGGCACTATGTGTATGATACAGGACAAATTGTAGCCAGAGACCTATGCTATTAGATATTGGCCAGATTTACTCATTTTAAACATTTCCATTCTGGTCATGTATGTCTGACATTTCCTTCCCATGACCCACATGTGTGGGACATTAATGATTCAGTCAGGGTTTCCCCCTCTGCTTTCTTCAGCCCTGTCCCCAAATGTCCCCAATGAGCTTTCTGCTCAGTGTCACAGTCCCAGGCCCCTACAAGTGTTCCCAAACTGGGACCCAGACATTCGCAGCCAGGAAACCTTCCCTGTGTGCCAGCTTCACAGTGCAGAATCAATTTTCTGTTTCCATAGTGTTGGACACTGGAAACAGTGTCTGAAGCTGGAAGTGGGATCAGTGTGAAGGATACAACTGGGTTCAGGCAAAACCCCTGTCAGACTCCAGGTGCCTTCTGTCATAATTTAAAAAAAACCCACCCTGATAGGTAAACCCAGTGATCCACATTGGTCCACTCCAGACAAGTTTTCAAAATCCCTTGAAATAGTAACTCATGTTCTCAAACAAAGTGTGGGTTTTTATCTTAAAGAAAATAGAGGGTGTTTTAACAAAGA
Organism: Tyto alba; assembly: GCF_018691265.1. Classification (NCBI taxonomy): domain Eukaryota; kingdom Metazoa; phylum Chordata; class Aves; order Strigiformes; family Tytonidae; genus Tyto; species Tyto alba. The sequence continues at coordinate 44,643,081 of NW_024881316.1, read as the reverse complement.
ATTTCTAATTTTAAAAGGCTGAGAGTTGCCTTTCAAACTATTCTTCCCTGGCCCTGGAATGGGCAACCCTAAGACTGGTTGTTTTACGGTGAAATATCTTCACTAAGAAGTATTTAGAAAAGGAACCACAATGCCTCAAGACAGGCATGATTCAACGATTTCCCAAAACAGGGATTTTAAATAAATATTGCATTACATCTTTCTGGTTTTGTTTTGTTTTTATAAGCCATCAGTAACATACATGTAGCAGCTTCCAGGAAGGATGTGCAGGTAGTGAATTATCCATAAGAAATGACCAGGGGCTGAAAGCTCAAAGCTTCCCTCTTTCCCTGAATTACCTGGCTGGCAGGCTATAACAAACATACATGCCACCCACACACTGTTTTAAAAGAGCATTATTAAGTCTGCAAATCAATTCTTAACTCAAAAATGAACCTTAAATCATTTCCCTTGTGTGTATGAATTATATAAGTCTTTAATTAAATGAACACTTAGTATATTTTACGCCACCTCATTCAGAATGGATGGTGCTCTCCTAATTCAATATTTTGTTCTCTGCTTATTATCTGAAGTGTGACCCCAGGCCTTATTTACAGTACAAATCTCATTCTGAAGACAGAATTATTAATTTCCTTGTGGCTTCTCCTTTGGGGTTCACCACTGCAGGATCTAAGCACTTCACAAATATTCACTCATCAGTCTTCACAAAATTGAGAGGAGTGGGTTCTGTCAACCCCATTGGTCAGTCAGAGAGTCAAGGCACAGGGAGACTGATGGAAAGTGAGATCTAGGGGCACACAGTGTGAGACACATGACCTGATCTTGCATGCTGAGTTTGGCTGCAGTCAGGAATGATAGCTGCTTTTGCAAGTCAGAATCTATGATCTTGTCAGATATCTAGAAGCTGAGAAATGCATAGGTAATAACTTGTGGGAAAAGTTTGGTTTCAGTGACCAAAGATGAGCTTAACAGACACCAGGATAAATGTGAATCCAACTCAACTAGTTTTATCAAGAGACTATCCTTTCTTTTCCTTCAGCCTTCATTCTCTATTATTTTCTTACTCTTTACATGCTTTGAAAGCACTGAGATAGCAGTACTGAAAATAAGTGGCCTCCATTCAGAATGTCGGTTCCCAAAGCAGAACCTCATTGCATTGAATGAGACAGAGGTCGATGAGAAATGTAGGAAGTCATTGAGTCAAAATCTGCATGAACACCACTTCAACACAAGAAACCAAACTGAAGTTGCACAAGCACCCTTAAATTTGGTGATTCCTAACCTTTGCATCCTCCTGAAGTTAACATTTTTTGTTTCATTTCCTATGTTTTTAAAAAGGCAGCTTGAAAAAGTAGACTTTGCCCCAGGAGTTATGCTCCTGGAACCCACATGGACCATCAGCAAGGCCAGAGCCTCTGTATCACCCTCTCGGACTTCTGCCACTTGAGATAACAGCATAATTGGGCAGAGTGAAGCTTTGAGGAGCCTGAAACTTTGCCAGTTCTAAGCAGATTCTCACGGGGAATATGAAAGACTCATCCCATCCATAGCAGTAAAATTTGAGGTTCTTATTAGAAATCAAAGGAAACGTCCTCAGAATTTAACAGCAAAAATAATTTAGTCACCATCTTGGAAACAGCTAACCATAACCACACTAAATTTCTCCCCTCCAAAAAGGAAAAAAACAAAAAACACAACAAAACAACAACAAAACAACAACAAAACAAAACAAAACAAAACAAAGAAACAAACAAACAAAAACCAGTTATAAATTAGCAACCAAAATGGAAAATTTCAGTCCTAACACAGAATCTTGGGGAAGTCACAATGAATTGAAAATTAGGATGTTTAATGGTATTTGTTGGGCAACCTTAAAAGTTATTGTGACAAAGGATGTTCATATGTCTTTCTTTCACTTGGAGCCAGTACATAATCTTAGAGATGACATGGCACAAGAAGTTACCTTTTGCCTATCCTTTGTTACAGTTCACTTGCAGCAATGCAGGTGAATCAGAAAATGTGATCGATTTATCAAGTAGCTTAGGATCTCTGCTTGACTTTGTAATACTTTGACTGTTCTGATCAAAATGTCAAGAGAAATAAATTAAATTAAAAACCTCAGATCATTACTACATCTATTCCCACTCCCACTCCTGGATGAGACCTTGAATCAACCAATTCTTTTATGGTATCTATATAATTGGCCTAATTTTCAGAGGTGTAAAAAGATTATGAATCCTTCATGCTTGACTAGCCCAACTGGAAAATTGCAAATCTTTGCTGCCCAAGTAGGAACTGAGTTGCTGAACTGGAAATCCTGTGACTGAAAAAGTTTGACCTTGCTCTTGGAAGTGTTCAAGGCATTATCTTGTCTAAGTTATACAAAAGCTAATGAGAAATTTGAGTACTGATTGATGTACAGTTCATGCCTTCAGACTGAACTTTCTCTTGGCCAAATAGCTCTATGGTAGGTCAGAAGCTAATTTATTGTTGGTTGTTGTCACTAGGATTCCTTTTAAAGAGCAAATATCACCTACTATAAGACACAGAGGAAGGATCAGTCCATGCACACCCATGCGGTGCACCTACTTGACCCTGTGAGCTACTTGCCAAAATCACCATACAAATGAGACCTGCCCTACACAAAGCAGATGGAATAGGGAGCAGACTTCTGCCAAGAGGTATTCACAGGTGGAAAAGGTTAACATCTCCCTGTGGGTCCTATTACTCATTTCTGAACATGGTGCTCAGTCTTAGTAGAGGCTGGGATGCCCATGCTGGATGGTTTCCTCAGCAGCTAGAGGGGTGGCTTTCCCAGAAGGTCCCAACCTGTGTGTAGTGCCAGTATGGGAACACGTGTGAACAACTTTGAAGCAAGTAGCTGGAGAGCTCCAGGTTGACCATTTGGTTATTATTTTCATTTACATCCTTCTCTTATGCCAGCTAATTATTATTAGATGTATAATGCACGCTGCTGTCTGCAGTTTTATAACTGGTAATTGGGTGGGGTTTAGGAAGCATTTTTTAATGAAATCGTTTGGTATTTTTTTACAGAAATGACAATTTATTACAAAATCGCTTTTTTTTATCTCAATGAAAAATTAGAAGTTCTCAAATCCGGATTAAACACATTAAATGTTCTGAATATTTTCCCCAAGGTACAGTTTGCCAAAATGTTTGAATTTTGAGCAGTAATGTTTGGGGGTTTTTTCTCCCACATATTCAAATTTTCAGCAAAACAAAACAAAACAAAACAAAAAAAAGATTTTGCCCAGTACTAGCTGGAGGATCATTTAGACAGATGCTCTGTCAACAACATCCATAGAATTTAGCCCCCAGGGTGCTATATCTGTGTTTCTCAAGCTCTACTCTATCATAGCTTGCCATATCCTTTGGAAAAACTGTAGGTAGACCATTGAATTAATCAGGTTTACTTGATTTTTGTGCACTGGAACTGGAATAAACAAAACAAATGCTAATGCCTAAACCAGAACAACTGCATGCCTCTCTGATGAATTAAGAAAGCCAACAAGTATGTATTTCTTTTAAGCAAGAACAATGGAGAGCTGACATTGCAAAAGGCCTGATAAATGATACTATATTGTTTTCTTTTCAGTGTTTTCCACCGTTGCCCACTTGTTTCAAGCCCAAAAGACCAGCTCCAGAAAAGGAAATCTTGATTTTAGTGAATGCAACAACTCCCAGTCAAGCTTGATGATTTATTTGTTCACTCTATCATTAAAACCCCTCAATCTGGATGCCACGTTCTGTGAAGAGCCTTGCCAGACATGTTGGGTTATTTGTGAGGAGACTCATTCATGGTAGTAAAAAGCAAATTTGTGCTAGCAGTGGAATATTTAAGTCATATAGGCATCCAACAATTTGTTTCCCGGTCATCTGAATTGAATCTGCCAGGATATGCTCTCAAAACGTGATGGAATAAAAAAGTAGACCACTATTTTAATACATTGTTATAAGCAACCAATAAAATAGTCCATTTTCCCTGCCTCTGAAACACTTGCAAGTTTAGCTCTGTAAAGGTTAAATAATTGGTTTAACCTGATCCCTCTATGACTCTCCTCTACCTTGTGGGAAAACTCCTGTAAGCTTATTGTAAACATAATTATGCTGTGTGGGCTTTTCATTAATCTAGCAAAAAACCACAAGATGACATGCATCAGACTATTTTTTCACTTTCTGGAACTTGCCTCTACTTGCAGTTGCTGCAGGATGCTTATTTGTATAGTCTGAACCTTTTTGCAAATGTACTGTGAACTAAATCTCTGGTTTTTACATTCTGAGAATTAAATAGAAGGTGTCCCAGGGTTAACAATAATGAGTTTAAGACATACCCACTTTTTTAGTCATTACATGGCAGACAGACGTCTCTCACCCTCCTGTTCCTGGGCTTTGGTGGCAAGTCAAGCAGTAAAATATTATTTGAGAATGTGAAATACAAAGACTGGAAGTTACTTTCAGTAATAACTTTGAGCCAAGGGTCATATTGTATTTTGTGTTGGTGGCAGTGCAGCCTCCTGAATTACATACAGTTTGCCAGCTCTCCAGGTGTGCATCCTCTACCTTGTCTATGGCAGGCAGCTGCTTTGATACACTGGTGACAAGAGACCCAAAATTAGTAATCTTGGGAGAAGCAGATAAGCTTAAGCCAACTCTGTTGGGTTACCCCAGAGCCAGCCAAACACCCAGTTGTGGTTATTCTGCAGGGAAGCAATGGGATATCTGGGAGCCATTGGCTTCTCCTTCTCCTAAGGACTTTTGGAGAGTACTTTCTGCTTTCTAAACTATGTGATAAGTATGTGGTGGCTCTTTGGGGATTTTGGGTCAAGCTGTTTGGAAAGGAGTGGCTTATTGTGTTGGGTTTGTGGTGGGTAACATGGACTTTTAGGGCGTATTCATTAAATAAAGGTCAAATCCAAGGATATCCCAGTTTGCACATATCTGCAGACTAGTTGAACTGTTGTCTTCTGCTTTCTCATTCTCCTGGGAACCACATAGGAGTATCCTAATAGCTGAATCTCTCCCATGATACAGCAGCTTCATGCTGTAGGGCCACTGACTAGAGATCAGAGCTGGAAACCACCTTGCAATATAAGACTTATTGCCTCTTTTCCTCTTACTGTCTTCATTTATTAGGGAAAAAAAAAATGGATGATAACACTTGGTTGGTTGCATAAAAAGACAGTTAGGGACATGAAAGTATAACATTTGAAAAGTGCTTTAAATAATCTTTTTGCATATACTGAAATAACAATTCAGATTCTTTTTCTCCCCAAAAAGAAGGTGCAGCCAGTGCTTGAATGTGCATTAGAAAGTGAACTTGTTAGTATGACCTTTCACAGACAGCAGACCTGCATTCACATCATCTGCACTACAGCATGGCTGCAGATGAAGCAGCTCTAATCCAGAAGTGACAAGCAGCTCACTGAGAGCTGCCCTGCACTTTCAACAGTAGCGCCGTAGTAGTACAGTAGCAGTAGCGCAGCTGCTACTTCCAACCCTACATAACTGAGGTCTAGCTGAAAAGCAGAAAATGCTTTAAAATATATATATATATATATATATATATATATATATATATATATATATATATATTAATCCTATGTTTGGGAGCCAAAGGTTGAGCTGCCGTTCATATTGAAACAACATCCATACTGTCATTATCAGACAAATATGGACATGTATAAAAGACTTTCAGTCTACTTACACTATTATAGTCAAGGTGGATAGCTTGGGGGACAGGAAGCAAAGAAACACTGCATTTCAGGATCTTGTTCTGCAAATCTAGCTGTTTAGGTCTCCCACGAAAATCTTAAAGTCAGGTGACTCTATGGTCCAGAGTTGATAAGTGAGAATTACAGTGCCTGCAAAACAGCACAAGAGGAAAAATTGCTGTTGTGGATTTTTTTAGAAGAAAGCTTGCCAAGCCAAATGGAACTCTTTTTCTGGCACAGCAACAGACCTTTTGGATAAGGGAGAAACACGGATGATTTATCTTGCCTCTAATAAGCTTCCGATATCATTTTAAACAGCATTATTAGGAGCAAGTCAGAGTAATAATACATGGGAGAAAAACAATTGCTGAGAAAAAAATTCTTGCCAATGCTATACTCTCTACCAGGAAATATGTCATGAGAAGAGTTTTGTAGTAGTCTTCTGTGGCAATATTCAATGCCCTTGAGAATGAGTTGGTGGTAGGGGAAAGAGAAAGCTCATTAAATACACAGATCTTTAACTATGCAGGCATCCAAAAGTGAGTTCTGAAAGTATATTCAGGGACAAGAGTAGAATTAAACTAATTTTCACAAAATAAAGAGATGGCTGGTAAAAAATAGGATGATATTTGACAAGGAAAATAGGGAATATTATTAATAAAACATGTGATGTAATCATTCTGCTCTACTTGGTTTGGGTAAATTTAAATTGAATCACCATGTTCAAATCAAGAAATATGTAGGCCAATGGAAGAAGACACAAAAAAGTTCAACAAGAATGGTCAGAAATCTAGAAAAAATGACCTACAAATTGAAGGAATTATTTATTGAAGGATATATAATTGAAGGATTATTTAGTCACTTCTTTAGAGAAAATTGCAGGGAGATGTGGTAATGGTCTTCAGATATGTAGAATTAGCAGTAAAGAGGAAGGGAGTAAACTATCCTCATATCTAGTGCAGGTAGAACAAGAAGTAATAGGTTTGCATTGCAACAAGAAAGATTTAGGATAGCCTGTGGGGAAAAATGTAAACATAAATGTAATTAAGTACTGAGATGGATTGCTTTGCAAAGCTGTGGAATCTCCAGCACAGGAGGTGTTTAAGAACAAGTAAAACAAGCATTTGTTGGGAATAATACAGCTATCACTTACCTAAGGTTGGTTTCCCACAATAGGTTAGATGACCTTTCAAGGATCCTTCCATCTTCTTCTTTTACAAGTTTGAGTTGGGGAGAGGGTGTAGCATTTTAACTAAGGCACTGTATGTATGGAGCAGAGTTGTAAGAACTTCCTTATTTTTACTACTAATGTGTGAAAATTAGTGTAATCCTACTCCTGTCCCTCAATATACTTTTAAAAGTATAAAATGTTTAAAATACTTTATTTTCCACAATAATCTTCCTTAATTTTTAATTACTTATATTCTGAGTTATTGTATTGTTCTTTTAAGTAACTTTGATTCAAAGGTTTCTTCTATGCAGGCATTCATATAGCCACATTATGTAGTTCCTTATTCTTGGGTCTAAGACATCAAATAGGGTATAAAATAACATGAGGAGGATAACAGAAGCTGATCCTTATTCCCTGAAGTCCCCACTATACTGAATAACAATTTTATATGAAGCCTAAGACTTCTATATTTCTTTCCACTTGAAAATAGTTTTTCCATTAAGCAATTCCAGTTGCAGAAGAATGGGTTAGCTTCATCTCCTTGATAATACTGTTCAAGTCTTAGGCTATGTTGCTTAGTTCTTCAGAACAAAAAATACCATAATATTTTATTGTATTACAACAAGAAAGTCAATATAATAAGTACAAAGACAGAAGATGCAGGCCACAAGCCAGGACAATGCCATGGTCTATTTGTAGGCATAGTACCCTAGTTTTTTTGTAGACCTTGGCAGAAGTACAGAATGCACTTTTATAATATTAAACAGGACATTACTTTCATACCGGTAAATATATATATATATATGCCTTAGCTTAACATTGGTATCTAACCATGTTCCTTGGATGAACTGAACATAGTCCTTCTCCATGTGATCTGGAGTTCACAGCATAAATGAAATTCCTCTTTTCTTGAGGACTGATTGCATATTTGAGTGACTGATTACTGTGCAAACAAAAAGAGATGTCATAGAAAATGCTGCCCTGAATAGTTATGAAGAGTGACTCCAAGAAGCAGAATGGATGCCAAACATATTGCTTTGCAGACCTTTTCCGTGGTTTCTTTTCATTTTGGATGCAGTACTGGTAGATTATACTTAGCATTTATTTTGAAACTAATTAAGTTTGACTGTTTATTATGTATCTAAAAAGGCAAATGTCTAATTTCCACTTTTTAATATTCTGATTTCGTATTTTCCTTAACAGATTGTTAGTGAAAGCACTTAAACTAGAAAGACTATGACACATCATCTCAAAAAATAAAGATGAGGGTGATTTTTTTGCCCACAGTTGCAGAACTTTTTTCCATACACTGTTTTGGATTGAAAAACCTCATCTTTGACTGTCGTGGTTTGGGCCTGGTTGGCAGCCAACCACAGTGCAGCAGCTCTCTCTCCCTTCCCCTCCGGCAATAAGAAGGGAGAGAGAGCCAGGCTTGGGGTTCAAGATAGGACTGGGATGGGGAAAAATCCCCCTTTTATGATCACGAGCAAAAGGCAGACTCGTTAGGGGAAGAAAAAGAGAACATACATTTATTACAGACACTAACAACACATAACAGAGTAGGACAGTGAGAAGCATTGCCACATCTTGAGAACACCTTCCCCCCAGCCCTCCCTTCTTCCCGGGCTCAGTTCTGCTCCCGATATCTCTACCTCCTCCCCCAGTGGCACAGGGGCAGGGAATGGGGGGTGCAGTCAGTGCTGCCATTTCCTTCATCTTCGGTGAGGGGAGTGTCCAAAACTTGTTCCTCCTGCTCCATCGTGGTCCCCCTCTCACAGGAGACAGTCCTCCACAAACTTTCTCCGACATGAATTCCTCCCACGGGCCGCAGCGTTCCCCACACTGCTCCGTCATGGGTCACTAACTTCCTCTGACTGGATTCCCTCCCACGGCTGCAGCCCTTCCCGAGCTGCTCCAGCGTGGGACTCCCCCGCATGCTGCAATCCTCCCAGCACTGAATTACAGCAGCGGGGCTGCCTTTTCCCATGAGACCCCGGCCTTCTTCGGGCACAGAACCTTGATTATCAAGCAGGAGCCACAGGCCATAAATCAATGTCTGCTCCACCGTAGCTCTCCATGGGTGGCAGAGGGGGGCCGCCCTGCCGTCTCACCACAGGATACAGGGGGGTCTCTGCTCCAGCACACCTCCCCCCTCCTTTCTTTCTCTGTTCCTCCACTGACCTTGGTGTTTACGCAGCTGCAGCAACTCCTCCTCACCAGTCCCCCTGCCCATCACCACGTCCCTTCTTAAATACGTTATCGCAGAGGTGCAGCTGATTGGCTCAATTTCCCAAACAGAAGTGGAGCTGGCTTGGAGCTGGGGGAGATTCGAGAAGCTTCTCACAGGGGGCTGCCCCGATAGCCCCCTCCCCTGCCACCAAAATAAAACTCCACCATTCACTCAACCCAGGACATTGAGGTACATACCACAAGACAGAAGGATAAACCAAAATCTTCCTTTACTGTTCTCACAACATGTTGTAGGAATCCCCTGTATCCTTCAGGACACAGCAGAAAGCACTGAAACAATATTTCAAAATAAATAAATCCTTCAGAACATACTACCCCAAAATGAACCTCACCTAGGGTATCTCCCTAGACCATAGAGGTGATCAGTCTCAATTTTTCATAACCACCACTTTGATGCCCTGAGTTTGCCTTAGGTATTAGCTGTAGGTACTGCTGGCTTTTTGATTGTTCTTTTAAGTCAACACAGGTATTTTGCACTGACTTTATTGGTCACTAGATCAGAACCTATAAGAACAGCTACAGCTTTGTAAAAGTTTTATTAAACTAATGTACATGGGTCCAGACCATCTCACTTGACTCTAAAGCTTGCAAAGGTAAAGGTATGCAGGTAGTTAGATTAGGTTTCCTAATGAGGTCAACAGATTACGTCTGTTTTATAGATGATATAGGAAACATTGAAAGACAATACCTTTATACAGCATGTCACTTAGGTGGGATGAATGTACCTATATAACACCTATGTAGCTGAAATCCCAACTAGAAGCTGAGAGACATGGTTTACAACAGTGATCACTATGTATGCTACTGTGTCTCTGAAGTAAACCGAGATGAATGCTCTGGAGGAATTTAAAGTTGCTCTGTAGTGCTTTTGTTAGTCATGCAATATTTTACCATAGAAATAAATTTTTCTCTAGTGCTGAATCCCTTGAAGATATGGCAGGCCCTGTGATTTATTAATATTTACTATTTTGATTAGTTTAATACTTTAATAGATACAAAGGGGATTGAGAAGGAGAATGACATCCAACAACAGTCAGAGATGAAAGATGCTGTAATTTAAAATAAGAAATATAATCTCAGACCCATTACCTTTAGCTTCTGTATTGCCTCTTAAGGTTTATCCTTTTGTGAAACTTTTGACGTAAATTAAATACCTTTTTCACCAACTGTAAGAAGGAAAAGATGATTTTTAAAGCTATTCTCCACTGTATGTCACACAGAAAAAGTGTATTCATTATGGATACAAGGTTGTGTAGGACCAGGACAAGGAGCTAGGTGCTTTGGCCCTGCAATATCTTGGTGCTGATCCTGTCATCTCTGTAATACTTTGAACATGTTATGCTAGAGAAGGGCAACTTGTTTTTTAATGAAAAGTAAATGCTTTAAAAAATAACTGTCATTTCTAATACTGACCCAGCAGAATCTTCTGGTTAATAAAAAAAGTCCTGTCTTCCTCTAACATATTGATTGCTCTCAAGAGTGAAACTGTTGAATACTCCCTTATCATCAGCAGTGAAGTCATCTAAATTTTGCTTAAGGATGCTCATAATATTTGTCTCCAGCTCCTTTGAACCAAAATCCTTCCTGGCTATTTATTCTTTCCCTAAAACAATGCCTCCTTCAATTATGTTGACATCATCTGAGGAATTCAGGATGTGCTTACAGAAATCAATGGATTAATCCTCACAATGACCCTAAAAACCAGAGAATTATTATATTTCTGGCACAGTAGAATGGGGAATTGAGGTATAGAAAAAAATCTTTTACCCAAAAGACAGACACATACAGTCTTAGTAGTGCAAAGCCTTAGCAAACAGAATTGTGGTTTGTTTTCTGGACTTCAAATCTGTGTCCTAGAAGTAATACAGGAGAGAAAAAATCTCTCCCCTATAGAATACATTCCCTCTTCCTTCAAACATCTGTCCTTGAAGCTCCTGCTTAGTGTAAATGTGTTATAATCCTTAGTGTTAATATTTCATTCAAGTCATCCCATAAACAGACACTTTCAAGAGTAAATAATTCCATTTTGAATCAACCCTTTTAGTATGTGAGTCATTCTTCCCATGTATCATATTTGCAGTCAGATGTTTTGTGCTTTCCAGTTGAAACATACCTCATCTCGGTAATTATTTAGGAATCAGTATCTGCTTTCTAGGTATTAGTGAGGGAAAAGCTTCCAAATATCCTCAAAAGCTTTCTTGCATTTTCATCACAGCCAATTCATTGGCAAATCTGATTCTTATTCATATAGGATAAGCATGTCAAGTTTCTAATCCCAGTACAGTCTTTACTGCAGTCCTATGTTATTTATTCATTTTTTCCCATTTTTCCATTGTCTTCAAAAAGCACTAAATCAGACAGGGATAGAACTGAGATTTTGGAACAGATTTTCATTGGCATAAATAGCAGTGAGGTGCCTAACTCTTAGGCAGTTCACATGGGCAAGTAATATGGCTGTTCAAAGCCTTTGGGGATTACAAAATCTCTTCCCAGTGCCCCAAAGTGTAGTAAAACAACCTACTTCACTCTTGTAGAAAGTGTGTCTGGATGAGATGGCACTGTAAAAGAAAACGCGTGCTGTAAACTCACATCTGAGTTTACTTCACAACAACTTCTCTGTGTACACAAATCTCTAAATATATAGTGAAGGCAAATAAATCCAGTGCATTTACCAGTCTGCTGTTTGTTGTGATCATATTAGATTAGAGATTAGAGTTCAAAATAAAGTTCTGGCCATCTTGTTGGCAAGTGTGGGTATCAATATGATGTTTTCAGCGTCTATGTGAAATAGTACCTCATAGTAATTGTAATATTTTGTGAAATGATTGCTCCATGTCACATCTGTGTCCAACTTTGTGCTTTGTTTTGTTTTGTTTTTAAACACAGAGAAGAGAATTCTCTTAAATCTTGGAGTTTTGGAAAAAGTATAAGAAGGGGTGATCAAATTCAGTGGAGTAACGGGTTACTTTTCCTTCAACCTGATCATTTTTGTGGGATTTTGACAGCTAGGAGGAAAATTATTTTTCTTTTCTTTTAAGCCTCTCTCTGGTCTCAGATGCACTGAAGCTCTGAGCACTTCAGGCAGGCAAATGATGTCAGAGTCTTTTTAAGAAGCACCTCACAGTGAACTGAAAGGGAATTTGGCACAGTTGCATCTCCTTCTCCATCAACATTAACAGTATATCCTCTGCTCAGGTTGGCCGCAGTGGCACATACCCACAAAATCCCTTTCCCTATTGTCACCTGTGGGCAGGAAGGGCTGACTGTGGAAGTCAAAGTCAAATAATTCTTCGATGCCATTTGCCAGGTCCTTTTGGAACAAATGCAAAAGAAAGTATGCCTGAATTAAGAACAGCAGGGTTCAGTATTTGGTACTCATTTGGAGGGAGTGGAAAGTGAAACAAGATAGCAGAGGCAGATATGCAAAAAATTGCCTTTGGCATCAGGGTCTTGACAGGTAATAAAATCTAATGCAGGAGAAGAGTGGGCAGAGGGAATTCACTTTAGCTTATATCTGAGGTTAATTTGTGGTGGTGTTTTGTTCATATATCTGAGTCCACTTGATGATAGTCTATGTCTTTCCACACCTCAGCTGTAATGACACAGTGTCATGTAAACCTGAAGGTCTAAGCAAGGTTATAATGGTCCAGCTAGGTGTTGCTACAGCCTGTTGATGGTATGTTACATGTTTGGTACCCAGAGCTGGAACTCAACCTGGAGTTGGTATCACCTTAATTCAAGCACAAGTATAGGCTGAAAAAATGAGTCACTCCTTGTCCCACTGCCAAGCAGAAATTATGCCAAGAATCTGATTAATCAACCAGGATTTTGGTAGATCCATTTTCAACAGGTATCTTTTCCACCAGAAAATCCTTCCTCTTTGAAAATGGAATGGCTTTGCACATGTGTGTCCCTTTTGATGACAAAGAAGTAAGGGCAAGTTAAGTCTGTCCAGTATTCACAGCTACTGCTTGAGTTTTGCAAAAGCCATGTTGAAATCCATGCTTTGCACAGTTCACAGCCAGGATTTGAACATACACTTTGATATTCCTCCGGCAAGTTTCCTAAGTGTTTTATTGTATTTTTTTGCAAAGTAACAACTTTGAGATTTTTTCACAACAGAGTTGTATCTGCCTAGCTCAACTTGCAAGGGCCCAGGATGCCCTGCTGTTCAAGTACCTGGGTGGAAGTTAGTCCTCCTACAACCCAAAGGCTTCTTACATGTCCAGACAGGAAGCAAAAAAAAAAAAAAAAAAAAAACAAAACCCTTAGCAAAAAAAAAAAAAAAAAAAAAAAAAAAAAAAAAAAAAGAAGGGATTTCATAAGAGTGACCAAATGAACTGTATGAAATCTGGGCAAGTTCTAGTCACTTCTTCAAGGTCTGGAGGGCAACTGAAATTTGCAGATGAAACACCAGCATGACAGCTGGGATCTCCCCACAGACAGAGCACATAGGTGCAGTGTATGGATCTCATCAAAGACAGACGAGATCGGGAGCCTCTTTGGTTTGTGTTCATTCATTCCTTGCCAGTTCTGCTCACTTTGATGATAAAATTCCTTCTCCCTGCAATTTCAAGGAAATTGGGAGAAAACACATAAAATACTTTGGAAAATTTTGCTAAGGCTTTTAGAACAATTTTCTGTTAAGGAGTCAGTGTTTTGTCTCTAAGGGGGATTTGCAGTGTTTCAACTAATACTAAATAGGAAGCTAAACCAACCTGTCACTAAAAGTAAAATGTTGACTCATGTTGACATTTGAGCCAAAACTCATAACAGGCCTTGGGAAGAACAGCTAAGATCTCTTGCATCTGCTTCCTATCTGGAGGCAGAGGATATTAACATTTGCTTTCCTTTTGACTAAGAAAAAAAAGATGAATTAACACCAAAAAGATGAGCTCAAATTAAACATATTTATAGTGTCTCTCACAGAGAAGTAAGCTCACAAGAAAAACTTTCAATGTTTTCACAGAATCACAGTGATCATTCTTAAAACCCTTAGTAATCCCATTCATAAGAAATCAAACTATTCATAGTGTTAAGAGTGGTGAACTGGGGAAATGCTATGAAATCTGTTGCAATAATATACACTGTTTGCAACAGTTAAAATAACAACACCCAAATTCATGGGTAAATCTGATACGGAGAAAATTCTCCTGGCCTTGTAACTGATGATGCAGAGGACTGTAACTTCTGATAGTTGCAGATGATGGACGTCACCTGTATTGAGGAGATAACCTAGTAATATTAAAGACTAAAATATACATGAAAAGTGACAAGGTGGTCACTCTTCCATAAAACTTAACACATGTCTCCAAGTAAGACTTCTAGCCTTTTAGGATAACATCCCTCTAAGACATCTGGCAGGGTTTAAAAAAAATAAAAGCAGCCATTTCCACCAGATCATGAAGGTTAGGAAGTACAGCAGATCTACTAAATCCTGGAATATGTGAGGACGCAACGGTAACAAGCTCTCAGTTTGAGCCTTAGTTTCCCAAACTCTGTTGGTGGTGACTGAGGCTGAGACTCATTTCCAAAGCTTTCAGCTGCGATGTTTTATTTAATGTGTTTTACTGTGTGGGAACTGATTAAGACCAATGATATGATAAGGTCTGCCACTTAATTGGGAAATGGTTTGACTTAATAAATTTGAGTTCAGCCACTGCCAAATGCTATCAGAGGGTGAAATCAATGTATCAAAAAAACCCCACCAAACCTTATGCTATGGAAATGGGTGGCAGGATCTGGCTGGATCAGAGTTTGATGGACCTAATGTGAGAATCGCACAGTGAGGTTTTGTGGTTGGCATTATGCAGAGAGTCAGTCTAGGTGATCTGAATGGTGCCTCCTGGCCCCAGAAGATATTAAACTGAGGGATGTTTTGATCTCTTTTCTGAGTGTGTTGTTTAAAATGGCATTTCTTGTGTCTGCTTTCACACTGTAAGTGCAAGGTATTCACTTGCACTCATATTAGTGAGCTTTTAGCTGCTCTAATCAAGATCCTGCAAATGTTGTCTTTGGGAATGGGACTAAATATATTCATAAGCTTTTGCAGGAGCAGGCATTAATCAGAGCAACCTTTTTTAAAAGGACTGCATTTAATTAAATTAATTATGTTTCTTTGTATTTAATTAATTTCATGCTTCAGGGTTTCCACTGGATGCCTATAGAGGCCAGGAAGAATTTTTTTCCCACCTTTGATGAATAACTTGGCTGCTGATTTTTGGTGTTTATTTTTTCCTTATTTTTCTCAGATTCATCAGAGATTGGCGGCAGTCTGACATGGGACATGAGGTCAGGTGCATTATTGCTTTTCTCTTTATTTCTTTTTGCTCCTGTGCTCAGGTTTAAACTAGACATCAGCTACAGGACTAGGAAATTTTCCTCCATATCAGTTTTGCAATAATTCTGTGCATTGGCTAGATTCCTTGGACATTGTCACCTGTCCAGTGTCCTGCAACTGAAGGTGCCCAAACCATTGGCAACGACTTGAGTGTCTCCTGGGTTCAACCTGTGAAATACAGTTTGTTTTGCTGCTTGTGCTATAGATCTGATTTTTTTTTTTTTTTTTTTTGCTGAGTATTGGGGAATGTAGCCAATGATGTTTGGATTTGTGCATAGAAAAGGCCTTAGGGGACCTCCCAGGGTTAGCATCTGTTACATCTTTACTCACAGAGGAATAGACTAGGTTATCCAGGTGATGTCCTTGAGTCTGACATCGCTGAGATGGCTCAGCATGAAGTCAAAGCTTGAAATTACTTTATAGCTGTAATTCTTGAGAAACATGCACATAAGAAAAGGCAAACTACACAAATGACAACTAGCTACAAATAATAAAGTGATTCTAATGCAGGCCTCAATAAAGACAGATGATATATTCATGCGATTTTAGGCTGCCATTACATTTTATAACAGCCACAATCTTGTTAAAGGCTTTAACACAGATGCATGGTGCAGAGCTGTGCCTGGCTGCCATGCTGTCAAGGGAGAGCTCAGGGCAGAGCCCAGCTCTGGGACCAAGGCTGGAGCTAGGGATGGGGTGTGGGGCCTCCTTATGCCTGACATGAAAACAAGCTGGAGACCAATGTTTTTCCTTTCTCCAGGTGACAAAACTGCAGTTAAGTGCTCAGCTTAAAAGAAAACCTTGTAATGATAATTGAGATAACAGGGTGCCCTAACATGAGAAGGGATTTGTGGTGATCATAATTAATTAGGACTGTGACAAACTACTTTGTTCAGAAGGTACCCAAAATCCAGTTTTGCAGTGGATCTAATATACAGATCATAAAACATGGTTTTATTTTTTTTTTTTTTTTTTAATTAAGCATGTCATTGACCAGAGTGTTTAAGTGTGGGTTTTCTACTTCGTTTTTTTTATGTGAATCAATACAGGGATTGATTCTTCAGAAAACTCCAGAGGAGAGGTCAGCATCCAAGACCACCTTGGGCATGAAGAACACAGGGATGGGATTTCAGAGATGTCTTAAAATCTTTCTGGATCTGTACAGGACAAGGCTTGATTTAGACTGGGGCATCTAAGACTAGAGCCAGGGCCATTAGGATGAGTAGTAAGTGTCTACTAGAGCCTTGGGGCCCAGATCTGTGCTCTGATTGTGTAAGAGATGTAATGAGAAAGTAGCGTAGCTCCTCAGTGGTCCGTCTTTCTGAATTTTACCCTGTGGAAACCATTATTTTAGCAGACATGTCTTGCTTTGAGATGTGTCCAGGACCAGGGTTACTAATTCTACCTTCTCAAAATCCTCCTATCTTCAGGTAGAGAGGACCACAGAAATGCTCTGACACAAGTGCTCTTTGGTTCAGTTCACAAATTGGGTTGGGATTGAAAATGCTGTGACGAGGCTAAATGTGGACTGTTACATTCTGGGGCCAGAAATCAAAGGCTGTGTTGTCTTTCTGCCAGAAATATTGATCCGGGGAGGAAGGAAAATGTTTGCTGTTAATGCACCATGTCAGGTGTGACTTGTTGTAATGCCTGGCTTTGGTGTTCATGAAGTACCCTATCCAAAACAAGTGCCAGGATGAAGATCAAAACAAAACAAAAAACTTTTCTGCCTCAAGTGAATTTTCTGCAATAAGGTTATAGATAAAGATTTCTCAATGCCTGGGCTGAGTTGTAGAATTAAATTCCCCAGGAATTAATAAACATCACAAAACTCACTTTCTTCTGCTGAAATGAAAGACATTTACCTCTGAGCTGACTCCTGTAACACAGGACAATCAGCAAGCAAATAAAAATATTCCTTGGGAAAGAAAAATCCTCTATTGCACAGACTTATCTCCTGGGGAAATTATGAGAAAGAGCAGACAGAGATGACAATTGCCAGTCATGTCTCTCAATGGGCTATTAGAAGGCAGCCACACGTTATGGTGGGGAGCCCAACATACAAACATACGAACATACGAACATTCTATCTGTCAGCCCATCATCAGACAAACTTCATACCAAACCCAGGAGGTGTTTTTGCCTTAGAAACATAATGCCTCTTACTCACAGCCTCATCATTTGCTACTTCAAAACCATAGTAGTTTTTTACTTAGTTGTGGCATTTAACTTTTTCCAGTAAGTTTTAAAGGAAAAAAAACTATACAAGAAATTCCTTCCTTTTAGCAATGCTGTCTCCTTTTTTAGATTTGCAGCTGAGGAAGGGTGTGTTCAAGGAAGAGAATGCCACTTTCTTAGGAAAGCTTTTATTTCAAAAAAAAAGAGAAAAGCCAAACAAACAAACAAAAAACAACAAAGAAACAAACAAACAAAAAAAAAAAAAAAAACAAAACAAAACAAAAAAAACCCCACACAACCGAAAAAAAAGACCCACAGGAAAACAGTCCAACACAACAAATCAGAAACTAAATAGTAATGTCAGTCAAACCAAAAAAAAAGGATCATCAGATTTTTAAGTAAAAGCTACAGATAGAGCATGCCAGACGCCAAACTGATTTTATTATGCCTCCACTTTGGCATAAATAGGAAACTGTCAAAATACAGCATCTTGTCATTCGACAAAGTGAAATTCTACTAAATTGAATCAAGTTGAACAGAGAGACGACTGTAGTTTAGACAGTCTCTCCCTCCCCTTCTGACATTGTGGGCCTGCTTGGCAGAGCACTCAGGTTTCAAATGAAAGAAATGTGTTGGAATAGAGCAAGTGATGAAAAAAATGTCCTTAACAGGAACTTCATTAATTAAAACCCAAGAGGCTGACAAGCCTTGAGCTAATATCTTGCAGTGTTGGGGTGAGGGGTATATATTACTCAGAACTACAAGCCAGGTTTATCCCCCACCCTTATTATCAGGACTGGTGGAAGTTTATTCTGTAATTTAAACAGTATTCATTGTTGGAAAAGAAAAGAAAAGAAACACAACATCAATAAAACTGAGCACGTCGCACTTCTGCTAACCTTAGGGCAGTGTGCAGCTTTCATCATTTATAAAAATCTAGGCTATCAATTTTAGGGTTTTATACTGGTGCCCATCACCAGAGTATCTCTCAAAGCACCTGAAATAGATTAGCCCCAGACAGTCTTCACAGCAGTTTTCATGGATTTGATGACTTCTGGCATTTGAAAATCCACCTTGGACAGAGTAGTGTCTTGGTTTGTTTGTCATGAGTTTTGAGTTTTTCTTAACTTTCTACAACTAGATCTGACTTTAGACTGACCAAGAAAGTATGTAGAGGGGGGACCTCCTGGGGGTTTTGAGCATCTTGCTTGCAATAGTACAAGAGATAGTAAGGAAGAAGGGGTATAAACATTTCCTGAAGACCAGATGTACCTTATATTCTGTAAGACCTAAAAAGCAGATTGTAACTTCAGGTTTTCAGAGTTGTTTTGCTTGACTTAATGCTGCATAATATTTTTCATTGTAGGACCCTGTGTTCATTTGCCTCTCTCTGAAGGTTTGTCTGATTTTTTTTCCACGCCATGCACTCCCTTCAAGCTGAATTTCTCTTGAAGTGTCATCAAAATTCTTCAGCCCTTGGTAAGTACAAAGCCCAGAAAAAATATTTTTGTCACACAAGACATAAAGGGAGGAAGCTGAAGGGATTTATGGTTGGACAAGGAGCTATAGTTCTGGTGGAAAAGAAAAACAAGAGTAATTAAAATAGGAGCTCTGGGATGAAATGTCTCAGATTGTATTCTGCTGGAGCCTGAACGCAAGAAGATAGTAGAGAAACTGGTGGAAAGTCACATTACTGGGCATTATGTAACTACATGAACCAGGCCACATGTCTTCTTCTGCAACCTTCATCTCTTTTTATCTAATTTCAGCATGTGGTGATATTGAATTTTTGTGATAATGAAACAGGGACAACCATCTTTTTAATCAGGGTATATTTATTCATTCCAGTGAGCGCCTGTACTGTACACTGACAGAAGCAATGATCCAAAAGCACAGAAATACCACATCTGATTAGGAAATATGAAATGGAGGTTCTTCCCTGAGGACAACAGAAAAGAGAGGGCAGGAATTAGGGTAACCACCTAGCTCACTGTGCAATACTTTGCACCAAAGCAAATGGAAGGATCAATAGACCTTGTTATGAATCTTCCATTCTCCTGAGCATCTGTAGGATTAACATGAGTTAGAGAAAGAAGAGAAGAAAGATTAGAGATTGCAATATTTAAAAGGAGATTATTAAAAAAAAGTGGTCTGTTATCTTTCATTTTTGACTTTGGGTTTAAATTAAAGTATTTAGCACATAGGAGGGAACATATTTTCAAAGAACTGTCAGCATCTGGAAATTTCACCTTTTCATCATGGACTAGAGAGACCTTTCCTTTCCCTCTGCTGGTCAGTTCCAGACAAAATCCAGAGTCCAACATCCATGCTCAATAAAGTTTATGTAATAAGATGTTGCACATGCTACAATACCAAAAAAACGGGTAGTAATCAGGCTGTTGAAATGAGGGGAGTAAAAGAAAATTAGTTTGACCCGTTTGTCAAAGCAATAGGAAAATGTACTCAAGGCTATTGTAAAAGAAGGAAAAAAAAATGTAATGAGAAAAAATTTATTTTCTAAAAAGAAATTGCTTACTGATATCAAGCTCTCTTCAGGTCAGAGAAAACGGACAAATGTCTCACTCAGGCTAATAGCACTTTTTCAGACATATTTATCTCATAGACTTTCACCTTCGGCTGTATGGCAGTTCAAGAAATCTTAATGCAAGTGGACTGGCCATCAAATATCTCCAAGTAACTTCTCCATCCATTAGTTCAGGCTATATGGAAGTTTGCATCCAAATCTAAATAACAGCTTATGGCCCATGGGTATCTCTATTTAAAACTTTCCTCAGCAGCAGAGAGCAAGCCAGAATTTTTTCATTATTAGAAAATAGATAATTCTCCAATTTTGTCTCACAGGTGAAGTGAATGGCTTCTGTGTGGGATTAGGTCAACAAAACTCTCATGAAGTCAGTCCCCCTTCTTCCACAGACCTTTCACTCAAAGATTAATTTCATCTCTAAAATTTAATATACATAAATGCAAAAATGTACTTCTAGGATCAGAGGTCTGACCTAAAATGAGAGCCAGGCACTCTCTTCTTGAAAGCGATGACTCAGAAAAGCTACTTCACATCAGGAAGGTAGTTAAGCAGTGATGCAATTAGAGTCTGTGAAAATGTTCTTGAGGACGAAAGAGCCTGCATACAGTGGGTCTTTAACCAATCAGGGAAAAGGATATCGGGATTGGAAGCCCTAAAAATTGCAAATAGAAACATGACAGTTGAAGTGATTAATCATGATCACAAAACACAAGAAAAGCAATGTAATGTTCACCTGTGTAACTTTTCAAGGGGCTATAAAAATGTCAAAGGTATATTCTAGCCAATACAAAATTATGGTTTTATCAAACAAAAATTTTTGGAGTTTATAGACAGGTTACTGTGGATAATCTGATAGGTTCACCACCATATTAAATGTCTTCTCATTGCTGTTCTGGCCTTATACTCACTGACTTAGTTAACCTACTATGGTGTCCCCACTCCAGCCTTGAGCATCTATGAAGTCACTGATCGAATCTTTGCAGAATGAGCATGTGGTTGTGGTGCTTTGGCACAGCCGAGAGACTATGGTGTCAATATTGGAAATTAGTTGCATGGATCTAGTTTAAAAGTCGATGCAGGCTATGTATAGCTTGTGTATGTAATGCATTAAATGAGCTGAAAATGATTTCGGCTACTCTAGGAGGAGTCTGTTAATGCTGTCAGCCTGTGCAGATCTTCTCTCCTAACTGAAGCATGCAGAGCAAACTGCTATTTATCAGCACAAAAGCACTGCCAAGGGAGAAATTAAGATCTTCCCAGTCTCTCACACGGAGCCTTTGAATTCAGGCTGTCTTCATAGAAATAATATTAAGTGATCTGAGGAGACTGCTTCACAGTTGTTCCCAGGCTTCTTTGTGGAGTAGCTGGCAGAAAAGTTGGGAGGGAAACAGCAGAGAAAGGTGAAAGATAAAAGGAAAAGTTTGAAGTCAAATGTTCCACTTATTTAGCTGACTAAAGTTCACCATCTGTGTAGAGCTGTGTTGAGAGCCAAGGAATTTGCATGTTACAGTGAACCATTTATGAAATACACAAATATGTATATAAATTTATTATACTAAGTTTTCTTGTAGTTGGGGTTTCTTTTACCAGTAAAAGACCCTAATTACACTAGTGTTCATAACTTTGCATAAATCACTTGCCATAAGGAATCAATAGATTTCTAAAAATTCTTAAGATTTCATAGACAGGATTACATGTGACACACTCTTCAGCAGTTACTTGAAGCTTTCATTTCACTTCCAAATTGGAGCTGATGTTTTTTCCTCCCCTCCAAATACTCCCATCATCATTATTAGCAGCCTGATTTTTAATTAATTTTTTAATTGGACTATGCAGTGTATATTAGTATCAGACCAGAAAGAATATTACAGATGAAAACTTTCCACTTTATTATAAAGTGACCTCTTTAATCCAGTCAAACCTTTCTAACACAAAAAGAACAAAATCCTCTGGAGTGCCAGGGCACACTGACACCTCCGTGCATTTTAGTGAAGAAACTCGCTTTTCAGTTTAAATTTGTATGTGTGAAAGGCTTCAGATTTGCAGCTCTGGAGATAAAAACTGGAGGCTCAGCTGCTGTAATCTAGTAGAGATTTGCACAAGATGAAGTTCTGCACCCATCTGGTCACTTAATGGCAGTGTGTATAGGTAGAGAGAAACAAGAGAAGTTGGCCAGAGCTATCTTGCCTGTAAATTCTTTTTGCAGTATTTGTCATCCTATCAGCATGTACATCTGTAAGTTGTTCTGCACCCTGAACACCCACTCCAATCATCATCTAAATTTTCTGCATTTCTTTAAGATCATGATCGTCATTCAATGCTATTGAACTCAGAAGTTCTTCTACCCCCTCCCTGAAAATCAAGCTCAGGTTTTGGTAAATAAAACATATGGAGGGGTCTGCCCTGATCTGGGTCTTTTAGGATTTTAACAAGTAACTTGCATGATGCACAGTAGAGATGTAAAAGTATGAACAGCATGGAAGAAGCTGCATGCATGCTGGAAGAATGGATTGGAATCAGGATTTGCTGAACAAAGCGGAGAAGTTGTCTGAAAGAACAGGGTGTAATCTAATAACAGCCCATGCAAAAGTCCAGATTGGAATAGGAATAATCAACTTCACAAATACAAGATGAGGGTTACTGGCAGTTTTGTTGAAAAAGGTCAAGGCATTACAGTGGATCAGAAATTGAGTGAATGTACGTCAACTTTGTCATGCCGTCGGGAAAAAAAAAGGCGAACACGCCAAAGATCAGGGTAGTCCACAAGACTATGAAGCACCTCTCCAGCTCTCTTCCATTTCAGTATGTCCTCTGCTGAGATACGGCATCCAGTTCTGGCACCTCTCTTAAAGGAAGAGTATACACTGACAAGGGAGAAACCAGAGGAGAGAAGTGAAATTCTCATGAAGGTGGGAGAACAGCTAGAAAACCTGACCTGGGAGGAAACATTGAAAGAAAAATTTTTAAGACAGTAAAACTGCAACAGATCCTGAAGGTATCATCTATATTCTTCTGTTTGTATACAGTGTCCATGAAAGATGTTCACTTTCTTACTTTAGCAAACACACATGGAAACATTTCCCTCTGTCCCCTGTCAGGGATGATTCCCAGGCATCCGTGAAGAGTCCTGGGTCTCCTCGCTTGGTCGTCTCCAAATTTGGGATTGTCATCCTTATCTCAAGCCTTTAGACAGCTCCAAGTCTGTCAGGTAGCAGGTCAGGACTCTCCACAGAACTTATAGCTCCTTACAGCTACTGGATGAGGAGTTAGCTGGTCCCTGGCCACCGTGTACAAAATAACCTGGGCTTAGGTATCAACATATAGATGATTTCTTCCCTCTGTGGAGCAGTATCTTCACAGCTAAATTACATGAGCTCTTATTTGCCTTTAACTAAGATATCAGGAAAATAGTCAGCTATGAACTATAAATGCATATCCATTGCCTATTTAGCTCCAGGAAATGGCAACTGCTCTTTAGGGCTATAAAATTAACTATAATAAAACATATACTTTCTTAAGAGTGACTGTGTAGATAGCAGAGCTGAAATAGTATCTGTCTGAAGACACAAAAGCACAGGTTCTGGTGCCTAGTCTCTGCCACAGGTCTATCATTTGAACTAGATCTGCCATTGATGCTCACTGGCTATGATTAGTATCTGTGATTTACAGAATTTCCTCTGCACTGTGCAGGGTAAAACATGTGAATGTTGCAGGACCATGTGTACTTCCATTGCATCACTTACTGTTGTACTAAGCAAAGGCAATAATCATAAATGTTAAAAAAATAATAAAATTTCATTTTCATTACAGAATATTTGATGTAGCAAGAAGTTAGCTTCTGAAGGCTCAGTCAGATCTCTAACAAAACAGGAATGCCATAGGCTGTAAAAATATTTGTTTGAGGCACTCATTAGAAACACATACAAAACCACGCAAGCACACACAAAGGTATGCACACTTCATATGAATAAGACTTGAGCAAAAAGAATTTATATTCTGACAATATTCATGCGTGTAGATACTTAGTCTACAGATAATTTTTTTTTTTGCTTGTGTTCTGTATATTTTTTAGTAATCCCAAATGTGTTTAGCAAAAAAAATACCCATTGCTGGGGATTTTTTCCAGCACCATGAATTACAAGGAAGTCTTCTAAGAATTTTCAAACAAAATAACATGCATCATCAAATGTGAGTATTCGTAGCTGTATCCATCTTGCAAATACCTTTGTTTAAAACAGTGAGTGTACAAATATATCACGTGAACAGACATTCTGAACTGTGTAAATTATGGACACTCCCACTTAAAAACCAGGCCATGACTGACCAGTGAGCTCAGAATAATTTGTAAAAACTATTTAATAAGTAATTATGAATATGGAATATCGAATAAAATCAAGGGAATCATGGAGTCCAAAAGATGAAATAGGACTTATTGGTTAGATTTTTTGGTGAATTATTAGCCTGCAGTCTACACAAAGCACACACATCTTATAAACCAATTTTCTAGTAAAGAAGTTTTAGGATAGACTTGAAGTACAGAGAATCTTCCAGCTGTTCAAACAAATTATATCTCCATGAAAACAATTCAAGCCTCTGTTTATTTACTTTTTCCAGTTATACTCAGTTATTACTGAATGAAAGAGCTGTGACTTGAGGTGTCATGTATGTGTACCCATTTAACAGTTGGATTATTGACATTTCTGTCCTTTTAGTCCTTAGGCACTATCTCCAATGGAAAACTTCCCTTTGAGGTCAATGAGTATTATATCATACCTTCAGTTTATTGTGGCTGTGATCACTCCATATAATGAAGCGAAACTCAAAGAAATTATTTAAAAATATATTGAACAAATCATCTGAGGGCATTGCAAAAACTGAATAACGGTGAAATTTGGAGAAGAAAATACACTGTCTTGTCTTAAATGCATCAAGCATATACATCAATCCACTTTATGGGTAAATGTGTGCATCTACACACACATATACATGCATACACAGACAGGTACAGACATACATACATCTACATGCATATAGTTTTATGGCAGGTGTCTCCAAATGGCAATGTTCCCACAGAATCTCCAATTCTGTTTCTTGGCATGCAAACAGATTTTTCTGCCATGTAAAGACATGCTGTTATGCTGCTATGAGTTTAATTTTCTGGCTAATTTTTGACAGAGGATCATGAAATCTCAGGGCACCAAGTCAACCCTAAGACCGCAAGAGAAACTGAAAAAACTAGACACACATAGGAGCTCTTAATAACTTGTTGAATCTGAACTTTTGTCAACTTTGACCTTTATTCTTTCCCTGAATCTGTGATTGGAGCTGTTTTTCATGCTGAGACATCTTGGGAGCCAACGACCAGCATGAAAGGAAGGATTGCTCTGCCCATCCTTGTAATCCCCTCTCTACAGGAGAGGTGCAGACATCTAAATAAAGCAAATTGCACTTTGTATGTCACCAGACTCCTCATCCATCATGTTGCTTAGGCAAAATGTGTGCATATATGCCTCCAGTGAGCTATCTATGGTGGAATACATGCAAGATCAGGAGGGATTGCAATGTTTGTCTGGTTTCTAAGAAAGCAATGGACTTCCAGCCTAGCAAAAGAAAGAATTCAGATTAGAACACCACAGCTCTTTCTGATTCATTGCCTTGGAGAAGTAAGAGCAGTTTTGGCATATACTCCTGTTATTGTGTGCCAGCTATGAGAGAAGCTACACTAAGAAGCCTGGGGCCTTACACCGTAAGCAAAAAAAAAAAAAAAAATCCACCACAGTAAATGATTCTTGTTACTGTAGTTCAAACCCACAGACTTCAAAAGGTTAATCTTTTGGTATAAAACCTAAATAGAGTTTGTCATGTTGGTCCCATGTAAATACAGTACTCTACTGTTTAGTTTGTTTAAATTCTCCTCATGCCAGTGCCTGGGCCTTCTGCAGATGTCTGAACATGGGAGAAGTTTTCTGGTGTCAAATTCATTTCGAGACTGATCATTTATTTTGCTTTGTTTTGTTTTGCTAATGCTTTATTTCTTTTTTTAATTCTTATTCTGTTCACTGGAATCAGCCCTCTACATTTGACATCCAGAAACACACACACACAGATGCTCACAAAAGAACATCATGGCCACTTGCCAAGGAAAAGATCAGGTCCTCAGGACATGAGCTGGTGAGTTTGCTTAAGTGCACTTGTCTGCAATGTGAACACATTGACCATGGGAGAACACCCGAAAGTGCTATAACAGGGCTCTGGGCTCTCACCAGGGCTGACAAGAGAAGCCACAACCCCAGCATTGCTTGGGCTTTGAAATGAAAGCAGATTTCTCAAGCATTGCTAATACCTCTCAAAAGCCTTTATGCACAATTAACTTGGGGAACTCATTGCCACTAGACAGAATTGAAACCAAGGTTATAGTAATATTCAAAATACGGATGCTGAAACACACCACAGAAACATCCAGAAGTGCCTTAGCTTGCATAAAAATACATGTATAGGAAAAGCAGCACTGAATTTACATTCTTAACAAGGCAAATTTCTGCAGTCTACACTCATTAACAAATCTCCTTAAAAGACAGTGAAACAGTTAACCCAGACTACAGCTCCTGCAGAAACTGTGCATAAAAATGTAAAAATGTTGTTTTCTTTCTCTGTATCAGCTTGTGTCCCAATGAACTGCTATAAATTATTCTGCAATACAGATTCTGAGTAGTACAGTTAAGCTCATCTCAGATAAGAAAGGTTTGTTGTTTGCAAAGATGTCATGGTTATACCCACAGTAATAATGTATCCCTAGACACAGGAATCTCAGCCTGCTTGTGTGAATCCTCGTGACTTGCTACAGTGGGAAAATATCAGAGTTAAAGATGGGTCAGAAGATGTTGTGTTAGTGATCAACAGTGCAGTCTCCTGAACTAACCTCTGGAAAACATTGTACCAAACACAGAGGTGAAACAGAAGTTCACCTTGAGCCATTTCAGCACAACTTAAACTGTGCTGTTCAAGACAGTGGGAAAATATTTCATAGGAATTTTTGTAATTAAAAAGTATTTTACTTTAACAGACTTTAAACAGATTCCATTTTCCAATGACAACTTTTGTGAAGAACCTCATTTAAACACTTATCAGTATGACAATCAGGATATAAAACCAGCTTGGGAGTGAATGAGATCTTTAAAAGCAATTATTTTGCTAATGGTTAAGACAAGAATTTCCCTAATCATTTTAATTATAAATACATTGTAAAAAGTCCAATAAAACTAATAATATTGGCAGTTGTGCACCCACAAAAATGTATCAGACAATTTGCCCTTCTTTAAAGTAAGTAATTTAAAGAAATTTGTTCACCTGCTCTATTCTTTTGCTTGAAGCTATTAAACATTCAGTTACACTGATTTGAGATTGTGATTGTGTCTTGCGTGATGAAAGAAGAAAATGTGTTAGATTAGATTTACTCTGTGGAGCCTGGATCACAACTGCTTCCTATTCACTTTAGAATGAATATGAAATAATGCCCTTAAAAATCCTTTTATGAACCTCAAACGTGATTCAGGTCTCATTTCTAGTGCCTTTTACAAAGGCATATCTCCATATCTAACTGCTGTCCTGATATTCCTTGTCAGACTCATGGCTTACGACATCTCCTGCTCTACCAACTGGCTGCCCATTAGATTTGGTTTTACCAAACATAGCCTATAGTGTCTCTAGCATACCTGTCACTGGTGTCTGCTTTGGTAGTGAGTTTTATCCCTACTTCCTCACTCCTACCCTTCCTTTTTGTGTCTCCTCCTCCTTGTCAGATCTGCCCTGCCTCCACGTATGAGGCTCACCCCCAGCTGCTTCTCACTCACCCTTGCTGGGTGCAGAGACTCTTGTGGCAAGCCCAAGACTTGGCTGATTTCCTTCTTAACCAGTACATCTTCCAGTAACTTTGCTGACCTGCTGGCTAAGTATTTTTTAGCTATTTCCAGACATCTCTACATCCTAATACTACCAAACCCTTCAGTGCAGTTTCCCCCCACCTCATATTTGTCTCACCCTTATCCTTTTCATCTCTCTTCCTTGAACTTTCTCCAAGTCAGATCTCACCAGTGTTTTCAAATCTGCAACATAACCTTCGTTATTCCCTTGCTGCCGTTTCTCTTGCTCCTTTTCTGTCTTACAGCACTCTCCTTCCTTCCTCTTGATACAAACAGGAACATTTGTGACCCTCCTTTAACATTGATAGCCCTACCCCATATGATGTCTTTGCAGACCTTATCCCTCATTCCTCTGAATTTTTCACTTCCTTTTCTTTTTTACTGCATTTTCTTCTTTCATGCCCCTCCTTAAAACATTATTCTTCCATTGCACCTCCAAAGATACTGGTCAGGATTTGGGGTACAAGCATACTTTGACTACTGATTGTCACACTAAGTAGAAGTTGTCCCCTTCCCTCGTTTTTGCTGTCCACGGCCATCTGTTGTTTCTTGGTTCATGCCTACTGCTAGGGAACAACATCTCATTGCTAACACCTGGAGAGTCATCAGGACCCACTGAATCACCAGGAGGGCCTGTGTGTAAGCCATTAACCCTCAGCAAACACAATAGAAGACAGCTTAGGTGGTAGCTTTATTAACACAGGGTCTGTATTTATACAGCCTCTTGTTGGGGACCTGACCCTAGAGTTCAGGTCTCCCAGGGGCTAAGATACTATGACTAATAATGATATTAATCCCATGAATATCAACAAGGGAATGTTTCTGATTACAATACAGATGCTGATGTTTGAACACAGGGTTTCAAAATCTGCTTGCATTGTAATTTAAAAGAAATGGTTATGCTGTGGAAAGCCCTTTGACCCATCTGTACTTGCTTCCAAAGTGATGTGAAATTCATCCACTGCAGAAGGGCAGTTCAATGAGCCAATTAGACCCCCAAGATGCACAAAGGGTGAGTTATGTCCAAAGAGCACCTACATGTTATGAAAGTATACTGCTGAAAAAAAGTACCCTAACTCTGTAACAGTCTCTTTGAACACAATATAAATGCTACTGTGGACCACAGGGGTTAATCCATTACAACAAGGCAATTAGATTTAGTGACTGTTTGGAAGATAAAAGCAGCGAGTCATAATCAATCCTGAGAACTCAGACATGATAAATTTCTATAATTTCCTCTTACTTCATAGATCTGAGCATGACAAAGCGAGTTAGGGTGGAGTGGTTACAGTCCCATGTCAGAAATGCAAGAGGAATTTTATTTTTATTAAACAACTTACATGCAAAAAAGGAATCTTTCTCTCGCTCTCTTTCTGGCAATCCTATTCCAGATGGTGATATGTTTAGCCCTCAAACTTTTTGTAGACGCCTCTTGCTAAGATTTGAATGTCAGCTTCTGGAGGGAGATGGGAACAAAGGGGTTTTTTCCTGATTCTGCTACTGCCAGGAGACTTCAGATTGAAGGTCTCATTCCCTGTCTTCTGGCTAAATCCTGCCCAGGATAGTTATGCTCTGCTTACAGCTTGTTTCACCCACAGTGTCTAGTGGGAAACTATGTTTTCTGTCTTGTTGAGAGGTATTAAATATTGTTATGCACAGCCAGATGCTTCCCAAGTCAAATTTCAGTAGTGGACCAAATGATTTCTGCAGCAGAGAGTGGCAAGTCCCCCAGTCATTAACCACAGAGCCAAAATCCCAGGCCAGCATGAAAAAATCCATAAAAGGAAAGCCACTGAAGCAGTTTGAATTGTGCACGTTGGTCCACTCTGCAGCACAAGCCATCTAACCTGGCTGGACAAGTATCCTGGCTCGCCGACAATGTCCTCCATCAACATGTGTTGGCATAAATTAGATACGCAAGGTTGGATGCCTGCTTGGCGTAACTCCACTGATCTCACTACATTTTGACACATCTGCAAAGCAAAAGATCTTCTCGTAGGACATGAGTATCAAGGAGATGCCCTTGAAGTGCTGATCACGGTGCAGAGTCACTGCTCAAACTTTCCCTGGACACTCAAGTTAGAGAAACTTCAATGAGAGTGCAAGGCGCTGCCATCCCACGCAGCACAGCTCCTCTGGGCATGTGCTAGCTCGAGCCTTAGAGCAGTTCTGGGGCTGAGATTCGATCACAGATAGTGGGACTTCTCTCACCTAATTTTGGCTCTCCAAAAATTAGTGACCTGACCTAGGCAAGTCACTGAGATTCCCTCTGCTCTCAGGAGGAAAAGATCAGGGAAGGATTAAGATCAGGAGTAAGGAGAGATTTCCAATGGCTAAAATATCCCTGAATAGGGGGGATTAATGCCCTCCAAAGGTGTTAACTGCACAGAACCATACAATTTGTTTAGACAAGAAGTTTAGCTTTCAAAGAGCTAAAGTGAGATAAATACCACACTTTAAATCTGTACCAAGCTAAAGGTAAAAAATAAGTTCGAGTAACTGAAATGGTTTGATACACTCATCAGCTATTTAGGCTCCTGGTCCCCTTTTTCCAAGAGAAAGCCCCAGATTAAGAAGGTTGGGCAGCACCCAGGAATTGTCTTGGCCCTTTGTAGAGATGTAAGTTCAAAACCACTACATATGAATTCTCAGGAAGAAAAACTATCCTTTGTGGGACAACCCTACCTTTGCCTAGGAGAATATTGGCGAGTTGTCTTCAGTGAGCCCACAGCTCAGAGTTGAGGAGTAGAGAGCCAACCAAAAAGGTGACACAACTCTAAGAGTAAATAAGATGCACCCCCTTCCTCTCCCTACCCACCCATCACACACAGCAATGAGCATCTGTTGGTGGCATTTGGGTCAGGGGAACTGGGCTTGAGCCACTTCACTGGTTGTGCTATTATTCAGTGCCTTAAGTGACATATAATCTTTCATTTGACAACTGGCCTGCATATCTGTGGTGATGTGACCAGCTAGCTGCAGTTCAAGCATTCCTCTGTGTGCAGTTTATTACGGCTTTCAGCATTTTTTTCTTATTAATATAAGAATATGTGAGGAGGAAGAACATGGTAGCAATTAAGCGCAGCTATGAATTTTATGAACAGTTTGCTGGAAACCACATTAATGACTTCATCAAGGCTAAGTGCACACATCAGCCCAGCAATAGTTACTTTTTAAAATAAATTTAGTGCTCACGAAAGATACCCAGCTGACAGCCCTGAGGACTGAAGCCCTCTACAAGCCACAGAAAAGATAGTGAAAGGAGTAGTAGGATATACCTCACCACATTGCCATGTACATGTGGGCCTCGAGCTTGTTTCAGAAGGGTCACCTCTAGACTGGCAGAAAAATTCAATATTACATCCTTTGCTGCTTATCTGTATTTGGAAGAGTTTCTCGTTTACGCCAGCAGTAATAGTATCTTTAGTGCTACAGTAACCAGAGCCTGGATTCTCCTCCAAACTGCAGCTGAAGAAATCAAATTACAGCTCTCTGTCAGTCAGCATCATTTCGATGTATCTCTTTGCTGGGTATGAACTAGAGATGCTGAGCTGCCTGTGAAGTTAGTCTTTGTTGTCTATTTGTTATTTTTTTCTTATACCACCTTCACTCTTTTTTTTCCAGGTTGCCCCTTGAATATGGAACAAGTTTGCCATAAATATATGTAAACCAACTCTATTTTTATTACTTTGCTTCCTTTCTTAAACATCTCCTTTGCCCTACTGCCTAAAGATGACCAACCTGAAAAATAAAAAAAAAAAAAAGTAATGTTATCCCAGCCCTTATCATACTGACCAGCAATAGCTTGGTGGCATTTAGTCCAGGGCTATCTGTTGTCTTATTCTTACCCAGCTGGTGGCTCATGGTCAACTCTATCCTGCTGGATGATTTATTCCGGCTCCAGACACCAGACACCCCCCACTGCATTGGTACACCTAAGAGGTGGACAGTTTTAGAATACTCTGATGAATAGCTGGCTTCTGAATGCAGAAAAGTTAACTTTTTCAGACTGTTGACTTTTTAATGGAAGAAGCCACTTTTAATGCAGTTTATGCAGAGAGCACAGTGAGATCCAGGTCTCTGGCAACAAAAACAACAAATATTTCAGACAACCCCAACCACAAAATTCATATCCAATTCAGGATCCGAACACCCATAAATTTTGTTCTTGGTTATGAAATTCAGCTCAGATTCTCATTACAAATGATTTCTAAGGCCAGTGTCATAACTGGACTCAGGCCATTCTCCACTAGGAACTGAATCACTGCACATAGAAAACTGGAAAATTCTCAAGTGAAAAGAAAAATATGGCAAAAATATGCTAATAGACAACCTTTTCAGCAAAATGCTATTACCTGGTTACTCCATTCATAGTACTTACAGCCTCTTCACCTTATTTTTTTCACACTTTTATTCCAATGCTAGTGAAATTTATCACATGCTAGTTTGCATAGGTACTATTTCATGAGAAGATATTTGAGATAAAAGGCAATACTGTTTTCTCCTTTTTTTTTTCCCTATTTTTTTCCTATTTTTTCATCATAGTGTAAAAACTAAAAAATAAAGAAAATGGAAACAAAGCTTTTTCAAACACATGAGAGGAAAGAACTGTTTAACGCACTGGAGAGTGAGCCTGTGAAATTCATTACTTTTAGATAAGATTACTAAATACACCTGAGGACCTAAATCAAATAACTGATTTGAAAGCAACATTAAGTATGGGCAGAGCAGGTTTTTTTTAACTTTTTTAAAAAAGGCCATCATTTCATTTCTCTATAAACTTGTATGGGTTTTTATGAAGTTAAGCAAATGAGGAAACCATTCATCAGAAAAATCCAAATAATTGTGTTCTCTTCAGCAGAGTTGCAAAATCACAGAACTGATGAGTCTGGAAGGCATCTCTGGACATTTCCTAATCCAAACCCCTGCTGGGAACAAGGTCACCTACAGCAGGTTGCCCGTGACTGTGTCCAGTTGGGCTTTGATTATGTCCAAAGATGGAGACACAACAACTTCCCTGGGTAAACTCTTCCAGTGTCTGACAACTCTCCCTGTGAAAAAGGTTTGTTTTGTGTTTAAGTGGAATTCACTGTATTTCTGTTTGTGCCCACTGGCTTTTCTTCTTTTACTGGGCTCCACTGAGATGAGTCTGGCTCCATTCTCTTTCCTCCTGACCCCTCCAACCAAGTATTTATACACAGTGGTAAGATCCCCCTGAGCCTTCTCTTCCCCCAGCTGAATAATCCCAGGTCTCAGCCTCTACCTCTGTGACAGATTCTGCAGTATGCCCATGCCCAGCATGGGGACGGCACTCAACAGTGCAGAGTGGGAGGATCACCTCCCTTGTCTTTCTGGCACCCAGGGTGCTGTTGAGTGCAAAGGCACATTTATGACTCATGCTCAACACAGTTTCCATCAGGACCCCAGATCTACATAGCTGCTTCCCACCTAGGTGGCTCCCAGGCTGTACTGGTACATGGGGCTGTTCTTCTGCAGGGGCAGGACTTGGCTTTTCCCTTTTCTGGACTTCATGGCGTTGCTGCTGGCCCATTTCTCCAGTCTGTTGAGGTCCCTCTGAATAGCAGCACACCCATCTGGTCTGCCAGACACTCACCCTGGTTTTGTATGATCTGTAGACTTGCTGAGGGTCCACTCTGTTCCATCAACCAGATCACTAATGAAGATGTTAAACACTGTTGGCCCCAGTATAAACCCCTGGTGAAAATCGCTAGTGACTGGCCTCCAGCTGTATTTCATGCCACTGATCACAACCATTTAAGCCTGACATATTACATATACATTATTCTTTTCTCACCTAGATTATATATCACATGATCCTGCAAATACTTGTATATATATATACACACATGTGCAAGTATGTGTGTGTGTATATATATATATATATATATATATATATGCATGCGCAAGTATGTAACTGGCTTTAAAATGGCATGTAGTCCTGATCATTTTAAAGTTACTCTTGTATGCAAGCCTGTACAGGATCAGAACGTTTAAAATAACGTCTTTGGATCCAAACAAGAAATATGCATCTGACCTCAGAATGTTGGGCATCTCACAAACATAGCTGAGAATTATATATGTCAGAAAACTTACAGGGAGAAAGATTAGAAATGGAAACTATGAATATTTAAGTGTCTCCTTGGATTTTTTTAATGTAAATTTCACTGAGGCCAATCTCTTCAGTCCATGTTTTTTTTAAACATTTCCATACCTCTCGAAGTATCTAAGGTATGTTAATAGCCAGCTTTTATGCAACGCAAGCAAATCTACACCATTTCAAGTTATCAGAGTTCCTGCTTTACGAAAATGTCACTTTCCCAAGGTTTTACACTTATTTTTGTTGAGAAGAAAGGTCTCTTCCTGTGTCTTTTCTGAATTAAAAAAGGGAGGGCAAAGGTGGGTGATGAAATGTGCTGTGAAACATAGTTATATATGAGGAACCATGCACGTCGTCTATTTTCATAATATTCTCAGCAGCAGTCAAACTTCCACTTCAGAAGAGCTAGTCTTTCACATTTCATTTTTTTTGCTATGGGAGGGAAGATTTCCAACACTTCTGTGTTTAGTTTCCATATCATGCTTTTGCTGGAAATGTCCTCTTTCCATACAGTACCTCTGAGTCACGGCTCAATGGGAATGCTGACTATAATCTCCTCTTGACATTAAGATGTTGTTGAGCGACTAGAGGATATTTCAAGCAGTGGAATTCATGTTCAGCCACATGTTTGGGCTGACAACCAGTTAAACCTTGCTAGAGCAATATTTTTCTATGCCGTTAGTTTTTATACCAAACAAGGTCTGTAGTAACTGGATGCCCTGATTGAGCAAAACTGTTTACAAGAAATAAATCACTCCTGGCATTAAGAAAACACAAGGCCCATGACTCGCAAGCACAGTATCATTCAGATCTTTATTTCTCATAAACCTAACCCCCAAACATGTGTATTCTCATACACTGTGACTTGTGCTTTGACTTGTGGTCAGTGCATTTTCATAACCCTTTATTATCATGCTTACCTAATCTTGTAGCCATATTTAGCTCCAAATGCATAAGACACCATTTCACTGTTCAAAAAAGGAAGAAAAAAAAAAAAAAAAAAAAAAGCAACTGAAGACCTGACCCAAGATAGGTATTTTATTTGCTTAACATCAAACCTTAATTCTAATGCAAAACTCCCAGTGATGCATGAGGACCAAAGTTTGGCCCTGAGAATGGTGTGTGGCTTGTGCAAGCCACTGGTGCGCCTGAGTTTCAAGTCCTCTTTCTACCAACCCGCAGCGGATGTGAGTTATTACAACTTCTAGCTTGGCTTTCCGGTCTGGAGGTTCCTGAGTTGCACCATGATGTGTCAGGTAAGCAGGCCTCGCCTACCGCTTGCGAGGCTGTCAGACCTCGGTGCTGCAGATGAGCTTCCTCTGAGAGCAGGAGTCCAACCCCCCGTGACTTGGAGCTTGGGTTTTCAGATGAATTTCAGACCAGAAGGTGGTTGTTCCATTCGGTTTATGGAGCAGCACCTTCTGTTTTGCAAATCCCAGGGGGCAGCTGCTGAAAGCAGAGGGCACTGAGCAAACCGTTTGGAAGAAAAAGAGGAAACAGAGCCCAGCACCTTGCTTGCGTCCCTCTTCGTCACAGAAAGATGCAAGCAAGGTGCCAGATCAGAACTGACTGTCAACCTCAAAGCCACAAGGTGACATCTCTGACAGTGTCCATTTTTGCATCAAACTGTCCAAGCTACAGTGACCTGACACAATCGCAAGGACATCTGGATCCCTCTACCCTTCAATGCAAGATTAGACCCTGCTGGAGAGGCTACAGAAACTGATACTCTTTGGAACATATCTTTTTTTCCAAGCTGCAAGTTTCTCATCTCATCTCAGATAAAATTGACTTTCAAACCTCTGTGAGGTATCTGTAGTTGTTAGTTCCTCTTTTATAACACAAGGAAAACAGTACTTGCATTTTAATGACCGTAATCTCATCGCTCCAGACAGTTATCTTTTAGCACCAGAGACTGCTTCTTCCTCTCTTTCTGTACAATGTGTAGTGTAAAAAGACCTTGATTTTTGACCCAGACCTCTCATTTCCTCACCGTAGAAAATAAATTTTAAAAAAAGTTATTTTGAGACTTTAATTAAGTTCCCACACTACAGAACTTCACTTTTTTTTTTTTTTTTCTCCTCATATTGGTATTAAAATGGTATCAAAACCAGATAGTTATTGCTCAGACATAAAGTGTTTTACTTAAATTATATGTTACACAGTTCATTGTTCTATGTGCATTGCCTTTGTTTTGAAATATTGAAACCTCCTGGTGGTTCTCAGCCCATTTTACTAATTCTGTGGATACCCATTGAAATCAGCAAAATTATTTTTTCTTAACTTTTAACAAAAATAATTATGAAAACTCCCAATTCTGCAGACAAATTAACAAAAACATTTGTTGGTCAATCTCGAGACTGTGTGTAGAAATTTCTACTATAGGGAAGACAATTGACTCAATTGTAGCTGTGATACTTCTGGTTCTAAAAGCATGGCTTACATCCATGAGATACAATTTTCAGTATAATTTTCAGTTCCCTAGTTAATTTTAAATTATTTGTTAGTTTTCGCATCCTAGAAATGGCTCTTTAAAGATGTATGTTGCCAGAGAGGCCAAAGGATCCCAATCAAAACAGCTACATCTGTAAAAATAAATTAAATGGGGCTAGGCCCTTTTCTCTGGTCCTGATGGCAAATAGCACAGCACAGACCATGTCCATGTCTTCTCCTCCTACATTCCCAAAAACTCCAGTGTGTCACTGCCTTGCTGACCAGGACCACCATGCAGTTACTGGCCAGTACAGACCAGGAAAATGCTTATTCGCATCCATCAAAAGCATGCCGAAGAGCACTTTTGATCATACGAACCTATGCCTGATGGGGTGGAGTTTAAATCAGCCCCATGATATTAGTGACCTTGTTTTCTCATCTTAATATTTTTTATGGACAGAATTTTAAGGAAGATTTGCTCCATCATACTTCCACTAAGCTGTGCTTATCTATTTTTTTAAAATGACCAATCTAATTTAATGTTTGCAATAACGTGCACCTGACACAAGCTGAGTTTGAGAACAGAGATTTAGCAGAGGTTATCTTCCCAAATTTTGGAGATTTGTGCTTGTTTATATTATTGAATAAAATATAATCCTAGAGAGATAATGCATAAAGCTTCCTTTTTTATACTTTGGATGTGGCCAATCCCCTGTCCATCTGTGCAGATTCAGAAAATTTCACTTTTGAGCCAATTAATGGAAGCAAAGGTGAATATTGCTGTCCCAGGTTCACTCCCATAAACACAGGAGCTGGGGTCCCTGTGTGTGTGTAGGTTTCATCTCAATTGGCAAATTTCCAGGCTCAGTGGTGAGTGCAGCAGGTAGATCTCATGAGACTTATGACAGGAAACTCTATGGCTATCAGTGCTTTAAGATGCCTTTGAAGTCTCAGCTGTGAATAATCATAACATTTCCACAAAATTGACATAAATTCTATGGTGATTATACTCTGTTCACCTTAACTGTGGAGCCAGAGATATAAAACTGTGGCACCGAGTGGCAAGTGTGCTCATGAAATTGGATAACCCACGCTGTAATTTGTAAAACTGGAGTGCATGTTTGGCCATTGGATAAAATTGGAACAGCTTAACTTCATGTCGTCAGTCCTAATAATATTAATAAAACTTTTTTCCTAGATGGTCATTTTTGTCAATAATCCTCAAAGTATTTTACAAAGCTGACAAGTATAATTAACTCTAGTTTATAGGATAATAATTTGAGGCATAGAGAATTGAAATTTCTGGTATTAGGACTCACAGTCTGCATTTTGCATGCCCTGCATACCAGGCTGCTTTCTTGGTGATGATAAATCCACATTTTGGACCAACAGACTCTGGATTCATGTCTTATCCTACTCAAATGCTCCTTCAATATTTTATGTATTATATCTGTCTATGAAGGACTTAGGCTTGTTGCTAGAGAAACTAATTTGTAGTTACTGGAATATGGTTTTACTTCCAAAGCCTTGTGAGGAAAGAAAGCAGGTGAAAAGAAAACAGGATAGCTTTCTGAATGCAACAATATCACTCGTGAGTCAATTTGCCTTTTCTAAACTGTCCAACTGTCCCAAGAACTGTTGTTCTTTAGAGATAGTGAAATAGGAAAACACAACACATAGGCATAAACCACATATACAGATAAATTAACAAAAGCAATTAGCAGGTATGAAACACTCAACCAGCTCTACTCTTCCCCTAAGATGAAGTGTTGTCTTCACCCTCTCACATAGCAGCAAGTAGGAACAGAGCCAGATGTACTGGGTTTAAAGGTTCAAACACTTCCTCCTCCCCTGCCCAACAAAGAAGAGAGACGTCCAAAATATTTCCAAAGCAAATTATAATGGAGCCAACCACAAAAATGTCCTGCCATTTCATATTGGCTTGTACCAAGCCGGTCTTGCTGTTTTCCCAGTGGAGCAGAGGAGAAGAGTCACAACTTGCTGCACTTCAACCTTAGCCCCGTCAGCCCTTTCTTGCCTCAGGAATCTCAGGGTAATTTATGACCAGATGCTCTCTGCCTCTGTGGCCATCTAGGTAATTATCAGTGTACTGGAGGGGGCTTGCTAAAGGGTGAGAGCTGTGCACTTTGGATCACCCTCCATCACGGTTGCACAGATCTTTTGGAGTGTTTGGTGCTGGGTTTGCGGGTGGACATGTCATCTGCATGGCACTGCTCCATCTTTGAAATACACTACTAGAAATCCAGGAAGACTACACCAGCATTTGTTCTTCCTTTCTGATAGCTTGACTTTCTCTAGAGTTTTTCAAGACCTTTCTCTTGGCTTTGTTAAATGTGGTTTCCAGATCAAATGTCCCATTTTTAACAATATCCTTCATTGCACATCTGTTGGGGGATTAATGGAGATCAGACAGGAAGGGCAAGAGCCACAAAAGGTCTTGACTGCTTAACTTGTCCTCACTATCCCTCTAAGATCCTATGAAATCCAAATCCCTGCCTTACCTCCCACCTAACCCTGGAGATGGCTCCAAGGCACCACCAGCTGTATTCCCTAAGTTTGCCACAAACCCTTGTTCCTGGCACTGCTAAATAGCAAACAGGCTAACTCTTGCTGTGTCTCTAAATCCTTCCAATACTCTTTAAGTGTATGCCTGAATCTACCCAGAAATACACTTACCAGTGGGGAGGAGTGGAGCTTAAGGTAACTCTAGGTCTCCTTTAACACCATTTGGTGTCTCACATACCCCCTGCGACAGCACTGAGAAGAAGCTGGCAGGAGCACAGATCCTCACTTGTAGAAGAAATGCATGAGCCCTTGGCTCTATACCATTATTTATTGGACATTGTCCTATACCATATACGTGGCTTTTGTGTCCTGGCCTATAGTAAAGGAAGCCCGTACTTCCTCTCTCTATGACACTCTTTTTATAGCTCTTCATAAATTTGTAAATTTAACCATTTGGGCTGAAATTTTACAAATGTGGTTCACCTGTTTCCAAAACAGATCCCAAGAAAGAGAAAATCCATTGTTTTACGGTATAAAACACAACAAAACCCAAATAGGAGTTTCATTAAAAAATTCGACTATCCCTCTTCTCTGGAAGAGAGATTTGGAATTCAGCAAGGGGTTTACCCTACTGTCAGACATGCCTTTTCCTGCGAAAACCTTCTCTGGTGAAATTATCCTATGAAATGAGCCTTTGGGAACTCTGAGGTCGCACACACTCCACAGAGATTTTTTTTCAAGTTTAACAGCTTTGGAGTTTCCTCCAGCCCTGAGCCAAATATGAGTTTCCAGATAATTTGCTGCTTTTGGCTGTGGAAGGGGTGCTGGTAATGCTGGGAGAGCCGGGATCTGTGGGACGCCTCTCATGTGCTCCCATTGCTCCTCCTGCTGGAGTTGAGCAGCATGGGGGAGGTTATTGGGGAGGGAGATGGGTAACACAGCAGTTGGGTGGGAGATGGGTATAAGCAGGGCAAGGGAAAAGACAGACCCTCAAATATGGGTTGTGACCCAGTCATTGCTGCTGAGGTGGTCTATTAAGGCTTTTCCCACAATTACTGGAGTTTGCAATTTATATAGTTTTAAAATGAAAAATGAACTTCATGTGCAAGCTTTACATGCTGTCGGCTGGAAGAAAAGAAGTAATTTTAGTTACCAGGGGAGATATAAGCACAAGTGTCTGCAACACCAAGAGCAGGAATCACAGCAAGAAAGCAGATGAGGCCTCTTACACTTCTCTTTTCTCCCAGTGTAGTGCCCTGTGCCATTTTTCCACATCCTCACATGAGGCATGGTATCTGCCATATGGCAGATCCTAGATCTCTATGCTCCTTCACCCCCAAGACTACTGATCCTGAGCACTGGATTAGATCAAGATTGTTTGGAAGAGACAGGATATGATTATTTCATTTGAGATGTTATCATGGGCCTTCTGCACATGGAAATATAACTGAGGTTGCAAAGGTTACTTAAACTGTGGGTTTTCCTAATTTCTTGCTTGCCTTTGTGACCTAAAGCTCTTGAAGCATAGAGGGATGTGTGTGTGCATATATATGTAATATACATTTTTCCCAGCTAATTTATGTCTAGGTTATCAGAGACATCAGACTGTCTAGTGTGAAAATAGATAATATACTTGGTAAAAATGCAGTCAGAAACCGCCATTTTGCTATGGGTTGAAAAGCTGTGAAACACCACAAATGGGATAACAAGGACAATTTCATGAGTCCAGTTGCTCAATAACCTAATGCAGCTTTTTCAAAGCCTCAGTGGTGGATTCCTGTCTCCAGGCTCTCTTGTGGTCAAGGAAGAGTGAGGAGCCACAAATGACAGCATGTTCTTGGCAGCAACATGCTGGCTTTACAAGTCTTGTAGGACTCTGGTACTTCAGGACCTTAGGTTTTCATCCAATGCAGAAGTTAAAAAGGCATGTGCATGATTTTTTTCTACCTCCTGTACTTCATACACACCCTCTGGTTTGTATGTGTGTGAGTCTGAGAGTGAAAGAGGAAACTGATGTATTTATCTATTTCACATCACTTTTTAGTAGCGTTATTAGATGGAAAATTAAAAAAAAAAAAAAATGAAAACCCATCAAGCAATAGAAGAGCATTTTTAAAAATGGAGATGGCAGACAGAACTGAAAGTATCTGTCTCTGAGATGACATCAAATTTCATATGGACATATTTGAAATTTCCCAGTGAATATGGAAGGGAACACAATTATTGCATGCCGTTGTGACAGAGGCAGGTAGGAGGCTGGATATTCACTTTGAATTTCACTGCAGTGGTTTTCTAGGTAAGTATCTCTCACCACAAGAAGTACTCAATGTCTGAAGTTCTTTCCAGTTGTAAATACAAAAGCTTTTATTTTGGACACTATGTGAGAAAGACTTGCCTGTTTGCTGAAACACAGCGTTCAGAAACTAATCCTAGTAAATGGGAGAGGACTAAAGCACTGTTCCATCACCACAAGAGCAACTCTTCACTGTGCTATGGGTGGCTGCTCTTTGAGATACTGAGGAGGACAAGATCGTCCAGAGATGGAGAATACTAGAGCTTCTTCTAGAGCTGGCTCAAATCAAGAAAACCAGGTTAAAAACGAATACTCAAAGATCAAAGTGAAAATCCTGTTCCTTTAACTATGTCTTCCTAGACAGTAATACATCACTGAAGTTAAAATTTCCTTTAGGAGAGAGAGGATGCAAAACTCTGCTTTGGACAGTTCAGAATTTTTAAGGGTTTAGACACACAAGGTTCACACAAAGAGCAAAAGAAGATAAACAAGAAACAATGAGCTTAAAATTCACCAAGAGCAATTTCGGTTTGACAAGAGGACAAATTTTTAAAGCTAAGACAACATATTGCTTGGGAATTTGGATTTGTCATCACAGAATGCTTTTCAGAACAGGCAAACATGTCAAGAGCAACATGGATGATGTTTAGCCTTGTCTTCAATTTCTTCTTGAAGTATTTTCCAGACTTCCAGACAGATTCCTCTAATTCTGAAATGTCACACACACACATGTAAAACTACATCAGAAAGACTACAAAGCAATCTTCAAAATGTCCGTAAAAACTAGACTTCATGCTTCTCTGTGTAATTTTCCTATCTTTAGATTCCTGTCTACACATGATGAGACAGCTAGCAGCATTATTATTGCCTGTCTGCCATTTTCAGTAGTAGCAGTAGCATTGGAGCTGGTTTGTACCCAGATCTTTTACTCCTAAGTCTTTTTTCTGTCCTTTACTAATATTCATCTGGCGGACTTACAAGGAGGGACTCAGGCATCCTGAGTCCTGAATGTCCATATTTAGGCCTCAGGCATCCTCCTGTGGCAAGCAGGCCTACTCAGACACCCCAACATCACCCATCCTAGCAGTGTGTCCAACACAGAGGAGAACTATCAGGAGGACTTCAGAGTTGGTGAGGCTGCTGTGGGGTACATCCTGAACTTTTCTATATAGAACTACAGATTTACACCCAGAATGTGGTACAGGTAAGAGTGATGGGAATATCCAAGTCTTTGATAATACATGAGTGTCTGAAATTCAGATCCACACAGGGAGAGTAGGAACTACAGTAGCACAGTGTACAGACCTTGGGGGCTAAATACCAGGTACTTTCTACTCCAAATCTAAGTGATGATCAAACGGTAAAGTGCCCTTTACAATGCATTGTCAAAGACTGGTCTGGATCTGCTACCAAAGTAGTTTAACTTGTCCATCAGCCTCAGGCTTGTTCTGCTATGGTGGGATGGATTTAAGGCCAGTTTTGGAGTAGATACAAATGTAATCATGTTTCACCTCCTTGCTGCTAATGATGAGACTAAAGGTGTTTGAATGATACAAAGAAACTGAAGGGATGCTGTAGGCCTTTTGCTGAGGTGATCTTTGATTTGGGTCTCCTCTTTGGACAAAGACCATCAGTTCTACCATGAATGTGCTTGCTTTGTGACAGGTCAAGAAGACTGCAAACATTCATAAATTGTATGTGTAAGCACACAGCTCTGCTTGCTTATCTGTAACAAAAATTGCCTATGAAATAGAACTTTTAATTTCCTTTTCTACAAGTAAGAGAGGAATGGATGAGATTATGGAAACCAGAAGGACTGTCCAGTTTGCTGGAGAAAATCTTTGACAGATTTAATATCATGCATCAGTATTGTTTCAGTCAAAATAGTAAAGGTGAAATAGCAATTCTGGCACATCTCTATAAATTTTATAAAGGTGAATGGTTGTGAAGATTGTATCTATGGTTTCACAACAAACTAGAACCTAAAATGCCTCTGAGGAACCACTTTGTCAAAGTGATAACTGCTTAAATGTTTGGTTATAATCCGAGTCAACATTTCCCCAGATACAGACATGAAGACACTACAATAATTGTCAAAAAAACCTATGATCTCAAAATTAGTGGTTTAACTCCCCTTTTGCAATTATTAGTTTCTTTTTTTGCAGCTCTGTTTTCACACTCAGCTCTGCTTCATTTGATGCAAAGTTAATAGGCAACTCTTCTATTTCTTTTTCTGCGCCTCATTGTTACATATACATTAATAGAGACAGGAGCCTTGAGATAAAAAAACGCATGTGATGAGATAACTAAAGCTGTATCATAATTTATGCCAGAAGGCAATATTTTGGAGTTGATTGGCATCATTAATTCTGGCATTTATCAGATTTTAAGTGCTTGATTCTACAACTATAAAATGTTCTTCCAGGTTGATTGTATTATTTATTTATTTATTTTTAAATGTAACATACTGGGTCTCAGAAAAACCCCTATTCTCCCTTCCCCCTCCATGGGTCATCTGATGTCATTGTGCTGACATTCTGGACTGGACTCTGTTGATGCACACTAT
Organism: Tyto alba; assembly: GCF_018691265.1. NCBI lineage: Eukaryota > Metazoa > Chordata > Aves > Strigiformes > Tytonidae > Tyto > Tyto alba. The sequence continues at coordinate 44,599,010 of NW_024881316.1, read as the reverse complement.
GGACCAAACACACACTAAAGTTAAGGAGAAAGCAGCAGTGGGAATAAACTCATCTCCTACCAGAGCTAGGTAGAGGTGAGAAAACTTCACCAGCAATTTTCACAGACATTTACTGACTTCAAAGGAATAATGAGCAATAGAAATGCTGGGATTCATCCAGACTCTAATGGGCACAAAACCAGGGCTCATTCCCTCTTCCCCTTCCTCGCTAACTTCTCCCAGTCTCTTTCCTACTTCTGATACTTTATCTAATCCCATCCTTCTCCCCTAGACAATCTCGAATACATCTGCTCAACACACAGAGGAAAAATATCTAGTGTCAAATTATGCATAGGGGCATTTAATGATCCCCTGGATGGACAGTCTGAAGAACAGCAAGACAGACAGACAATTAGATAAAATCTTTTAAATAGGTGGACCAGCACAAGCAGAGGTATGCTTTTCTTTGACCTGATACATATCTGATAACAGATTTCATATACTCACTGTCTTCAAAAACTGCATTAAAAATATTTAGGGACATGTTATACTAAATTTACAAAATCTAGAGTCAGCACTTGTTCACACACATCAAAGCCTCACATAAACATGGGCACATTTGACTCCACAGAACAAATGCTAATGACTTATTTTTCTGTTGAGGTTTTCTTTTTGGTCACTCATGTGGTGGAGAAGATAATTTTCAAGAAGCACAGTAAGTGAATTCAGTAAGGCCCAAGGAAGTGGGTATTGTCATCTGTTAACTACCATGTTGAGCTTTGAAGTTAGGAGAAGCCACAGTGCTCACCACACCGCCATGGTCAATTTTTGAGTGGTAATGTCTTCCTCCAGATGTCATTATGTCAACCACTGTAATAATGTGCTCTCTCTCTAGCTTTGAAGGTTTTTTTCCGATCAGTGTCTAGGATTTTATCGGAAGAGTCATGGACCTTAGAGGAACAACTGCCAAAAACTCATTGTGAAATTTTGCAGGATCAGATTACTGTGGTAGAGAGAGGGTGAGAGTCCAAGACAACTTTAGACAGATCTGTCTAACTCAGTTTATTTGATACAGGTTGTCTGACTGCACAAAGCCTTATTTCCCTGTCAATAAGAAAATATTGCTGCTTAATAGCAAAACAATTACATGGCTGTATTCCAACTCAGGATTATGGAACTCGTAGCAAAATCATTTTGTTCTCTTAAGATAGTAATCTTCTACTAATATGAAGGTACAGTGTAAAAATATCTTTGTAAGAATTATGTTTTATGAATGACTAACTGTTCATCAACTATTTATTACTCGGAAATCATACACTGAAAAGGCATCATGGCTTGTGCTCTAATGCATTTTAACCTTCATCTCTTTAACCTCTTTATCTTTTGATTAACATCTTTTCTGTGGGAAAAAAAAAAAAAAAAAAAGAAAAAAAAAATCTTTTTTCAGGTCAGTTATGGTTACAAAATGAAAATTATCTCACTTAGATCCTCATTGTCTCAACTAAAACATGATCCAGAGCTAGCCAAAACTCCTGTGTAACATCGATTAGTTTATTACTCTTACAGTGTTACTTACCCATGGTCAAACAGGAAGATTGTGAGATGACCAGAAACTGAGTTTATACATCCTGTACCCAACTTCAATGCCTTGACCACAACACTTTCCTTCTCTTAAAACAATCACATTTGGTTTCAGTTATTCAAAATCTCATTGATGAGATTTTGCATAAGCAGAAAATCATCAATGTTGGGCTAAAAGTAGTTGTCAACTGTGCCAATCCTAATGGTTTCTGTGGGCTTGAATTGGTATCAATGAGGACAGGATTTGCCCTTCTATTTCTTGGCCTACAAAAGGATTTCAGTATGTAATGCTTGAGAGGTATGGATAAGGGGAGAAAGATGGTCAAGGTATGGATTTGTGCAAGTCAGATACTTGGTCTTTTTATTCAGTTTATTTTCAGGTGGTAAAATCTCATGGTCAGTCATTCCTCAAATATATTGATATCGCATTAACTTTTTTCAGGATAAGCAGTGCTGCATATTGTTAACAGCAATTCACGTACAGTCATATATTTCAGTCAAGGCTTGTATGAAACCCATATAAAGATGTTCTCCTGGAACTCAGGTGACCATGGTCTATAGGTGGGGAGAGAGTTTAGCTTCCAGACTAACTCTCTTCAAGAAACATGTTCTGGCAATATATGAAGAATGAACCATTTTTAATTCAACACATTTTGGTAACATGCACCTAAGAACTACCTGAACAAGATTTTGGTGAGTCGATACTTATTTTTGATAACCGTAGAAGCTCAGAAGAATACCAGTAGTAAGATCAAAAATGATGTGCAAGTTTTCAAGGCAGAAAAGTGAGATGGTGCAGATTGTTAACCAGATAGCTAAGGCTGATATGATTTCAATTCATGACAAAATTAAAGGAAGGCAGAGAAGTAATTCAGTAAGTAAAAAACTTAGAAATAAGGTGTAATTGGGGCCACTCAGTAAATTCAAATTAACTTGATTCTCTTTTGAAACAACACCTTTGGTCTATAATAATATATTCTTAGGTATGTAGGCTTTTGTAAGGTCAATTGACTGTGCTGCCATTCTCCTTCAATCATGTGCACTGCACAGTCTCAATAGCACATATGTGAAATGAATTAAGAAATTATTAGCTAACAGATCTCAGAAATAAGACTGTCAACAGGAAATTAGTTTTGAATATGATGTATTCACTGGGCTCCTACAGGGATTGGTGTAATGTCTCATATCTTTCAATACTTTGATCATTGTTCTGAAAACAAGTATAAAAATTGCTGCTCGTAAATTTTCAGATTACTCAAAGTTTTCCAGGTGGCTAAATAATAAATGAAGACAGAGTCTCAATACCAAGTCATTTGGATCATTCAGTAACCTCATCCCAGTAAAACAAAAGATGATTTAGCACATACAGGTGTAAGTTTAGCTCTGGAAATAAGTAGTGCAGACTGTGCATGAGATCTTCACACCAGCAACAGGTGCTTTTCTGGAAAATATGGGTGGTTACATGAAAGTTATGCTTTGGCCAAGGAAGACATGACACAGTACAGTGGTAATGAAGTAAACTGTAACAGTCTGTTATGTACAGTGGGTAAGATCACATTACTTCAAAGTTTTTGGTTTTAGACCACAACTACTGAGTTCATCTGGCCAGAGGTATACAGTTAAAATATAGATCTGTCTATAGAAATAATCACTCTGGACTCGATAGTCACAGAATCATAGAATCATGGAATGGTTTGGGTTGGAAGGCACCTTCAAAGGTCACTCAGACCAATTCCTCTGCCATAGGCTAGGACATCTTCCACTGGATTTGATTGCTCAAAGACCCATCCAGCCTGATCTTGAATGCTTCCAGTGATGGAACAGCGCACATTCTCCGGGCAACCTGTTCCAGTGTCTCACCACCCTGCTCATAAAAAATTTCTTCCTTATGTCCAATCTAAATCTACCTTCTTTCAGTTTAAAACCACTGATTCTTGCACTGTCACTACAGGCACTGGTAAATAGTCTTTCTCCACCTTTCTTATAAACCTTCTTTATATATTGAAAGGCCACAATAAGGTCTCCCTGGAGTCTTCTCTTATTCTGGCTGAACAACCTCAACTCTCTTAATAGTCAATAAGGAGAAATGCATTTTAATGTCATGATATATCTCTTCTAAATACAGACAACAAAAACAAGCTAGATGAAGCAAATCCCAAGAGATCTTATTTCTTTCCTTTTCTTATAGGTGATGCCTGGGGTGACTATTCTAGGTGGCCATATCCTCAATGTAGCTTTCTAAATTTATACAAGACGAATCCCACCTCAAATGCCAACAAAAGAAATAAATTCCCTTGAAGTCAGGAGACATTAATATATCTCTTACTAAATTGTATCTTCAGAATGGCACATATCAGGAATAACTCAACTGACTGTTAGAGAATCTGAAATTCAACTGACAGCTTATTTTGAAAGACAGTCTGAGAAACTATGAAGACCTAGTTTTCAGAAACAGTGCATCCCCATTTCACATTGCACTTTTTGAATTGCAGACTGTGTACCCCTCAGGTGAAGTTTACTTAGTCAGTAGCCACCTTCAAAGTCTCATATTTCAATTATATCATGATTGCAGATTGAGTAAAACAGTATTTTTGTGGTATTAATGCCATTAGTTTTCTCTTAAAATCTATTCTTCAAAGAGAAATTCAACAATAACATCAATGCATTCTGATTAGTGGAGACTTCAGGGTGCCTTTATCACAAATTCACCAGCATCTATCCTTCAAGCAAGTCTACTGACATTTCCAATGATGAGGAAGGGAAAATGGTAGGCCTGTTCACCCCTATGTGTCTGGCTTACCTCCCTGATGTGACATCATTGTTCATGCCCTACTCCAGCGTAATCGAGCAGGTCAGTGGTTATTCCAAGCTTCAACCATTCCAGATTCCACCCTTAACCCCCCAAAATGAGTCTTTTATAGTTAAATTATTCACTTATTAGGTAAAATAAACATGAAAATGATGTCAAATTAAAATAAAACGAAGTAGCATGAAGTTAAATTCAGACTGACACTGAGCAAACAGTCTGGCTGGAATCATTATACCCTTTTGGAAACAGGCATGGATATCAAAGCATGGATCCAATTAGTTTCAACCGGGAGGACCCTTCCTGTTCCTGGCTCCCTGAGCTTAAATCTCACAGTTTAGATGTTAATTTAGAGTTAGGGACAACTGTCCTGCAGTTGCCATCTACAGGAACTTAAGAAACCCGCAAACTGTGTTCTGAGGCCAAGACAAAAAAAAAGAAAAATATTGAAAAGTATGTAATTTATCATTTGCAAAGATCTTTAAGACCTTGGTCATGTAAATGCTCAACAGACCTTGGCTCTTATGAAATCTTGGAGAGAGAGTCAAACTCAAGCCAGGTTCACCAAGTCCAAGCACTAGTCTTCATATCTGGAGCCAAGAGACAAGCCAACGTACACAAAAGAAAAACAAGTGGAAAGGGATGTGCAACGACTGCTCTGAAACTGCTTAAGAGAAGTGCTAGACCACTTTTTCCGGCTTGCTATTATTAATTGGGCTCCACAAGTGATTTAGTTAGATGCACTACCACTGCTACAACCACTCTTCATCTTTCCTGCTACTGTCCCTTACCTCAGTCCAGCAGATATGAAACTATATATGAAGTGGTATGGAAAAGCAAATAAGCAACATGGAGTAAGCTTTTGGCTGTAGGCAACTTTCTGCCTTTCAGACATAAGCTTCTATGCTGAAGTTGTGGTATCATGTATGAAAAACACAGAAACACAAAATTAACTCAGTGTTGCCACTTCAGTATCCAGCTGGACACAGGACCCGTCCCTTGGTCACAACTACTATAGGCACCACCCAAATACAAACCCCAGAAGAGGAGGGAAGTACATTTTCCATCTAAGATAAGCTTGGCTGTGCTCAGTGAGGAAAAGACATCTTTCAGAATCACATGGAAGAACAACTCTCAGCAGCACTTGTAGATTTTAACCACGCTTGCAACCATATTCAAGGTGTCTATAATATGAGGTATATCTCTGTTAGTTTGAAAACATACCACCTTGCTGAAAACTGGTAGTGCTCCTCAGCTATATCACAAGGGGTGACATTTTAATATCCTGACCCAAACAGAATTCAGGAATATCTCAGGAGATACCTGTCATGAGGCAACCATAAGCACCACAGATTAGATTTGTACAGTTCTTTACTTTGCACACAGTGAAAATCAAGAAGAGTGTCAGGATATTATTTCAATTACTTGTCTTTTTGTTTATATTTTGGGGGGAATATTTGGACATTAAATACTTTTTTCTTTTAATTTCTTTGAAAAATCTCAAAGCAAATGGAGTCATAGTATTTCTGCTGTTCTGAATTCTGTGTATTTGGTGGCAAACAGTTTTCAGCTCACCCTCTCTGCTACACCTTAAATTGTCAGTGTACATAAAGGTATTACAACATACTTTTAAATTCCCACTCAGCCCAATGAAAAGCACACATATATTTTTAATTATCAAACGGTTGACTTTGAAAATTGGGCAACAGTGATTCAAACAAAAAAATCAAAGCTGATATGTCCATCTCTGCCAAGTGAGAGTGATTCAGTTAAAACTTGGCATAATCAAGTGGTATGAATTCTTCCAAACATTCATTACAATCTCTAAAACAATCCATCCAAAAATCTGATACAGCAACAGTCATCACTCCCAGGAAGCATTAACAAAATAGGTAAGAGAAAAGAAAAGGCAAAAGCAAAAAGCTCTTATTAAAAATCATGCAAATCAGGCAAAGAATGTCTTAACTTTGTTTTTATTACACTTGCTTCTCAAATATGGCAGTCCATGTTGTCTACTGTTGCATGTCAACTGTGTTGGTTGAGTAGTCTCAGGATGGGGACATCAACTTTTCTGGAGAACAATTTTCATCCTGGAAGTGTGTCACAGGCTTATGGCCACACACACAAAAAAAAGGCCTTGTCTACATTATTCTTGAGAAACTAAAACCATCAAATGGCAACTCTGTACTATTTCTCCCTTACTACCCCAACGAGGCTGAAGATCTCTGTCAGCATTTGGTAGCTCCAGGCCAAAACCACAAACAGAAAAAAATCAAAAAAGGTGGAAGTTATCCTTGGCTGGAGAGAGCCTCTGCAGCCTCCATCACTATGAGGGAAAGACTTCCTCAGTGCCAGACCCACCCTCCCAACACATCTTGCTGCAAGACCAGCCACCTTCCCAGCATGTCCTTTGGTGGAAGCTTTGTCCTGTGGTTAATGTGACCACTGCTACTGACAAAAAAGTGAGCCTTGACCTACCCCACACCTCAAGCAGAGACAGAAGCCTGGGTCTTCTCCCAGAACACAAATGACCACTTGCAGCTTCCTTGTTTTCTCCAAGACACACTTCTTCTACCCCACCAGTCTGTCATGATGATCCAGTCCTGGTACAACCCACTGGGATCCCCTTGTCCTCTCTCCACAGCCCTCAAGGACCAAAACACCCATTATCAAGAAGACATTGAAACAACACAGTCAGCCCGTTGCAGTATTTCTGCTTTGAAAAGATTGCCAAATAAAACAATGGTAACTGCCCACCTATGTATTAAAAGAAAAGTCTTTGTGGGTTTATGCACAAAAACATCTCGCTTACTTTACTAGGAAAGAGATGGCTAGGGTTAACTGTGGGGCCCAGAACCATTATTGTTGATGACCAGAGCCAAAGTGTTACAACCAAGACTGCCCTCTGAGTCCAGTTTGATCCACTCATACCTTCAAATCCAGGAAGCGAGGAACAGAATTAGAGGACAGCTGCTACTTTAAGACATCTCTGCCCCATTCACTATCCCCATCATCTGAATTAAACCTGCAGAACTTGACCTCTTGGAATTTCATGGAAGTACCTACTTGTTCTCCTACGTGATCCATGTCTTCCAACCAAGTCCACAGATTGAAAACACAATTGGGAAGAATGACCAAGGTCCCTCATCAGTCTGGATGAAGAAGAGACAGCACAATCATTCAGCACTATTAGATTTCAGATGAGAAACCTGGGAATGTTTTATGGAGCAGAAGATTCATGATCACAGCACAAGACTAAAATCCTACCAAAAGGAGGATGTTAAACAGTAATTATTTAGCAAGAAAACAACTGATGATTGAAGGAATGGCCTTCATGGTCCATTAAAGATGGATGGTCTAAGGACATTCATTCTAGGAACTGATGGTGAAGACTGTAGTCTGGATCCTATCAACCCAGATGTACGTGTTTATATGAGCAAATCAATATGTCTCTGCATGATCCCTCTCCTCCAATTTTATCTCACAATAACATTGGAGAAACTTCAGAGTCAGCTTCATTTTTTCAGCACAAATATTGCCAGTCAATATTTTATACAATACAGCATTTCATGTATTTTAGTACTAAGAATTTCTTATAATTAAACACATAAGACGTACTTTCAGTGTCAAGATATTTCAAGCTAGTTGAGCAGACACTACGGAAGTAGATTGTAATGCTCTAATTGACCTCACAGAAATCAGAGAAAGACTGAGAAATGGTTCTGGAAACACCATCTTGAAGACAGCCATGAAGAAAAAATGGCTCAGCTTGATCTCAGAAATGCATTTCCACAGCTTGCCCTGGTGCAAGGCAAAATACACAAATCATACTACCTCTGGATGTCTGCTCAACAAGAGATTGTGGCCACTGAGACTCCATGAATTTTTATAAACGGTGCAGTCCCAGCACACTGGCTACTGTTTTGTATATTAAATTGTTTGGTAGGTGGTATCAATAAACAGCTGGGCAGTCAAATTAGTACTGTTTACTGTCAAATTAACAAGGAAAGTGATACTTTCTGGTCTTTGTTTATAACTCTGCACAGTTGGCCCTGACATTAGAAAGACTAAATGAAAATGGACAGCTCCCAATGGTTGATGCTCTCCTAGATCAAACAGAAGGGAAATTTTGTTTGTCTTATAAAATAAACAGTATCTTTTCAGGTTCATGTGCTCAGAATAACAGCTATTCAGTTGCACCAGCTGCTTTTTATTTTACTGCTAATTGTATGTCTCATTCCTCAGCCGACTTGCAGGTCATTGTTTGCTTGCTAACATTCACTCAGGAAAAGGGAACAGGAGTCCAGCACACGTGTGTGCATGAGGTACAAGAGTGAGGAAATGTAAATTTCTGGACTGAAGTTGTGTGCATTTGTAGGTTTGTGTTGTACTGAGCTTTAGAAGATACTCCCTGGCCTTTTAGCACACTCCCTGAATTTTGTTCTTGGAGAGATGATATGAAAGGGATGTAAAATGTTTGCAACAGTTACATGATACTGCACCCACACTGACAGTGTTTTACCCCAAAAAATGCCTCCAAAATTTACAAATAGTCTTTGAGTCTAAAGAAATCTTCTGAGCTTTTCAGTCAAAATTTCAATTTTGAACAGAACTGAAATAGACATTTAGCAAAATGTCTATTTTAATAGGGAAAACTTAATTTATTCTAATTAAGCTTCCTTTTTACGTGTGTTCTAGGATACTTTCATCAGGAAAATATTATCTTTGTACACTGTGCTTCTTGCCATACACTCACTCATCTGCCTTCTTCCTTCACCTCTCCATTCATTAAAATTTCTCTTACAATCACTTTTTTTTTCTAAAATCCCATGCACTCAGACAGAAATATAAAAAACTGTCACCACACCACAAAATAAATTTAAAAAAAAATGGTCACACAAACTGTGCACAAGCTTTGCTTATGACAATTTCCCCTTAATTCTACACGATTTGCAATATTGTCACTTCAGGACAGGTTTTTGCAAGACACTTGATGTTGGTGTATCTTCCTCCTTGAATCTAATAACAATTTTACCATGTATTCACAAAAGCATAGTTAGGAGAGTTGTGTGGAGAGCTTTCTAGAGATATATTTCTTATCAGAGAAAGTAAAATTTGGAGAAGGTAAATACACAGACTATCATGGTTCACTGAGCATTGTTAAATGCTCAGAAACTATGTGAACGGGGGTGACATAAATGCTTCAGTGCATTAAAACTGAAAGCCAGCTCTTCTCCGTCTCCAGTTAAAAGGCTTTTATGGTGATATCATGTTGATAAGAACTTTGAAATGTTATAAATAGATAGATATGATCTCTAAAGAATGTGTCTGAGGGCATTCTAACTCATCCAGATCAAGAAAAAATTCACTGCAGGCAACTTTTGCAGATTACATAAAGTTTGGTAGACATAAGAGTGAGAGTTGGTCATTTCTCCAGTGACTGGCTAGCTTACAGGTCAGCGTTACAGTTGGGTGTCCTCACCTGAATGGTTTATTTATAAGATAGGCATGGAGGGTGGGATGAATCATGCCCAAAGTGCTTTCAGGACATGTTTGGATGTGTACTGGGCATCCAGACCCTTGTTTTAGTCAGTGAAGGTTTAATCCCAATAGTCAGTGACATCTAGACTGAGGTGTATCTTGCTGTAGGCACCTACATCTGGTCAGATGATCTTTACCCAAGGTTCCACTAACTGTACCAATAAGATTTTAAGTATAACAAGAGTCAAGACATCTAGTTCACAGGTAGATATCTACATCCATAAACACCTGCAGTTATGAATTAAGGTGACATCTATGTTACTTGCCTAGGTTCCTTGTATAAGTGATGGAGAGGAGTGTGATCCCTCACAATGTTCCTTATTCCATCCCAAGAGACAACCATAAAATAATGGGTGGGATGTCATATTCCATTAACTCCTAAGGAACTCTAGATGAGTAATTTAAGCTACTTACACAGCTTTAGAGGGCTGAAATTTAATGGGAGGTGGAGGGGGTCAGGAGGGGTGGGGAGGGAGAGACAGAGGAGAAGTGGAGGAAAGAGAGAGAAAGATATTAAACGAAGGAAAGGAGGAAATAAGGAAAGAAGGAAGAGTGATTTCTCATTTTTATTAGAAAATAGCATCATGTATTGAGAAATTATACAGTCATATTTACTGGCATTTTTAAAGAACAAAAGCAAGATATCAAATCAGGATCCTACCAACTGAAATTTTCCCTGTGCTTTCATCTGGATGTTTAATGATATACTTCTGATCCAAAATCCTCTGTAATATTATTCCTTCAGTATGACACTTCACAAATGGCTAAACTTCAGAGATAATTAGATCTATTTCTGAACCCTTCAGGACATTTACAGGCTGAGGAAAATTACATCAGAAGAACACAACAGCAAAAGGTGCCCAAGTAACATAAAACACAGCTCTGCTAAATGCTAAACATGGTGTCTACTTTATTTAACAACATTTCTGTTGTGTGATGCCAGCTAATGCAGGGCAACGCTAAAGCCAAAGAGAGTAAAGTTTATAAAGGAAATCACTTTTTGTAAATCTGTGCCAGACCTTTTCAAAAGACAACTAGGAATGTAGCAGAAGTGATCAAAGGCAAAAGAGTCTGACAGGCTTTATTTAGACTCTACTCTCTGTCTGTTGGGGATTGACATTTTTTATATTTTTATTTATTTTTTTAAAAACAATAGTTTAGACAAATGTGTCTAGACTGATGGTAGAGCAAATGTGACATTAATTATGGATTCCTACACAGTGGCTCAGTGTATGTGGGCAGTTGCCAGTTCCCAGGGAAACAAAAATCATCAGGCTGCCAAACTGGAAATAACTGCTCATCCTACCACGGTCACGTCTCTGAGCATGACTGGTATCAGATGCTTCGGAAGAGGTTGCTGGCACGTAAGTGGACAACTGTAGGGTAGCAGCACTGGAAAGTTGCTGTTGCATTTCCAGCAAAAGATGTTAATGGAGAGGAGTCTACAAGGAAATTTGTTTTCACAGCTCTGCAGGAGGTACTCCAGATCCAGTCACATGACAGGTGAAAGCTATTTTGGTTTGAAGAAAGTTTTCTGCAGATGTGGTGAGGCTGTTTCTGCAGCCCAGCCTAGCCCATTTAGTGGTATCCCTTAGTCTGCTCTCACGGGGTTGATTTGCTCAGGCTTGTCCACACAGCAATGGGTATCCAGAAATATGCAATATTGCAGATCTTTTGCAACAGTGTTAAAACATCTTCCTTTCTGGGAACATATAGCATCCTGGGAAGACTTCTGTGTTATTCTGGTTTCATTACATTGGTGGCTCAGAATAAATGTGTTATCAAATAATAAATTAATGCCTTTCCTACCTTGGTTGCTTCCAGTTGATGGCCAAAAATTGCCATTATTAATTCTAAAGTGAAATCCTTGTATTATGCTCTGTTGAATATCATCCTGTTTCTGTCTTCTCACCCTCAGGACATCAGTTCTCCCTGCACGATACTCCAGTCCTTCTCTTTGTGTCATCAACAAATCACAACAGCCTTTTGTGTTAAAGTGACTAATGACCATATTAAATATGCTCATTCTTAAGAAATGGTTAATGACAAGCATAATTCTTGAAAAAAATTATCTAGTAATCTCCTCCCAGCCAAAGTCATAATTTCTTTCATCACATGTATTTTTGCTTTCTATTTAGTTGATTCCTTACATATCTTCCAGTTAATTCATATTTGATCACTGATGGGCTACCACATATCTTGTGGGGTTTTTGGAGGGCAGAGAAAGATAGAAAGATATAAATACACTATAATAGCAGTGCAATGTCACTTAATGTAGAACACACTGCTGACCATACCCTTCTCAGTTTATCATACCCTTCTCAGTTTATACCTGAAAATCTGTATTGCACTAGTGTCCCAGACTGCGTTGTCAGCTTCTGCACAGGTTTATAGTTAACATCTTTAGCAAGAAAAATACTTTTTAATATTTAGGCCCATGGCTGAACCTACAAAAATTAAAAATTAAAAAAAAAAACTTAAAAAAAAAAAAAAAAAAAAAAAAGGAAAGTAGGTAAAATGGTTTTGTCTTTTAATAAAGGTTCAGCAGTATAATTTTTAGAACTTGCCAGTGACACAACCCATTATTGGTTAGTCCATATTAAAAACTTCCTGGCTTTAACTTTAATTAAAAAGAACTCTGACTGGAAGAAGTGCTGAAGGCTGTAACCTTCTGGTTATCCACAAAACTAGAATAACAAGGGCAACAGGGCAACCTCTCCTCACCCTGCCTCTTCATGCTGTCTCTGTTATCCCAGAGGGTCTAACTCTTCCCACTCAGTCTAGGGCTGTTTTGCTGAGTCTGACACCAAAACTGTGGAGCTGAATTTCCTGTAGGGATGCCAGGGACAAAACCAGAGTCAATGTGTAGCCACAAAAAAAATCTCTTAAAACTTAAGACTCAGAAAAATGACTCAGACTGGCTGAGGAAGCCAATTCATACAGATAACTACTCTCTGTAGCATTCAGGCGAGGGTGAAAGAGGTGGGTGAAAACTCCTGCCCTGTTATTAAAAAAGCAATTTCCCTGAATTCTCCCTGAATTGAATTCTCCATTGCCTTGAGTGATCCACTGGTGAAAGTGCGGCAGTCAGCTCCATTGGTGCCAGAACCACAGGCACTAGGCATTGTTAGAGCATCACACATTCTCTCTGGAGACAACACACCTCCCAAAATTTTTATTTCCCCATTTTTTTAATGGTGTGAATATGGAGCCACTGAGTAGAGTGGGTGGGGATAGACCGCACACTTCTCTGCTGCGCCTGATCCATCAAGAATCTGAGCCAAATTGTTATAGCATATATGTAGATATCTTTAATGCCCCATTTAATGGCCAAGAGGCAATCAGATCATTTGTATATAGTATGGCTATGTCTTCCTAAGCTGAATGAATGGTTTCATCATCTTTTGACTCTTTTCACTGGTGCAAGTGGGCAAGGCAGATAGAAAGATCTGGAAAACTAGAACACCAAGAAACGTACCAGCAGTAATGCCACCTCCTGTGGTCTATATCCACCTTAGCCTCCTCAGCTCTATCACATCCCCATGTATGAACTGGTACTGCTGGTGCTTGCATGAAGTCACCAGACTGTCAGTAGAAGGGCAGGGTAGTCACCCCCAACAGAGAGGCAACGTGGGCAGCTGGGAACGATTGTGCCTGGACCCATCGCTGCCAAATCCACCACCACTGTTTGTTGAACTCCTGACTCTTCATGCTGCCCCCTTTTTCATGTGGTTTTGCTTTCAAGGCAGGACATGTTTATTCAAATCAACTCTCTGATACCAGGAGGGTGAAAAAAAATATACCTTTTAACTCAGACCTTCCCAATAAAATGAGAAATCAGTCCTTGAAAGAACTGCTCCCAGCATTATTCAACACAATGAGCATTAATATATCCTGAATTACTATCAATACAAGGTAGTATAGTAAAACTAACCAGTCCTGTTTATTTAGGAAGTTCTAAAACAAGTGAAATGTAATATTAGTAAATATGCACATAAGTCTAATTTCAGTTTTCAAGAATGCCCCAAAAGAGTAAACCTCTGTAAAATCATTGGCTGAGGGTTGCTTGAAAGGGAACTAAAGAAAACTATTTTATTCTTTTTCCTTTGATTTTTAACCATCTTTTTCCAGCCTTTTATAATTGTCTAGTAATTTTCCCAGTTTTGTTCATTCTTATTTTTTTGTGTTGAATAATGCCTACCTGTTGGGCTTCTTGATTTGGTTTTCCCTTTCTAGTATTTTTTGTTGAATTGGTCATTTCTCATGGGAAATGCTGGTCTTTCCCTACCCTCATTGCGATAAGAAATGACTACGAGACTACTGAAAATAGGCATTTTTCCTATCTTTTTTCATAATTGGACTTTTGGAACAGAAAATCCTTTAAAATAACGAGCATGAAACCTCATAAAAAGTTTTTTTGTATTGTACTAAAACTTGATTTCTTCATGTGGGATAATCTGAGGCTGTTGTGATGAATTATATATTCCCAGCATACAAAGATTTTGAATGTTCACTGCCAAGTGCCAGGAGTTACTATTAACAGTAAGATTTTGATTACGCCCTTCCCATAAATGACTGTTTCTGATACAAAATGGGCTCATATTTGGCATGAGCAATGTATGTGCAAGACTGCACATCCATGAAATACACGTGTTCCTTATGAAACCACAAGACAAGATTGTCGTGGTTTGAGCCTGGTCAGCAGCCAACCACCACGCAGCAGCTCTCTCTCCCTTCTCTTCCAGCAATAAGAAGGGACAGAGAGCCAGGCTTGGGGTTTGAGATAGGATGGGGATGGGGAAAAAATCACCCTTTGTGGTCAGGAGCAAAAGGCAGACTCTTTAGGGGAAGTTAAAAAAAAAGAACATACATTTATTACAGACACTAACACCACATAAAAGAGTAGGACAGTGAGAAGCATTGCCACATCCTGAGAATACCTTCCCCCCCAGCCCTCCCTTCTTCCCGGGCTCAGTTCTGCTCCCGATATCTCTACCTCCTCCCCGCAGTGGGTGCAGGGGCAGGGAATGGGGGGTGCAGTCAGTGATGCCGCTTTTTCCATCTTCAGTGGGGGGAGCTTCTGGTACTTTCCCTCCCTGCTCCATTGTGGTCCCCCTCTCACAAGAGACAGTCCTCCACAAACTTTCTCCAACATGAGTCCCTCCCACAGGCCACAGCATTCCCCACACTGCTCTGTCGTGGGTCACCCCCGCATGCTGCAATCCTCCCAGCGCTGAATTACAGCAGCAAATCTCCCTTTTCCCACAAGACCCCATCCTTCTTTAGGCACAGCACCTTGATCATCCAGGCAAAAAAACACAGGCCATAATTCAGTGTCTGCTCCACCGTAGCTCTCCATGGGTGGCAGGGGAGGGCCGCCCTGCCGTCTCACCACAGGATACAGGCGGGTCTCTGCTCCGGCACACCTCCCCCCTCCTTTCTTCCTCCGTTCCTCCACTGACCTTGGTGTTCACGCAGCTGCAGCAACTCCTCCTCACAAGTCCAACTGCTCATCACCACGTCCCTTCTTAAATACGTTATCGCAGAGGCGCAGCCGATTGGCTCAATTTCCCAAACAGAAGTGGAGCTGAGTTGGAGCTGGGGGAGCTTCGAGAAGCTTCTCATAGGGGGCCTCCCCTATATCCCCCTCTCCTGCCACCAAAAAAAACTCCACCACTCACTCAACCCAGGACAAAAATACAATAGAGAAGAGAAAGGGGAGATGGGAATACTTTATAGGCTGTGAGTGGAGAGACAAAATGCAAAACACAACAAAATTAACCTGCTGAATGGGGAGTCCCAGGTGAGGAAGGTGTGTAAGCCTGTGTGCAGGATCTCACCAGCATCAGTGGGATATTCATGGCCCAGGCTCAAGTCCCACCGAGACCCTTGGAGATCCCTCCTATTACCTTTTGTGGTGCTGGATACCCAGTCCCTCTCTCTACCCCAGCCTTGCAGCTCTTGCTTCAGGGCTTCTTCATGGACCCTTTACTGAGTTCATTCAGCTCATTAAAGTGACAAAAGATGTAACCAAGAAAAAATCATGTGGGAGTGTGCTTTTTCCTATCATTTTACAGAGGTGACTCAGTTCACAAGGGCTGGACAGCAGAGGGTCAGAAGCCTGGTGCTCAGCTGTCCAATGAATTCTCACTTCAACGCCTTCCAGAAATCTACCTCTACTTGTTTATGATGGATATATGTTTAAATATTTTACTTTATTTTGACCATAAACACACAGACTGCATCTATACTAGTATATTAACCATGAGAGCAATACTTCACTGGTTGTCCATGTCCACACTACTTGATAATCTCCCAAAAGTGGGCAGATGCATCTTAACTGCTACTTGAAATGGTTCCCATTCTCTGTTAGCTCCCAACTTACAACTGGTACCTGCTGGGACCAGGCCAGAAGCATGCTGGGGAAAATTCAGGCCATTTAACAGCAGAGACAACCAAGGGGCTGCACCTGAAAATTCTCCTTGTCACTGTTTAATCTATCAGCATAGGTGAAGACACGATGTCTCTGATAAAGAAAAAAACAAAAAACAAAAAACAAACAAACAAACAAACAAACAAACAAAAAAAAAAAAACCAAACAAACAACATCAGCAACGTAAGGACATGGATCAACCAAAGTAGTCAAAATCACTATTGTTCTCCCAAGACACTGCATTTTACATTGACATTTTGCTTTCAGAGCTCCTCCTAGCAAGACATCTTGAGTCAACAAGGTATTTACTTACTACTTTGTTCTAAATTTATCCCAGGGTTCAGTATCCAGTCTTTTATTGATTTGCTTCCTTTCTTCAGAGTTTTGGTTTTTTGCACTGACTCCTCTGTCTCAAATGATGGCCCTGTCATAAAATGTTTCCCAAACACTCCCAGCATGTGGACCTCAAGTTGTCACTTCTTCAGAACAGGGATCAGGTCTCATTTTTAATGCATATTCAGGGGTTGGGAGAAGGAAAGAGGAGGGGAAACAGGCGGAGTGAATTTATTTCTTTTTTTTTAGCACTAGAACAAATCTAGATTAATTCCAGTTGTGCTGATGAAAGAGAAATTTGTCTTTGAGCTGCCCAGCAGGGATCTTGTAGGCTATAGAATATTCCCCTTCTTGGTTGTAGACCAACACAACCTTACAGCACACAGGGCTGTCTCTTCACAGCCTTCGTCTGGCTCAAACCTGATTTGCAGAAATGTCAATAAGAGCTTTTCTCCTGGCTCCAGTGGGGGATGTCTACGGCTCTTGCCTGGTTTTCTTCCTACTCATCACATTTTGCTGGCAGCTACTTCTACCACTGGAGGGACAAATGTGTTCTCGGTTATTTATCTCCTAATTGCTGACCTATGGCACTGCAATGAGAGGAGCCTCTCTGGGTCTGGAGCAGAATTTGTCCCTTTCAGAGGGGTGGTTCAGTGAATGTAACCACAGATAATCTTGGGGGTTGGTTATAGCAGCTGCTGATTGCCCAATTCAGCAAAGTGTGCGAGCTCAGTGCTTCAGTTCAGGCCACCCACACTCCCATTCATCTCCACATGAGATTATTCTCACTTGACTTCACCCATCACAAAGCTAAATGTGTAGTCTGTGATGGTCCTCTGGAAACAAGGGTGGTTCCTCCCGTCCTAATAGACGTGTCTACAACCAGCAAGGTAAACAGCTTTGTGGAGGTGCTCGTCTCATGTCACTGATGGCAGAGACACCTTGGTCTGAGGTA
Source organism: Tyto alba (assembly GCF_018691265.1). Lineage (NCBI taxonomy): Eukaryota > Metazoa > Chordata > Aves > Strigiformes > Tytonidae > Tyto > Tyto alba. The sequence continues at coordinate 44,581,382 of NW_024881316.1, read as the reverse complement.
GCCAACATTTGATGAGGACAAATCCACCTGAAGGGTTTGGTGTGAGCCCCTGACTTAGAAGGGTCACACCAAGGTGCGCTGGGCTCTACAGAGGGAACACGCAGCCCTTACCAATACAGCACTTCCTGAAGATAAATAAAAATCTCAGTTCTCTCCCCCTCCACATCTCCATCAGCTAATTGAGTTCAGAGTAATATAAATAAATAAGCAGACCTATGATTCATAGCAGCCAGGTTTCTAAGAAGGTCTGTGAGAGAAGCTTTTTGCAGAGTGGAGTACCAGTGTCCTAGTGGGAGAATGTGCTGCTGGATGAATTCATTAGATCTGGCTCAGCCTGTAGACACTGAAAGGGAAGAAATCCAGCTCCTGGCTCTTTAGAAAACTTGTCCCCTTGCATTTCAAAGAGTTTCTTGGTTTTCTCCTCCACAGCTCTCACTTCTTGCAGTCCTACAAAGAGTCAGAAGAAATTCAGTGGTAAAAAATAGTAAATAAAGAAATACAGAGAATTGCAAAGACAGTGCCAGAAGGCCTGATTCCTAGAGCTCATCTTCACAGGTATTGCAGATATGGCATGAATTTGTAGCTCTCTGGGACCCAACGCTTGCTATTCACAAACACTGCATGTGTCTAAGCTACATGCCTGGGAGGTTTTTACTACAAACTGCACTCACTCCTGGTTTTACAACTCCAGTCTGTCCTGTGAGAAGCCACATAACTCCTCACAATGCTCCTGATGCAGTGATGGCAAACACCAGGAAAGGGCTGTCCACCCTGGTACCACCACCAAGCCACAGATCAGCTGGAGAGGCAGTTACAGAAGACCAGCTTCAGCTGAGGTGGGGTTGAACACACAGGGTCAGATGTCCGGTCTGAACCAGGACCTTGGTTTCTTTCTGCCTAGAGAGCATGTGGGCATGGACCGCATTTGAGTGACTGAGCAGATGCTTAAAATAAGGAGAAAACGTTTTGAAAATGTCATCTCCTCCACTGCCTTTGGTGCCCACAACTATGTTTGCACAAATATATCAGGGGTATCAAGAATTTTATAATGATACTCCCTCACCCACGGTTCCAGTTAAAACCACTGTAATAAACAAAACATACAGAGCACATCACTGGCACCAGAGACTATAATTTTCTCCGAGCAGAAATATTACCAAAAAAAAGAGGGGGGAAAAGAAAAAAAAAAAAAAAAAGGCAGGATTTCATCCAATTTAGGAAGAAGTTTATGCAGATCTTTCCTTTCATTAAACTTCTCAACTATTATTAAAGGAAAGTCAGTAGCCAAGAATTCTTTGATGATGACATTGAATCATTTGATGATAGAGTGTTTTGGGAAAGGCTACAGATGCAGATCACTGGTAAAAACCTTGAGTCCCAGGAAGAATAATCTTTCAAATATCACAATACTTTCCCTTTTGCGGGGGAACACTCCTAACCCTCTTTTTCAAGTGAGCTTTACATTTTCTCTTAAATATTTCGGTTTTGCAGCTATGAGGAAAATAATACACTATGCTTTTTCTTCTGAAGCTGCAGAAGATCTTGACTGATGGCAAAAAGAAAGCAAGTACCAAGGCAAGAAAACTTGGTACTTCAGATTATGAATCACGCAACGCTCAAGCATACTGGGAGAAAAGGTGTTTATTTTCTTATTTTCCTGCTTGAGACATTTCATAAAACCACAAGAAAAATATGGGCTACATAGTGAACAATTCATCAGGGCATAACTCATTATTCCAAATTCAATTCTGTACATATCTTTATGTTTGAGATACCTTAATGATTTATTTTTCACCAGTTTTTAGTGCCCAGCTGCGGGCACTTTAAAGAAGAATTGACTCTTAAAGGTCTGGATCAGTGCTGTTCAGAGGACAGATCTAAATGAAGGTGCTTCTCTTGCTGTGTCACCCCCATCCAGTGACATTGATCTTCTCCCTTTGCTTTTTTTTTTCAATCAATCATTTTCTCTTTAAGCTCAGTGGGAATGTTCCCATTCAATAAACCAAATAAACAGGTGTTCAAGTACATGTTAAACTCTATCCCAGATCAACAGACCATATAATCCCTTTGACTTCAAGCCTGGATTTAAGGATAAGTATGTGACCATACATTTTTTTGAGTGGAAGTCAAAGAAACAAAAGATCACATCCCAGCTGCATCTGGCCACCTTTAAGCACCCACATAAAGAAGCCAGGAGATGCCTGTGCCCATCCCTCTGAGACCGAGCAGAGATCATTTATTCTTCCTCTTCGTTCTTATTTAATCAGTAGTAAATTGTGGGTCCTCTTTGTTATGTGCCATGGTACACACAGATGAAGATGTTCATCCAGCCTACGTATCAGAGGACAACAAATGAGTAAAGCAAGTAGTGGAAACACAACGTGACAATGACTATCAGCCAAAAATAGCCTGTTTTGGTGCAGTGGAAGGAACAATTCCTTTTGAGCTGCCATCCTACTTAAAAATGTAATTTCATTTCCAAATACGGACTTTATATGATATGTTTAACTTTGGTATCCTGGTTAGTAAATGAAGATGAATTGTTTTGGTGGGGATTTGAGTGTGTGCCCAAACCAGCAATTTTATATCAAAAATTTTGACAAGATTACATTTTTTAATAAGAATTTCTTTTTGGCTGAAAATGTTTTTCATCTGGGATAGACATTGCTCAGAAGATCCCCTAACTGAGGACTCAGACACAGAAGATCTATGAGTTGTGCATTCATATTTTCCAAAGCTGATGATAAAAGTGAGCGGTGCCCCCAGGACACCAAGTCGTCAATGTAACAAGAGGTTTCTGGCTGGGTCTCTGCAGGTGATAAGCCACCCTTGCAGCTCTCAGGGTGCTCCTAGAAGACATCAGAATTTCACTGGCCTCACTACAGGGTCGATAAAGGCAGGACAGGAACAGATCTTTGATGTCCATTCCTTCAGCTGCTCTAGTGGCGGTGACACTGAGGAGATAAGGGTTTGTTGGTCAGTATTATTTATCAATTGCATTATTTAGCCCCAGTGCTGATCATGGTAGATCTCAACTCTCTTCGTGAGATGAGAGGTCAAGAGCTAAGATGGAGTACGGCACAGATAGATGTAGCAAACAGAACAGGGAGGAAGAAATGGCAATGAGATTGTCATGGTTATTCAGTATTTGGTGTCCTACATGGTCCCAGAAATAAGTGAAAACGGGGATATTTGGGGACTCAGAGAGGAACTTTTCAGAACATGGTCTGGCTATACCTTTCTGTAGAACCAGCAGATGGCAAAAAGGCCCTAAGGAAACACAACTCCTTCTTGGTTCTGGCTTTCTCTCCCTAGTCCACTGTCTCTAGGTTTCTCCTGCAACTCACCACCACCCTTTTCCTCTCCCCTTTATATTCATGGAGGAGAAAACCTTCCTGCAAGCCCTCCTATATATGCCAGGAATAGGAAGGCACTGATGATCCTGTGGTTCATATATTAATGTCCAGGAGATGAGGGCTGAGCTATTAACCTGGCTATTTGAGTGACAAGTGAACATCTCTGGACAAGACTCTCTCTGTAAATGGAGGCTGCAGTAAGACCTATTTCTCCCATTTAGATTTCAAAATCATGGGAGTAGCACAGTTACTTCAAGAACTTACTATATTATTGACATGGTGTCATATTTTCATTATTATATTGCTGTGCTACTATAATAGGATGTCAGACTCTGTGCAGAACCTCTTTCAAAGCTTGCTGTGTCAAACAATGTTGCTGTTACCCATTCACTATTTGTCACCATCCCTTATGCTTCCCTGTAGTTTTTTCAGAGGAAGGGATTAACCAAGTGCTCTGACATCACCGCCTGACAGAGCCAGGAAAGCTTGTGCACAACCATCCTCACAGCTCATCCAAACTACTCCAGATAAACACTGTCTCTGGCTTAAGGAGTGCTCAGGCAACCCCTTGCTCATGGACAGAATTGTGGAGTTCATAGCAAACACTTGGGACAAGGGCATTTTCCAGCAGCTCAGTAGTTATCAAACCACTGCCCATAGTGTTAGTTACAGCACCCAGGTGCTGTGCAGATAAAACAAGTCTGATGTACTGGGCAGAGAAAAGAGGGGTTCTGAAGGAGGATCTCAGCCCTCTGCTCTGCCTGGGGTGGTTGGTGCCACCATGATCCCACTTGGCCACTGTGTCTTGTGGCTACTGGGAGGTGCAGTCAGTTTAAATCAGGTTGAGTGTCTCCCCAAAAAGCAAATGGTAAAAACACATTAAAATGTGATTTGTTGAATGGCAACCAACAGAACAAAACTCCCCAGACAGCTGCTTTTCCCAAGCATTCCCTTTTTGACAGGCAGCTGGAACTGATAAAGACATAATTGCCCCTTCCACTTCAGAGAGTATCATAGGGAGGGGTGCACAGAAAGCAGCCTCTGTCCTACCTGGTGGGCACAAGAGTGTCGTGCAAAGATCTTTGAGTAATGATGCAGAGAAGACATTTTCTTCTTTTTTGTTTTTTTTTTGTTTTTTTTTTACATCAGCAAATATCACACCTCTTAATCCCTTGATGCCTCTGCATCTTCCCAGCCCTGGTTCTGCTGATCATGCCTGTAGGATCCTGGTGCAGGGGAGAAAGCAGAGCCCCATATTGCTCCTCCATGTATGGCATGGATGCTCGACAGCTGGTGGCTTGGCTGCCAGAGGAGCCCCAGAATCAGGCTGGTTTCGTAGGAAACAATGGCATTGTTGCCACTGGAATAAACATCCTAGTGGCCCATTTGTATTTATCTGGTATTTCCATTCTCTGCTGATTAACCCAGCCAAGCGGGGTCTTCATGTGGTAATTACAGCACAGCTCATTTGTGTGTGTTTTACAATAGTGTTGATATAATCCCACTAGAGCACCCCAAGCATGTGCAAGGAGTTCCCACCAGAAATCTAAATAACGCCCCAGTGCTGCTGACAGCTTAATAACATGACAAAGTTCAGTCTCGCTGGATGTCAGGGACAGGAATGTGGCTCAGGCTGCTCTGACCTGGAGCTTTCAAAATACCGTACAGTTGAGGCTGAGTGTTTGACAAATAACCTTTTCTTTGCCTGCTCAAATCCATCAGACATTACCAGGTGCCATGGAGAGGCCACATGCCACTGTTAAAATGTTAAATTGAGTGGCATGGCCATCGAAAGCTCTGGGGAGGGACATTTATCTTTATTATTATTGTTATTAATAATGCAGATATTGCTGTGCGTTGCATTCCAAGGTATTTTTGCAGCATTAAATCATCCAAATGCCCATCGACGGCCCTGATAAATCACACAATAAACCAAAATTCAATACAGCTGTCAGCCCAGACCCCAAGCAAAATCTCAGGGAGCTTAATTATAAAGTTCAGGCAGGGACTGAGCCTCTTTGCTATGGGATGAGCAGCAGCATGGCACTGCCATTTCAGGCACTTGGGCAAGGCTGTATCAGCCTCTGCTCCCACTCCTCAGTATCTCAGCACTGCCACAAGCAGTAGGATGGGAACAGCTGCTCATGACAACATTCCCCACTATTTTCCTCTTTCTGCTTTTTTCACACTGTTTCTTTATTTCTTCCTATATATTTTAAGCTTCTTCTCTTTATTTTTATTATTTCAATGTTTTCTTTTGCTCCTCTCTTTCCCTCCTGTCCTTTCCCTCTCCCCCATCACTTGCCTTCTATCTCACCATCCCTTTTTTGCTCTTTCCCTCTTCTTCCCCTCACAATCCCCCCCATCAAAGCAAGGAAACTGTAACCCAAAGGAAGAACGAGAATTGAACCTGTGCCAATGCAATGGGCCAAGAGGCTACATATGGAACCAGCAAATCACAGAGCCGTGAAGGATGTTAGTGATTTAAAGTTATGTATATTGAAGTCTGGATCTTAAAATGAATCCGTAATGGTAGAGGTAACTAATGGAGAGACTTAACTGACAGCAAGCAGAGTTTTTTCTTTAACTTTGTTATGTTCCCACAAACGCCTCTTTTCCAGTCCCCACCCTTCCCCTGCTCCCTTTCTGATTAGTTCAACATCCACGTTGACAATTAAAAGCTAAAGCTGCTGCTTTATGAATAAAGATTTAAGCCCATACACCATAAATATGAGTGCTACTCTGGCTGGATGCAGAGCAAAGCATCCAACTGGTTCTGACAGGCATGGGGCTCTCCCTGGAGAATTGTGCCCTGTGGCAAAGAGCAGTGAATTTTCCTGGCTGAACGGGCATGGCAGCATGACTTTCGTTGTGGTGCGATAAATAACCTCCCTAGGGCTCAGGCTTCAGCAGAGACATGGTGTAAAAGCCAGCCAGTCTCTTGTGGTGGCTCAAATACCAACTGCACTGATTTTCTGTAATCATTACAGATACCCTGAATTAAAATGCCACTCAGAGGGAAAGATGCCACCATACATGTGTACACATACATGTTTAAATAGATGTATGTACATGCATATGCATACATATGCATACACACACAAAAATTGTACAAAGAAAAACTACACTAAAACATTATGATACTTGCAAAGTCAAACACTGAACTTAGGAAAGGCCAAATACTGCTCATCTGAAACAAATTTACTACTTTTTATGGTGGCACTGGAACCTGAGCTGGCAACAGTTGAGGTGCAGGAATTCTGAGCCCTCCCTTCTGCACCTGAAAGCAGTAGGAACATAACACAAATACCTGCCTTTATTACTTAGTGTGTATATGTATATATACACAATATAGGTATATGTATGTATGTCTAGACTGTGAGAGACATCTTGGCTTAGGCCACCTAGCACCCTCCCAAACTAATCTGTTCCCAGCATCGTTTGGAAATTCATTTGTCCAGGGCCCATTTCTCATAAGCAGTTTGAAGGCAGCCATGCAGTTTAGGAGGGTAAAAGCAGCATGGGCAAGAGCCAGTTTGTGCCAGTTTGTCCCAGAGACTGGGAGTTTTCCCAGCACGTTGAATTTATTGGTACAGTAGTACCTTGAAATGGCTGTGCAGTGCAATGTATTGTGAAAAATCATGTCTTAAATAGGTGAAACTGAGCACCCCAAGTGAAGAGAAAACTTGTATCTGAAGTTCTCAGTGTTGGTTTCTAAACTGTGAAACATCATCCTGTCCCCCTTAGGGATACATGGAGTGATCTAATGAACGTGTGTGAAGCGGTTACAAACATCGTTGCTGTAGAAAGCATATGATACCATAACTATTTTAAAGAGCTTCCTAATAGTCTGAATAATAAGGTATAAAGAAGGCCCAGCACCACATGTTGCCAAGAAAACAAATTGCATCACCTGCTCAGGGTGCCAAACTGGGCAGGACCTGTGCAGGATGTGGTGCGTGAGCCAATGAGAGCTGGTACCACAACCCGCCTGCACGAGGAGGTGAATGAGGATCACAAGGGTGTCCTGACCTCCAAAAGGGTCTTAAAAGTCCTTCCCTTGGCACTGATATTTTCTTTATCATTGTTTTAACAAAGGGTTGAGAGAAGGTAGACTTCTTGCAATAACTTCTTTCCCATGCTTCTCAATGAACATACTTCCAGCCAGCTTTTTCCAAAACCTGTGGTTTTCAGTGCAAGGGAACTAGGAGAAATCCCCTGTATTATCTCTGCCCTAGAAATCAGGAGCATAATGGTTACTTAAGCACTAAAGAAAACACCCTTTCTTTTTGTTTTTAGCAATTCAGGCTTTCCAGACTGCTGCACCTTCTCCCCTATGGCATGAAATTCCCCTTCAAATTCCACATTGTTGATTTAAGGAGAAAAACAGATTAAAGCCCCTGGAGTATAGACACAACACACGAGAGAGAAGGGTTGTGTTTCCCTCTAGTTGCTGAACAACAAAACGGATTGGAGACGGTCCACCAGCTCCCGGCATTGCCCCGCTCAGCCCTGGGATGATGGTGCTGGAGGAGCCAGTTGCAGTCCTGCTGCGGAGCGACTAGACTGCGGGTTTTTCCTTTTCCTCCAGGCTTTACCAGAGAAAGGCTAGATACTGTTAGCGGTGGCTGAATATTGGCCAGATTATGGGGCATGTGGGTATAGCCTATATTTATTTTTTTTAAGTATATATTTGTTTGATGTTTTGCAAGCATCTGCTTAAGATTTCTGTGCTTATCTAACAGGAGGAAAGAGCCCCTTCTTCCCAATGCCAGTTCAGTGAAAGAAAATGTCATAACACCGCTGGGCCCCTTTGTTTCATCCTTCGTCAGAGGGACTCCATAGTTCCTCTGCTGCTTCTTGGAAAGCCAAGAGCAGTGGCTGGCAATTAAAGGCATCTGCTGGACTCATGAAAGGAAAGGCATGCATGAGATATGAAGGATGGATGACACCTGAAATGTCTAAACTCTTGCCTGGTGCAGACTGGACTGATTGCAGAGTATCTGGCAAGATGTATAGAGTGTTACAGCAGGTATTGAGGTAAAAAAAAAAAAAAAAAAAAAAAATCAACAAACTAAATCCTTGACGAAGCTTCCCTCCAACCCCATCCCTGAAGGAAAAGGTGCCAGCAGCTCCGTGGAGCCCACTAAGGACTCTATTTTTCACATGGCAAGCGGAGAGAGACAGCAGTACAAATCCCCTCCAGATAGAGCAATTAGCTGGGTAGAAGTGATCTTTCAGAGGCTGAATGACTAAAAAAAATGACCAGCAGCATAGAGACATGGCCGTGGAAAGGGGAAAGCTTTGGATTGTTCAGAACAGATGCGTAACGAATGACAAAATAAAGACAGGAAAAATGATGAGTGATCCAGGTTGATACTCACCCTATTTTTCCATTCAGGTCTGCAACCATAGTCATGCACAGAAACCTCTTTTTTTACACAGTGTCTACTGGATCTGATGCACTCACTACAATAAAATATCACTTAGACCATTGTCCGGAGAGCCTGATACCAGTGCCAGGTTTGTTTGTACAATGAGAGGAGACAGAACTATAGATAACTATTTTTAATGAAGTGAACACTAAAAAAACAACACCAACAGGGTGAGGTACCTTCTCTGTGTGTGGTCAGTGTGTTAAACCCTGAGAGCTGGGGCTCCTGGCATCACCCTTCAAAACAGTCAGTACCAGACACTCTCAGAGATGCTCATGGGTTCAGCACAGTCTCTCTTGCGTGTGGTTCTGGCAACGCAGCGACGTGATGGAGCTGCGCAAGATGAGGGTGTCTACAGGGAAATGCGTGGCCATGTTACCAATCAGCCACAGCAGAGCTGGCCGTGGTCAAACCTCATGCATCTGAGTGACCAAACAGCAAAGCTGTGCTTCCATTCAGGACTGGTTATAAATTAGGCAAAAAAAAAAAGGGATTGCATTACCTTATTTATTCATCCTTTGACATGCCCAATGGTGAGTTTTGCAGATGCCCTGGCTTTCCTCCATCCTGCCATGATCAGAGAGAAAAGGAAAGACCATTTCTGCTATGAAACGTGCACCTGGGTGCTTGCACATCGAGAGCTTAGTCCAAAAGCAATCAGCCAAGGCTCTGGACTTCTACAGTTCTGGACAGCTGAATAGCTATTTTAGCAGTAGTTAAAGCAAATTTAGACTGACACTTACCAGCTTGGGTTTGAAGAATTTGAAATAAATTCTCATTTTTATATCACACATCACATCAAGAGAGATGTGGTGTTAGAGAGGTGCAGCCCAAAGGGTACAGTTTTTGGTAACCAGAAAAAAAATTGACATGTAAACTGGGAGAAAACCTACTTTTTCTCTGCCAGTTGCAGCTGTTGGATGATGAACTCTTGTTGTTTCAGAGGGATGATAATTCCCTGTCTTTTGCCATGAGAGGGACGCTGAGCTCTCTCTAATGCCTCTCTGTACATGGTTTGCTTTGGGGAAGCTAAATTCAAAGTTTTGTGCTGGAATAAAGTTTACAATACTTCACATTTGTGCATCATATCAGAAAGGCCATTCTGGAGCACACCTATCCAGCCCTACCTCAGCTGTGTCTAACCTCTTGCAGCAGTAACAATATTAGAAGTAAGACAAGTAGAAACCTACTTCTCCCTGGACCATCTCCCAGCCCTGGTATTTAGGGACTTCTTGACCTGGAAATTGCATTCGAACTTTCACATTTAACAACATTAATGAATCTGTTCTTCAAGAAGTTATTGTATCCATATTTGAAGTCCATATTCATTTTGATCTGCCCAGTATCCTCCATTAAAGGGCTCCAAAGTTTAATTATACACTGTAAAAAGGCACTTCTTTCTGTTTGCTTTAAACTTGCTGCTTGATTAGTTCATTAGGAACACATAGCCTGTGATATTATAAATACTGAATAATCATTTCTCATTTCACCCTATCCATTATTTCATAAACCTGTATTATAACCCCACCAATGTGGGGTATAACCTCCTGTGTGATGCACTTGGACACTGCCTTGGAGAGAGCTCTCCAGTCCAGGCCAACATGGTACCACCAGCTGCACTAATCATATGGCACCAATCTCTGGGCGACAGTGCATGAGTTATAACTGGGCCATGTTTCTTCTTCTAACACATAGCTTACTTGTCCTTGCTGTCCTTCCCTTTATTTCTATTAAATCAATTTTTAGATCCAGCTATGAGTATAGCTATACTCAAGCTATGAGTACATGATTTTCTTGCAGCCAAAGGAATGTTACCTGTTTAAAAAAAAAAAGAAAAGTTACAAATTAAACAAAAGTTCATGAATAACCCAATGAGAAAATAAACCACTTTTATTCAAATTATCAGGTGCTAATCACTCTTGGAATATAAGATTATAAACAGCTCCAGTTCAGGAAGGTGGATTTCTTCATTGAACGAATACTCATTTGAAGGATACAAAAGAAATGTTTGCTTATTTATCCAAAAGCTTAAAATGAAAGAACGAGCATATACTTTTTTGCTTTCAGAAATTAAATTTAACAGTTTCTTCAATAATATATTACCTATTATACAAAAATGATATTCATTTTATTCACAGCTGACAGAGTACAGCCACAGAATCATAATATTAAAGATGAACTACAAAGACATTTTAATTATATTATTCCTATTATTATATATCACAAAGTTTAGAGCAGCACACAAAGGCTCTAATCAGGCTCCTGATGTGTTAGGAGCTGCCCATACAGAGAAGGAATATTTAGTTCCTACACTGAAAAGTTATAGTCTAATCTAAATTTACCCATTAACAAAGGATGTGCATCAACTGAAAATCATAAGTATGTGAAGGGATTTATCCTGTCTTTCTTTTTTTTATCTGACAGAGACCCCTAGATACACAGTTACTTTTCACTGTCAACCACTGTAAAATAGTTGTTTACAAATAAATTACTTTTCTTTGAAGCTTACTGGGTCTGAGTTTAAAGGTCATTCCTGCTTTCTCCTTAAGAGTTCCTGATTTTGCTTTTACCCCAGCAGTTCAGGTGGTGACAATCCCAACAGCCATTAGGTATTTCTGATATTAATGACACTTTGGAGGAGAAACTCCAGTCCTGAACTTGGGTCTGCGCTAGTACCTAAAAATTTGAGTGCCTTTTCCAATGAGATATTTTTAGTCTGTATAATGCCCCGAGGAGGTACTGTGCCTGGTTGTCATGCCATTCTTCACATCCCAAGTTTTGCTTTTTGATGTCATTGCAATTTTTAAGCAAGTGTGGGTCATCTTAGGGCTGTTCAGGTCTCTGCACAGGTTGTTTTCACGCTGCAGATGGGAAACTTGTCCATATAGCTCTTAGGACTTCTAGACTGGTTCCTGCTCTCCTCTCTCAGTCAAAGGACAGTAGCATGTACAGTGGGCTCCCCTTTCTCTTTTTCAACCTCAGACCCCCTCAGAGTAACCAGGATTGTGCCCCAAATGAGTCAGAAATCGACAATGAGTGGGTTTTGAGAAAAAAAGCATTTCCTTTCACCCCTAAATCTCCCTATGCAACTTGGGTTTGATCTTCTGGCTTTAGAACAGAAAAAGTCAGACAACAAAAATAAATCTATTGATCACTATATCATAAGTTTCTAGTCAATACAGAGCAGGATGCTTCATTTAAACAAAACAACAACAACAACAACAAAAAAAAAAAAAAAAAAAAAAAAAAAGAAAGATGGGGTTACCATAATAGCTCTGAGGATTTCCACAGCTGAGGACCCATTCTCCAGAAACCAAAGCAAGCAGACATGGGGAATTTATTCACAGCCTCTGAAAATAGTCACGTGCACAAGCAGTCAGTTTTGCACTAGGAAAGAGGGTTGGGGCTTGGGGTTTTTCACCCCAATTTCTTATGGTTAATAATGCCCAGTAATTTCCAGCACTAAACAACGTAATATACTCCTGGTTTATTTGAAACCCAAGGCTTAGACACAAAATGGCATTGGAAACAAGAAGTGAGGCAGCACGGCAGTTCAGCACACTTAAGGGAACATTTTTAAGCCATTTAGCAGGAGTTTATTGCTTCAGCTCAAAGTCTTTGAGCATTCAAGCACGACAGGGTGTGCATTGTTGTGCCAGAATTGCCCGCCTTGGGTGTGTGTGGTGTGCGGCAAGGGGCCAAAGGCTGTGTTTAAACGCACCCGCACGAGAAATGTGATTTAGGCAGAACAAAGCCCACTCCTGTTGTGCTTCCCCGTGATTATAAAATAGATCTGTGTCATTATAAATAGAAAATGACTGGTGACAAAGATGCTGCTTTGACTCACTTCTGAGGCCAAGCTCTTACGCTGCGGTTCCTGATGTCAGACCAATTTAGCGGCTGCACTGCAGGCAAATGTGTCTGGTTCAGGGTTAGCCAGTCCACATCTTATGATGGCTTAATCTCATTTTTATAACAGCAGGGGATTCGCTGTGGTCCTTCACAAGCAATGCTATCCATTCACCCAAGGACAGCCCTGGACGCCTTCCGAAACGCGCTGTGAGCACTGCGAGACTCAGATTGCTAAACAGCAAATTGCCCTGTCCGCCAAAGAGACTACAAAACTATCTGGATCTGTGAAGCCAAGATCCTGCTTCTACACAACTAAATGGTGTGGCTCTTGTTTATTCCAGTGGGAACAAAATCAAAGACACAGAAATAATAGTGCTGTTTCAAGAGTCTAAGTTTTCCTCTTTTTGCCACCTTCCATCCCAATACACTTTACAGCATTATTAAATTAAATAATGCAGTTAAATAAGGTGAATATATATACATATAGTTTCTATGTTGTACAATCAGTAACTAAAAAAAAAAAAAAAAAAGGATATTGGAACTGAATCTTAAATCCCTATTGCAGTTTCTGGAGTGTTCAGTTTGTTTAGTCCAAACCATACTCCTTAAAACAAACTAATATTCTTGCTTAAATTATTTAATCAGAATCACATTTCTCTATATATTTTATATCATAGTTTATTCTCAAACCTGGGGATAACCTCTCATTTCCTGAAAGCTCTTAAAGACTTCCTTAATGAAAAAGTAGAGAACTCTGCTGTTTGCAAATTCTGTTTACTTATCGTTTACTTACAAACTAAAGTAGTTAATTTAATGAAGGTGGGAAAAAGTGAAAAAGAAAAAGATTAATGTGGTGCCCACAGCCATTTCCCAAATTTTTCAGAGTTTATAGACCTAGGGAGACAGGGAAAGAGCAACTTCTCAGCAGTGCAGCAGAATAGGCTGAAATGACCCTGTGAAACCCAAGTGATTCTGGGAATTAAAGGATGTTCACTCCTGCTATGGTTCTACACTGCAAACTGCTTTTAGGGCTCCCAGTAGTACCCATTAGCAATAGCCAAGCTTTTCTGTTTTAATTTAATTTAATTTAATTTCCACTAACAAATTCCACCCTGTGGTGAGAATTGACAGTATCATGTTGAGAACCATTAAAGCATATTTGGATCAGTTTTACTCCATGTATATATAAAAAAAAAATTCCCCCACCCTTCTTAGTTTTCTTTAGACAAGCCACTTCATAATAAGAGTGAGGCAGACACAATGGAGGCATCGTTATACTGTGGGATACCACCATAGGGAGTGTGGTTGGAGATACAGCAGAACATGCCTTGGCATTACACTGCCAGCGTGGCCTGGTCCCAGCTCCACTCTGAACCTCCCCCTGATAAACCAGAATGGAGCCTGACAGCACTGGTGGTGTCCCTCCAGTCGCCACTGGGACAAAGCTGGGTCCCCTGTCCTGCTTCTGTAGGAAGACTCTGTATATCACTGCTGCTTCCTTTTCTCCTTGAGTGTTTTCTGTTCTTTAAGGACATCTTCACACTTGAAACATCTTCATGCTTATGTAGCCTTGGGCTCTACTGGGAATTCCTATTGGGAATTCCCCCACTGGGAATTCTGCCACCGGATTTCAAAGGAAAGAGAATAATAATGCTCTTCATTAATATAGGCTTTTCTGTCATGACTTTTAGGCCCCTATCCAGGCAAGCAGGCAAGCACATGTTTAACATTAAACACATGAGTAGCCTCTATTCACATGCTGCAAGCTAGAAATGCTCATTAGCGCTGGATCATGGCCCCAGCTGAGATGCTAACACACTTCAGCTCGAGAGCCGGGCCGGAGAAAAGGTGGCACTGAAACCTTTCACTGTGGTTGCACCATCGCTGGCTGAGCAGCTTCGGCGATTCCCACCCAAGCGCTGCCACTCCAGCGGGCGACGGGCCGTCCATTTGGCAGCAGAGGCACGACCTGCTGAGCTGCGACAATGTCATCATTCAGAGCGGGTTAGATGATGAGCACAGCTCAAAACGCACCACATTCAAGTGCATCCTCTGGAGTATTTTCAGCTTGAGCATCCCTCCAATAAATGGTGAAAGGGGAACGATTTGGGGCAACAGGGGAATAACATGATTGCTGCGGTCTCTGAGATGCTGCTGAGTCCTGTAATGCTGCGTGGTGAGTGCCAGAGGAATTACATGTGGCTCTTCAGACCTTTATGTCACACGTCAAAGCATGGACTGGTCAGGCTTTGAAAACCAGTGTTGGACGTGGTTTCTGTGCTTTCCTAGGGCTGGAGTGTTGCTTGGGATGTGGGGCAAGGAAATAAAACAGATTCATGTTTTCTGCTTTCCCCGCACATGAGCTAGAAGGGGAGAAAAGGCAACAAGACCCCTCTTTTCACTGCTTAGCACTGAGTTAGAGGGCTGTCATAGTTCAGTGCCAGTACAAACCAGCAGATCCTTCCTGACCAAGAAAATGCAAAATTTTGTGACTCAGAGGGAACATCTCCATGTATCCTGGGGCAATGCTTAGGCAAAGTCACCTTAAACATGGTGACTTGCTCAGGTCTGTGCTGAAAATCACATTCCAGACTAAACAGTCTATAACTCTGGATTAAAATATCCTAAATGAAAAGACACATTTTTTGAAAATGCTTTTAATACTGTTTTCTCCCCAAAAAATCATTACCTCCTTCAACTTCTCAACAAGTATAAGCTTCACAGTTTTCCTGCCTCCTCTGGAATTACTAGGTCATTGCAGACATCAAAATTAATGAAGAGATGAAAGATTCAGCAGAAAGGCAAAATCTTACTGGAAAAATACTTCTTAGTATCATAAGCATTTCAAGAATAATATCTAGCAGAATAACAAATGCAAGATTCTAATGCTCAAAAGTATACACATGAAAGACACTAGACTTTGAGGTTATTTTTTTCTTTAAAACACACATTCATTTAAAAAAGTGAATGTTTCCATGTGCTTCTGGGGCTTTACATAAGTGGGATTTCCATTGCCTAAACTTTCGCAATACCTTGAACTCAGCTAATTAGCCAAAACCAGCCAATACAGACAGGGAGCTCTCTTTGCTTCTCACCTTCGCTGCTGGCACAGTGGTGGGAGCAGTGCTGCAAGCACTGGCCTTTGGACTTCACCCCACAAGACAGATGGGTTGTGCTAAAACACAGTTCCCCATGTGCCCACCCATGAGCACTCTGATACTTAGCACTGAGGAAATGGCAGAATGGTTATGGCTAGCTTGGAGCTGACTTTGAGCAGGGATGAGGGAGGAGGAAAGGTGTCTGGGGGTTAAAATAAAATAAATACATATTCAAAATAAATGCTATGTGCAGTTCAGCTGATCTTTCTTGTAAGAAACAATGATGTCTGGCTTCTTTGTGATACAGACTGTTATTTCTCCCTGGCAGTGGCTTCTCAGCTGAACATAGGAGAAGAGCTGCTAACCTGTAGCTCTATATATCACACTAGTCCTGATAAAGCAATATCATTGTATGATGTTTCTATTGGAAAAAAAATGTTTGTCAGAAGCTCTCTTAAATAGTCTTGAAACAGATTCTTCCTCAGCCTTACCTGCACAGCAAGATGACCTCTCAGCAATTCACTCTAACAGAAAATAAGAGCAACTAATATATGGGATCCTCTAGTGCTCCCATACTGCTGCTAATAGAAGAAAAATCAATATTAGTTCCAATATGAATGGAGTGTTGGATTGACTGAACAGGGAGCTTTGAAATAAATATCTAAGAAATGTTTGGATGAAACGGACATCTTTACAGACATTTGGTCTGCATTTCTGAAATGTAGATGATTAAATCCACATTGTTGGCTTCTTCCCCCTCTGCACTATGTCTTTCTTTACATCTTGCAAAAAATTTATGAACAAAGTTATTGTAAATCTGCAATGTCTGTCTTGTCACTTAGATTCTTTTCAGAAATTCTGCCTTGCCAATGTAGATATACAATCCTGTATGATTAATATTTATTACTTATAATTCTAAATACAATGGAAGGTCACCAAAAATACCCTGCCTAAAGGGGTCTGGAGTCCTTTAAAATCTCACTGGTGATGGATCCCGAGTCTTGAGAACTGAGCTCAAAAATCTTAGCAAAATACTTTTCTATGTAAGATTTCCAGTATTTCCTGCTTCTGACTATGTCTAAAGCCAAAAAGCACAAAGGTGAGCAAAAGTTACAGATCTGAAAACATGAGCTTGGATTTCAAACCCAAACTAAGGTCAGGGAATGCCTGAACCTGTCCATAATCTTGGATCAGTCTATAATAGAGCTATGAGTAAGATGCAAAGTTAGGATGCAGAGTGAGACTTGAATTCACACAGAACAGACATGGTAGCTGAAAATTGTTTAATTTTCCTCTTATTCTTTCTCATATCCATCAATACAGTATAGATAGATTTTTGGGGGGTGTTATTAGAAAAATGAAGATATTTAAGAATTTTTTTCTTATTAATTAAAACAAAGGTACCCTGGGTATATTTTTTTTTTAGAATGAAAGCCTAAAAAGATTTTAAGAACATGAAAATCATCTTACAAAAAGCTCATTTTCTTTTTGGTATAAACCCAACCATTTTTAAACATAGTTCTTTTAAAACAGCTGCAATTTGAAATCACTGAGATCAACTGTGTTTTGCCCCTCTTCTAGCGAAACTATAGTAAGACATAGAACATTTCAGAACCAGGGGATTCAGCAAATTGGTGAAGATTCACAGAGATGGAAGAAATCAGGACAGACCCCAAACTGGTTCACTTACCCTGCCTGAGATCTGCGGTATGTTTGGACAACCTTCTTTAAGGAGCTAAATATAGTAAGCACAGAGCAAGAATCTGCATCTGCCTCTCCATCTTCATTCAAAGATTCACTGTAACTGTGATTAAGTAAAGCCACTAATTGAAGTACAAACCTGGAAAAAGACAACTGAGAAAAATCTGGATTCTGTTGATCGGCATGCTTCTAACCAAATCATAGTGAAAGCAAAAATATCCCAGTGACCATTAATCAGATAGAAGACTTTTCACTAGAAACTAATTTGCAGAGCATTGCTAATAACACTTTTCTAAGCAGACAGAGCCATCTTGACCAGCGTGCTGAGTGAAAACAAAACCAGAAAGACAGAGGAAAGGACTGAGTCAATTAAAATAAATAAATAAATAATTGCCTTAATTTACAAAAAAAAAAAAAAAAATCACAAATAATTCCAATCTCATGAAGAAATGTTTTTAACAAGCCACATGTGCTTGTGCAGACACTTCTAATCTCATTAGATTTTTCTGGCTGCTATTAGTGTTCTCTGAGCCAGTTGATTTCTCAGCAATATTTTAAAGAGTGCAAGCCTTTGCCCTCAAGTCTAGCCCTTGTTAAAATAGTCCATTTTAAGGAGATGACTTGGGAGTTCATGGATTTTCTTCCAAGGTTTTGAAAGTTCAGAACAAATTGACCACTGCATGCAAAACAATAGTCAACCACAAACTATCTTCACAGTCAACGAGCAACATTCTGCTCCCAGCTGGGTTTTGTGTGAAAAGTGGAATAATCCCACCAAAGCAACAGGATGGCTTCAGACTGTCATCAGCATCACACGGCAGAGGCTGGCTTTCGATACTGTCTCCAGTCCTCCAGCTCTCTGGCTGCAAACAAGCCTGCTGCAAGGTTCCCCTCAGTCACAGCTCACCAGATTGGGGTTCCCCTCAGATCAGTGCAACTCTAGTAGGTCTAATCAGAAGGGGAGCCACATCGGGTCACAGCTCAGCTTTGTTTTATCCTTGAAAACAATGATAAATCGCCCCAAACTGAAAATCAACAGCCATGTGCACTGCTATACATACTAGGGCACATGAGTTTCATGCAAAAGAGCTGTCATTCTGTATTTGCTGAAGTAATGTGCAAACAATCACTAGTATAAAGCAGATTGTGTCAGGCAGATGCTACAGATAGAATAAAATAATCAGTTTTAGCAAACAGTCCTAATACAGAATCATGTAACCCAGATCAGTAAACCTTGGAGGAGTGGGACTAAGGCATCATGCATGGATTTCTGCTAGCATGCTTGCTGAATTTCTGGCTGGAAATGTGCCTCTATCTTTCAGTCTTCCCTTTTTGAGGCTCTCAAAGCAAACTTCTCCTGGGGTGAGATGATGAGTGCTTGAAAGTGACCCATCTGGAGCCCAACGCGAAGAAAGCGCTTCCGCTGCCTGGAATCCGTGTGCAGCGACAGCTTTCTCCTGCCTATCCAAGTTTCCCAAGATAGCAATTATAAAGGAACTGGCAACCATACAGTCAAGATGACAATATCCTCCGTGGTTTGGTTAGCTGTGCCAATTCCCTCTACTCGCTGGAGTCAATGTGCTGCCCCCATTATTGCTATGTCTGCGTGTCTCTACCAACTAGCAGATCCACTGGGCATTTTGGCACTAGCCCCACTCTTCCAAGGGCAGCCTGATCAATCGCTCATTCACTTTCTTCCGTTTTAAACATTCAGATCCAACAGCATCATGCAAATTTTATGCAAAGTAGCATTTGCAAGTCTGACATATTCACTCAGGCTTCCCCCTCTTGCGCCAAGTTAAAAATAAATACCCTATAATCTCTTGGGCCTGATAGAACAGAATATGTATTCAGAAAGTTTTGGAAAATATAACTGCTAAGAGCATTTCTCCTTTAGGGTCAAACTCCTTCTTTTCCCCTCTCTCTCATATTTTGCTCCTGCCTCAAGGATCTCAATAGCACTGCAGGAAAAAGTGTCCATGAAATAACCTACAAAAGAACCAGTTCTATGTGTTCCTAACTCTCTTACTTGAAATTTCAGCTAATATCCTATTTTTAAAACTCCAAAGAATACAGGTGGTTATATACCCCCAACATGAAACAAGAAACTAGTAAAGTGGACTCATTTCCAATACTGATTGTGAATAATACTAGTTGAGCCAGATCTTAGGTTCAGATTCCAAAGGGTCCACACCCCCCACACTAGAGCTGCCTTCTCTTTTCTCCAGGGAGAAGGAGATTTGTCCCTGACCAATACACTTGAACAGGTGAAGTCATAGGGATGCCAACCAGCTAGCATAATGATAAAGTATATCTTAAGGCAACAAGGAGAAGAGTCTGTAAAAAGGGGATATCGAGCCACTGCTGAGGTCAGTTAGGACTTGCTGAGCCGCTTGGCCACGTCTGCGTAGGCTTGCTCAATTTCTTTGTCTGCCGCACAGGTGTTGGTGAATTCATCCCTGGCATACGCGTTCTTCAGGTACCGCCACAGCCCTGTCATCTCTGCCGGGAACTCAAAGTTGCGGTACTTCTTTGCAACAATCTAAACCAAAGATAAAAGAGGGAAAAAAAGCATCTTGCTAGTGATATAGCTCCAGATTCCTTTTTAGGGAGCTTCTTACTCTTTCTTGGCACATAATTAAGAGCAACAGAGAGAAACACTTGGAGACTCAGGGGCTTATAATAGAAAAGCCTGAAAAGTGAACGTTGGTTGTCCCCTATCTTGCAAGGATGCTACTTAGCCTAAGGACAATCTAAATCAATGGCCTGGATACTGTAACCAAATTATGACCTTTATGGTAACTGAATTTTGTTAACTTTACCATATTGGTTTTTGGTGGGTTTTATGAGTTTTAGGTACATCACTTAAAGCTGAGACACCACATAAGAAAAAGCTGATTAGCTGAATCATAAAAAGCAAGATAGATTTAGGGGAAAGACATTAGTAACAATTATATATATTTTCATATTAACTATAATATTTATATTTAACATATTTTACATATACTGTATTCTTATTTTTAATATATGAAATATATTTTGTCAATGGTGTCAGAGGATGTAACCATCTACAGATGTTGTAAGGCTGTATCCACGTTCATGAAAAGGAAAAATTCAGGGTGGTATGGGTACCATGATTGAGAAACCAGGATGATTTAGCAGGCATTAGAAACAGGAGTATTAGGATAAACTGGGGGTGGAAACGGTTATTTCAAGACTTGTTAGACTAGGAAATGGTCTATCAAGGGAAATTTTCGATTTCTAAGAACACTCGGGCCCTTATTCAGGAAAATAGTTAAGTGCATACTTAATTTTAAGCACCTGTATAGTCCCACTGAAGTCAATGGAACTAATCTGTGCTTAAAGCTAGTTGGTTGGTTAAGTAGCTTGCTGGATTGGGATATTTTAGTTTTCCTGTAAGAACATACCATATAGAATAATCCTGTGGTGACAGAATGTACTAGCTGATAGGAAGGGATGGATTAGCTGATTTAATGAGTGCTTCCAATCTCTAATTTTTCTGACAGTATAAAATTGTTCCTGGGCATAAATTACACACATATGTGCCACAGAGTTCCCTTTTATTTTTAAAGCACATGGTAGAGCTGTTTTCCATCTCAGATTTTTTAGGACAGTCATGTTCTCAGAAGTGACTGTGATTTGGTTTTATTACCAGGACCCACTTGGTATTTTCAAGTCCAAATCCTGTCCTAAACTTCATTTAGCTAAGCATTCTTGCCTACAATGATGCTTCATACACACGAGGAAGATAAAACCTGCTGGGCAACTTAAGTCAAGATTTTCACAATTTCCAGCGCACGTCTTCCATCAAATGAAAAAGTCTTACTAATTTACCCTTTTTTTATCTGTAAAATGCATTTCAGGCAATATCCTATGGCTATGCTTGTCTGAGAAAGATTTTAATTCTCTTTCGATATCTTTTCACTTCATGACAAAGAGACAGGAACCAGTAAGAGGCCACACATTCATTTTGCATTGTCTGACTCTAACGTCACCAATGAAGATGAGCCAAAGAGCAAGCTAAACTTGTGATGATATTATCACATTTCTTACTTGGTGACTTACACGCTTTTTTTTTTTTTTTTTTTTTTTCATGTGTGCAGGCAGCTCCCAGGCAAGTTTATGTTTTGGCTCATGGAGCCAAATTAGATGCATGACTTGGTTTTAATTCCTAGCTTTCTTGCTTGCCAAGGTCTGCCAGGTACTTGCTTTATTCTAAAGAAACACGTAACGTGATAAATTAAATGCAACATTTAGAATGCAGGATGATGTACACCACTTTCACTATACCAACGACCATTGTACATCTTAAATCCTGGACCTACCAGATGGAAGAAATATTCCCCAAAAAGATGGACTGCTGCTCTTAAGTTACAAATGGGTGGGAATTGACAAAAGTTTTGACATCTCTCTTAAGAATAATGGGAACTGGGGTACTAATTAATATCAAATGCTGTTACTTGCAGCAGGGTAAAAATAAAGAGATGGGATACCTAGATCTTAATATTGTCTTTGCCACTAACTAGTGATCAGACAATTTCCCCATGTACTAAATACAAAGTTGCTTAGGTTAACTATAGGAAACACTGAGGACTAAAAGTGTGTTTCCAACTCTGCTCTTCTAGGACTTAAGATGCCTCTGCCGAAATACATGTTGGCTTTAGACAACGGCTGTCAGAGAAGTGCACTTCATTGTCACATAAGGCTTTGACCATCGCATGACATCTTTTACCTTGACAACGTGGAGTTTGGGCAGAAGGTTGCAGTCAGCAAGTGTCAGGTCATCTCCATCCAGAAACTTGCGTTTAGATACTTTCTCCTCTTCAGTGCTGTGTGTATCAATCTCCTCTGGCAGAGGGGTCCTCAGATAGTCATCCAGCTTCTTCAGAGCCTTCACCAAACCTCTTTCAAGGGCTTTGACAAAAAGTAATGAATAGGTGATTAGGGCAGCATAAGAATTATTTAGAAACACTCATTGTCAATGGCTATGGTAGTATCTAAAAAAAAAAAAAAAAAAAAAGTCAAGAAACATTTCTTTGTTGATAATTTGTGCTCCAGTGACTACACAATCTGGCAACAAAGTAGCCCAGCAAGGTGTGCCTGAGGGTAAAGCTCAACCATCAGTGGAAAAAGGGGACACGGGAAACATTGCGCCATGTATTCTGATGAGCACCAAAAAAAAAACAACCAACCAAACAAGCAAAACAGTGAAAGAAATCATGGAAGTAAGGAACAGCTTGCCAGTATGAGATACCAATAAAACACATACACCCTGTGATTTTCTTCTGGTCTGTTGAGGCTATCACACAGTAAATTGGAGATCTGTGCACCACTACATTATTTTACTAAGCATCCAGGTTGGACTGTAATAAAGAGGAATTTTTTAGCATTCCTTCAGCTCTAAAAAGTTGTAGTTTTATTACTTTTAAATCCCTTTCATAGTAATTAAAGGCAATAGCAATAATTCCAGAGATGCTAGCCAAAGCTCTATGGAGCTGGAAGATACACTACAACTGAAATTAAAGTAATACAACAATAATTAAATACAAATCTACAAAAAATAGATGATATATTCAGCAGCTGTTCACTTCAGGTTCAACTTAGGTGCAAATTCTCTTTTTGATATGTCTCAAATCAGTTATTACAGAGGAGAAGAGACTTTGGACCTCTCACTTCAATTACTAAAGACGGTGTCCTGCACCGCTGCTGGCTCCAACAAATTCCACATTTAAAATGCCACTCAGACATAATATACAGCAGAGTGAAAATTTTGTATTTAAAAATATCAACCTAGGCACAGAATTTGTGTTCTTATGTGTTATCGGCAGGATAATAGAAAAGCTTGATTGTAATAATGGACTTAGAGAAAGCTGAAATGAGTGTATGCAGGTTTGCAGGTTATTTAAACTGCAAGCACTCTGGGCAAGAAGGGCCTTTTGCATCTCTGTTCAAAGGGTGACAAGCATGATGGGGTCCTGGCCCCTGAGAAGTGCCCCAAAGTGCTAAAGCAGTATAAATAAGAAACAGCAAGAATTTACAATGTGAAAAAATAACATGACTCATGGGCTTAGGGCCAGAATTTCAGCTGGTGAAAATTACCTGCAGTGATTTATACCTGCTGCAGATCTGGCCCGGAGTCAGCATTTAAGGCCTAATCCTGTAAAATCTTGTATCTCTGAGTAACTTACTGCCATTTAACTTAGGGGAGACTACTCAATGCATCAAGCTACTCCGGCGGTGTAGCACTACAAGGCCTATGGAGATAAATATATTTATGGAGAAAAATGCAAGCTTAAACAGGCTGCAGCAATCGCCCTGCGTAGAGCAGCTTGCTGGCACAGGTAGCTCCGCTGGCTCTGCTGTCAGCCACCCCTGTGTTTTTGGCACAGAGAGAAAGGCGGCGCGTACGGGGCCATTGAGAGAGCAGGAGCTGAACACCACAGAACATGATTTCTCTGCTGCCCTAACATCCATTAAACCTTGTGCCAGTGGTGGAAGTCAGATTAAGCGGCCTGATGTCTCGCTCCCACTGAAGCCTCTTGGCCAAGCACCAGGGAACCATACCAGCTCTTTTGTGGCTGATTCTTAGACACAGTGGCAAATCCTGGCTTAATTGATTGACTGGAGAAATGACTGTGATCCAACTGAAAACACCCCAACAAACATAGCAGGGAGGGAAAGAATTTTATTTCTGAAAGCAGAGCATCTAAAGTGACTGAAGTGCTGCCATCCATAAAACAAAAGTGTTGCCATCCCTTATTTAATCAATTCAAATTGAATTTTGACACTGACATTCTGCTGTCAGATGCTGGCAGTGGTGTCTTTAATCATCTGCAGCTGTGCTCCGCCACACAACTTCTACTGAAGGGTAATAACTGCATAGCATGTAATATACCCCCATGTGGCAACACTCAAAAGATTTAGCAATCTCTTCTTGGTTTGACCCATAACACCTGTTGAATATATAGTTCTTCTTCTCTTGGTCAGCCTCAGACTATGTCCTCTTACAATGAATTCATTTAGAGACAATGGAATCGAATTACTGCGATTTGATTCAATTTTGCCCATCCAGATTTTAGAGAACTGGCTTAACACTGAGCGTTTTCCAGTATCCCCTTCACCCAGTAGGATCGTTGGTTCTCTGAGTCATCTGTGCAATATATGCAGTACCGGTACTACCTTAGAAGCTTTGGCTTAGCCCATGGGCTCAGTTAGGTCTGTGTATGAAGACAGGAGCAGCAGGTGAGATATGTTCATGTAACTTTTCTGGAACTTATTAGGGTTGGGGTTTTTTTGCTCTTACTGATATATCAAAGTGCGTCATGGCTGTCTCAAAAACAATGCCTGGAGTGAAGCCTATTTGTGACAGTGGGAAAAACATCTATCTGAATTCTTACTTGGCACTTGCATACGGCAGCTTTAGGCCAGAAATAAGCGTATGTTCAGGGTTCAACGCATCTGTGACCCAATCTACAGCCTCTGCTGGAATCCACAGGATCCTGACATCTCACAGTGAAATCACCACATGGTCAGGACCATCTCATATCCTGATAGTCAAGAACTGGACAACTACTTGTGATGCCAATGACCCCATTTAAGTAATCAAAACTCTTCTGATCCTAGTAAATCTCTCAGAACAGCCATGAAAATAGAGGAGTAGTGAACAAGGGAGAACTGCCTTTCTTCCAACTGAATAGTGACAGAATTTTGAAAACCTAGGAGAATTAAGATCCTAAAACTGCCTTTTCAAATGGAGTCTAGGTGCACTGGATCAGATTTTTAAAGCCTGTCAATGATTTTCAAGTCATTTTTTGAAATCCATATGCAAATACTCATATTGCAAATCCTAATTTCTAGGTGTCTTGCCACATTCAGATTTAGCTATATGATTTGAAGTCCTATGTTCCTTTAGAAGGTGCTCAGGGAAATCCCCACTCAAATTAGGAGGATGCATAAAAGAATCTCAAAAATATTGAAGCAAGAGGCTTACAAGTGTATCATAACAGAGAGATACAAGTGTCTAATGATGGTATGGGTGGGAGAACCCACCTTATTTTTTAATTCACCAGTTACCCCCAGAAAGGAGAGGTATCAAAAGCAGGTCAGTTTTTTTTTTCTTGCAAAAAGTTTTTGGAGAAATGCTGTGATTTTACCAGTAGCACAGGGACAGTATTTTCCTGGAAAGTGGAAGACTGAGTTTCAAATGCCTTTTCAACATGATGTCAGCCCAGGTCTGCTAGATGAGACCCCACCAGTGGAATATCAGGTAATTTGTGCAGATCTGTTGAACTCTTTCACTTTCCATAAGTGACTCTACATTCATTGTATCACAACTGAAGGTTGACACCACAGGTAAAAGTCAGGAAAACTAAATCTCTTGTTTTCTTTCTTATCTGGTTGATATTTAAGAATTATGTGAAAGGTGAAAAAATGTGAACAGAGG
Organism: Tyto alba; assembly: GCF_018691265.1. Taxonomy (NCBI): domain Eukaryota; kingdom Metazoa; phylum Chordata; class Aves; order Strigiformes; family Tytonidae; genus Tyto; species Tyto alba. The sequence continues at coordinate 44,555,476 of NW_024881316.1, read as the reverse complement.
TCGAGAACTAACCTCCTCAGAATAGCCTACAGCTCTGAAGGTTTTGGGTCTCCACTGAGAACTTAGGGGACAGCGGGCACTCACCAGAGCAGGGGTCTTGTGAATATCAGCCACAGCACTAGACTGAATTAAGGCATTTAAAAATATGTGACTAACTAAAAGGTGACTAATTCCACATTTGTGAATGTACTACACACAGTGAATTTCAGAAGTGGATAAGCAGTTAATTCCGTTGGCAACCTATCCTCCTGAAAACATCATTGAATAACTAAACAGGACTGCTGATAAACATCTGAGGCTCCACTGCAAGTCAATGGATGGGATTAATCTTCCCTGAAGTGAGTAAGTTAAATGAGTGGGTTTTAATTAAATACCCTGAGCTTCCTCTGTAGTCAGTTGAGTCTTTTCTACACTTAGTTTAGGTGACCCCTAAATCAGCTGTTTGGAGAACTTTTCCTGAAGTGTCTAATCTCAGCCTTGCATTGTCTGGGTAATGTCAGGGTGGAGGATTCAATATTACAACGCCAAGTGGAACTATGCCTAAGAATGTGGCTCTGTGCTGCTTTTGAAATTTCTACCTCCAATTGCTTCCCCACCCTGCAGACTTTTAGTATGCACTTAGAGATCCCAGATGTGACCAGCTCTGCAAGAGGAGCCCTGTCACCAGGTTACCTGTGCAATGGCTGCAATGTCTGAACTCCTGGACACCATCTTTCTGGATAGTGAAATCACTAAGCACAAAGGCATCAGCATCGTATTGCCTCTACAGTGATGTATTTAGTATAACTTCAAATTCTAAGAAGTTCTCCCTGAGTATATATAAAATCCATGGTGGAACCATCTCGCTCACCCTTCACTACTCTGCTCTGGGCTACTTACGCAGCCAGAGACAACTCAGAGAAATCATAGTCCTGCCATGTCATCCCACTAATAGTAAACAATGATATTAATAAAAAAACCTCATAAGCTCTTTGTGATTTTCCTTCTCCCTTCAAAACTACGCTTTTATACAACTTTACTTAAGAATCCTGAGTTAGAAGCCAGAAAAATAGCACTTTCCAACCTCAAAGCAACCACAGAACACTTAATGAATATATTACCATCTGTCAAATGCACAGGGTGAGGTTCAATTTAGCTGATGATACCTAATTCACAATGACGCTCTGTTTTCAGCAAAAGGTTACTTGATGTTGAACAATGAGATTAACAAATCCTGACATGCACAGAAATACAAATAATGTAACAAAAGTTAATAATTGGCAAAATTGTGCTCTCGGTTACACTGACATAAAAGAGGAGTAACTCCGTATTGTCAACAAGCTATTCCATATTTACTCCAGTTCAACCAAGAACAGACTTTGGCTCTGTTACTCAACTCTTCAAGCAAAAACTTCCTTAAACTATTAGCCTGTGCAACTATTTCCAGGGGACAAAGAGAATTCCTTGTGTCTTGAAGTACTTATACCACAACCGAACAAAGCATTGGAAAATGTAATGCATGGAGCAATCCTGCAAGTCAAGGGGAGGGCCAGATGACAAAGATTCATTACTAGGTATTCAGGCTGAAATTCTGGCCATACTGAAGCCCATGGAAGGTTTGCTGTTGACTTCAGTGGGATTAGTATTTCTCCAGCAGCTTTTAAAGCCAAAAGGGACTATTATAATCAGTTAATCTGACCTCTTAAATAATAACAGCCATAAAACTTCCAGCGTCATCGGTCGTTTCCATCTCTATTTTCTGTGGGTCAAATAAGGCTGAAGCAAAATGGAAAGTAACTAGAAAGTAGTAAAAGAAAAATGGTTTGGAAAAAGTAAAACTGATTCAGGCTGCCCACACCCACAGCATTTGCAGAGGTCACACAAGGACTCTTCTTCCCCTTCCTTGAACTCCAAATATTTCCTTCCTTGTTTAATGTTGGGACAAGGAGAAATAGCAAAGCAGACAAAGCACATAAATGCCAATCTCTGTGGCCTGAAGGAGCCACTGTAAGGCAAATCATTCCATCCTAAAATAGCCTAGGAAAAGCTGAATTACCACCAGAGGAACCTCTCTCTCTCTCTCTTTTGAGAATAGGCAGACTGACTACCTAAATTTAAAATAGCTAAAATTAGGTGAGATGACTCCTATTTTATGTGTCTGACTGGAACCATTTGCAACATGAGGATTTTACTTGATAGTTATTATGGGAAGAGATGCAAAGCACAGAGGGCACAATAAGAACAATCTGAACAGTTGATTCTTTGGCCGAATTGAACAGAAAAATTATTTGATTTACATTAAAAGAGAGCAAAACTAGTTCAATTTTTTAAACAAACTTACAGCAAAATAACATCAGATTTCCAAACAGACATGAAAACAAAATGAAAGACATGTTTTGGGATAACTGGTTAAGGAAGTTGCGACTAGACATTCAATCATTTTCACATCACTTTTTAAATGTTAGTAATCTTCAAAATTAACATGTCATTTTCAAATTACAAAGAGAATAACCTTTAGTTTAAAAAAGTTTAAAAGAAAATACTTTTATTTTTCAAAACAAGTCATTATTCACCAAATTCCACACACATTTGCCAATAATTCAGACTACTCACACCACCCATGGCATTTTTTGTGAAATAAATATTTTGTCACAAAATATTTTCTTCAAGATGAAGTAAAATATACGTGGCCCCCTTCATAAGTGAGTACCACTGAAAGCACAGTGACAACAAGGCTTCAAAGTCATTGAAGCCCAGCAACATAATGGCTTTTGTAGCCATCATCTGAAACCACCTGAGACTGACCTCGGCAGAACTGCAAGTTTCTTAGTTGTCAAGCCCAGGCAAGTTCAACAAACAATGATCCATGTACAAAAATGAACAACGATTCCTGCTGCTACCCTGGATCACTGATTGATGCTTTTCCTTTTTACTGCTTTCTTCCACTGCCCTCCAGTAAGATTTATCCTGCAACACACGCAAATGAACTTGGTGAAATACGCAATGAGGGAAAAGGGGGAACAGTACATAAATATTCACAGTCTCACACAAACAATCTGAGATTTATTTTTCCTTTAAAAAAACAAACCACCTTTCCTGATCACTTCCAGATTCACAGAATTTGATATTATATGAGACCCAATACTGTTTTCTGGGAGGAGAGGGAAACCAGCTAAGAAACAGCAATTTAAGGTAAGAAAATAATATCATTCTACTGGTCTGACAGTCTGATTAAAGACCAGGGATTCATATTTTCACTCTCCTTTTTCTCCATCCTGCTCATTTTTTTCAGGCAAACTCAACAGAGTATTGTAACTTTAATCTGTATAGATTAATCCTTCTCACATGGAGGAGCTGTGACTGTAATATGCACACCACTGTATTACATATTGAACAGTTTATCTTCCTCCCTATGATTTCAATAAAACACTTGAGATTTTAGTTCTGCCTTGATTTCTTCTGTTTAGCCATTTAAGAGTTCAGGTACCTTGTCTAAGCTGGTTATGTAGGTTCTCTTTCTGCTCAGAGGTACTAAGCATCTCCAGGGGGCAATTCCTTCCAACTGCCTGAGACACCCGATTTAAACCGGCGTGACTCACCCCACACATGCCCTTCTTGCTGCATGAATTACAGACAAAGCCTAAAGGACTAGCTCAGACTAGACACCTAAATTTCATGGAGGAGAAGTTAGGCGAGATGAATCCTACACTTTGAATATAATTTCACAGTTCACCTAAGTGATGTAGGGTAATACCTCCCTTTTTTAAAAGAAGCTACTTAAATATTAGGACTTATTCCCCAAAGGGCAAGTACATTGCCAATTTGAGCATTGCAACATCTATTCCGTCTTTCTGAGCAACATGTGTAATGAGAGGCAAATGAGTGGGCAGTCACTAAGAGAGCCATTGGATATGCAGAAAAGAATGGAGGTTGTATGCTCCCATGCATACAAGTCATTTAGATGCCTAACTCTGGGCCAAAGGCAGTTTCTGGGTTGAGTCACCTCTCCTATTAAAGATGTTCCTTTCTGGATAAATAATTCAATATTCACTGGAACAGAGACTTGTGCATGTTCCCACAATAAAGGTAAATGCCCATACAGCCATTTTGAAAAGTTGTGATGTGTCTGTTTCTACTCACTTAATGCATCAAGGGATACTTAGCTGTGTGCACAGAAGAGAAATAGATTAGTGTCTCTTATTCCTCAACTCTACTTTCCTGGTTAGGGCTTTCTCTCAGGGGACAGGGGTTCATATTCATCCTCCAGATTAGTCAAAGCTGGGACTTGAAAAGGGATTTTTACTCATGGTCAGCGTTCAAGTGAGCATATACCAGGAGTGGGATAAATCACACGAACACACATGCACACATGGAAACAGCCACAGAACTTTGGTCATAAGCTGCCTTTCAGACACAATCTGAACCAGGCATAACAGATACATATTTTCCATATATGTTGGTGCATATGTTCTGTGTATATCCAGTGAGAGAAATGGAGGTGCTAAATCCCAGGAGCACTTCATCCAGGATTCAGAACATGGAGCTGAAATACAGCTGTTAGATACCCAAAGCAACCTTGGGAACCCAGACACATCAAAAATCTATTGATTTACTTATGGATAAGATTCACCTTGCCTAACTTCAGCCATCTAAATGTTCAGCAATTAGTCCAACCTAGTTGTCCAAGTCCCCTTTATAGATGGCAATAAAAGACAGGCACCTCTAAAGGAAGTTCTCACAGTTTTAGATCCATATTTTATGACAAATCAAACTGCCCTTTAGAAATGGATTTATGTCCCTCTCCATTGCTCACAAAAGAAGCCAGAATTATTGAATGACTAACGTATAACTTTCAGACAGACTTAGCTGAGATGATCCCTCCCTTAACATCCCTCTTCCCTTCCCTCCTCACCGCAGCACAAACCTTTGATAATATGGATTGATTGATTAGAGCTTCATGCCAAATATTTAGGACATTTTGACAGACCTGTCTCAAAAACTCCACTTGAGTCCCCAGGTACATTTTCTTAAGAAAGAGCATTATGATCCAAGGGTTAAGAGGTTACCCAGATTTAGGAGTCCTGAGTCTCTTATTTTCAAGCTCTTCTACATGACCTTATATAAATTATTTAAAATCTCTGCCTTGCAACTTACTATATACACACTAAGGATAACAGCACTCTTCAGCCACAAACTTTACATTGGTAAAAGCAGTAATGCACCAATCGTGGATTTACGTTTCAGGTTAGAGGGGGATAAACATTAAATATAACAAAAGGAAGATGCATCATCCTATTTTTGTGATACCTTCTGTCCTACTCCCAAATTAAGCCTAATGAAACAGGTGAATCCATAATGTCTTTTAAAAGAAAATTAAAAACTTATTTTTCAAGCATCTAAAAAGTTTGCTTTGACTTGTTTCTAGTTTTAGACTGAAAACTCAGGTTTCTTCCTTCCCTTTTCTTATTCAGTTTTACAGCGGAAGCAAGAAATAAATGTAATACTTGTTATCATGAAGAATGCAATAGGAGCACCTTCAAATGCTGTTTTTTAAGAAGAAAACCCAGGTGTTCAAATGACACCAAAAGAAAGGTTCATTTCCAAGTCTGTTAGGAGCCCAAGCGACCCTGAGGGCCGGAAGCAAGTGAATGTAAAACTACTGGCCTACAAGTGCCCCAGGAAGAACAGTACCTAACTTGCATTTCACAAATCATCATAACTCTGTAGCAGCACGTAAGTGACAAGCATTATTTCTAGAGCATGTCCCCGAGGGCCTAATCCTAACCTCTGTGATGCTACTCTTGTGCAGGTGTCCTTAAACCAACTTCAGACAAGCAGCAGCTGATTTGCATCAGAAACCTGAAAAAAAAAAAACATCAGGACCTGCAGATTATAAACCCATATATTTATAATATGAGTTTATCACCCTGGTATCTTGATTTTTAAGATGTTGTGTGTTTACTCAGAGTGCAAAGTTTTGGTTTACTACTAAAAAGCAAACAATATAATACTGGAACTAACTAAGAAAAACTAACTATATGTTTCTGCATTAAATGAAGTGTAAAGTTAACTTCTCGTAGAGTGCAACTGCACTTTAGTGACAGTGCTGTGGGGACCCCTTGTGTTCTTGTATTTAAGCAAAAAAAAATTATTCCTCTAACAGGCTGTTGTTGCTTGCATCTTTAATATATTTTTTTTTTCAACCCCAGGCATACAGAGGAATAAAGTTTGCCTTTGTTTACACCAGGATAACCCCTATTGCACCCCACCTATTTCAACTACGTTATTTAATTTCAGCAGTGGTGAAGACACATGAGGGAAACATACTGATGCCTAGATAGCAGCACATGAAGAAGAATTTTTAAAGTTTATTGAGTTCCCAAATCCCTCAGTTCACTTAGCAAATCTCAGTCTCAAACAGTTTTATTTTAATGTTTCCATTATTTTCTGCCTTTTGTGTTCAAAAATTGTTACTCAGATACAAAAAAAAAACCCATGAGACGATGAGATTTACAAATGATTCACATTTTAATTCTTTTCCATTGTTTCTCTGGTTTTGAGATTTTTTTTTCAAGCTCCATGAAATGACTTTGGGATCACTGTGATTATGCCTCAACTTAACCTCTCTGAAAGGAGCAGAAGCAGTAAGAGTTATAATTATGTCTGGATGTATGAAAAATTTTCAAGTACTAATAGGGAGATCATATTCCCTCTGTTGCAACTGTACTGTTGCGACAAGTATTAAGAAAATTTTTCCCAGTTCTGATGTCCCCAGTTAAAAAAGGCTTTGGAAATTCCAGCAAGAGGTCAAAGGAGACCAATAATATGATCTTCAAGGACTGGAAAACAAGCCTCAGAATGTCAGGTTTGAAGAGTCTATTTGCTCAGCTTATCAGAGAGAAGGCTGAGAGGCCAGTGTGCACAGATGGTCACCTATGGACAAAATAGCTGGGAAGTGTGAGGGAGTTCTTCAACCTTACTGACAAAAGTGTGAAAATGTCTAATGGTTAGAAGTTGGACAAATTCAATTTCCATGTTGCCAAAGAAATTAAATATTTAAGGAACAAACAAGGAGAGGGGGGTGGTGGACTTACTTCTTGGGGTGTTTATAATGAGACTAAGAAAACACAGGCTTTAATCCAGTTCTAGCAGAAATAGGAGAAACTGTGATGGAGAGGGATAGAGTTGCATGGGCAGGTCATGGAACTTTAAAATCCCTCATATAACCTTCTAGGTCTTGGAACAACGACTGAGGTAGGTTGACTGTGCCACCACCAATGTGACAGAGAATTTGCTACTCAGAATTAAGACAATGACTGTAATTAAATCTCATGCTTCAAGACTTAAAATGCTTGAAAATATCACTATATCTTTTCTCTCAATATGCAGTTAATCGGATGCATTACAGGGCTTATCCATGGCTGTCAAGTCATTGATAGAGATGGCAATGGCTGGACCAATGCTTTGGAGAGGTGCAGAAAGTCTTGCTGAGTAGATGCCTTCTTCACTTGTTCGGTGTTGTCCTGATTCCAGGTGAAGGTCCAGGAAATATTTGTTTTTCAGCTTTGACTGTCAGAAGCACCAGGGATTCACCTTTCCCTGCAGTTCAGAATACGGATCAGCTATTGCCATCTGCCAGGCACCTCTCAACCAGTAAATTCCCCCCTTAGAGGGGCATTGTGCACCAAAGACACTTCAGTTTCTCCTGTTCTCTGCTCCGATGGAAAAATTCTATACTAAAGGATGAAATACCAACATGTTTGCTCAATGGGCAAAACTGACTGGGGTGTGATTTGCAGGAGAGCATATAAATAATTGAAAGGTCCATCTAGCCTCAAACTCCATGAAATTCTGATTTTTTTTCTTCAATCAGAAGAACTATGCGCCTCCAATTCCCATTTAGTCACCTTATTCCCAGCACTGTTTACAAGCTAAAGGTCAACTATTTACAATCTGATCTAATAAAGAAAATTAGCAGCATCGATTTTCATTTATGTCTCATTCTTCTCTTCCCTGTTGTTTTATGAAGAACATTTGCATGCATAAAAGAAAAAATCTGTTTTGGGAAAGACAGATTCTGGGCCAACCCTTCTCCCTTTGAAGTCATCAACAGTTTTGCAAACTGACTTTCAGGAGCCAGTCACTGGGCTCTCTATCATGTGATAGCTTGCTCTACAATTGCTAAATATAAGCCTGTGAACAATCCTCTCGGGGCAATAAGACCAGCTGAGTGTTTAAATTTGGACATTTGCTTATATAATATTTGGTCACTTTACTGAGTAAGGCCATAACTTCATCTAAGTCCTTGCTGTGGGGAACATACTTAAGATGCACCAAGTACATTGCAATGAGGGGAGTTACCCACCAGTGCGAAACCATAGAGCAATGAAGTTAAAACTCAATTCTAAATAATAATGTAATTTAGATCTCCCATTCCAGCAGCGAGGCGCTTAATTCCTCCCAGGACTGCTGCTGCCAGATTGCTCTAATCCACTTCCAGCTGTGCTACTGCTCCTGTGTGTGAGCATGGGAGCTCAGCTGGGAAACAGAACAAAGCATCCCAGTAAAGCCAGCAGCACTTGGAGGAATATTCAAACACACAGGGGAAATAATTCCCTCTTAAAGAAGAGCGCTTGCCAACTACTGTTCCCATTGTAAGTATTTTAGTCTAGGCCTGGCCTGTGCATATAGGCTCTGATTCAGCAAAGGCTTGAGAACATGCCTTAATCTGAGTATATTATTAACCTCATTGCCCTCAGTATATATTGTCAACTGGTTTTTAGGGGTTTGCTTATTCTGTGTCTTGAATTTGTATAAATATATATATTCTTTAATTTTTTCCTCTATCTCCCTATGGTATGCTAAGGCTTCAGAGCAACTTCAGCACAGATGTGTCATAAAATTATGTCTGCTAGTACATTAATTGTAAATATTTACTGTTCCCAGAATGGCTGCATCTCAGACTGTTAATCAGGCGTACCAAGTCCCTGCCTTGGAGGGCTTGCAGTCTGAACACATCCAGACTTACACAGAGTTTTGTTTGTTTTTTTTTTCAAATAGTATTTTTCACATTTCCATGAGGAAATCTTCACACCTTAATTAGCAATGTCTTAGAAGAAGGAAAAACTCTAAATTATAGAAAAGTTCAGGAACATTTCCTAGTAAGGTACGTATCTCTGAGATTAAGATGACAGTTTGTTATCATTTTAGAAAACTGAAAACCTCTTCCTTCCAATGGCGTAAAATTTCAGTTCTTAGTTTTGGCAGGTCAAAAGATAGTGGTCCTTAAAGCTGTCACTGGTACCAGGCAGAATATTGATGGCTCTGGGCCTCCAGCCAGCATGATTTTGAGGAGAACTTTCAAAGAGTTATTTCTCAAGCAAACTTATTTTGCAAACTTCTGTTTCTGAGCATTTTAGAATCAGTCTTTGATTACTGGGCAGAAAGCAGATACAGCAATTTAGGACAGATGATAAATGCAACTTGCGCCACTACTTAACAAGTTAGCACACAGCTATCACCACCGTTTTAGTGGTCTTTTATGTGTGTTTTTATAAAGAGACAGAATGGAGAACAGTTTTATTAACATATCATGAGTGAGTTATATGGGTCATCCCAAATGAATGGCAATAAAAGCTTTATATCACACTCACCAACATGTATTTGGTACTTTATGTGCCACAAATGTTGCAGAAAAGCTATTTTACATATGTTTTAAAGACTGGGTATTTTTTATATTAAAACTGGTTTTGTAAAGCTGCCAGGCACTTTAGCTACCACGAGCCCAACAGTATTCAGCTCAGAGGGAGCCATAAAAACTTGTTTAAAATGTTCTGAAATAGCTTTTTTTTTGTGCTTCAAAATGCCAAAGTTAAAGATCTGTCACCCTGCTATGTTCCATCACAAAGCAAGTCCTTTTCTCTAAAATAATTTTTAAAGCTATTTCTAGTCCTTCCTGGTTGCACGACAAAGAAAACTTAATATCATCACAGCATAGGACAAATTGTGACTCATGCTGGGCCTTGGACAGGTGTGGGGTTTTGTAGTGGAAAATGGAATTCCTGCGACTAAAGAGGAAGAAGGAAAAAATTTAATGGCAAGTAGATACAAAGACATCTCACACACATATATATTTATACCTATATATTTACATGGCACCTTGAAAATCTGTGCAGAAGCTATAAAGCATTAATGTTTGTCATGAATTAGAGCCTGATCCAAGATGCCTGTCACAGGAAACTCCCCATCAATACCAGGATATTCAAACAGCTTTTTAAACTTGCTCTGTCAAAGTCAAGAGGATCTTTGCCAGGAACTTTGCTGAGCACGGGGCGAAGACTTTAGGCACAGAATAGGCCTGAAGGATTAAAGACTCAGGACAAGCTGTACCACATTTATAATTACAATCTGACCCTTCTGGATGTGAGAAGCCAGGCTGGAAGGCAGAGAGGTGACCCTCAGCCCTTCCCACCATGCGTGGGGATGCTTTGGGGACAGATGCTTTGTTCTCCTACACTGACCTGCTGCTGGAGATCAGACCAGACTGCTCTTGTCAGGATGACACAGGCTGACCCACAACATCAAGAAGCTCCTACCCCAGCTACTTACATCAGCTCAGGTGCCACAAAGGGTCTGCACCACAGAGCTGTTATTACTGTAAATATTTTACGCAGGGTTTTGGAGTGAACTGATTTTCTGCTTATTTAAGGAGGCATGGGATGGCTTCTAGGAAGGATCAGAGCACACCATTCAGCCTGTGCATGTACCTATGCTATGGGTCTGACTCTTTTCTTAGCAGGAGTAACTCCACAGCATAAAACTGATGTTGGCCAGTTCCTATATCCAGCCCTATATGTGTGTGTGCATATCTGCTGTACACATACATCCACAGCACACAGAGACAACTTCCCACATCACGCACTTAACCACAAAGTGTGATGTAGCTACCGAAAGAGGTGAACGGCATTTAATCACATGTAAGTTAATGATTTAAATGCGCTTTTATTTTTGGACTCTTGATGTAAATCCAAACCAGACAAGTGGAGTCCTCTGGTCAGACGGCTGGAAATTCCTCTGCATGAAATCCTGTTGGTGGTCTCCCAGCTCAGAGCCTTCTGAAGAGCCGTACAGTGAAATATCCTTCCATACCACTAATGAATGCGCCCACCCACACTGGAGCTGGTACCCCCTAAGAACTCAATTCAAGAACAACTTTTTAAACTCATAAATGAAATCAAAGGGTTCATTCTGTGAGCCAAAAACTTACAATTTTAAGGCGGGACAGTTAATGGGTGGCTACTATAGGTTGTCCCCTTGGTTCACAGTATACAGTCTCACAAAAAAAACTAATAAGCAGGATAGCAAATATGTACATAACATTGCAATTAATTAAATTTCATCCTCCTCCAATGAATACATAAGTTGTTGCTACCCTGGTTACTGTATAGAGCTTGAGTGACTTGCTCAGCATCAACCAAAGGAACTAAAGTAAACTCACAAGATCTTGGTTTACTTTCCTGTGCTCAGACAAGATCTCCTTCTAGATATTAAACAATCACTAAACAACCAAAGACTCGGAATTTGCCATGAAAACTTGAGCAAGAGAACCCGGGAAATAATTTTTAAGACTACTGCCACTAAACTCTCCGAAGGACTCCTGTTCTTGTGTGAACAAGCACTTGTTGTTTCAAGTATGAGCAGTGAAGCCTGGTGGCAAAGGCTGGAGAACTGAATAACCCGGCTGTGCTACCAAAGCGAGGCACGGATCTAATCCCACAATGAGGAGATATCACTCCTTCGGAGAGGCCTGTTATAAAATTATCGAGTGACACAGGGGGTGGAAGGAATCAAGCCCGTTGTAATTGAAGTGACTTGAAATAATAAATGCACACACTTTCTTTAAACACAGCTTGCCACATCCTGAGAATCTGGAATCAATTCCTTCTCTTTCAAGAAGCTTAAAAGTGGTGGAACTTTGATATGGCATCAGCATGTTTGCTTCTGGGCTTACAGCCCTCGCCAGCCTGTTCCAAACCTTTCAACGTTTTTATATTATAAGACAGAAAAGTTAGGAAAACAAAGATGGAAAAAAAGAATCAGAAATTCAGGGAACTATTAAATCAGGGCAGCCTAGCTGCCAAATACCTTTGGTAAGTAAATGAATCATGATCAATAACATATTGCCATACAGACTTACAGAAGAAGGTTATCACCTGCTTCTGTGCCAGGCATAAAACATAACGGTGTGTGGCTGATGAAGTACTGCATGAATCCAGAAAAAAAGTACTATTTTTCTCCATAATGTTAATGCATTTTACTTCAAAGTAACTTCAACGCATCCAGAAAAAACATTATTTTTTCAATTAAAACTTTGTCAAAATCGATAGGCTACTATGAAACTCTTCTCTTCTGATGATGTTGCATCTGTGAGAGGAAACTGTCTTGATAGAAGAAAACTTATTTTGTTAAGGGGTTGTTTCAGCCCTGATTACAAAGCTGCCTGCTTTATATATTCACATATTTGCCAGCAGAGGGTATCACAATCTTAGAAACAAACAGACATGTATCATTGTGTCTATTCATTTACGTGTAAGAATTCAGACACACACTAAACCGAAAAAATACAAATCTTTTTTTCTTCAGTAACTATTATCAGAAAAAAAAAAAATAATCATTTAGCTACTTAAAGGCTACAGAGTCTGCTATCAGTACCACCTCACCACCTCTCTCAGGATTGGAAATATTGTACTGATGTAGCCAAGTGATGGCATCACTTGAAGTCTGAAATTGTTGCATGACACTGGCTGTAAGCCCTCCTGTGAGGAACATCAGCCTGGGCTTATCTTTAGTGTGCATTAGGTTCTCATTATTTCTTACATCCATTATCCTCATACTGCATATACTGCATAAATCTTATTAACTATCTCAACCACTTCACGCCACTTTCCTGCAAAGATGTAATAGCCACAGGCTGTAGTGAGAGCTCATGTTACATAGACCGCATGATCTCTGCTAAAACAGTATGCTATGAAGAATGATCATATATAATTACACCTAACCCACACTTCTCATAGCTAGATATAGGCTGATGCTACAAACTTCCAGCCTGATATCCCATGCATTAATGAATTCAACTACCTGACTCCCAAGTTAAGGGAACACAATTTAAACAACCTGATGTTTGATGTTTTAGCTTACTTGGTATCCAGCACTCCCCTATGCCCAAATAAAATAAATTAAAATTATTTTTATATAACAGTCTGGGTTCTTCATTCTATTTCAGCTTATTAACAAGTCTTTTTCAATTTGTGTATTTTGATCATGTGCAACTGATGTCCCAGTCACTGGTGTGACTTTCCAGATTAAGCCAAGAGTTTGAGTCAGCCATAGGTAGGAGCTGATACAGAGGATGACTGTGAAAAAATGTATTGCCTTTATCTGAGAGCTGGGGTGTACAGGAACCATTTAAGATAAACATAAACAAGGGCAACAAGAAAAGCTTCTATAGGTACATCATTGATAGAAGGAAAACTAGGGAATATGTGGGCTCTCTCCAGAAGGAAATGGGAGACCTGGTTACCCAGGATATGGAGAAGACTGAGGGACTCAACGACTTTTTTGTCCCAGTCTTCACCGCCAAGGGCTCAAGCCACACCATTCAATATGCAGAAGACAAGGACAGGAACTAGGACAATGAAGAACCAACCACTGTAGAAGATCAGGTTCAAGACCATCTAAGGAACCTGAAGGTGCACAAGTCCATGGGACCTGATGAGATGTATCCACAGGTCCTGAGGGAATTGACAGATGAAGTGGCTAAGCCGCTATCCATCATATTTGAGAAGTTGTGGCAGTCCAGTGAAGTTCCTACTGACTGGAAAAGGGGAAACATAGCCCCCATTTTTAAAAGGGAAAAAAGGAAGACCCTGGAAACTACAGGCCAGTCAGTCTCACCTCTGTGCTCAGCAAGATCATGAAATGGATCCTCCTGGAAACTAAGACACATGGAAAATAAGGAGTTGATTGTAATGGCCAGCATGCCGTCACTAAGAGCAATTTGTGCCTGACAAATTTCGTGGCCTTCTACGACAGGGTTACAGATTTGGTGGATAAGGGAAGAGCAACTGACATCACCTACCTGGATTTGTGTAAAGTAATTGACACTGTCCTACACGACATCCTTGTCTCTAAATTGGAGAGCCATGGGTTTGATGGATGGACCATTTGGTGGATAAGGAATTGGCTGGATGGTCACACTCAGAGAGTTGCAGTCAATGGCTCAATGTCTGAGTGGAGAGCAGTGATGAGTGGCATTCCTCAGGGGTCAGTGTTGGGACTGACACTGTTTAACATCTTTGTTGGAGACATGGACAGTGGGATTGAGTGCACTCAATCAAGTTTCCTGATGACACCAAGCTACGTGGTGCAGTGACATGCTAGAGGGAAGGGACAGCATCCAGAGGGACCTGGACAGGCTGGAGAAGTGGGCCTGTGCAAACCTCATGAAGTTCAACAGGGCTAAGTGCAAGGTCCTCCACATGAGTGGGGGCAATCCCAAGAACAAATCCAGGCTGGGCAAGGAGTGGATTGAGAACAGCCCTGCAAAGAAGGACTTGGGGGTATTAGTGGATGAAATCTTCACTATGAGCCAGCAATGTGTGCTTGCAGCCCAGAAAGCCAACTGTATCCTGGGCTGCATCAAAAGAAGTATGGACAGCAGGCCAAGAGAGGGGATTCTCCCCCTCTGTTCCATTCTCATGACACCCCCCTGCAGTTGTGGGTCCAGCTCGGGGGCCCCCAACAGCAGAAGGACATGGAGCTGCTCAAGCAGGGCCAGAGGAGGCCACGAAGATGCTGGGGGGGCTGGAGCAGCTCCCCTGGGAGGCCGGGCTGAGAGAGTTGGGGGGGTTCAGCCCGGAGAAGAGAAGGCTCTGGGGAGACCTTGGAGTGGCCTCCCAGGGCTTAAAGGGGGGCTTATAAGATGTGGACAGACTTTTTACAAGGGCACGTAGTGATAGAAAAAGGACAATGGTTTTAAACTAAAAGAGGGTAGATTCAGACTAGATATAAGGAAGAAATTCTTTACTGAGAGGGTGATGAGACATTGGCCCAGGGTGCCCAGAGCAGCTGTGGCTGCCCCCTCCCTGGAAGGGTTCAAGGCCAGGTTGGATGGGGCTTTGAGCAACCTGGTCTAGTGGAAAGTGTCCCTGCCCGTGTCAGGGGGGTTGGAACTGGGTGATCTTTAAGGTCCCTTACAACCCAAACAATTCTATGATTCTGTGATTCTATAAAACAGCAATCTCTGTCCTTTTTTGATCTCACCTGTGCATATGGAAAGAGAGAAAGAGACGTTCTCCTAATTAATTACATTTTATGTTTATAAAATTATTTTTATTATTACAGAACTATATATAACTGCTTCTGCTGTCATATAGGAAAGATAATGCATTAGAACTTGCTGCAAAACTACATGTAACAGATCAGGACTAGAGCCCCAGATCCCTTTGTGATTGGTGTTGCAATTTTTAAAATTATGAATTAAAAAAGAAATAGGTTAATTAGGAAATATGTATGAAGTGGTGCTGGACTTTCCTTTTTGCACATAGTCTTCACTGCTCAAGAAATCTGACACAAATACCTTTTAATTAAATCATCATCTGCCATCAAAATTAGCCTTCAGAATAACTGCTGTTGGTTCAGATGAACTGGATAGGAAAGTGGGTAAAATGTCCCTGGGATAAGGGAAAAGCTATTCTTGCTTAGCCCTTGAAGACTGGAAGTCACTTGTACTGCTGAAATTGAGGTCTACTTCCTGCGTGGCGTAAGTCTGCACTGGTAGGCCCAAAGACTCTGAGCTCCTCAGGTACTTTACTCCTTTGATAGAAAGAACAAAGTATTACTTATACTCTGCTTGTCACTACTTTATTCTCCTTGCACTGCAGCACTCCAGCTGTAAAAAATTAAGCTAAAAACTTTTCTTTACTTCAAAGAGGAAAGTTAAGTATTGGTATGTTCAGAGATTGCAATCTGTCTGGATATCACAAGAGCACGAACCAGCTAACAAAATGGAGTGAGGATGCTTGCAGGGAACAAAGATTGTTGCTCTCTTGCAGCTTAACATCTCTTTTATCTATGACCTTGGTGTGCTTAATGACCATTGGGAAGCGTTTTCCTTTTATTCTCAAGAGTACCTAAACCAAGAATTTGTTAGGCAGAACTAGGGAAATCTCCCATTAATCACACTGCAGCTAGTAAAAATATGGAGACCTGACCATGAGCACTTTGCAGGGTTAGATTCATTATCTCACAGTAGCGGATATCTGACACTAAGTTCCAGCTCTTGTTATGGCCATATGCAGACACCTTTAGGACAGCCATTTATTACTGGCTGGAGCTGCCAGCCCTTAGGAGTTTGGGGATTTGCATATTGCAGTAACTGAAAAGTGACATGTTGGGATTATGCATGTGGACAGATATCCATGGCTGTTCTAGAGTGCAAGGGGCAGCACAGCTGAATTTAAGATTTACAGTTGCAGAGCAGACCATAAAAATTCCTTGTAAACAGCCAAGATATTTTATTTTCACTGCAACATCTATTTTATCTAACTCTTAATTTATCTTCCTTTAACAGCTTCTTACAGAGGTTATCTGAGCATCCCATTAGCATTAGACAAAAAAAATAACTTTTTAGCATCCCTGAGAAGTAAAGCACTATAATTATTTCCTTCTGTTAACAATGCAAAAATATTAAGGAGCAGATTGCTATCTAACATAAATCATCATTTACCCATTTTCATCTCATGGGTCAGCCCCAGGCAATGAAATATAATCACATAGATGAAATCTATGGCAGAGCTGGAACCTGAAAAAATCTAGTCTTCTCTGAATGGTATGATATGAATGCATGGTGTTTAACATGCCTTGGGTCTCTGTCTGTGAAACTAGTAATATAAGGTAAGATGTACATCAGTGAGTGACTGCAAATATTGTACCAGATCATCTCAAGAGATATGGCAGTGTAAATCCATTAGCTTTCATGGAGAAACTGGAACTTAGACCAGCTGTAGTCTTGCCTCTTTGAGGGGAAAGGAATGTGGAGAAAAAAAGCAATTTGATTAAGAAAACAGTGTAGGATGCATGTAAATATGCATGGCATCCAGCTTCTGGGGGGGTTATTTCTTTTGACACACAAACATGTGAGGAAAAATCTGGCCCTTACAGAGTGCAATTACATTTCTTAAAGTCACTTATTTCATTTAATTACTTTAAATTTAATGTCTGGATACAACTCAGTTTATATGAGCAAATTAGCCATAACAGCATAATATAATCATGAGGTAAGTGGACCAAGTGTCTGATGGCCACTTTTAACAAATTATGAAGGGTCAGGGCACAAGTTGCTCTCACCCAGTCATTTACTGCTAAATTTTTAGTACTAGCATTGTTTTGGGTCCAGTCAACACACACTCCTCTAAAGCAGTGCCTGGGTAAAGTAGGGGAGGTAACATGGTGACCAACCACTTTCAGTAAGCAGTATGGGATCCTGTTCTGGTGAGGAAGCTGGGCTGTATGGATAGGAGCCATGACGTGACATTTAGTAAAGGGGCTACTAAACACTCAGTGGCCTGTTTTATTTACTAGCATAGATGTAGTTAATTCAACTGCAGACGTGAATTGAGTCCACCGAAACGACCATGTCAAACTGATCAGCAGCAGTACCTGATGTCATGCGAACAGAGTTTAGAATAAAACGATATGAAAATGGCAAAATTATTCCACTTCTAAGCACATAAACTCCCTGGAACATTTGGTAATGATCCTACTCACCAGCATTATCCTGCTGCTTGGTATTTTTGATGTATGCAGAAAATTTTGAAAAGATATCAATTCCAGCAGTATTTGATTCCCGGTGCTTAGCAGCCAGCTTGGGGTACCTGAAAGGGGAGAAGCAGTGTGGAGAGTAACATCCTGTTATCAGCAACATAGTGATGATTACAAATACACTGATCCAAGATACAGTGGCCTTAAATAAGAAAGAAGCATAAATTTCCAGAAAGGTGCAGGGGATTTCGGCAGCCAGTTCTCTCTATTATGAATGGCAGTGTGTCTAATTCCCTATGCTGAAAAAGTACTCCAGGATGTAATAATAAGGCATGTTAGTATTACCCAGGTGAAGGAACATAAAGTTTTCAGTCTCTGAATTGTTTTTTATAGACATCTGGTGCAAAGGAATATATCGATTTGAAAGACCAACACAAACTAACAACTCCTACTGACTTCAGTGGTCTTGGACCAGAGTATAGAAAATTTACATATCTGATCTCTTGCCTCAGGACTGGACTATAGCTGCTGATTCACTTGGAGGTAAAACACTCCATGAGGAACCAAGCCACTTTTCATTGATTCATAGATTTTAAGGTCCAAATCACAAACCAATAATTTTTTTTTCCCAGTATCCTTGTATTAAGTCCAAAACTTTTTACTAAGTAAGGCATATCTGGTAAATCTAAACCCTTCCTTGGTAGCTTGTTCCAATGGTTAATCATTCATACTGAAAAAATCTGTGCCTTATTTCTAATCTGAATTAGTTTGGTTAGAACTCCCAGTCATGGGCTCTTGTCATTTCTTGACTAGAATAATGAGCACTTTTCTGACTCCAAAGCCTCTCATACTCTGTAATCAGTTTCCCTTCCAACCTTTCTAATACACCATACAGCTCAGAAACCTCCAGTTTTTTGCTGTAAAATGCTTTTCCTGGCACAGATATTTTTTGTGGCAATTCTCAGCATCTATTCCAAGTTATTTTTAGTTTTGTAAAATGTGGACACCAGACCCCTACAAAATTTTTCTAGTATTGGTCTCCTTAATTCTGCATACAAGGGCATCCTGAAATGTGTACAGAGAAAACATTCTGCAGTTATTAGTCATAAGAGTAACCTTCACACATGGAAGTCATCTCACTGAAGCCAGCAAGTTTCATAAATAAATATTACTCCTGTAAGTAAAGATTGTAGGAGGGAGTGCTTTTTAGGAACTCCTCTTAGGACATCTTTCATTCCTAGGAAATGGAATATTGACTGAAAAAATCCCAAGTTCTTACTTTGGAGGTGCAAGAGTCTCTTCCAAGAATTCCTCAATCTTGTTAACATCTGTCTTGACTTCTCCATTAAAAGTCAAGAAAGGTGGGTGAGTCCCAGGAGCCAAATTGTGTAGGTCAGCTGGCTTTCTGCAGAGAGAGAAAAAGCCATGAAATCACTAATCTTTATGGTCAAGGTAGTTGCACAGATATTTATACTTTCTACAAAATCAGTTTGCTCTTCTGTGGTTTTTTTTTCCTTTAGTTTGTGGTTAGAAGACTTTGAAACTACCCCAAGCACCTTGTTTAATATAAAAACATTCCACAAGTGAAAAAAAAAAAAAAAAAAAAATGAATCCCAACTATTTTGTTGTGCACCACAGACTCTCTAGGCTAGATACAAATCTGACTGAGCTTGGTGAGGTCTTTCTATAGGGCAAACACTGGATCATATAACTATTTGCAATTAAACTGAACAATTTTTACCTTTTCAGGTCAACAGTGGTGACGTTGAACACAACTCCTTTGAGCCACAAGATCATGAAGAGACGCTGGGAGAACGGGCAGTTCCCAATGCTTTCTCCATCTATACCAGCCTGAGCGATGGAGAAAGAGGAAAAATAGATTTCAGACTTATTAGTCACTTACCTCCCTCAAGATGGAAAATCAGATGTCGAGAGAAAAATAACCAGTTTAAAAATAACCGACAGTGCTTGTGATTTAATGTAGTTTATCATCAACACAAGAATGGAGTTACTTCAGGATTCAGCCTTCATCAGGACCTTGAGAAGGCAACCTGGTGCCTCTCCTGAAGGCAGCTCTGGGTAAAGGACATGTGTCCCTTGCTGATGGCAAGCAACATCCAGGTGACTGTATATTCTTTCAATCATTCTCATCCCTACAGGAACTGCCTGCTTCATAGACATGCTAGAAAACTCAGGACAGGTTTTCTGCTGTATTCAAGTCTGTGAACTGCAGCTGATATCAGCTCAAGATCTGCTTCACTGTTTTACTATACAAACTGTGGACTTTCAGATCTAGATTTAAACCCAAGTGCTCCAGACTTTCACTCGTTCTTGTTCACATCCAGTAAAGAAAAAGCCTCAGAGTCAAACAAATAAATTCAGACTGAAATCTCCATCCGAGTCCTTCCAAGGTTCAAGGCAAATTTCAGCCACCACATTCAGTCTGTTCCTATCTCTAGTACCTAATGAGTTGCCTACAAACCACTACAAAACAATACAAAACTGCTAGTGTTAGCATTAAGGAAACAGCCTAATTTTTCCTCTAAAAATTTATGGTCCTTAGCCATGCAAATTCTGACTTTGAGCCATGGAGGGATACAAATAACACTAGCTGTACAGAGCCAAAGCTGCATCCAAGGACAACATCCTTCTACAATAATTATGCTTGTGGCCAAATCTTTCAGGACGATAATGGTTTTGATAGATTTCCATTTTAATTTGTGGTACCACTGTGTTTAAAAGATTCTTATAATCCTAGTGAGGCAACCAATCTTCTGTTGTTGACCCACACGGGTTGCATAACTGTATTTTATGCACACAGTGTGTGTCCAAAAATGGCTTATGAAAGAGCTAGGCAAATACATGCCCTTTTCCTTTAGAGAAAATATTATCTTACTCTGTTCTCATGAATTTTATCTTATTAATACTCAAAATGTGAGGTAGCATTTCTCTGTCTTAAAGGAATCACTTCTAATTATTGCAGTTCTGTGAAACATTCACAGCACAACTAGAAACATTTTGAGATGTGTCCAGTTGCTACAAATTCAGGCCTTGCACATGAAATGTTTAGCTGAAATATTTTCTGGTAGGCATCATGAATCTTTCTCATGTCTTGAACACAACTTTTGATGATTCTGGGTTTCAAAACAAATTCCAAATTTCCTATCCACCAAAATATGGAGAGAGTGTGGATTCAAGGCTTGGAGACAACACATCATAAAGTTTAGGGTTATATAAAAAGTTTTTCTCTGGATTCAGATTTGGTTTCAAACACTCAGACTCCTGAGGTATTTGGTTATGGGGGTACAGTTTGGCTGAAGTTTCACCTCAAATTATGGACCTGCAATATGCCTGGCACACAGCATATAGAATAATCAGCAAACAATGTGGGTGAAAGAATGGTATGGCATGAGAAAGAGCAAGAAAAGATGCATTTTCCCATCTGCCAAAAGTGCGAGTAGCCTAGTTCAGCAAAATTCCATTAATTAATTAGTTAGATCTATTCTGCAAATTTCATGGCAAAACAATTACAATGTTACCATGGGAATACGAGGCACCACTGTATTGCATGCAATAATTACTGCAAAGTCACATTTGTTGATTTGGCTTTGGTTTGTTAAGCCATTGCCAAGGACTTTTAACTTCTTACCCTTCCTGGAAAGAGGCAAATGCTATAGGAGAAAACTGTGATACAACAACAAATTTCCCCTTGGCTTTTTCACCGTCTCAGTCATAATCATATACTCCATAATGGAGTTGGATAACTGAGTCTACAAACAATATATTACAAACCTAAAATTTGATGAAAATCATATCAATGACTAAATTAGAGGGCAAAGAAGTGCAGACAGAAGGGCTGATTCTCATCTTACGTTATCTGGATTTACTTTGGCCTATAAATGCATTGACTCTGACTCTTCATCTAACTCTTTTCCAAGTGAGTGTAAAACCCTGGTTCACCAAGTCCTGCAAATACCTTGTGAGCAAAGGGGTCTTGTCTCACAACAACATGCAGAGCTTCAGCCCTTCTGCAGGTCTCCATCTCGCATGGAGGCAGTCTCCCGCCTGTCCTCATCACTCAATTCTTGTGCTGCAAGTAATAATTTCATCTTTTTCAGGAAAGAGACTCAAGGAGACCATTTCCCTGCTCTCTTCAATTATATATTGTCGTACAAAGGTTAAGTGTTACCAAAATCCGCATCTTTTTATACTCCTCCTCCTACAAGGCAATGATGAAAAACCCTCTCAAGATCAGAGAGGACTAAAAGGAGGACAGAACAGCTGAATGGCAAGGAAGAAACAGAAGTGACGGGTCGTGTGAGGCTAAGGGACGCAGAAGTCACTGGAGAAAGGAGAAAGATGTGCGGTTTGAAAGAAATAAGATTCACTTGGAGATCAAACATAAAATTAATCGTGTAGATCAAACGAGGCCTCCAATAGCCCCAAATGGTCAAAATATCTTTCCAACACTTCCAAAAGAGTGGGAAACATTAATTGCTAGAGACACATTGGGAATAGACAGAGGAAATTCCAGAAACAAAAGATAAACTAAAGAAAAAGTACTGTATGATCCCTGTTCAAAGCTCCTGGATCTGGAAGCCAGGCTCATGATTTGGGTGGAGTCTGACTCATGTGTTTTGAACTCATGTGACTGGCATAACTGAAAACGCTACCACAAATCACAAGGCAAACTGGTGACAGGGGAGGGAACAGAATCAAAATCTCCCCAGCAACACGATTTATTCATTAAATTCAGCTCTTTTTCTGCAGAAATTATAGGCAAGGCTCTGTTGGTTTTGTGAATCCTTTCTCACTGCTTCTAACAGCCGTCAGTAATTCAATGTTCAGCACTCAGAAAGAGCAAAACCTTGGTAGGTAATAACTTCAAAGGCTTATCAGTGTGTCTCAATATCCCTTGTGAAGTCTATTATGTACCAGGAGGAGATGAGGAAGAACAGAGAACTTCCCAGACTTAGTCACTCTTAGCTTCAAAGAAAAACAGCTTGCTTAAAGCACCCTGGTAGTGCCTAAATACAAGCCTATTATGTATCTGTCCAAGGTTAAGGCTCAGAAATGCATGAATTAAATAATATCTTCATTAAGATCGAGAACTCAAACAGTGGATGGAAAGAAAAGAACAAATACTTGACAAGCTAGAGCAACACCATTTATCCCTGCTGTTATTCACAAATTAGCACAAAAGCTTTCTCACATAGCTTCCCTGGAGCACAGCAAAAGTGATCAACCGCTTATAAAAAGGAGCAAGTCAACAATATATGCAACCTCCCTTTCAGTAACAATAGATATTTCTGATTTAGCGATTGCAGCTAGGGATAGACTTGAGGCTTTGTGGGCACGAGGAACAAGGAAATAAAGCTTTTAAAGTGCTCTATAAGTCCTAAACCTGTAAAAGTGTTTTAGAGCCTCCTTCTCCCTATGGAGAAGGACCTCATCTGAAAAGGCAAATTTCCAGAGTGACCATGGAAGACAGATTTGAGGATTTGCTGCGTGAGACTCTTTGGTCAGTGCTCATCCCACTGAACTTTAACTGAGAGCCTAAGGGAAAGTCTGCCCTGCGCGCAAGGCCAAGATGCACATCCAAAAGATTAATCTGGCCACTTTTCACTTTGACTGAATCTGATGAGTGTCTGAATTTAGGCAGGATGAATGTGGATCCCAGCAATAGAAAATCCTGGAATTCATGGAGGCAGAATTTCTAGAAAATTATTTTGCTCCATCTTGGAAAACTCACTTTCTGCTCCTGTTGCTTCACACAAGCTTACTTTATTAGTTTACTTACTAAAAAAAAACATGCTTTACTACTTAATCTCCAGCTGTTTAGGTACTTCACACCAACTGATGAAAGGTCTTGCCCTGGAACTCAATATAATCACACCAGGAAAACCCCACCATCATACCAGCTGCTTGCCTCTATCTGAGTAATGGCAAAAATGAACAAGATGTTCTCCATTATTTATAAGGTGCTCCTCCTTAAATACTTCAACTATTTTTAAAGAAATAATTAAACCTCAAAGATATTTGTGTGCAGATGTGGGGGATGTATGGACACATTGACAAGGAACAAAATTAAGGTGGTTTTGGGGTGGGGGGGAAGAAAAAAAAGCCTTGGTGATTTCATGACCTTATTTTTGTAAGGTAGCAGTAGTATCAAGAGCCTCCAACCACTGCAGAGCACAGCTGAATGATGTAAACAGGGAGCACTTCTCAAGTTCAAGCTAATACTTTGCTATAAATGAAATAACTGGAATAAACTTTCCAATTTATTCCAAAAATACTTCAACTGGTACATGCATAGTGACTGCAATGCACACAGAAAACTGGATATTATTTTAACTAACCTTATGGGTGGAAAAAAAAGCAAGTTTCATTTCCAGTTATTCCCAAAATATAGCAGCTTTAAAGAAATATACCGTCATTAATAATGACTAAGCATCTAGCTTAAAAATGGCAGTGCTGGAAAGCATTTCATATAGGAAAGCACTGTGTTTTTTCCAGGAATAATATATCTGGTTTTATCTATTCTCCTCCTTTCATTTTTCATTGCATTGAGACCAATCTGCACAATGGTCCAGTGCTCTCTTAGACTCTGGGGTAAAGTAGGGAGATATTTTTGATGACACTAAAACACATTTCTTTTTCAAAAAGATTTTAACAAGTTAGCAAAAACAGGCTGGCTAATTCACCTCAATGTTTCCCAGTAAGGATTAAGGAGGGATTTGATTTCATGATCCCTACAATCAAAATCTAGGCTCACATTACACATGGTTACACCCTCTCTGTTTTAAAATTGGGAAAGCGCCTGCCTTTTCACACTTACTCTCCTTACACTCAGAACCCAAAGGGGAAGTGAAAATCCTATTCGAAACTCAGAGCAGGCCAGGAAATATCCTATTTATTGGGCCATTAAAAAAAAAAATCTGTCTTAGTAATTATACCACACACACAATAGCACAAATCTCCATTGTAGGGAAAAATCATTGGCTGCAACATGAGATCAGACATGCCAAGGTATTGCTTTAGCAAGGATCATTTTTTTCCAGTTTCTCCTCGTTTTTCTTTCACAACTTCTTGTCCAAATGTAAAAGCCAGTAAGATATTTGGAGTGCCACCAACAGAGAGGCAAGCTAAGAAGTGTATATTCATAGAGCAGCACTGGTGGGTCTCAAGTAAGAATTAAATCTGGTGGCACAAGTCCTGTGTATCACAGGACACTCTTGTTGATTGTGGCTCCAGTTCAGGAAAGCATTTAAGCATGTGCTGAAATACATCCCAATTCAGAGGAAGTATATGCTTGACTTTAAGCATGTTCTTAAGTCCTGATGATTTCAATGGGACTTAAGCACACACTTAAGTACTTTCCTGAATGAGGGCCTATAACAACAGTAATAAATTTGCTGAGCAGCATTTTAACTTCATTGGACTTTTTCCGAAATTTCATTTTGCTAGGAGAACAGCAGCATTCCGAGGGAGGGCAAGATAGAGCAGAAATATATTCTTAAGCACACACATGGAAATGGACCATGTGCATATATGTCAAATAAAAATAGAGCATTTGCTAGAAAGACTGTCAGGGTAGTAACAAAACAAAAAGGAAGTGGTGAAATTCTTTAGCCAGCTCCCCAAAAGCCAGCCAAAATGTTGTCCAAGTTTGGCATACATACAGACATATATTATAGATGCACATAAGCTTAACTTGGTCTGCACTGCCGGCCAATTTTCAGGGAGCTGGCTTGTTACCCTCTGTTCAAACCGGCTGAGCAGCACGTCAGTAGAGTTGAGGATCTCCAAGCAGCTGCACTTCTCAGATCTCTGTAGTTTTGGGAGAGATGCACTTGTACTCGAGACATTCAGGATTCTCAGGAGATGAATTTGCAAGTTGGAGACCCCGTGGGCATCGGTAGTTAAGATATGACAAATATTTTCTTTAGGTTTGGTAAATCATTGTTTCCCAGCTTTTTATATTCACATAAATGGCAGTGTGGACAGGAAGGGATCAATCATACATGTCAGCTTCTTCCTAGGGATCCTTTCATGATGGCTTAGGATGTTCACAATTAAAAAACAGTTAAGCCAAGCTGGTCCATGTGCCTGGTGCAAAGCAGGTTCATCTGCCACATCAGCTGAGGTCCTGGTAGTGGAATAGCTATGTGCACAGTGATCAACCTGTACAGATAAGTCTTGGTTTTCCCCAAGGGCTTTGCTAGAGCCACTGGCCTCTGCATATGTTCTGCATGATATGTGTTTTGCTTCAAAATAAACTTTGCAGTGCTTGAGAACTCCAATCAGTCATGTACAGTTTGGACTTAGAAAACTACAGACTAGACGCAGGTAAATAGTCTCATCATGTGAAAATGACTCATGCTATTCCACCACCTCTTCTGCTTTCTCTAAAGAACTAAAGGCTCATGACTTGACAAATAACAGAGTAGAAAAGGACAGATTGGCGTGACACTCTAGACCAATAAATTATTTTGTTCACATTTATATTTGTAGATCATTTATCATTGCATGTTTTCAACTTAATAAGAAACTCATAGTAGATAAACAAAGGAAGTAGGAACTATAATGAAACTTCCTACACCAAAATATATACGAATATATATAAATATATATATATATATTATATATATCTGAATTAAGACTGGGACCAAAATATTTTTTTTTCTAGGATACCATGTTCCGGCATGCTCTGCTGTGAAGAATTTCTACATACCAAATCTGACTTTTACATGGTGATATATAAGGGAAAATCCCCTAGAAGAGTGAGAGTCATTAAGTAACATCAGCAGTATTGTAGAGAGAAACCACATATAGCACATCTTTAATATATATTCTTTTAATGTCAGCAAAATACCAGCTAAAGGATGGGTGGTAAATGCAGACTGACATTTTCAAAGTGGCTAGTAGTTTTAGATCCTGTGAGACAATATGAAGGCAGCTGACTTCTCACAAGTATCAACTCTCTACACTTGGAAAATCAGGCCATGAGCTACCCAGAAGGAATAGCTCTTTTTTAAAGTCTTAGTATGAATTTTCTGGATCTGCTTTGGGAATACCCATGACTGTTAACTTCTTGAGGAACTAGGCAAAAAACTAATATGAGAGTTGAAAAAAAAATCTCCATTGGAAGAATATTCTTTTGAAGAGCACAGTTGGAATTTGACAGATACCTGGTGGAGACATGAAATGGCTTTGGCCATATAACCCGGGAAATCTGCCTGGAGTCCCAGTCTGGCTACCCCGAAACTCCAGCTGGAGGACGGGGGTGCTGGGTCCATGCAAAGACATAAGATCACGGGGTCCCAATGTGCAGCTCAGCCAGGACCCGGAGGGCTCCTGGCTGCCCAGCAGCCCACCCGCCAGCCAAAATTTCCTTTCAGAATTACTGAGAGTATTTCAGTTTCCATCCTCACAGAAAACCCACAGCTTCTGTTCAATAACATTGTGAACGTTTCAAAATGTGTTTTTTAGACTTAGAGCAATTTAGAGCAAAATCTTGAATTCTTCAAAACCCAAAATTGCCATTCTCATCGCAGATCTTGTTAGTAAATTATGCACAAAGTTTGTGTGCTTCTGGACATAGTGGATGGGACATATATATGTTCCTTTCTCGGCTTGATGGACAAATAGCAATCATCCTTTATACTTATTTCTGAGCCTTTTCCAAGATAATAAAGCAACTGTGCTGCCATCACTTACCAGTAGCATGGTACTGGATTCTGTGTACCCACATTATCTGCTGGAGGTAACCACAGAAAATAGCTTTTAAAAGCTTTGCTTTTTGGGGACCCATGAATAATACGTTGCAAGTGAGTTGCCATAGGAACAAGAAGAGAACTCAAGATATTACAGGTATATACGTTTAACATATAGAAATATATTGGAACAAATGGTTAAACAGCAAGCTCACAAGCACATATGGAGATGTAAAGTTCATTTAAAAAGACAATAAGGATTTATCAGGAGCAAATGACATTAAGTCAATCAAATTCTGTTCTCTGACAGGGTATCCAGCACAGTGGGTAGGGAAGAAGCAGCAGGTATCTAGAAGCTGACTTCTGTAAGGTTTCTGACGTAAGGTCCAGATCATATTTTCATAAACAAAGTAGGGAAACAGGAGACCTGCATGAAGTCTCTGCAAAATGTTTGTATGAGTGGTTGAAAAAATACTTATGAGGTAGTAATAATACTGTTATTCTTCTGTTAGTCTAGAAACACATACCAAATAGAGGGACCATAAAGGTCTATGACAAGATGAGTCATATTTAATATTTTCATTAGCAAAATGGAGGAAGGAATAGACAGAACCCTAGAAAATTTCCTGACAGCAACAAGCATGGAGAAGTTACTGATATTTCCCAGCAGAGTCATAGACTCGAAAATGATGCTCAGAAGTTGGAAAAAAGTGTCTGAAATCACTTAAATGGAATTTAGAAAAGTAATCCTCAAGGTATAAGATGTAAGAAGAAGTAAATCTAATGTACAAATATAGGATGGGGAATAGCTGGTGAGGCTGCATGGATGAAGCGAAGGAGGTTTTATGTCAGTCACAAACAATATGAATCATCAGAGTATGTGTCTACAAGCAACAACAACAAGATAATGTGATATACAAGCGATGTTCTACCACTACATAACAGTCCTCAAGCATGTAGATGACTGTTTTACAAAGAGGATGATGATCCATTGTTGTTCCTGCCCACAGAGGATAAGATTAAGTATTTTGCTTAATTTGCAACAATAAAGCTTCAGGGGAAAAAAAAAAATCCAGTGTAATTATAGGACTACTGAAACACAAAGCAGGCTTTCTAAGGAGGTTGTGTAATCTGCATTAATGGAGGCTTTGAAGAAATCAAAAGAAAAAAAGTTGCTAAAACTGGTCTCGATTTATTTCATCCTGCTACAGAGCGGCAAGGGTGAATAGGATGTTTCAGAAATCCTTTCTAACAGTATATATTAGTGACTCTGTCAATAAAGTTGTTCTTGCTGTCAGTGCTAGACGCTTGGTGACACAGACTTCTGCTTTCCTCTGACCTGCACAGGATGAAGTCTGGCCCTGGTGAAGTCAAAGGGAATTTTGCCCGTGACTTTGATGGGACCAGAATTTCACTCAAATGTTTAATGGCCAGAAGGGACAATTATAATAATCTCTCCTGACCTTTTGCATAATACAAACCATAGATTTCACTCTGCCTGTAGTCAACATCTTGTAGTTGAACTAGAACATATGTTTTGAAAGGTTTCTCAGGATAGACATATGCTAGACATAGAGTGGTAGTAAAATCCCCTCTAGTGGTGTATGTTTGCATTGCAGGGTGAAGTCCTCACTCCCATCCCATTTGTAGGATTTTGCTAAAGGTAGCTAACTTGCCCCATAACTTAAATATATAATTGCTTTTTCTTATCTATCAGTTGCATTTCTGTGTGTGGGTTTAAGTTCTGGAAGGAACCTTAGTCACAGGACTTGTGGAGTCAGGCCACAGCAGCACTCAGATCTTTTATTCTAGTAAAAATCTATAGAGATTCTCAAGCACCTGGTACTGCTTGGTTATCTTAGTTACAACGGTGTATCTCATAGGAAGAGGTAAGGACTTTGAGCAAGAAAGCCATAAATCCTTTTTTAAGACGAATAAACTTGTCCTGGAACATATTCATACCAGATGGCTGTTCATGCTCTGCATATACAGAATGCAGCTTCTACATTTTGGAAGTTTATGCCTATAGAGTTATATTCTGGTTTTAGCCTTTTCATGCCACAGCTATTAATAGACTTGATCTAATTCCATAATGGTCAATATTCATACAAAATATTCCCACTAATGTCAGATATACCAGTGACCTCATTGAGAGCAGAGTCATACTTTGGATTCACTAGTTTCTTTCTAATAAGTGATTAAAACCACCAGTGGTTTTATGGGCTCTGGAGAAAGAATTTGGGAATGAATCTGGTTCAGCTATTCACAAAGCACCAATTATAATTGTTTAAAAATATTGATGATTGTATACCCTAAGAGCTGATTAGAAAATAATTCCCCTGGAAAACTGCAGAAAATAAATGAGAGGTAGATCATTGTCAGAAGGTGTCCCAGACAATGCAAATTATAGTCAAGTTATTCCTGTTTCTAGTAGAGATCAGGTGCAAATAAGGGAGATGTTTCTTTGAAGCAAGCTCTATGCAGAGCTCCAGTTCCCATTACAATACCAGAATCCTGCATGCAGTCTTTCTTATAAGAATTAAATCTGTGCACATCTGGAATTTGAATGTCTGTTAAAAATCTCTGATCTAGAGACAGTAATCTGGTCATATAGTATATTCTGCAAATGTTGATGAATTGCAGCCAAATTTCCATGCCTCTAAGCAGTGTATCGGACTAACAAATAATAACAGCAGCCAGGTGCTGAAAGTTAATGCTGAACCTGAAATCAGATCCAGGGCTGAATTATTTATTGAAATTCCATGACTTTATTTGCACTATTAGAAGAGAGAGTCACTTGCAGGCACTGCAAATAAAGGTCTGAATAGTGGGATGTTGCTGATAAGGGCATTTACCACCGCATCAGCTGACCCCAGCACAGGCCATAATCTGCCCTCGATGGTCTCATTTTGTACCTTATGTAACATCATAAAAATATTGTTTATCAGTGACTTTAAATGGGATGAATCAGTAACTCTCAGGATCTATCCTGCAATGGGCAGGACTTGGTCTTTCTATCTCCTTTTGTATCGCCAAAGTTAACAGCGCTTCAGAGCGTATGAGAGAAGTTTCAGCCCGAGATGCAGTGAATGTTTACGACATTCACTGAAAGCAGATCAAGTTGCATTGCAAAAGAGCAGCACATCACAGGCTCAGACTAGTCTTTTCTTTGGTGTTTCCATCTTGATATGACTTCCCAATGCAACCCGCAATACCTTCAGTAAAATAATTACTTACCAATAAAATAGTTCCAGCATTTGGACCAAGCCTTACTGCCACGAGTATACAAATGCAATATAAACATATTTTCTGGTTCCCAGATACTTCATTACAGAGTTTAGTGCTTAGGGGATATTTATCCATCTTTAATATTTTCTTATCTGCCAAAAACTGCTGTATTTGTTCATCCCATCATTCACACAGACATACAGTCAAATTTAGCCATTAAAGGGGTGTTGCAAAGGTAGCCTTTGCTGATAGACATCTAAAAAGGAGGGGAATGCAGCACTCTGAATATTTAATTAAACAAGAAACAGAGAGCAAGTTCTGAGTTTGTAAATGTAAATGCCTTCAATGAAAACAAGAGTCTAAGACGTACACACAAACAGCAAGCAAGCATTCCATGAGACTCATCTAGGAACAAAACAATTTGCATTTTCAATATCAATTGGTCAAGAAAAGAAGTGATGCTTTCCAAAAGATACTGAGAAATTTTGAATAACTGTGTATACCAGTAGAAGTACAATTTACAAGTAATTTATGGTACAGACTTCTGAAACTAATATATGGTAAATGTTGCAAATAGGGAAAATAGTTAGATCAGTGAGTGGAGTTTGGATCCCACTTCTTGTCTACCTGCCATCTCAGTGCAGGATGATTTCTTAAATAACTATCTATACTGTTTGGGTCAGTTTGGAATGCTCCAGTGATGCTGCTTTACAAACTTCCCATAGGAAATTATTTTGACAGTTCTCTCAATACACATTTTGACTTGATGCTTAGAATAATTTCCTCTAATTTCATTTTATCCTGATATCCAGCATAGAAAAAAAATTTAATTAAGTTTAATTCAGTGCTACTTATTAAAATAATTATTACTTTTCTTCCCTTTATACAAAATCTCACTTAATTATGCCATTGTAATTTTCCTAGCACCTCTTCACCTCTTACTGTCCTTCGGGACCCTTGATCATGCTGTCTATTCCCAATATAATTTTATTATTATTATCTTATTCTCATCACTCCTGAGTCCCTCTCTCACCCAGGCCCTTCATGCTTCAAATGGACCAATCTCCAAGAAAACTAGCAATGACCCCTAGCATGGTCGTACAGCCGAATTCTTCTCCAGCCTATTATTTCCTATCATACCTGTCTCAGAATCAACCAGTAACCTTCTCCTCAAAGTAATCTTGCTCAGGCTCTCCCTCCCACAAAAATAATACATAGTCTCTTCACTGGCTTCACCAACTAAGTCAGTGATATCAACACTGAAATGACCCCACCTGGCCCCCCGCTTCCAGTGCTGGGGCCAGCTCGGGGGCCCCCAACAGCAGAAGGACACGGAGCTGCTCGAGCGGGGCCAGAGGAGGCCACGGAGATGCTGGGGGGGCTGGAGCAGCTCCCCTGGGGGGCCGGGCTGAGAGAGTTGGGGGGGTTCAGCCTGGAGAAGAGAAGGCTCCGGGGAGCCCTTCGAGCGGCCTCCCAGGGCTTAAAGGGGGGACAGGAGAGGTGGGGAGGGACTCTGGGTCAGGGGGTGGGGGTATAGGAGAAGGGGTGATGGTTTTAAACTTACAGAAGGGAGATTTAGATTAGATATAAGGAAGAAATTCTTCCCTGTGCGGGGGGTGAGGCGCTGGCCCAGGGTGCCCAGAGCAGCTGTGGCTGCCCCCTCCCTGGAAGGGTTCAAGGCCAGGTTGGACCGGGCTGGGAGCACCCTGGGCTGGGGGAAGGGGGCCCTGCCCATGGCAGGGGGGTGGAATTGGTTGATCTTTAAGGTCCCTTCCAACCCAAACTGTTCTATGATTCTACGGAATCTTCCCCCAGCTTCGATCCCTTCCCCTGAATGGCCAGTCTATTTCTCTGACATTGTCACCCAGCTGCCTTATTCAAATTAAACAAATCCCATTTGATATGGTGTAAATGGAGCATGACGCAGGGATCATGCCCTGTAAGTCCTCTCACCCGTTTATCATTAAGTTCATAAGAAGGTGCCAGCTTCTCCTCCTCTGAAGACAGTCTTGAACCAAACTCTGGAAGTCAAACCATTATTCTGCTTCCCTCTGGCTTCACAATCCTTTCATGATTAGCAACACTGTAGACCTAATCACTGCTTGGCACTCTTAAAACAAGTTCTTTGTCACAGTTTTTCTGCTCTCAGGCTAAACAAAACACACAAAATATTATGTGAACCATCTTGGTCCTATTGCCTGTTCTATAGGAAAACATTCACTTAATGATTGCTAGAATTTGTTGTTACAGTTTAAACTGAACACTCAGGTTTGGGCTGATAGAGCTGGATTTTGTGCTGTGATAGCAGCACATCATCCTTCCTATCCCATGCATGTGCTTCAGACCTAGATTTTATTCTAGATGGATTAGACAGAGATTTCATGCTATCAATCTACAATCTTTCTAGTCTTCTACACTACTTCTATATATTTTATATTTACATATTTATATTTTATACTCACAGATTTATATTTTATATAAACTATTTTATATTTTATATTTACTGGTTTATTTTATATTTACAGTTTGTTGTACAATCTGTTAAGAGGCACAGTTAATTTATTTCCCAGCATGGCTAATCAATTATAATTCACACCTTACCACCTTCTGGTGCTACACTCTTAGGTAAATGGGCCTAATTATCATATCTAGAGAAGGGTTGAATCTCATCCAGCTTCATTTAGGAAGTTTCTCAGGCAGCATTTTCTTTTACCCTGTGCTCCTGCTCAGAGCAGGCCACAGTTTCCATTTGCAGGCTGTCGGAGAGCTGTTAGCCTGAACAACTGCAATCTGCAGAATGCCATTTGAACCCCATATGCCAAGCACCCACCGAGAACATCTTATTGGAACACCCAGGTTAATGATGTAATTGAAAAACTAGCATTTGGCAAGAGAATTTCTGAAGATTCTATATATATTTGTGTACAGCTAGGCCAAATTCACTCAAGTGAATGAATAAGCTATGAAGAATTAGCTAATTTTTCATGTTTACTTATAATTCTCTCTGAAATAGAGAATTTTTTCCATTATTGTGAAATGCCAAGCACACAGGTGTTCTTTAAAAATAACAAATACAGAGAAATCCCATAAATTCACACTTCCAATGAAGGGCTAAATATCAGTCAGTACAAAACCCCTCTTTCTGACAGTGTGGCACAACACAATTACTACTAACCTCACTTACTCTCAATGGTCCTGAATATGGCTTTAAATGAATGTTAAATAAATATTGAAATAAATACATTTAAATAAATAAAATATTTACGTATATTTTTAAAAATCAATTTAAAAAGAAAATCATTGGTGCCCAGAGTGGAAGAGATGTCCAGGGGCTAATTATGAAAAGCCCTTCTTGCCCATGAGATCTGCAACAAGGTGATGCCACATGTGCAGATGGGGCTGGGAGTGGTGGCCAAGGTTGGGGGAGAGAGGCATTTCCTTCCCCTGGAAAAGAAAATTCACATTTCAAAGTTCGTCTCTTTGTCAGGGGAGTTGGACTGCACTTCCTCTAAGCGCCCCTCCTGGTGACATCCTTTCCAGGCTCTCCAAGGCTGGACCTGAGTTGCTGTCTACAGTCATCACTTTTAAAAATTATTATTGTTCTTGTAGAATCATCTCTTTTGAGATAAATATCGAACCATCAGGCCATCAGGCAGAGATTATGCTCAACCCAGTAAGAGGGTGAGGTGTCCCCACAGACACATATCGTAGGGCTGCTGGTTTCAGCGTACCAGGATGGGCAGGTACATACTCCCCAGTCTGAAACAAGTCTTCCTGCATGCACGTTCATCTGCTGTTATTACAGACTGAACAGTGAGAGGTAAGACTTACGGGGTGTTTGGAGAAATACGTACTTGGAGGTGAACTAAACCCCCAGAAGATTACATTCATGCACTCTGAGGAGATCCTCATGGCTCTGTCTTGGAGCAGGGTGAATGCTTAATGCAGAGGAAGCAACGGACCATTTTTGAACCCCAAACAAGACCCTGATCTAGAACTTGATCTAGAGGTTAACTGGGGGGATTCAGATATACTGACTTTAGAAAGAAAACAAAACCAAAAATCTGAAGTTAGAGCACCTCAATACAAGAAAAGACAAGTCAGTAAATCAAGGCAAAAATAATATTCCTTGACAAACTGCATGGGCAAGTCAACAGTCAGAGAAGAAATGTAAATTAAAATGATCCAAATGCTAGTGGAAATCTAAATAAAGACTTAATAATGAAGGGGTTTGGAGCACTGGATCCTTTTGGCATGTCCTGCACATTTAAAAGAACGGGGCACAGAAAAAGCAACTAAAGCTGCCATTCTGAGAGATCTTATAACCTGCAAGAATATTCCATGATTCAACCCCTCTTCATCCAGGAACAGCTTTTTAAAAAATACTATCAATAAAATAAACAAACGAAACAGGTCTCCAGTTGCACACTGAATCAGCAGCAATGGCTCATCACAAAACACAGGGCAGTGAAAGAAAATAATTTCCTCCCATGATATGCATTCGTATCTGTTTGAAGCTGCCCATTCAGCAGCTAAAAGCAAAAGGAAAGCAGTAATACAACATGCCCGTTGACCCACACAAATTGAATCACAATCTAGAAAAACACTGTCAACAATAGCGATGATCCATCGAGGCCAGTTTTTCTGATTTCCACTTGTTTCAGACAATACACAGGTACAAACATGCACTGGCACCTAAAACAACAATAGCTATATGCAGTGGGTGGCAAGGATCAGGATGTTTATTTGGGTGTTAAAATGTCATGGGGAGGACAAACTTGTCAATTGATATGGAGAAGAACCTGCTCACCCTGAGAATTAATTCAGTATTTTGTGAGGAGTTAAACCACAATGCTTGAGTAGCTGTTACAGTCATTTTTCTATATAAAGAGAAAAGAAGGAATGTAAGTATAGCTGGACAAGCTACTGGGCTACACAGATATGAAAGTGAATGTTGGTGAAGATGTTTCATAAGAAATCAAGCCAAGGCATGGGGGTGTCGTATGACTCAGACAATGACAGACAGAAAGGGAATTCAGCTCTCATATCTCCCAATTTAGCTCTTCCTCCATCTCAGCCTCAAAGTCTGACCTGTACTGACACAGCAGACAGATCCTGGCCAAGCCAGCATCCACTCAGCCTTTTGGAGGCCCTTCTGAAGTCTGGCCTTGCATATCCAGACAAAGATAAGCAATCACATATTTAACCACCACCTGAACTAGTCACATCCCATCATCACACCCAGGACACCAAGAGATATTTTAAGACATGTAAACAGCTTCCGAACATCATTTCTATCAGACTCACTTCGACCAATTTTGTTCAGAGACACAGAAATCAAAGGTTTCTTCTGTGCTTGAACCAAGCCCTGTTCCGGTTTGTCAAGATATCCTCCATTGCAATGCTTTCCTGGTTTGCAGATTTTATGGCTTGTTTATTTCTTTATTGACTCTAACTATACGTGTTTCACTATAGCACATCTAGTCTTGATCTGAAACAGAAGAAAGGGCATGACTTCTTTGGAAGTTCATTCCAATGGTTTCCAAAATTTACAGTTACTACTAAGCTTTTTCTAACTTGACTAGATCTGACCTTAGCTAACTATTAATATGTCTTGTTGTACTCATTACTACTATATTAAAAAGCCCCCTACAGATACATTTAATATTGCAGTCAAGTGACATTTAGTCTTTTACTTAAATGAGAAGGACTGCCTTAAGGATGGCAATCTTAAGTATTTTTTAAGCCTTAAAATTCTTTTTCTCTACATCTTTTCCACTATCATAACACAATTAGCTCTGTGTGCATTTAAAATAGCCAGCCAAAAGATAATGTAAACCTTGACCCCTCACTACTAATAACAAAGGGAAAAAAAATAAAAAGCATAGTTGTGACTAGTATAATTTGTGTATTTATTATTGGTATATTTACTATGAATTACTAAGGAAGTGTGGCACATGAACACTGAATCAGTCGTGCTAAGTGCTGTACAAAAAAAACAAAAGACACAAGAGCTATGCCTAAAGGATGGAGCACAGAACTGGAGTGGTGTTTGTGCTGGACCTCCTTGCACAAGGCCACAAATTCTCAGCTTCTGTACCTGTAAAGTGCTGACCAGGACTGTAAAATTCTCCAGAATTGCTCTAAAGAGGCTTCTGTGTTTTTTATCGCAGGAACTGGGTTTTGCAAAGAGAATCATGTTCAGAGACGGCTGCCAAAGCATCCAGCAGCCTGCACAGCCTCCTTTGCAGAACTGGGGTCTAAGTACCCTTAACAGCTATCAGCATCTATGATGGTTATAGAACTTCTATTATCACTCTGTGTTTTACTACTAAGTATCTAAAATAAAAAACCCAAACAAATTGCTGAACATTTAAAACCTCTGCTAAACTATCTTTCCTGAATTGCAGACAGCTGAGCTTAGCTGTCAAATGTTTTTTGAGATGGAGCACATATTTCCATGGAATACATCATACTTCAAACTCCACTGCTAGCCTGCAGCAGCACACACTTTTTGGAGGTGATTATCCCTTTTCCAAACAGTAGAGCATTATATTTATATGTCTTTATTAGCAGCAGAAGTTAGAAAAGTCTATATCTGCTTTGGCATCTTTATGGTTAACAGAAAGGGAAACTAAAGCCATATTTAAATTAAGCAAACTTCCTCAGTGTGTCAACTCTATTCGCAGTATCATGAACAGGTTTTAATACCCGAAATATTGGTGAATGGCAAACTGAGTCATTATATTTTTTTCTTAGTCCAGAGGAAACCAACAGATGCAAGAGAAGCAACAAAAATAGTCAAGAAATGGATTTTTTCAAAGTCTGACTTACATAAGGAGGAAAAAAAAAATACTATTCCTATATATAAACTCCTCAAGTTTTAAATGTGTGAAACTCAAGTTTTATAGAATTTAAAGTAAATTATATAGAATTTAAAGCAAATTTAAATCATCTTCAGCCTTGAATATTAGGTTTTGAACATTCTTATTACATTTTGCATTAAGCACATACAGGTGAATGCCATGGGTTTCTGTCACTTGCTGTGACAGAAATTATCACAGAAATTGTAACAAAATTATTGACTATTAAGAATGAGGATTTAGAAGAGCAAACTATCACTACTTGAGCAAATTTATCCTGAATATAATGTCATTTATCCCGGAGTAGCTGTAGTAGGGGTAGGTTTGACTCCTACTGTACTACAGAGGCATTAGTAAGTTATTACAACACAATCCTCTTGAAATACATTTCAATTAGTGCTTTATCTCAGTTTTATGCGGAGTTGCCAGAAATACATATAAAGGAGCTATTTCAACATCTTTTGGCAATCAAGTGCATAGGAAAAAAATTGGAGAAGCACCTGAGCTCCAGATATACAATACCTCTTAGGCAGAAGTTGAACCAGGGTACCCTGGGGACCAACACAGAAATCATGGGGATTAGGACACTGGTATTAAATTTATGAGTCTGAATGACTGTGAGAATAAGCAGAAAGAAAACAGAGAAATTGAAAAAGTAGGTACTACAGAAGATAGAAGACCTTGAGATGGAAAAAGAAGGGCAGAAAAGAGTGGAGAGGGTGCCAGCAGAAAGGAGCTCAACTGCTGTGGGAGACAGCTGGGAGACAGCTCAAGCTGAGCGTCCCACCACACCACTCCCTGGCGGGGCACAGCGCGGTGCAACACGGCTGCACAAACCCTGCGTTGGAGCTAGCCCATGTCCAGACACCCACCCAATAAAGCACCCAACAGCCTGTACCTGGGAGCAGACAAATGTCCAGTTTTCTCTGGTTTTATTTCTTTTATGTCCAGGAAATCAAGATTTTCAATATATTCTGTTAGGAGGCAGTTCTACATCAGAGACCTGATCCCATCACACATTTTTATTTTAAGTGGTGTTCAGGATGCCATGCTGAGATGAAGGGTAAAGAATGTTCCCTGCTCCCACAGTGTGTCCACATCTGGTGGAGAAGGACTAGTATCAGCATTTTACCAAGTTGAGGAAAGCCCAAATAACTTGCCTCAAGTCATTGAAGGAGGCAGAAGAGTAAATAAAGCCTTCCAATAAATTGGGTGGTAATCTAGCAATATTACTGAGCTTAATATGTTGCAGAATTTGCATAGCAGGATCTTTTCAAACTTTGATTACAGCTGAACAAAAAAAAAAAAAAAATCATCAGAGTTTCTACTTGGTTGGAGCTGTGGCTGCTCTGTGTTAAGTTAAAGTGCTGAAACACTGAATGGAAAGTCAAAAATACATTGATTTGGATTTTGACAATGTTTGAGGGCATTTTAGCATAGCAAAATGGTTATGGTGCATAACAGAACAGTATCTCAGGTGCTCTGTGCCCCAGTCTCTTTTCTGAGCACATTTTCTCTTATGATACTGCAACCACACAATTTCTGTGGTGCACCAGAGTCACTGAATCAAAGAGGAATCTGTGTTATATCACTGAAGATCCACTACAGCCAGTGAACACCAACATTAAAAAATGATACCTATAGAAGGGTAAAATCATAAACACTCTAAAAGATAAGTTATGAAATTATTATTGAGAGGGACAGAATAATATTCATTTACAAAGAATCATTTAATTTAACACAGTCGGAGAAAACATCCTGTGGGCCTGTTCTACATTTATGTGTGAACTTGCAGTCAAGTTGTGTAGCAAGCAGCAATGACATGCTGTAAATGTAATCAGCTGCAGAAAGTTCTACCCTTATGTATTATTAGATACAATTACTGGCTTTGGAACTTCAAAACACAGCTGAACACATTTTGAATTACTTTTGTTCCACTGTAATAATTTCCAACTCTTAAATCTAATATAAAAAATCCTGCCAGGAATACATGATGATGATTAAACTTATCAGACCTACATAAGTCAAGTATTTCTTTTTACCCATAGCTCCAGATGTACATATATATCATTGTTATTGCATCTAGATGAATTTTACTGCGTGTCAGCAATACATAAATGCAAACAAATGGGGAGAGCAAGGGGCAAGGAAGAAAAGGGAATGAGCATCTATTTTGGTCTTTGTCAGTGTTAAACTTTAATGTGTCAAACCAACCACCTGAAGCTATTTTCAGAGTACCTACTATAGCACTTTAGGTACCTGCTCTGATTTCCTAGTTCACCTGAGTTTTATAGACTTGAACACAGTATGAATCTAGCATAAAACCAAATCCTTCCTTATTCCAGCTGATTCTCCCTATGACTTTGAGTCAGACTTTGCTGAAAAAAAAGTATCCTTGAAATCTTTAATTCATGTATAAAACTAACACACAAACTCACAGCCCTTTAACAGCTAACTCTGTTAAAAATGAGTAATTTGAAAAATCTTCTACCAGAGATCTCAGCTGCAAAATGGAAAATTAGTTGTTATGTCTCCTATGTGCAGCACTGATGGCATTATTTTGTTGATACCTACCAGATTTTTAAGAATTAGGTGTCATTCAAGCTCTAAGTAATATTGTTGTTGTAATGATCAATATGTTATCCTAAACAATCCTTACACAGCCTTCCATCAAAATACATTTGACACAGCCAGGTGAACTAATACCAACATTTAACTTTGGAGCACAGGCAGACATACTTCCTACAGGCTCTCTTGGAAAGGATCCCTGTATATTTTTGGGATGCTATGTCAAATGATCGCTGTGACATTTGACACTCTGGAATAGCCACAGCAGAGCCATATATTGCCAATAAAAGTTTCCTGGGGACACTTACTGGAGCTTCACTGTCATCGCTGAACCATGACACAACAACCTGTGAGCCTGACGAGATGTGTGCTGCCAGAGATGGAAAAAGAGCAATCTGCAGCTAAACATAGAGGACTCAAAGCATACTGATGGCTGTTTCTAAGTACAAGCAATAATAATTATGAATACCACCAATTCTCCATGATAGAATTAAAATACTGTATTTACCTGATTTCACTATGCGTCTCAGAAAAGTTGGAATAAAGGAAGGAGCTAGTAGGTGGAGTTTAAACAAAATCTCACGTATACATAAGCCGGCCTAACTCTGCTGCCACTAAACTCAGCAGCACAAACCTGACTGGGTTTTATGGCCAGGGGATACAACCCATCCTGAATGTTTCTGAAGTCTTAACCATTCAAATTGTGAATCCAATTTTTAAAGGTATTTAAAGAAATAAAGTCTATACATATTCAACAAAGTATTTGAATATGTTTGATTTTAATCAGATGTTTTGGTCACTATTAACATATATATTGACACCATCAAGTTCAATAAAAAGCAAGTAGTCACAGCCATTTATATGAGAAAAAACCCCAAACCATGGCAGATAAAGGTGTCATTCATCTTTATCTATAAACTAATGATTAGATCATGAACTTAGGCAGAAGGAGGCATAGTTGAAAATCCCCTCTGAACTTGAGATCCAGTTTCCCAAGCAATCCTAAAAGCATTCCAGACTAGGTTCAACGTGGCAGGGATAGTGATTATGTCCCTGCCAAGTCCTTTTATAAGTTTGGCCTGCTTAGACTATTCACTGCCTGTCTCTAATATTCCCACCAATGAGGGACTTGTCTTGATGCAAAACAAAACCTGCAAATGCTGAGAGAGAAAACAGACACACAGACATACAGACTCTGGGTTGTATAACTCAGGCTAAATCTTCTTTAAAGTATTGCTTTTCTTCATCACAAGATAAAACAAGCAACTTGTAATTTTAAAACATTTGCTAGGCAACTATTTGTTAATGTATTGAATTATTTTTTAACAATATAAGATTAAAGCAAAATTAGATCTTGTCAAGATATATGGTTTTCCCTTGACTATTCTTTTTATCATTTTATTGAAAATGGTTAATAAAAAGACCAGAGAAGTAACTAGCAGTCCAGGCAGAATTTCCCTAATTGTGTCTGTAGTGGAGTTACTATGAAATTGTGATTCAAATTTAGGAGGCCTGACTCTCTTCTTGTGCCCATTATATATATATATATATATGTATATATGTATTTATATATATATAAACTCTGTAGGTTTCAACCTAGTCAGTCCCAATTTGAAAAGATCTAATCAAGGTAGGAATCAAGTCAGAATTACACTGAAATACTTGAGTCTCCTGCATGGAGCTTATGAAACATATTTATAGATGTTTAAACAAACCTAGTAAAATTGTTTTCTTCCTGGTACAGATGCTGGTGTCTGGACTACTAGTAAACCTTGCAAATTTGATAACCAATGCACAAAGCCAGTGCACTAGAAGAGGAGACTTAGGCTGCTGTTCATAACTGCCTCACCAAAATAAGTCTGGAAGAGACAGGAACCATTGCGCCCATCATCTGCTCAACAGCTCCGAATGGATGAAAAATGCAAGATCCATAATAACCCCACGTGCTCAGGCCACTTCCAGGGTGACAGCTGAAACCTGTCAGAGACTGCACACACTGTACGTGTCTGTTTTGTTGGGTGGCAATGTCTCTCTTGAA
The DNA here is from genome assembly GCF_018691265.1 of Tyto alba. Lineage (NCBI taxonomy): Eukaryota > Metazoa > Chordata > Aves > Strigiformes > Tytonidae > Tyto > Tyto alba. Next base: position 44,513,264 of record NW_024881316.1, on the reverse strand, counting down.
ATGTGAAAGGCTTGGCCAACCACGAGACCAAGGATACAGAAGAATGTTATTGTGAGTCTTGGACCTCCAGACAGGTTGAACCAGATGTTTCAGTACCATTACGCTTCCTTGTGCTTTTCTCTCTTTGTTATTTCCTCTTTACCTAGAAAGTTCTGCTGAACTTAGGAATGATTCTGTATGGAAGCCAAATACCCAGTAAAATACTCACACTTCTCAAGAAACAGAAATGAACTTTCAGATCTAGTTGTGATCTCTACTCATCATCCAAATACTTCTTGAGGGCAGTCTATGAATCAAATAAATTACAGAGCCTGTATTGTTATAACGCGTTAAAAGGTTCCTGTCAAGTTCTCTCTCCCAGTTTGTAAGGCCATTATTGGTTTTGATAACCCCAACATTCTGAAACCGAAATCAGTTTTCTTATCAGAGTGACTCTCTTAGCTTAAAGCCACAAAAGCCTTAGTAGTGGGGAAAGATTGTTTATACCAGGAGTAACATTTTTATTTGTATCTTCCTTTAAGGCTATATTTCAGCAGTACAGCAAAATCCAAACCAGGGTTAGTTTGAAATCACCTTTCAGAAGAGATAATTTTAAAAAAAAAAAAAAAAAGGAAAATGCACAAAAAGAAATCCCAGAGTGCATAAAAATCTTGCACCTCCCTGGGATAATTTCTGGGCTAATTGTGACCAAGGGAGAGGAAAAGGGCAGCTACATCCTGCCGACAGCAGCAACTCTTGGGCTTTTGATGGAGCACACTAAATCGGCAGGATGCCTGCTTCATCCTGGACAGCCAGGCTCTCTGACTGACTGATTCCTTCAGGGATACTAAGTTTGGTGCCAAATCTTGCCACCGCTTTTAAACATACTCCTAACAGATACCTAAAACTCCACAAAATGAAACCACTGAAGATGACAAAGAACTCGCGGGCTCCTTGCATGTTTGTATGCTGCTTCAGGAGACTGTGAGCATACCAGGACTAACCTCTTCGCTTGGGGATAATCTAACATGAAATGGTTGTAAGGGGCCCTAGAATTACTTCAATGCCATTGAACCACACCTTGGCTGGTACCGTACCCCTGAGACACTGCAAAAATACCATCACTGGGCCTGGTCATGCACAACACTCAGCTCCTAACAGGAGGAACAGGCTGAGAGTGGTCGGTGTGTTTTATGCCTTTATGCCTTCAGTGGGCAGATAGGAATATGTTCAATGTCTGAATCAGTGAGTGTGGAAGATTAAGGCCTCTGAGACATCTCTCTTGCTTCCTACATTTGCAAGCACCTTCGTAAAGCACCTTCATGAGTTCAAGTACCATCTTCTAGATGGGTGTTCAGTGTGACTGTGGTTGAACACTCTGTGAAGTAAAGCCTTATGCCTTTTAAGCAAAAGCTTTTGTACACCTGAGATGATGAACATATCCAGAATGCTTATTATTCAAAACCATAACAATGACTCCTTGCAGAAATGACTGTCTGCCAGCTCACTACTCATTCTCCTGCTACTGTGACGATACTACCGTCTTTTGATTGTCAGAAATATGGATTAACATATACCTTGTTATAGAGTATTTCTAAAGCAGGAAGATTTTTTAAATTAAATGTACTTTGGACCATTCCTGTGGTTTGTTTGCTTTCTAGACTGCACTCATCCTGACCAATGCAAATAGACAGGTGTATTGTCAAGTCTTATTTGTACCATGCTTTGTTTTACTTGTATACAACATATCTCCCTTCAAATTAACCTTCTAGATATTGGGCACTACTCTAATCCTGAAATGCAAGGGATGTACATCCAGACACCTGTTTCCACTGCAAACACAAAGAAACCATAACAGTTCTGTGATCCTCCCATATGTATTTTAATAGTCTGTACGCAAAAAGAGCACCATTTCAGTTTAGTCATTATGTTCAAGTATGCAGGTGCAAGACTGCCAGAAAAGGCTAAATATACCTTCCATCAGGGTGTCATTTATACAGAAGCACTTTGCTTCTCCAGCACACAAAGAATTAAAATTAACCTGAGTTACAACAAGCTGGGTTAAGCACAGAGCAAGCGCTACCTCCCGATGCTCGCTTCCCTGAAGCTGCTGCTGCCAGCGTCTTGCGCTACCGCATATGAAGCCTTTCTCTCTGGCAGCCTCTTCCAATCCCTTGCCAAACAAGTTTAGAGAGAGAATTGCTGCTGGAGAGTTTCAGTGTTCACAAAAGGGCTGCTTACACAAACTGCAGATCTGATTAAGGCGGCACCATCTCCTCGGCGGACCTCACCGCTCCTCAGCCCTGCCCGTTCTCACCACCAGCCTGCTTGTGGCCTGCCCCAGATTTGGGTGGGTTTACTCTCAATCAAGCATCTTGCAAGAACAACCATTCGTTCACAAAAAAAAAAAAAAATATCTCACAGATCCAGGTTAGGGCACAGTTAGAAAAAGAGCAAAATCAATGGGGATGATAACAAATAGGTGTGATAACCGCTTAACCTGTCTCTGCCGTGGCAGTTCAGCTGGCTGTGTTCTGGTGGTGCCCGGCCTATCTGCATAGCTCAGGAGATAGCTAACCTGCATTAGGTTACAGCACGGCTCTTTTGTTTACAATCATCTCTCTACTTGTCTTTCTAAGGCTCCTGCTCTCCTGGTTGTTAAATAGGAAAGCGAAATAGAGCAATTGTGTAACACCTTTCTTTTTTTTATCCTGAGACAGAAACCACTTTTATTAGAGACTCCATGGCTGGTGAAAAACAATACTTTCTGGTTTATTTGTGCTTGTGGAAGATACAGTTTTCTCCAGGCCACATCTACTGCCCTACATTTTTCTCACTGATCTCTGCACTTTCTGGCTGTGTTTATTCAAGGATGCAGGACAGAACTCTTTTCCTCAAGTGAAGTATGAGCTCCACAAAAATCAAATGAAATGCTCATTGACCCCAACATCTCCTGCTATTCAAACTTGCCTCAAGTGTGGTTCAGCATATTTAGATTTGCCACTTGTCCCAGTATCTCATAGTCATCCAAAAGTTGCCACCTTTCCATTCTCCTTTCCAGCCTTGAAATAGAGTGCCTTCTCCTTTGCAGATTCTCTCTGGATCACCCTTCCTGTTTATCTCCCCTTACTAATATCCTATTGTTTTAAATTTCATGCTCCAGAGAAGTTTTCAACTGTTCATATTTCTCTTAAATGCTCCTATTTTTAAAATTTCAAATCATCTCTTGTTTGGATGTTCTTCTCTTTTTTATTTTCAACTTCTGAGCTGTACAATTTAATACTCTGGTTACATGCTTTACTATACAACTTTTTAGACTTTTAATTAAATCAATGGCATCTTTCCAAAATATCAAGAATTGTAATTTTTCAACCTAAATGGAAAGTCTCCAGGAAGATACCAATTAATTCTTTTGCTCCAGCTCTGCAAATTATGAGTTTTATGTGAGAGTCTCTATGCAATTCTGTAACATGCATTATGCAGGAAGTCACATTACTAAAAATGTTCTTTCTGGAGTTATAAATCTTCAGGTGATGGCACGGCTCGATTGAATGCAGTGCAAATTTTTTCCAGTAACTTATGGATCCAGAGCTTCACACAATGAATCTGGGCAATGACCTTCACTTTAACAGCTGATGCAGTCAAAGAACCATATATCACAAACATCCGTATCAGCCCCGATTAAACAGTGTTGGCACTAAAACAAATCAGTAGCTAAAGGCTTGCATTCCAGAATACATTTGTGATGACAGAGTGCCAGACAATCCCACTAACTTTTGTTTTAGCCAACAAACATCTCCATTAAACTCACTTTGGTAGAAACAACTTGTAAGAGGCAAGTTGGATGTATGGTCCATACATCTGGATGTATGGACCCATGCAGGTCCATTTTAATACATTAAGCTCTGCACAAAGGATCTACTGGGCATTTATGAACCAGAAATTCTTGTAAAATCTGTTTGCTTGGGAAAAAGACCTCAATGCTGGCTCAGTCAGAAAGGCTGCACCTGAACTGACTGGTTTTGGAAGATTCATGAAGAGGCCATGTGTACACACCATGGATGTGGCTGACATTTCAACTTACAGCCCAAAATATCCATCAGGGAGCACAAAGCAATTATATACCCTCAACTTGACAGAAGGGAGGGGCTGGAATTTGCTTTCCCAATCATTCAGTACTCTGTTTGCAAAGGGTCTGATGTAACTCCTGCATATTAATAATAATCCTCTTGATTTACAGGGATGGTTTAGGCTCAGAGAGACCAAACACCTGCATTTCATATTGGCATAGTGGATTTCAGCCTCGATGTATGTAGAGGCTTTGAAACATGCTCTGATCACCAAAAAATCTGAGCTCTTCACTGGGACACAGTTTGCATGAAGTTTTCTATTAAGTAGATGTAATCAGTTTGAACCGTGCCACTGTTTTTAACGGTAAGATTTTCATAGCCCAAGACCAACAGACATACCTGAGTCAAAACATTCTGAAATCCTACCATATAACAGGTGTACTTACTTTTCTATCTTTTCATTAAATCAGTTTCTGTTCTCAGTTACCCTTGTATAAAATCAGAATGAGCTTCGGGCTGAGGAAACTGAGTGTAAAAACCTATTTGGTTTTCATTTTATTAGGGGGAAAAAAAAAAAGTGTTGCAGGAAATAACCAGAAAACTGCCAGCTTATCTCAATCCTTTATGTTTTATGATCTGTTACTGTTTCAAACCCGAAAGCTTTTGCTGAAGTATCAAATCATGGTACCCTTCAGCTCTTCATGCTCTCTTCCCAAAAATGAGAAGTCATGATTCTTAGTGAAAAATCCTAAAGTCTAAAGTTAGGACACAGGACATTGCAAGCAGCAGGCTAAGAATAACAGGACAAACTCATGAGGAGAGAAATAACAGCAAAATACAGGAACTCTGACTCTCCCTCCACAACATTACCTAATTCTAATGTCATGAAGAAGAAAGCAATGTGAACGTGTATGCAAGAGATAAGAGGCTGTCAAAACACCGCTTCTGCTCAGTGCCAGAAAATTAAAGTTTGATTATTCAGTAGAAGCCGAGCTGATCCGAGAGTCACACCAGTGTCCAGTTCACAGTGCAACTTACCTTCACAAAGAGCTCAATTTCAGGGTCCCTTCCTTCCCCATTAGCAGGAACAGAGTCTGTCATTTTTCACCCCCAAGGCTACGAGCTGATCTCCCGCTATTAAGTGGCAAAAGGAGGTTTCAACTGAACAGCGGGTAGGTTTCCCTTCTGAACAGCTCTCACAAAGCTTTTAAAACATCATTTGTAATGATAAAGATCAAAACCAGTGGAGAAAACAAGTTTGCAGGTTAATAAATAAATAATAATCATTAAAAAAAGGCAGGCAGCAGAGAAACAGTCCCTGTTACGGCTGTGTAGTTCTTCAGAGCAACAAGTGCTGCTGTGCTCTGGTACAGTATCCTCATCTGTCAGGGCTGCAGTTCTCACTGCCTGCCCAAAATAGCCCAGAGCATAAAAAAAGAGGGTGGGGTTAACTCACAGGGGAGGAGACAAGCTCCTGGTACCTATGGCAGGATCAGTCTCTGAGCAAATAATTCTGCTCTTCCCTGTTTTCAGCGTTTCTGTTGTTCCCTCCCTTATTCCATGGCTGGGAGCATCAGTGACAGGGGAAGAGGGAAGGTCTGCAGCAGGCTGGTTTCATTGCTTTAAGCAACAGCAGTTGTTTTTCCTTCTTTTCTGAAGGCTGTTTGTCCTGCTTCTAGCTGTTCAAAATCCTAATCTTGTTACTTCTAAGAATGGCAAGAAAAAGGGAGCCTAATTTCTTCATCCTGTGCATTGGCTGTTGCATCAGTCCAAGGAGTGTGCAGAAAAGCAGAGCTCTGCCTCTGTGAAAACTGGTGTGTGGTACAAAGTGGAGCAGAGACTGAAACTGAATACTCTTGGGTGGGAAAAGCACCCATGGTACCACCACTCCTGATGGAATTCAGGAGCAGAGGAATGGGAATGGGGATATGTTGGAGAACAAAATGCTTCAGAGCCCTGGGAAAATACAATATTTAGGTCCTATAACTATTTCCCAGTGTGTCCCTCGGTGTGCTGGTTGTAAAGGGGGGACAGGAGAGTGATGATACACTGGGGTGGAGTATGGAAGAAAACTCTGAAGGGCCTCAGCCTGCCATTGACATACTGTCATCATCTATCCTCCCTTCCTTCACCCTGCATTCCTTGCGTGACTCAGAGGTCGCCACACAGCCACCCTAAGCGAGAGGTGGCACACAACAGAAAGGCCTGACACAGCTAAAAGGCGTGGAGGAAGGGAGTGCTGGCGCAGGAGGGGAGAGAGGACAAAGGCAAAGGGGCTGGGTGGGACCTCCTCCTCATTGCCATCACTGCCTGGAGGGGCTTGGTGCCCTCGGGAAGTCCCTTCCAGCTCCTCTGCCCTCCCTGCCCGCTGCTCCGACTCGCAGGCTGCGGCAGCTCGCACCGAGCAGTTCTACCTTCTCCTTCTGACACAGAGAGGCCTCTTGGGCATGGTTTTGACATGATCAAATACTTGCCTTTCCTGAAAGTGCTCTTAGCTGTGCGCTTTTGTGACGATCTTTAATTCCTGCCCGTGACCTCTAGGCATTTGACACAGGTCCAGAGCAGTAGCAGCCAACATCTCCATGGCTCTTTGGGTAAGCTTTATGGGGATTTCCCACAACAGTTGTTTCATGTACACTCCATGAAGTACTGAAATGGTTAACAAGTAAATCTCATTATGCTCTTGCAGCTGAAATTACAACATAATCAACATTATAATTAGTGTAAAAGTGTGCTTATGGTTTTTAGATCTAATTAGCAGTCATTCAAATAACTGGAAGGTTAACTATAAGAGAATTAAGTATTATTACTCCTTTGATTTCAAATTTTTACATGTAATTTTTGGACTAGGCACATTAATTACTAAACATTTATAGTATAATTATTCTTAGGCCTACCGGCAAGCTTCCAAGGACATGGGCTAAGTGTACTTACATGTGGCAAAAAATCATTGCATTGTAATTATATATTACAGTTATAAGTCTGCCAAAAACATAAGCATAGTCACCACATCTCTAAAATGCATCCCTAAATAATATATTATCAACTATATGACTATAAGCTTTTGTTTTTGCTGAAAAATTGTTTTGCTTTAGCACCTCGTGTGACGATGTAATTTCCCTTTAATGAGGGCTCCTGGAAACAATGGGAAGTGGGTCATCTTGACTGAGGTTACCTGTAGCTCCCGACTCATTGAAAACACTGTTTTGATATAGGTAAGTGCTTTGAACAATTTATATCACATGAGCATATATATCAGCTCTGTAAGAGAAAATACTGCCAGCTCCGAGAACAGTAAAGAGGTAATTCCGCTAATGCTAAACCAAAATGCTTAATTAAAATCAGCATTCAAGATATCGGCACTTGTAAGATGCGATGCATGTGACCTATTTAGATGTCTATTTTAGAATGAAAAAATGTGCCCTAGAAGTGCCTACATTTTTCCACTAGTAAATAAAGGGAGCCCAGGATAACAAGCTCAGATAAAAACGTTATAACAGTCAGACAAATACTGCTGTAATTATTAAGTAAAAGATATCTGTGGCTTTAGTCCCTGATTTCTATGCACATGTCATCTCCCACTTCAGAAGTTGTGCATGCCTTGTGCTTCTGAAAGTCAAAGTCTAGATGCAGCAATTTTGGTAGAGACTCAACGTGTCAAAACATTTAAATCCTTCCTTCCCAATTACTGTCTGGCTTTCGTGGTGTACTATAATTAGTTTGCAAGATGAAGATTATTGTGCTGAGGCTCAGTAAAGCAGAAGGGAAACTGTACAACACAGAGGAAGGGAGCTAAGATGCCCTGAAGCCCTTTCCATCCTGACCCAAATATAAGCTACTGCAGGAACGGGTCAGTTCCCATCTGGTTCAAGATGCTTCTGAGCAGCAGTGCCCCTGGAAGGTCCCTTCCCCCTCCACTTTTGCCCATGAGGCACCACCCTGCACTCATCCCCTGCCCCAAGACCTGATATGGGGTGCTCAGAGGCTAAAGAAGCTGTAGTGTGAATACCGTGCAACTGGTATTCCAGCTGTGCTTGGAGGTATCCACAGAGAGAATAACTCAGCCCACCTCAAAAAACCTCTGATTTAAAAAAATTTCCCAATGTAACCCCTAGAAGGGACCAAGAAAAATAGTCCTTGTTCCTATAAATGCTGTGTTTTTTAAAATAGATCCTGAAAGCTGAATTTAAGATAAACATTGTAGGAGGCAGTGAGTAGGGGGAAATACACACACACACACATATATATACTACTTCAGGAATCTATTCATGAATTTACTGCTTTGCTGTCATATAAAACTGACTTATCATTTACATCTGGGTGGAACCTTTTTGACTATAATGGTTATTATTGTCTACACAGCTCTGTTTTCTGTTATGAAATCAGCCCTTTCTTCAGCCAAATTAAGGGTAAGATACTGATAAATAATTAGTATACTCTCATTTTACTGCAAAGAATGAGTCACTTAGTTTGGCCTATCATTTTCTCACAAGTCAGAAGTAGCAGAGGCTTTGAGTTACGTACAAGAACATTAGACACTGAATTATGAACTTTTCATAAGCTAAGTCATTAAGTCATTATAGTTTGAGGTTTATGAGATATATAAATGAATATGAGCACGTCATCCCATTAATAAAAGAAGAAGACAGCTTCAGAAAAGGAACCGCCACGTCTCCACATAAGACCTCTATTGTAGGTGAACTCTGACACACTATCAGCTTTCACAAGCCTGATGCAAGCTTCACTTCCAGCAAAGATTTGTCCTGAGCAGGTGAAGCAAAGGCCAAGCATCCAGAATGTAATTCTATCGTGGAGTTCTCCAGCAGACCGCTAAGTTACCAAGAAGGATCAGGGCACAGAGCACATCCATGCCCCAGTGCTCGCTTGGCGCTGCCACCCAGTTCATTCTGTGAGAGCGGGGCATTGCAAGTTTTATATGACACAGGTAACAATTTTCCCGTTGTGAATAAACTCTCATTATGGATGAAAAGTAAATATCTTGGTGCAGCTGCAATAAATGGCATCTGGGGCTATGATTTTACTTGGGAATCATTTAACAGCTTACTTGCCGAAAAAAACACAACCAAGCAGCAACCAGGTACTCAACCAGCATGTTTGAACGGGTAATGAAAATATACCTTCCAGGGACAGTTCTGAATTACTGGTAATTTGCAACTGCATTTATTGCATGCCAGTAGCTTTGACATGCTACTTATTTAACAAGTTAGTAAACACAAGGAATCAATTTTAACTTCCTTTTGGATTATAATGTGTCACTATCAAGTTCTTGTTTAATCTTCAGAAAAATCAGAAGGGATTTGTCTCAGATGCTTGGGGTCAGACCGCATGTTCTCCTCCCCAGATGTACAAGACATGAAAGGATGTAGAAACCTCTTCTCATTAGCCTCATGCCAAGATTGGATGAGCAGATATTTTCCCTCAACTCCAGAGACTTGCAGTGCCTCAAAATGTGTTGGTTTGATGGAATGAGGAGAAACTGCAATTTTGTTCTTATAATCTTCTAAATTGTCCTACGCTCAGGGGCATGGAACAAAAGACATCAAGTGATACAACAGGCATACAGCTTGAATGTCCCGAGAAAAGGATTGGATGGCAAAACCTAGGCGAGAAAACTTTGCATTCCATTAAGTGACAAATTTGAGATGGCCCACTCTATACCCACCCCCCAGACATTATGAATCCATCATACCCATGAGCTACATCAGCTCTCCTTTACCTTATTATGAAAACGCATTATTTTAGCTCTAGAGGTCTCTGGATGAAACTTGGCTGTTTAACAGAATGCTAGATCACTAGAATCAGTTTAGACAGGAGTTTTGCAAAGTTCTAGTCCAGAAGCATGATATTATTTTTAGATATGTTTTCACATGGATGCAGTATCAAATTTTGCTGTAACATTAATGAGCACTAACAACTTAAAGAGAAAAGCCCACTGGTGTTCAGTTCGAGGGTGGATTTCGCTATGGATAATTATCTCAGCACTCGTGTTGAGACAGTCACAGCTAACCATTCATAAGGAAGTGGCACTTAACAGGTACAAAATCATCTCCTAATGCTGCATTTGGTAGAGAGGCTTCTAGAGGGCAGTGGTTTATTCCTTTATTTAATTATTTTACTATCATTCTAAAGCTGTCATTTCAATTAAAAACAAAAGATACTTCCAAACAGGACTGAGACGGCTCTGGAAAGTGGTATTGTAGAGGATACAATGGAGAGCATTACAGATTGTCCTGAACTGTGGGCTAGTAGCTGATAAAAGGAGGAATGTAGGTATCCTCAGCCCTTGTTTTTCAAAATAAATCCTCCATACTGTTAAGTGTGACAAAGAAAAACACCACCGGGTAAGTGTGATGTACCTGTTATTGTTGACTCACTGTCATAGAACTGAAATTACATGATTTTACTTACAAGTCTGAAACAGACTAAATAATGCATATCCTTGTCTTAATTTACAAGTGTTCTTAGTGTTAAGTCCCTATTTAAGACTATTTCTGTTTATTTCTTGGTATGTTTCTTGTCATAAATTAAGTCTAAATTAATTAGGATTTGAAGCATATGTGTGCAAACTAGGATTAAATCCCCACAGACAAAAGACCAGCACAAAACACACTACTCCAATCCCAATTTATGAATTATTATTTTCAGAAAGTGTTCAAAATAACATGTACAACTCCTGCAGATCTCAGGCTAGGCTTCAATTCCCCCCAGTAAATAAGGCCCAAAGAAAGCACAATTGCTGCTGATTTCATTGGAAACGTTTGTGTTTCACTCTGTTGTTTAGCAAACAATTTGGCTGAAAGCAGAGATTATGTTCTATATTCTGATGCACATTATTTCTAAAAGATGAAGCCTTCAGCAACGCAGTTTGAAATTACTCATGACTCAGACTAGTTCCCATGGGTTCAAATGTTGGCATCAGTGACATTTAGCTGTGCCAGATGAAGCCATAAAGCACCTGCACAGCAGGTTACGTGCATGGATCTGCACGGCGGATTACAGGATCCTCTGTGGTGTAAGTACTATTTGGCTTAAGAAAAGGGCTTCAGGCTTTTGGCTCCCTGATAAAGCCACGCTTGTTCAGTATGAAATAGCAGGGATCAACATCTTTACATCTCTCCTTATGGCAGCAGAGTTTAACCTCTGCATACATTATGGTCCACCTCATCAACGGCAGTGCTGTATGCCTGGGTTAATGCAGCTGGTTGACCTTGAGCCTTACAGTGAACTGTATAACTCTTCCATTCTCCTTAGAAAATTGCCCTCATTCATTTTTCATTTCACCTTTTGGTATTTCTGTGATAAAGTTTCCACAAAGTTTGCCAGTGAATAATCTCACTTTCCTTCGTGCATCACCCCACGCTGTTATTAAATGAATAGTGGGTTGTTTGGGGTTTTTTTCCACTTCTTTCTTCAACATAATTTCGAATTCAATGTCTTGAAGCACCTGACATCAACTTGGTGATATCTCATTTTAATTTTTCTTTGCTTGAGGACCCTTTTCACTGCAGAGTTAATGCAGATAACCAGGATGAATCAGAGCAATGCAGTTAGTTAAGCACAGATGTGAACCCTTCTGCTGCAACTACACTTTCAAGTTAGTAGATTTTCACTGGTGATGACCACACTCGGGTTATTAGGACTTCAGAGATCACATCCCACAGCCTTACGTGGAAGACGGTGGTGGCAATTCTTAAAGAAGAGCTTAGCTTAAGACTGAAAGTTAATCTTAATGTGAAATTCATCTCTGAGAACAGTCTGAATAGCTATGGGGTCTTGTTTAAGTCTGTCAGAATTACAGGGTACTCTAACCAGAAAGATGTAAGCTTTTTTTCCACTTAAGTGATATTGGGAAGATTTTCCCAATATCACTAAATTTTCACACAGCATGTAGCAGGTATCACTTATGAGGAAGGTGTGGGCCCTTGGTCACCAGCTGGAATAGCTGGAAGCACCGTCATAGATCACCGAAATGTCAAAGCCCAGAGTCATCTTTGCAGTCTTGCTGCTCTGATCTCGGTCACAACTGATACAACTCTAGAAAATGGACTAGGTTTTCCCGGGAGACCTAAATCAGTTAGAAAAGTGTTAATGAGGTATGGAGCCCTTTACTACCCATTTCTATCCAAGCAGCAAGTGAGAGTTGATGGTAGAATGAATCACAAATATACATAACAGTATCTCATGATGTTGAGAGAAAGCCTAAATCCTCCTGTGGAGGATGGCATCAGTAAGAGTCTCTCAGGTTCTCTTGGCTACACCCTAACACAGAAAATTGACTTTCAGACAGGAAAGGCAAAGAGTTCCGAAACGTAAAGTTAGGTGTGCTGTAAGGATTGAGTCCTCTCAACTCTGTATCTCAACTAGGTGGAAGATGCTGTGTGGGAGTTTCTACCACCTCTGCTCATGCTGGGTCTTCTGACCAGAAAAATAAGACTTTAGTCTACAGAACTACCAAACCAACAACCTCTGCAGTTATCTCACCTGCTATGAGAGATGTCTCAATTAAAAAAAAAAAAAAATAAATTGAAAAGTAACTGTATATTCTTATGAAAGGGAAAATGGCTAAGCAGTTGTAAGTGACCTTTTCAGAAAATTAAGTATATCAAAACTAGAGGCAATTCAGCCAGGTTATCAGTCAATCTTGCAGGATATTATAAACCTTGTAGTATATTATTATAAACCAGAAAAAAAAAAAAAAATACTATAACTAAACTGAAAGGAAATGTAGCCATGCAAATTCCACAGTGAAATGCTTCATAAAAACAAAGAGAAGCACTCAGAGCAACTGGAATTAACACAAGGGAATAGTTTACTATTGGTAGGGCTAATACTGCCACCTATTTTTAAGACTTCCTAATGCTATCCCTGATTACACCCTATTTTCAATTCAGTGTAACTTTTCCCAGACTTTAAAAGGGGAGATCTTTAACACAGGTGTCTGCCGTCTTTATTCCCCCAAAGTGCTTCAGACATTCAAAGATTTATCTTCCGATGCAAGCAACCACTGAAGTCACTGTTCCCCCCAAATCTACAGTTCAAAACAGAAGACAGGCAGAGCTTGAAAGGGAACAGAATGCAAGGAAGTGACCTGGTTTCCCCAGAATCAACAGCAGGCCTAACAATAGACTCCTGAACTTCTCAATGCCAGCTTAGTCAAACCATTGGCAAATAAAAACACATTTGTTTTTCCAAGTGTTCAGAATTCCACTGTCACGGAGTATGCTCCCTGTATGGGTGATTATGTGAGTATATATACAAGTACAACATTCTTGTACATAAAAATACAGATATTCTGCAGGCATACTTCCAAAGACATTCCACCAGCCCACCTGTCACTCTCTTCTCAGAAAACCTGCTTAGAAAATCTGGCCTTTAGTTTGTCTTTTTTTTTTTTTTTTTTTTTTATTATTATTTTATTTAAAGTAGAACTTGGTTACTTCCCCATGAGTCACAGAGTCCAGTGTGTGACTGCACTGTCTGTATTTGACAAGTTAATTGTTAAGCAGCAGAATGTTCTTTGGTCACATATTTGCAGGGACCTGGAGAACACCATCTCCTCCCTCGCTGGCACTCGAGGAGGGAATGCCAGGGCAGCTGTGCTGCTTGCTGGGCTTTTATACCAGTGCTATTTTTAGCTGTTATCAGCCGCGGTGCACAGGGCCAATCAGCACCCGACGCCTGCAAGAAACTGCTCCCGTCCAAACTTCATTCTCTGCAATCTCACAGGGAGGAGCCAAATGACTGTGAATTTGCTGCTCCAAACTTCTGCTGCTCATTATACAGGCTCACCAACGCACAGCAAAATGCTAGCCCACCAAAGGGCACACAGAGCTAGGACCACGATGAAGTTACTGATTCAACAAATACACACCCTACCTACATTTGGTAAAAGTAAGTAAATTTAAAGTACCTCATAAAGGCCAATAAAGTATGCAGTCCTGCAGTATGATATGTATATGCATATAAAACAACTTGTGTGGATTTTACAAAAGTGTTCATTTTATGTCACCTTGTATCTACACACTCTGTAACTAGAAACTACTTATCACTGATTATTTACAAATCCATGTGCAAAGTGAAGAAAGACCTGTGCCTCTTCAAAATAGGTCACATGGTGTCTAACAAATTTTTTATAGTGGACCTTTGTCCAGTATATTTGTTTAGTATCTTCCCACAGAAATATGACCCTGTAGTAACTTTAAGCTTTCAGATATTGATGATGGGGTTCTACTACTCTGACATAGACCTCCAGGGCCATGTTAGATGCCCTGGGCTATCCTTCCTGGCCTCCAGCAGTTGCTTTTCACAGGGACATGTTAAAGCACTTAAATCACTTCCCCAGCTGAGAAGGCTACTCTTTCTCAGCTGGTACCTGCTCAGATTTATCAGGTGGTCAGGGCTCCCCGTTAGTTGATCCACAACTTAGTGACTGACCTCCTAGAAATTTAGACTGGACAAATTCCTTAGTATAGTCTATGGTGGGTGTCAGGATGTTTAATTCAAATAGATTGTCTCTGAGGCTTGTGAATGGCCATTTCTACCCAAAGTAAGAATTACTCCTTCTCCATATTCAACATCTATCCCAACATGGAAACAAAAGAGAAGGGTAAGCAGTTCAAGAAATTTTCTGTCTGACAGACAAACATTAAAACAGGCTTCATAAATTTTACACAGAAGAATCCCAAAATTCAAACAGTCTTCAAACTTCATGTACAGAATATGAATCAAAGTATCTTGAGTAATATCCTGTCTGCACTGAATCAGTGCAAAACTCTCATTAATTTCAGCATGACTTACACTTTCAGCCCGAGCATGCCACTACTTAGAAATATCCCTGAAATCTCACCAAGACCCACTGAACAGACAGCATATTAGCCATGATCCACATTGAGTCACTTGATTAAAAATACTTGCCCCATAGCCCTTTAAGATATTCATCTGAACTGACAAGTTTTCATTTTCTTCCCCAAAATGACAGACCAAAACATTAGATGATGAAATAAAAATATAGCAACTAGTTTCTTATAGTTTCATACATTACATCTAAATTTATCCATGATTTCTCTATAAAATAGAATTTTAAATTAGTTAAGCTTTCTATTTTCCTAAAGCAAAGGATGGCATTTTAGTGTTGCCCATTGAACTTCCTCTTACTGAAGAATCATAGATTCTTCTCTAAAGGTTCATCAGCTTAAAAAAAAAAAAAAAAGTCCTGCTTTTTATTCTTCCCTTTCTCAAAGCACTGAAGTATTTAAGTAGAAACATAATTTTATTAATTTAAAATGATTGATAAAAATGTAAATTTAAGTTCTTAGATGTTAAAACATTAAGCATATGGTTTGTACTCTTTATGGAGAGGCATCAGAGCATACAGCATGCTGCAGCACTGAGCTCTTGGATGACTTTTTTTTAAAAACAACTGAGATAAGCTCAGTTTAGCCCAGTAACATCTGAGAATTTTTGCTGCTTGTTTAGTCTAGCTATAAAAGTAGAAGCAACTTTAGAAAGGATGCAGCTGTGGAAAAAAAAAAAAAAAGGCACCTTTGTGGAAAGAAGATATGTGCAGAAGGGGATTACTATGATGACTGGCAGAAATGGAGACAAAAAGGATTGACTGGTTTAGCCCCAAACCACCTGAGGATGTCTAAGCCTAAACTGATTTTAAAATGCTCAAACTGAAAGAATGAATGCTAATGGACCATGCTGGCACAAGAACAAGGATGTATTAGCTGCACATTCAGAAATTAGAGTGAGGTGTCAAACCATCAGAGCTGTGATGTTCTGAAACAGATTTCCAAAATGAATAATAATGACCACTTAGTTTTTAAATTGACCTTGATCAGTTTATGAATTATGTATTATATGATGAGGCTGTCTGTGACAGAAGACTCTATTTCATGTCCCAAAAGGTCACCACCAGTCCCATGAAATTTTTTTCAGATTACCAGGAACTCAGAGAAAAAATTCATCGTGGTGAGTATGCAAAGATTTTTACCTTTCTTTGCCTCATTTTTTATAAACATATAAGCAGGAAAATATTGGTTTCCTCTCGAAGATGTGTTCTTGAGTTTTACTTCATTAACACTTGTAGACTGCTTTAAAGTGACTGCATGGAGGCTGCAACAGAAAATCAATTAACTTGGGAATCAAAATCCTGGTTTGAAACACTGTTTGCCTGTACTGAAACCAGGCGTGTGCACTAACCAATTCACTTCTCATCGATTTCTAATTGTATCGTTACAACTTCATGAAGGTCACTGACATCTTACAACATTATCAGAGATGTACCAACAGTAAAAAGTCAACCATAATTATATCATTAATTGATATGAAAGATATCATCTAGAGGTTTAAATATAAAAATCACACCTGCAGATAACAAATCAATGACTCATTTTAGAGCGACTTGCCGCCTCCTATTTTTTTTGCCCACAGAAGGTAGATTCATACAGGTTCCTAACATTTGCCATCAAGCAATTTTAAGTATTTAAAAAATTGTCAGTGATACAGAAAAATATTCAGGTGTGCCTCTTCAATCACACAGTGTATGAGAGAACACCGAAAATATTTCTAGTGAACTTGTAAATAGTTTCACAACAGTGGAAAATGTCCCTCCAATACAGGGTCTTATGACCAAAAGAAACAAAGCAGATTTTCAAACACATCTTAAGATTTCAATTGTGAAAAGAACTAATACCTAGGAATTCAAACCTAGTAAATTCAGTCGGCTTTTTTCTTCTACTATAGTATCTACAATAAAGAATAACTACAAAAGAAATATAGGTTGACTGAAGTTAAAGAAAGTGCTGGTTCTTGGTCTTGGAGAGATGCTAAAATGTATCAGATTATTTTAATTGATTAACTTAGACTGTCCAGTATTGCAATGTAATTCACTGTTGCACTTCATGCACTTCAACTGTTGCTGTGTGTGGACACTGAAAGAAAAAGGAAAATTAAGTGGACTGAAAAAAACCCACCAAAATGAAAAACCACCAGTCCGGAGTTTGTTTCCAGATACCCACTATCAGAATTAGCTTCTAGTCTAATCTAGTAATCCAGGCTTTGTATTTGAACTGTCACTGGTGGCATTTAGTTTATTTAACTTCAGGTAACCACGCCACTGTATACAGTGAAAGTTTATGGCTTGATTCAGTTGTCTAAACCTAGATATCCAGGAGCATTTGAGAGGCCCTAGGATAGCTGAGGAAATCTGTAAACATATATGAGAAAGGATCTATGAGAGACCCGTGGCCTTCTGCAGCGGCAGCTGAAGGCCAGGAGGGAATCCTTACAGCATCTAAACCAGCACGGGACGCCTATGGCTGGAAACCTGAACTAGGCCCCAGCTTGGTTCAACGAAGGGAGTGTATGGCACAACTAACCTCACCCTACAGCTGATGCCTGCACTCGGCCACACGAATTAACATCCCACAGAGCTATTTCAGATACCTCTTTTGCTGCAAAGGGAGCCTAGATATCCTGCAAAGATGTAGTTAGTAACTTAGCTTACAGACACAGCTTAAGCCAGGTGAGCCAAATCCAACCTTTGATATCTAAAGAAAACAAAGAGCAGAGCAGAAAAGCAGCTTTCTTCTTGCAGATTCCAAAATAATCTACATATATCATTACCAGTTGCTTTGCAGGGATTATCCATTACTTTGTGTAAAACATCAGTCTCAGTAGAGCTGCTCTTTAGGTACTTTTGCAATAAACAGTTGAAAATAATGTGAATCCCTCTATATCGGACAGAAACCATTTAACAACTGACAGTATTGCTACATAGATAAATTGTCAGGGACAGCTGAAAAGTAATCAATCCACAAATCCAAACATTTTCCTCTCCTAAAATGTAACAAAAGGAACTGAGATGTTTCAAAAGAAAAAAACAAACCAGGCTGGGATAACAATCTTATTTTCAGAACATCAAAAAGGAAGTCACAAAAATAAAATCGTAAGAAAAAGAAAGAAGTAAATAAATCCTGTTTTATTTTTCTCCCAGTCTGACCTACATATTTACATTGTATTTGCTATCGCTGCAACCACTGTGCAGTAACAATTTCCTAGACAATGTGGGTCCATATTTTGAAGCTGTTGCTATGCTACTGTGCTATACCCAGCCACAGTCACTGCTGGAGCCAAAAGCTGAAGGTGGCACGGGAGTGTCAGCTGAAAACTGATTCACAGACCTTTCCAGAGACAGAAAAGGTGCATGAGCAAGGCACAGACTTAGCAGAGGTCAGAAGCAAGATCTTTTACCCTTTGTATCCAAAAAGGTTAAGCAAACTGCTATGTCCTGCTGCTTAAGCACACGTTCTGCTCATGACTGATAGGAACTGGATGTTATCTGTAACAGAACTGCTATTCGCTAATCTTTTCACACACAGAGTAATTCAGATAAGCATAAATTAAGCTATGAAGAAACACACAACACAGTTTTCCTCCTCAGAAATAAGGTTCACATAGCTACTAGACTTATATGTTAAGAGATCACCAGTCTCCTATCCATGATAGGGGGTAGGAGGTATCCACAAAGCTGTGCTGTGTCTGGTTAGTAGGGTGCAGAGATATTACAGCTCTATCTCTGTTTTCTGAGTTAGTAGAGCAAAAACGTTGGTGATAGTATGCTCCACATCGGATTTATATCAGAGCAGTTCTCTGACTTCAAACCCATACTGTTTTCAGTGGCGGGTGATCAGAGTCTGATCACATCACTCGGAGAAACCTAATGCTCTTGAAGTCAAATGGGAGGCACAAACTGTGCAATAGTACTGCGTTACAGCTGCTCAAAATACAGGTGAGCAATAAATGGTTGAGACCGTTACAGAAGCATTTATTGGGAAAACACCAGGGGTAGAATATGAACTTTGTAATCCTAAACAAAAATGTTAAAGGATACGTAAATATGATAAAATACAGCAGATATAGTGTCCAGAGTAAAGAGTTGGACAGATGATGAATTGAGGAGGCACTTGCTGTAGTAATTTTTATTGGCACTGCTGTAGCTGAACGCTGTACTGCTGTATACTACGTGTACCTGAAAACAGGAATTTAAGAATTCTGGAGAGGGACTGGAAAAGGTCAAAAAAACCCTGAAACAAAATAAAACCTCACAACACACCAAACCACTCAAAGTTTAGAAATGATGACTCAAGCTTGAAAGCAGGCTGAAGGAATTTAATTTGTTTAGTCTAGGAAAGTGAAGACTGAATGAAATCTGATATCTGTCTTCTAAAATGACCTACCTATTAGAAAGAAAAATAGCATAATTCAGAGCAACAGAATTTTAATAAAGGAAAATATTTGTCTCAGGAAAATCATTAAGCAATGACAGAGACTAATTGGCATAAGTGCTGAATCTGCATCACTGAATGTTTTCAAAGAAGCATCTGTTAGGCGTAGTCTAAATAAAACTGAGAACAGGAAGACACGCCTTATCACCTGATATTCCCAACTTGCATTTCTACACTTAATTGTACTTGTAAACTATTTTAAGACTACTTGCAGCAAAAATAAAATACATTAATTTAATTAAAATTATCAAAAAAGGTATCACATTAGGATATTGACTCCCCACTAGTCATTTCTTGCCATGCACATGTTAACTTCAGCATGTTGCACCTTGGTCTGTAAATCTGCCATGACTGGAGAACTCTGAAAATAGTTCTTGGATCTTTTCCTTGCTCAAGTTGCTCATTGAACACTATTTAAAAGGTGGATTATGAATCATTTAACCTTTTTCTAAGCTGATTCATAAGACCAAAATAGTATTTGCTTACTTCCATTATATTCATTATATTTTTTTAAAAAAGCTAAAATGTCATAAAAAGCCCAATTACTATAATTTTATGTACATATAGAGTTAAACCTGCCACGTGGCTTCAGCCAGAACTCATTTTACTACCTGCAAACCTCAGTGGAGAAGATACAGTTTAACATCAGCCTTATGTGCTATACTGGAGTCAATTAAAAGACTACCTGGCTTGCATTGCTAAACTATTGTTTAAATTACTCTTGCAAATATCTACCACCCTAAAATTGCAAGTACAGTTATTTTATTCTATAGACTATGAGTGTAGTAAGACATAAGCAGTCCAAAATCTGACAGACTGATATTCCCATTAATGTCAATATCCATCCCTTTATTTGAAAACCCCTGCAGGACATCCTAACAAAGGCTACAAACGTTTGTCTATGCTGGGTACTCTTTTACTTTTCGTCTGCTTCTACAAAATGCTCAGGTCTGCTCAGCACCAGCATAACCACTAATTTAAGACTAGGCATCCACATGGTTATATTATGATTTAGTTCTGCTCTTTTCAAATAAGACATGCTAAAAATTAGCTATGTCTTTTAACATCACATTCTAAACCATTAATACATATTTTTAAACAAAACTTTCTCAACAGATACCAATATGGTCCATAAAACAACAGAAAAACCAACTCGATGGGAAGCAGCATGATTTTTGCAGTGATAGAAATGATTAATCTCAGTGTCATTGTTAACAATGTGGTCTGTCATTCCTCAGAGTTCAGCTGTGTTGTGAGTCAGTAGGAAACTAGTACAGGATTGTGCCATCAGGTTAGAGCCTTCAGGCCTCCCTGACTTGGAAACGAGGGAGTGGGAAGCATCTTGCAGGAAAACCAGAAATGTCCTTTCTTTCCCAGCTACTACTGACTTAAAGAAATTTTACCAAAGGATGCAGTAATCCCAATGGAAACAGCTAAAAGTTTAAGTTCTGATGTACAGAGAAGTTAAAAGCACTATCTTTCTTAAAACAGCATTGTTAAATATAAGCACTGGTGTCCATTGAAAGGACAGGAGGCAATGGGCACAAATTGAGATGCACAAAATTCCATCTAACGATAGGAAAACACATTTTTATCATGAGGGTAAGACACTGGAATGGTTGCACAGAGAAGTTGTGGATTCTTCATCTTTGGAAGTATTCAAAACCTGACGAGACATGGCCCTGAGCAACCTGCTCTAGGTGATCCTGCTCTGAGTAAAGGGTTGGACCAAATGATCTGAAGAGGAGCCTTCCAGCATCTATAACTGTTACCCCAGTGCAGTGACCCACCATGCATGTTCACAATATTAAACCCCTGCATTAAATTTATATCGTTTGCATAACACAAGGTGTTTATTACTTGGGGCAAAGAATCACCTTCCTTCTTTTGGGAATTGTGCTCCTACGGCACAAATGCATACAGAGAGGGTATAACTTGCAGCCAGTCTCAGGTCATTAATAAACCAGAAGGGCAATAATTTTCTTCTGAGAAAAAAAAAAAAAAAAACCAGGCTGTTCTTTAAATAACAACTCGAGCTTCAGGAAAACAAAAAGTTAAAGTTTTCAAAGAAACTCAACCTTCAAGACAAACACACTGCTAAACAAGGAAATACAACATACAAGTGAAAAGGTTGGACCTCTGAGCAACAGCTACAATTAGGTCAAGCTGTCCTATGCACTCAGTAACACAGCCAGTATGTCAGTCAGATTTCTGTTCAAATTACAAAGGCTTTTGTTTGAAGAAATTACAGTATTACTGAAAGGGCATTAAAGTGGCTCTGACAAGCCTGGACATGCTGGATTTACACAAACATCTCCATGTTGATACATGTTATATTTTGCTATTATGGGCACAGGGGATTCCTTGATGAAAGCAAACATTTTTTACTCTATGGCACATCCTGAAATAGTCCACTGATTATGGCACAGTTATCAAGTACTGATAATCAATAAAAGCTAAGTTAACGTAATTTAAACATTTTCTTGGTGTCTAATAACACAAAATGGACTACAGAAGATTATCAAGTCTGACTGAAACTATGGTCCTATTGCAACAGCACTTAAAATGTTCTGATGAAGTTAGATTTCTATCCTAGGCAGTGCACTACAACTAAGACAGCTAGACTGTAAGTTTGATACCGTTTAATCTTCCCACTTTCTCTGGTTTTCAGTCAGCAGCAACCTCTGTCTGACACTCGCATTTCCAGCCACTCACAGAGGTTTCTTAGTGTTACAAACAAAAGAAGGAATAAATAGTGGAAGAACTGTCATTAGCACTATCGTCCCACAGCAAAAGGTCCTGCTGTCACTGCCAATGTCTGCAGAAGATTAACCCGGTCTCAGGGCAACACTGGCCTCAGGTGGACTAGAGACCATATGAGAAGGGAATGGTCTATGAATAGCAGCCGTTGACACAACTGAGAGATTTGGTTCCTACATGCAAGAAGTAATAGCCCTCAAGTATTTCACAATTCTTGTTATATATTACTCTGTGACCTTCCATTTTATAGGGTGACTTTTGTTATCTAGATAATTAAAGATAACAAAGCTGGATCTGCACTCCATGGAGTTAGTGCTTTATTGCCTCGATACCAGAAAGAAAAACAAAAATCCAAAAATGAAATGTCATCAGTTTCGCAAGGAATAAAACACTGTCACAGGAGTTCAGGTCGGCCACCCACACAGAGGCATCCAGGGCCCTGCCCGTCAGGCCTCCAGCTCCTGCTGAGGAAGATCACAGCATGGACCACCTCAAAGCCTCATGTCTCATCTCCCAGCCAGGCAGGGATGTCTTGAAGCTCAAGGACATCTCAAAGGCACCAGGCACTTATGTTTCAGCAAGTGAATGGAGTCCAAAGTTTGTGCTTCTCTCTAGACTAGCTGATAAGCCCCTTTATGGGATACTCAACTACTCTGCACAACAGAAGCAAGGAAAAGGACTTCCTCAATCCTTCTCCATCACAGTTCTTTTCAAAATACCCCTCTTCTCACTATTCAGAAATTCAGATTAACCTCATCATCTCGCCTTGAATGGGAGCATCTGCATACATTTTCTTTTTTCATGCACAGAAAGAGAGGACACCATTATTTTGAAACAAGAATGTGGAAGAATAAGGAATAGAGAGAGATTATTTTAAAGCCAAAATACAACACTCATGTAGCTAACACCATGAAGTTGCTAATAAACAAAATGTACTCAATTGCTGCAACTTTTATAGCACGTATGCAGGGCTACAAGTAGAGATATGAACTAGAACCAACACCATAGATATTACTTTGTCCATATAATTAACATGTTTTTAGCAATGACCATGATCCAGTCACAGAAATAGGACAGCTGCCACTTCAAAGAGTCATACAGCGGAAGTTCTATGAAGATAAGGTAACAGGGCAAGTGCCCTCACATACGGTGCTCCCAGCCCACTTCGACAGAAATCAGTAGAAAACCCCTTGTGGCAGTACACGTGGACCCAGAACGATTCACGACCCAGCAATTAGTAGTTATTCCCTCTCCTGAAGGATATACACCTTTTTACAAGAGTAGCTACAGTTATACTGACCTTCAAGAGAAATGGCTGAAGTTTTGTGGTTTGCCTCGTGCAGAATAAGACTAAGTAACCTGATAGCCATTGCTGGTCGGTTGTTGGTTTTTTAATTTAATTTATCAATAAGCTAAATGCAAAAATTAGAAAGGCAATCACAAAAGATTGTCACGTAGAGAAGGGAGACAAAGGGGGAACAGAATCCACTTTTCATCGACAGAAAGACATGACATAAAGGGAAAAGATTTAATATTTGAATTATAACTTTTTTAACACATTCAAAAGACTCTCAGGATTCTGTTGACACTTTATGGGAGTGCTCTCCTTTATCCTACAAGCAAATGTAGTATAACTTTTTAACTAACTCAGTTTTCCAAGAAATCCAAGATTTACAACAGAAACCAAATGAAATATTAGGAGAATCCACCAAGCCATTTGAGCTTCCCTAGCTCATACAAGATAATCAGCATCTCACACTAACACAAAGGTTATAGTATGTTCTTGCTTAAATAAACCAAATTAACCAAATAAAGACATTGCTGAAAACACTTCCCACTATGTGTGGTAACAAAATCTCTTATTCTCTGTTCAAAGCACCTGTGGAACTGAGGAACGGATTCTTATATTCTTATTTATGTTGAAAAGTGACAAACTTTACAAGACTTCTGTTGAAGTAACAGAATATTACACTCATGGTGTACGGTGCTATTGAAGGGAAACAAGAACTTGAAAATTTATATTTTATGTACTTAAAAAGGAGGAACTGTCAGGTCTGTGTTGCAGCCTAATAAATACTGAAAATTGTTGAATACAAGACATTTCATGAAGGGAAGTATAACGTTTATTTAAGAACACAGGTGTTTATGGTTTAGAAATTTAAGTAACACCTTACAAGGTTAAAGAAAGTGTGAAAGTCCCCTCAGTAACTTATACCTAACTTGAAATTAATGAAAAATAGACATTAAAATTGTCACAGAAATACATTAATCTAACTATTGAAAGAAATAAAAGAAAGATCTCTTTCAGGGATAAGCATTTGTGGAAATTTTATTGTCATTATTTAAACTATTTATTTAGTTTTCTTCATTTCATTAGTAACTGTTACTTTCGAGCTATTGGCTACTAGACAGATAGTGAGACACAGGGATAGCTGAACTAGCTTAACTAAACCAGTTGAAGCAGTAGTAGTCTAGCTGTAACAGCAGGGAGATTTTACAGAATAAATGAATTGCAGCAACAATCAGAATACTTTCACCATACTCATACTTCCACTCAGAGTGAAGAAATTCCAGGCCTCTCCACACAACACAAATCTTCTCTTTCTGTGCATTACGATGTAAATGAATGGATTGGCCCCCTGCAGCACCCTGACAGCCAAGTTGGGAACAAAACAGTGGGTAGCTGTATTTTACTGATTTGGAGAACGCATACATTGATTTGGGCTTTAAAAATAGTGTATTCTACAGACCACTCAAGCTCTTACCTTTACAAACACACAAATCTCACAATCTTCCTGAAAGTTGTCAGTTTCTCCGAAGTTATTGTTAAGGGGGAACTTGAGGGAAGTTAAAGAGTTGGAAGAAGTGCTCTGGCTCCGACGCAACTGGAAATACGGAGGAAAATGCATGTTGCTCTCAAACATTATGCCCTCTACATGTTTATCTTCCAGAGTTGGGCTCACTATATCCACCTCCTGGTATGGGTGGTCTTCAGCACCATGGTGAGATGAAGAGGAACCATCTTCCCCATCAGCCCCATGCTGAGAGGCCACAGAATTACTACAGCTATCTTCTGAGCTCTCTTGACTACTATCCATGCTCTCTGGGATAGTAGTGATGGAAGAAAGGGATGGTGGATCTTCACGAGCACGATCATAAAGATTACACCCCTTGTCTTCCTCAGAGTCTGGAATCTCGTAGATATTGGTGGTGTTAACATTTTGATAAACATTGGTAAAGACCTGATCTTCCATGACTGCTGGCTGGTGAGTTTTGCCTGCCTTCTGGTATCTTAAAAGAATACAATTAAAGTGAGATGTTGACAGACAAACGCTCTTTAGGAAGAAGGAGAGTCTGTGGTATGCTTTCTGAATGCTCTGCTACACATGGCAGATCTCCAACAATCATTTACTGAGAGCTTTAAATCAACAACTACGCTTCCACTGAAATAAAAGATAAGGCTGTCTCACTTTTAACCCCTTTGTCGATCTGACTGCTGGTAACTATATCCTAGGAGCTGTAATCACTTGTTGTTCTTCCAGATATAGCCTGGCCAAGTATAGTGAAAAACAGCTGAAGCACCTATCAGTACTAGAAAGCTATTGTAAAAAATACATATTCTTTCACAGGAAGTCAAACACGAGAGTTAGAAATGAGGTAGAAATGCAGACTTCATCCATTCACTCATATTTTCAACACACAAAAGCCTAGTTTCAAAGAAAAGCAAGATAAAACTGACTTAACGATACAGGCAATAATCTGCAATTTTTCAGTGGTTACTTTCAACAACATCAACAAATGATGATAATTTATAAAAAGCTACAAATAAAAAAAAAAATTATAAAGTGGTATATCCATGAGAAAAAGGTATCAAACTTGAACTTCTTCCAGCTTTGCCACTGGTTCACTTTAGGACATTAGACCGTTCACATCTAGTGACTTCATCCTCTTGTATAAACTAGGGCCAAAACTAAAACGTCTTGTGAGCTGCCCTGGAATATATAAAAATAAAGCACTAAATAAGCATTAACTATTATTATGTATCCTTAATATATCAATTCCCTATAATCACATTTAGCTTATATATCTCTCTGTCATAAAACATAGACCCAAGTTTCCAAAGTTGTATTAATGCCACTTGACTTTAGCAATCTAGTTAGCCACCTTGTCTATACAGTTCTTTTTCTCTAAAGAATGGAGACACACAAAACTCCACAGAATCCAAAGCAAAATAATATTTCCAGCTTTACCATAAAATGAAGTGCCCTCTTAATGACAGATACACATTCCAGAGCATCTGAAATCAACAGAGCTGAAACTCATTAAAAATCCAAATCTGAATTTATCAAAGTTATGAGAATTTCAGAACTTATTGACTAATGACGCTTTATCTAGATGTTCACTGCATCTGGATTATGTAGATAGATTATTATGAGAATTCTTAGAATCTAATTATAATTAACCTTTTGGGTTTGAGCTAAAAGGAAAAATAAAGGTGTTTTCCTCATGAACCATCCTTGTAACTTCCTGAAAAGTAACTGCCACAGCCAGGTTGGATTTCTAAAAGGAACACAGAAGAGAGGTTAGAGAGAAAGATTGTCATTCCAGCCATCTCCAAACAGAACAATCAGGGGAACACATGCTGTTTCACATGACAGAGTAGCAGGTGCTGCCTACCTGAGATTTATGATTGTAGTTTACAGTCATTATTCTTATACTAAACATTTTAGACTACTAATAAAATCAAATATCAAAAGCAAACCAATACTTCAGCTTTTTAAACTTGGATTCACCTTCTAAGGTTCCTAGGTAACCCCAAATGTCCCAAAATCATGGTCACAACCAAATTTGATCACTGTAACAGTAAGGAAAACACACTACAGCAGAATTTCAATTCCCTACATGGAACCAGAAATACAGTACAAAGACACAGGTTAAGTATCAAAGATCAATGAGATCTCTTCACTCATGAGTGCATTTCTGGCCTGACATAACTCAAGGACTTCAAGGACATGTAACGCATATCAAGGCCTAACTTCAATTACTACTCACAAACTCCTGCCTGGCACAAGTAGTCCATCAGCAAACAGAACAAAGCACATCACCTCTTTACATTTTCTGTATGTAACTCAGCTACAATTCTTCACATGGAAATCCTAAATAAAAGATTCTGAAACATGTGCTGTGTAACCTGTATCGCAAACTTCTAGCATTCAAGACCAGCTATTAGGCTAACAATAAGACTGATTTAAAATTATGAGCTTGAACTACTAAAGCTCAGGAAACTTGGGAAAACCAATAAACCAACTAGAAACACTTATAACTTTAGGATTTTTTATTAATATTTTTTATTTCTAAGAAAACACCCATACATTTTGTAGAAATACAAATGTATTTCTACTTGTGTATGTTCAACTTGCTCTGAGCACGGCCTTGATAAGCAACTCCCACTGATCTTCAACCCTTCTTGCAAGAAGCACTCACAGGATTAAATATGCTGGGATCATAAAAATTCCCTCCTCAGTCACTCTACTGGAAAATAACTTGAGGAAGAAAAGAG
The DNA here is from genome assembly GCF_018691265.1 of Tyto alba. Lineage (NCBI taxonomy): Eukaryota > Metazoa > Chordata > Aves > Strigiformes > Tytonidae > Tyto > Tyto alba. The sequence goes on along the minus strand of NW_024881316.1, from coordinate 44,485,584 downwards.
AACACAGACACATTCATGATGCAAAACAAAGAGCAAAGTCCAGTTGCACAGTATTAATCAGATGACTGATTTTTTTTTTTTTTTTTTTTTCCCCTCCGCAAAGACATTAGCAGGATGCAGCAGCACCTGCTGGAGGGTATAAAATATCACAGGTAAAATAAGGAATAAGAGCATAACATTTGAGTATTACTTAAAAATAAGTACAGTTGATGTGGATTTCATTAGTCAGAAACGTGAGTTACCTAAGTTATCCTTTCCTCTGACCCTCTCCAGGAGCAAAGTAAAGTTCCATTCAGCTCCAAGATCCAGACTTCACTGTTGTGACAGAGTGATAAAGCCCAAGAATAAACCTGACCACACTTAAGAATTTATCCAGTTGAAAATCAGGTACATTTCAAATCACATCATATGGATCCACTGCTGGTTTACAACCCTTACATTTCATCTTCAGGGAGGACAGAAATAATTTTTGTGCCACAATTCAAGAGTTATGTGATAGCAAATGAGATCAAAACTGAGACGTCCACGTTGTGACCTGGGACACTGGTGTCCTGGCCTGCTCCCTGCGCCCTGTGCTGCTCCCTCCCTATTCCCCAGCCAAAAATGCTCTGCTCCAGCGAAGGAGCAGGGCAGAGCAGCTGTGCACGCATGTATCCAGTGAAATGGGATTTCTTTCCTACACAAGAGTGAGAGGAAAGAGGTTGTATGAGGCTGGGGAGCAGAAAAAGGTCTCAGCACCACTTTGCTCTCCATTCTCCACTGCAAAACAAAGCCCTTTGAGTAATAGTCCCAGTCCTCCCGCCACAAGAATGGAAGATTACAAAAAAGAGAGCTCACCAATTTCATCCATTCCCTAAATTCCTCTGCTCCCAAATCTAGGTGTTGAATTCATGTGGGAGCTGTAATTCCCGTAGTGTCACCATTGCATGTATCATCCATACCCACATGAGCCATCCAATAGCGCTGGTTGCTTGCTTTGCAGAATACAAATAACCACATAAACCACAAGCAGTAAAATTCATATAAGGACAAAGAACATGAGGAATAGAACTCCTTATTTTCAAGGTTTATTTTTTACTTCATGACTGAATTTCTATTTTTACTCTATCTTATCCTTTTTAAAGCAAGAAACACCAGAATTCACATGACCATAACTTCAGTTAGTATGCATAAGACACAAGTTACTGTCAGCCAGTAAGATCCCTTGGGTCTCATTTTCAGAAACTTTGTTTATACTAAGTTTAGCTGTCCATCATTCAGCACCTAGATTATGCAAATCACTGATTCTTTCTACAGTCCAATGGACAGCAATGGGCATCTCAGGGTATGTGATAAAAAGAGGTGGAAAGAATTATGTCAGAAGGAGATTAAGTATATTCTGGAGATGGTCTTTAATAGCACAAAACTCATTCATATGAGCTCCCTAGAATACATGGGGGATTTTGAGCTTAAGGTTGGAATTCACCTACATTTAGAAGCCTACAAATGGACATTAAAACTCATGCTAGGAACCTAGATAATTGCCTGGTTCAGTCTACAGAGCTCAGATCAGTAGCCCAGACACACACAGACATTTATTGGTATTTGTTTGCTTTGCCAACTTCATTTTATCTGAAGGACAGCAAATATAGTAAGAGCCCTGACACACTGAGAACAGTATGTTAAAATCGGACCACTGAAGTCGCTACTGAAAGTTTACCTGTTCACCCTGTAACCCTAACAGAAATCAGCATCTCCAGCTTTTACTTATTTTAAAACGTCAAGCAGAAGACCAGCTTGTAAAGAAATCCCTGCATTGCTAGAGTCAGTTATCCCTCACCTCCAGAGAAAAAGAGAAGGGTGGAAAGAAGGAAGAATAACAATCATGTCAGACCACTAAACAGCATACCTCACATCTCAGAGATTAATAGTTAAAGGCAAAAAGCCACATTACTGTATTTAATACAACAAGAATTTTACCTGGGTGCCTCTTTTTTAAACTTGCACATCTTCTAGACATTCCACAGTATTGGAAACTTCAACTCATCCATCAGTTCCACGTGTAGCTTCAGTAGCTAATACCACTGTTTAGAAATAGTAACCTGTTTCTGCTGGAATTTCTCAGATCATTTCCAATTGGTTATTGCTATGATTTCAGTGCTTTAATTAAGAGTCCTTCAGTTTTATTTGTTCTCCATGAAGATACTTGCACACTTTAAGAGCCTGTAAATCTTTCTTCATAACCTAAACAAATTGAGGTTCTTCAGTTGCTTGCTTTAAAGTGTATTTTTCCTGCCATTAAGAGAAACAAGAAAATTGAATAGTTAAAACAAAACACTTGAGAGTTCTTGGAAGCAGCTGAACCTGAAACTGAACGATGGTAGACAACATTTTTATATGTCAGTAAAAACTGAGGGATCTTAGCACCCCATAGCATCAGGCCCTACATTTGCACTTAAAAGCACTCAATGCAAAAATCATGAATGTTCCTGGCCATTCAGGATGCTGGTTTTACAAAAATAACTTATTTTCCTTGTAAAGCTCAAACATTTCCAAAGCTTTGCAACATGTAATTCAAGTATGCTACGAAAACTACACCGTGGGCTCTGGAAGAAAGACTATGCTTTACAGACATATTACAAGGGAGTTGCAGTAAAATCATAACATTTTGTTTTCACTTCTGACTGCACTAAATACCTGCCTGAAATCAACGACAAACAAACTTTCTTACATCGTTTCCAGCCTCAACTTTTACTTATAAGGTTAGCAGCGCCTCATTTTTTCATAGTTCATAAACAGTAGTTTTAATCACTATAAATCTTGCAGTAAACATGAGCAAAAGCCCTTTACTGTGCGTTCAGATTTTTTAGGAAGTCTCCATGTAGGGTACTTTTCTGGTTTGGCTCTGTGCTCTCTACAAGAATGAGAGACTCAAATTCCTCCACCCAGTTGTTCCTACAGCCGTTAACACTCACAGACCTGAATAACAGGAACAGACTGTGAAAAACCACACTCTTTAGAGGTCCAAGCATCTGCAGCTCCCCATGATCTTTCAAAATGGGAAAGATTTGGTGAGAAGGAGGAACAAGACTGCTCAGTATGGCCCTGTTCCACTCCAGCCTTTGGATGGTCACCTTTGGACACCCAAAAAGATCACTGGAACCACGCTGCTATGAAGTGCTGCACTATGAAGGACAGGAAGTTGTGTAGGTATGCTGACAATTTTATCTCTATTGTAGACATGCATACGGAGTTATTTCATCTTCTGAAACACAGGCTTCAGCTCAGTTTCATATTAACTGCTGACATGCACAGCTATAGCATCTTCTGTATGCTATTTAAGACACAGTAAGGAAAACAAAACACACAGAAAAACCATTTCAGAAGGCAGTGGTTTGATAGAAGACTTTGATCATCATACCTCTTTACACAAGAGTCAGCACATCCTTGCAGCAGGCCTACAGAAATCTATTTGCTCCTCAGCTAACACTGACCCAGATTCTGCAGCCTTGAGGGTCTGGCTCATGAATGCAAGACCATACTGTAATAGTGATGATTCACCTTCACTCAGATATTGCTTTGTTTCTGACTGTAAAAAAGGCATATTCAAAGCCAACACATCAGTAAATTTGACTCTGTATAAGACAGATACTTCTCCACTGGGAACTAGACAAACAATAGAAAATTATTTTGCACAGGACACTCAACTCTCATGTTATCAACAACTTTTAGTCATTAAAAATACCAGGAGTAGTCATTGTCAGACATTTGAAAACCTGCTTTACTTGCTGCAGGGCCTAAACAATTATTCCCAATATGCATGTTTCAAAGCCCTTTATTTGTGGTCTTCCAGTTCCTTTTATAAAACTTTGTTTGGTTTGCTCTCCAACTCCATGGTTGGAAACTCCACTAGAATACCTGAGAGCCTAAGAAATGCTGACTTTTTATTCACCCAACTGCTCCAAGGAAAACATTTCTGTTTGCCTTTAAAATCCGGCATCATTTTAACATCCTTGTTTACCTCTGAAACTAAGCACCCTTAGAAAGACCACCAACCCAGCTTTGAGCTTGTTTACTCTAGTAACCAAAATAGAGAAGGCAGAGACACTACACTACTCTGTACCACACTGTCACGCAGCCTTAGGGATATCGTCCCATAGACAGTGTGAGAAACAGCATGGTTAAGAGCCTCATTTCGTTTATAGCCTCCATATACAACCTATTCTTCAGATTAAATGGGCACTAAAAGCTTAAAGTCTAATATAGTTTAACAGCTGTTAGTCACCCAGCCCTTTTATGGTTTTAGGAAATGGCTTCCTATTTTTCATCTCAACTATATAAAGATGCATCAAAAGACAGTAAATGGCAGATTAAAAAACTGCTCAGGAAAAATGATCACAAAGACCTCTGTCACATGGATAAAATTTAGGAAAAAAAAATGGGAAAATACAGAAAAATGTTTCTCTTTCAATATTCAGTTATTTCAACTCTAAGTAATGAAAATGTCCTGCTTTTTCTTAAGCAAGTACTTAAGACAAGTATCTGAATAGCTAGGGTGCAACACCTAGTTTTCATCTGAATAAATAAGGAGTTGCTTTCCCTCCCCAACACTGCCAACAGGAGGGTATGCTTTCCCATCTAGAAATTACATGTTTTACTAAACCTAGCCAAACACAGGATTTTTTGAGGTTGCCTACCCTTTACTTCCTCTCTTCCACTGAATTCTGCTGACACAAACAAATGTGTGCAATGGTTCTCAAGCTGCAGATGCTCAGTTCTACTACAGCAGTAAATCTGTGCAGCTTTTGGCAGGATTTAGTATGGTTTAGTGATTAGAACTGCAGTCTATACTGACAAATGTGGGATGAAATACAATACAGAGGGAGATTACGGTGAGGAAAGGCAAACTTCTAGGTAGTTCCCAGTTTTACTTCTCTTAATGTAAGCATAGACATAACTCACCCATTTCTTGCAGGCATACACTGTAAATGGAACCAAGAGTTGTATTAAATACATGACATATGTTGGCTAGCCCAGTTCAAACTCCAGAGTCAGCATGGTATGCTGCCTTTATGATGTGTCAAGCTGGGGCTCATGAATACGCGAATAGGTTTCAAAGCACACGGGTAAGGGTAAACAAGAGATTACTCACACCTTTTAGGACTGAATAGCTGAGTAAATATGTTGCCAAACTAGGTTAGCAAAAGAGCCTTAATGCTTAAAATTTGTATCTCTGCATAAAGTTTGTAATAAGACTTCAGCTGTAATTTTATGAAGTTGGCTAAAAGATTGCACCTGTTATGTATGCCCTTGACTTCTAATTCACTCTGTGTAATAAATATTTTGAAGGAAATACAATAACGTAATTCATAAAGGACACTTTCCTCCTTCACATCATCAACTGTTGTGCATATTTACAAAGCTGTATTAATGAAAAAAAAAAAAAAAAAAAGAGAGAAAAAGAGAAAAAAAGACCTTGACTTGAACTTGTCATGTAACATGTGAATAGCTGCAGAAGTCTTATCTAGCTCCCCTGGAATTATTTTTTCCTCTTTTACAGTCCTGTGCTTTGCCACACCTGCTACATTCCATAAACCAAGGTGAATTAGAGGTGTGTCACTTTATTCAGCCTATCGTTCAACATCACTAGAGCCACTCCACTCAGCATGCACAACCTGCTAAACTCATACATGTATGAAAGCCATTAGAAAGAAACAAGCTCAAATCTATAGTGTTGGGAATAAACATGCTAGCAGGACACACAGAAAGATATTCAGATCCTCTACTTAAGTCAATCAGGAAGCTATAGCCATGTCTTTTTCTCAGTTTTTCTGATGGAATTCAAAATGGAGTGACAATTTTTGCTTCATGCTATTAAAGGACATTTATCTATTTACACAGAGCTGGTTTCATTGTTATTCAGTACTATTAATTTAACAGGTTTTGCAGAATTACTAATACCTTCTCATAATAAAAAGGAAAACCAAGGGAATGTAAACTATTTGCCTTAATTTATGAAGCAAACCTATACCAGGACCCAAAACAGACCTCAACCCATCATACCACACACTGCCTCCCTAAAAGCAGCACTGTCATTCAGAATACTTACATTCAACACCCACAATTTCCTGCATGTATTCTAAGTTTTAAGGTAAACCACTGTTGTCACAAGAAAGCACAAAAAGGTCACACACAGGAAAGCATATGAACAGTCAACTTTCAGAGCTGCGCCGCTGAAAGTGAGGAGGAGTCAGAGGGGAGATTTATAGTCATACTGACAGCCACCATCGCCTTGCAAAGGTCACAGCCCAGGGCTGCTGCGACACCCGCAAAGGAGGCAGGTTACAGGCATGCTGGGGAAAAGCAGGACAACTCCCAGTAACACACCCCATCACAGCCTCGCCTCACCCCACAGCCTCCTTCTGCAGCTGCGGGGCACCCCAGCAAACACCCTGGACCCCAAGCAAGCTCTTGACCCTTTAGCAGCCGGCCTCACTTTCCCCCCTCGGGGCCCATCCCAGCCCGGGGCAGGGAAGCTAACATACTTCTCATAAAAACCCGTGCTCCGCTGCAACCCACCACATCTCCCTGCCCGTGACAACCACCTCCCAGAGCTCCCCTCATCTCCCCATGGCTCCCTACAACACAACTCATTTCAGTCCCCATCATTTCAACTCCCAGCCCCTCAGCTCCCCACAGCTCCCCTTCCCTCAGCCCCCTCTCACCTCAGCTCCCCACGGCTCTCTATAACACACCTCGCTTCAGTCCTGCCCACCCCACCACACAACTCCCGGTCCCTCAGCTCCCCATGGCTCCCTACAGCTCTCCTCCCCTCAGCTCCATTCCCCTCAGCCCCCTCTCACCTCAGCTCCCCAGAGACCTCCCTCACCTCAGCTCCCCGCCCCTCTGTCCCCCATGGCTCCCTACATCACACCTCACCTCAGCACCTTTCCCCTCAGCTCCCTATACCTCCCTACACCTCCCCTCAGCTCCCCATGGCTCCCTACACCTCCCCACGGCTCCATTCCCCTCAGCCCCCCCACCTCAACTCCCCGCCCCTCAGCCCCCCACGGCTCCCTACAACACCTCACTTCAATCCCCATCACCTCAGCTCCCCTGCCTCAACTCCCCATGGCTCATCTCCGCTCCATTCCCCTAAGATCCCTCCCCTAAGCTCCCTCCCCTCAGCTCCCACAGCTCTCCCTCACCTCAACTCCCAGTCCCTACACCTCCCCATGGCTCCATTCCCCTCAGTCCCCTCTCAGCTCCCCGCTCCTCAGCCCCCCACGGCTCCCTGCAGCTACCCTCATCATGTCCCCACCTCCCCGCCTTGTCTCACAGCGCCACGCCCACCCCTCTGCAGCCAATCGGCGCTTCCTCCAGCGGGGCCGCCAGCCAACCGCCACCCGGCGGAGGCCGGCCCAGCTACTATGGAACCCCCCCCGCAACACACATTTCCCCCCCCCCCCCCCCCCGCCCGGGGTTGATCCGCTGTCGGCAGTGGCGGTTGGGGCCGCGCGCGGGCGGCGGGTGCGCAGGCGCTGTGCCCCCCCCCCCCCCCCCCCCCGGTCACCTCCGCGCCTTCGCCGGCGGCGCCTCCAGCGGAGCCGGGCCCTCACGGTGGGGTCGGGGCGGAACGGCGGCGGGAGGGCAGGGCAGGGTGAGGTGAGGCGGTCGGTTGTGGTGCTCGGCGCTGCCCGGGGCAGGGCTGTGGGACAACCCCTCGCTCCCTGAGCGGCGCACACCCCCCCCGCCTCGCTTTTTCGGTGAGGGAAGAAAAGCGTCGGTGGGCTGTGTGGAGGCGGGTGGTGGGCGCCGCGGCCGGACCCCACCCCACCCCCGGGCGAGGCCGGTGTGTTCGCTGAGCCCCCGGAGCGGCGGGGCCTCGGCCCGGGGCGCTGGCCGCCCTCGCGGCGGTGTGCCGGCCAAGTTTGTAATGAGAAGGCGGCATCTCGCTGTGAGCTTTCAAGACCAAGATAACTCGTTTCTTAACTGAACGGAGCAACTAGAGGCTTGGAAACCTGGCGAGAGGGTGGGGAGGTTCGAGAATGGAAATGCTGATGGCATTTCAGAGTTGGCTGGGGTACAGTGGGTAACAACACAAATGCTCAGCATCTTTAGGGGTTTTTGAAGCTAATATTGTGCTCTAAGGTCTTACTGCGCCATGAATAACTGGTTCTGCTTTTTAAAGCACCTGGCATCATGAAACGGGTGATTCTCTGCTCCACTGCTCATTTAATTCCTTTTCTTCCCCCCCCTCTTTAAAGAGGCTGTGTGTTACAAGTCCTGCGTTTAGGAGATACCTTAATGCTGTTCTTGACGATCCTTGTAACATTTGTATCTTCTAAAGAATTTTTAACTGTTGCTTGCGGCGGGGAAGATTTCTTATGCTTTGAACTCCACTCACTGCTAAAGCTTTAGGTAATGTTAAAGCTACTTACACTTTGAAAAGAGTTTTAAAGGCTCTGGGGGAAAGGGTTGAGATAGTCCAGAAGATACTACTGCAGCTGGGAAGATAGCTGCCGTTCCTCCTAGAATCACCCGAGTTTGTACAAGTGAGGTAACAGAGAAAATTGCTGGAGTGGGGCTTTTCTTGAGAAGTAAATATGCTGTCTAACAATATTGCAGAAGTTTTTGTGAAACCTGGAGCTTCACTTCCTCTTTCTTAAAGGCTTATATAATAATTCTGGACCTTCCTGAATAAAGTGCTCCTGTCACACACAATAAGTTTAGAGGGTGGAGAGAAACAAGCTTACAAATCATACCTTGCATTCATAATATATTCCCTGGTGAGAAATACTTGTCTCATAGCTAAAGTTACTAATGATTTTTAAAATCTTTTTAGAGATAAATATGATATGTAAAGAACAGGTTTAAATACTATTGTGGTAGATGTACAACAGCTTAGAAGGAAAACAGAAGTAGAAGTTAGTCCTGGCAGTTCCATCTATAGAGTAAGCAATGAGTAAATAGGAACGTGGAAAGGCTCAGAAGTCTTCCAGCAATTTCAGAGGGTGGAAACTGTGAAAAAGGAAAGGTGGGATGAAATTATAGTTACAGTAGAAAACAAACTTCTGAACAGTGATGTGTAAGCAGGATTTAGAGCTGCACGGGATTTTCAGATGTGGAGCTAGAATTGTTCAGGTGCGTGTGCTTGAACATGAGGAGAAATACTGATTGTCTTGGAATGTGGAATTGTAATAAGGCACACAGAACAATGGACTAGTTGCTTAAAAGAGAGAAAACTATTCTTCTTCCATTGAGTCTGGAATGAAAAAAATCTCATTGCTCATCTGTTTTAATATATGAAAAACTATGACATATAGAAGAAACTTCTGAAGTCAGTAGGGAAATACACTGTTGACCTCAGCGGTTGTTCAGACCGGTTATTTTGCAGTTAACCTCTGTAAGGAAGGTGTACATAATGCATAGCTAGTTAAACTGGTTCCAGTACAATTATTTTGTGTTACATGCTTTATCTTTTTAAACTTTTCAGGTGCATCTGATTACCTGCTGGAAATACTCAGAAGTATCAACAATGAACTCAATGTTAACATTATTTTTTTCTGGAATTGTTGCCTGTTGTGCTCACGCTACCAGTGATTCGGTATCCAGGTTACTCCTTGTGTCCTTTGATGGCTTCAGGGCTGATTACTTGGAAACCTACACACTTCCTCATCTTCGGGAGTTCATTGCGGATGGTGTGCTCGTAAAACAAGTTACAAATGCTTTTATCACCAAGACTTTCCCAAACCATTATACCATAGTGACAGGTTTATATGAAGAAAGCCATGGCATCGTGGCTAATGACATGTATGATGCAGACGCCAAGAAAAAGTTTTCACAGTTCAATGATTCAGATCCCTTCTGGTGGAATGAGGCAGTCCCAATCTGGGTAACAAATCAACAGCACGGAAACGGAGCAAGCGCTGCTGCCATGTGGCCTGGTACTGATGTAAAAATTAATGATACAACCCCTCAGTTCTTTATGAAATACAACTTCTCAGTAGCGTTTGAGGAGAGAGTGGAGAAAATTGTTTCATGGCTGAACAGCTCTAATCCAGTAGTCAGTTTTGCTACATTATACTGGGAAGAACCAGATGCAAGTGGGCACAAGTATGGACCAGATGACACTGAGAACATGCGCAAAGTATTAGAAGAAGTGGATAATCATATTGGTTTCCTTACTAATAAATTGAAGGCATTAGGTTTGTGGGACACTGTTAATATCATAATAACAAGTGACCATGGAATGGCCTCCTGTTCTGCAGAGAAGCTGATTGTCCTGGATAAATGCATTGATCGCAATAAGTATACTCTGATAGACAAGAGTCCAGTTGCTGCAGTGCTGCCAAGGCAGAGTATGGAGTTTTTGTTTGTTTGTTTTTTAAGTCATACACTGAGAATTAAATCTTGTTTATCTTACTACTGAAAAGTACATGCTGGGGTAGACTGTTCACATCTTTTGTAAAACCAGTGTAGTTCATATTGCAGAACTTTGACATCATTTAATAAATAAGCTAAAGAATGTTTATTTAGAAATTACTTTGTTTTGGTAATCAATGGGCTAAGGAGAGTTTCTTGTTGAATTGCTATGGGTGGTAAAGATGGTTCTTGTTCAGCTTGTTGAGAAAGTAGATAGGCACTTTGTATGCCTGCTGTCTTGTTGCTCACTTAGTCTATATGGTTGTAATTCACAGTGAGCATGAAATAAACCCTCATGTTTGTTCAGAATAAAAAATGTCATTGTCTAAACTTATAAGTAAAAATCTAAACCCAGCTTTGATCACTTTACCACTTCTGTTTCTGTGAATGAAACTTCAGTTTTCGTACTGTGAATTGAATCTCTGTATGGAATAGTTACTAACAGGTGTGTCTTAAATCATGACACTGCTGATCTCAGTTTCCACAGCTGTGGCCAGACTGAAGCAATTCTAATGAACAAAGTGATTTGTTCTGTAACAAAATCTAATACTTGCTGCTTTGGATAAAATACTGACTACTTGGGTGTGCGATTGCTTTCTTTTGATTTCTCTGCTTGAATTTTGCCCTCATCCCCTGCAAGCCCAGAGGGTAAGTCAAGTTGTAGGTCCAAAACCAAGGACATGAGGTGCCTCATTTAAAATGAGAGCAAATTGTGAAATTCACCTCGCTACAGTAGAATTTCATTAAGGACGTGAAAAAATCTTTTTCTGTGTGCCTTTTAAAAAATAATTGTTTTGAAAAAAATGGATCCTAGGTTTAATGATAGATAATTGCAGTAAACAAACCATAATTTCTAGCTCTTTCACGTGCAATTTTTTTCTTGGCAGACAAAAGAGAAGTATATAACTTACTGAAAAAATGCAGCGGTCACATGAAAGTATATCTCAAAGAAGAAATTCCAGACAGATTTCATTATCGTCATAATAAGAGAATTCAACCCATAATTCTGGTTGCAGACGAAGGCTGGACGATTGTACAAAATGAGTCACTTTCAAAATGTAAGTGTGTTTTCATTCTTTGTGCTCTTGGTGGCTTATGTTGGTAAACTGTCTTGGTTTTATTCCAGCCATCTCTAGGATGGTCCTGGTTTAGTGAGTGGAGTCCTACTACTGTGCATCTTTAGCAACATCTCAGCACTTTCTAGAACGTTCTCAGCCTGAGCCTGGAGTGTTTTCACAGACAAGGAAGAGATGGGGGATATTCTGTTGGCTAAAACACTTTGTCATTTCAACTTAAGTGCCTGAGGTACACTTTTAAGAGTTATCTTAGGCAAGTTAGCAGTCTGTCTCAAGCTTCACTAGGGTGTTGTTTAACTATTTTTTGTATATAAAATATATATAGGGGAGCATAAATTTAAGTATGCAAGATACAACATTTAATGTTACAGTACATATACTAGGAAACAAAAATAAATGGGAGGAAATGCTAAAAATAATAGGAACACAACAATAATGGTTAAAGAAGCTACAGTTCTTCCTGTTGGAGCATCAAATAGCATGTTTTAAAGACAAAAACCAAAATAGTTATTATTTCATACAGCACATAGCTTAGCAATGTGCTTCCTTCCTGCTAGATGCTATGAATGTAAAATTACATACATACATATATATATCTATATGTATATGTGTGTGTATATATAGGTATATATACTTCCAGGTGTTTCACATGCAGAGTTTTTTGGGGCAGACGAGAGGTGTGTATAACTTACTGAAAAAAATGTAACAGTCCCATGAAAGTATATCTCAAAGCAGAAATTCCAGATAGATTTCATTATCATCATAATAAGAGAACTCAACCCATAATTCTGGTAGCAGGTGAAGGCTGCATGTGTGTGTATATAGGTATACGTGTGTGTTCAGAAAGTGATTGGACAAATTCTTGGAAGAAAAAGCCATTAATAGAGATTAAACACAAAGGTACCAAGGTTCCAGGAAGTTTCTGAGCAGCCAACAGCTCGAGGCTCGCTGGCGTGTCAGGGCTACCCCTGCTGTGGGGGACAGGATGCTGGGTGGTGTAAACTCCTGGTTTCACCCGGTTTGGCTATTCTTACTGTCTGCCCTTTGCACATGTAAGTTCAAATTTTTTCAGTATTTGTACAAAAGTGCTGCTTTTAATGTAAGATGGTTTTATATTTTAATTTCCCCACAGATTTGCTGCAGTCATCTGACAACACTTAGCACAGGTGTTCTCTAATAGAGGTCTCTTTCTTGTTTATGGTTAGATCCAATGTCATGTACCTAAAAACAGCTAATAAGTGTATAGTTATAAGTAACAGCGTTTGTATCAGTTGAAGTGAATTGTTTCAAAACAGTTTTGCTAGCCAAGGCTTCCCAGGAGCAGGCAGGGGAGGTTTTAGCTTAAAAGGCTATTTACGTGTTCGTTGTCTTCGTGGACAAAGTGGCAGCGTAAGGATTGGCAAGTGTACGGACACCTGTGCTGTCCCTGGCAATGCTGGCACACACCAGCCCTCCTGCTTCCGAGGTGAAATTAGGAAACTTCATTGGAGAGGGGACTTGGAACTGCTCTGTGCAAAACGAGTGGGTAGTAGAAGGAAAAAAAAAATGCAACCAAGAAACATAGGGCTGCATTAAAGCGAACAAGCAAGATGTGGTGCAGTAGTATCTTTGTGGTAACAAACCTAATGGTGGAAAAGATTAAAAAGGAATACTGGAAGTACACTGAAGTGGTGAGTGTGACGTAATCAATAGGAATCTTGACACTTCAGATCAGAAACTTTCATGAAGCAGCCAAGGAGGCAGTTCTCAGGAAGGCTTGTTAAACTGTTACTATGAACTCAAAACTTAAATGCAGTCACTCAAATGCTGTGCTGGGTGTGCTGTGAGAAATTTTTGGCATCTTGGACAGTTTTTTTCAGGCATGTTATTAGGAAATTTGACTATGGCAGCTTTTTAGCTGTTTATATTCCACCCAAAATCAGAGTGAGTATTTCTTAAAAACCTACCAAATGCCCAAGTACTGGTGACCTTGTAGCCATAAACATTTTGTTGTATGCCTGTCACAGGCGTTGTGATCATTTGACTGGTTTTTTGGTTTTGACTGTTTGGGTATCCCTTCTCCCAAAGCACATAATCTGATAAGCATGATTTGAGGGTACTTATATGCTTGAACTGAACAGTATCAAGAGGAAAGTGTTTGGCTTTTAAGAAGTAATTAGTCTGCTTTAAAGAAGTGGATGTCTTTCCAAAATCTGAGAAGTACAAATTTACGTTCCAGCTACTGACTTGTTCTGGAGTGGCAATATCCTTTTCAACTCTGGCAAAAGGAGTGGAAAGGGGAAACCTGGAAATGTTGATGACAGAAGGGAAAAGAGAGAATGGCAGGGGGGCATCAAGGCTGAAGATCAGTGTGAGAAAAGACTTCTGGGGCCTGGGGAAGAGGGAAGGAACTCTGAGTTCCTTCAGTGTTTGGTCCAACAGCTGTTTTTATGCTCTGCATTAGTGTTTGGTTAAAATATATGGCTTTTGCGGGTGGGGGAGAGGGAGGGAGGGGAATACTCGCTATGCAAAGAGAAACTGTGATGTTAACTCTTAACTTTACGTTTCTCCAGTAGGTGACCATGGCTATGACAACACTCTCCCAAGCATGCATCCGTTCCTGGCCGCTCGCGGGCCTGCTTTTCATCGGGGTTACAAGCAGAGCACCATAAACAACGTTGATATTTACCCCATGATGTGCCACATCCTGGGGCTGACGCCACAACCCCACAATGGCACTTTCAGTAACACCAAGTGCTTGCTCGCTGACCAGTGGTGCATAAATATACCAGAAGCTATTGCGATCGTTATTGGGGCTTTTATGATACTGACTACTTTCACCTGCATTATAATAATCTCAAAGAATAGAGTAGCTCCCCCACGGCCATTTTCCCGACTTCAGTTACGATACGATGATGACGATCCTTTAATCGGATAGCGTGTAGGGAGCCTCGCCTCGCTTGCTAAATAGTGATTTCAGGAAAAGAGTCTGAACTCGCACTGGGTGGCATTCTTCGATGCACTTTAACAGTATCTGTATAAAATACTGTACAGCCAGATCTTGCTAACTTCTTTGTGTGTGCTACCTAATAGTCCTGTAAAAATCCTTTCAGAACAAAATGGTAAACAGGTGGCTTTCTGCTGGAAGAGATGCTTAACAAAATAAGGATGCTTAGTTTATCATTCAGGCCTGTGAAGACTTTCAAAATGAAATTCCAGAGTATGAACTAGCCAGGACAGACAAAGTGAATTTTAATATTTGCAAATGATAATTATTTTTTTTGTATTGAATTTAAGTTAATGTTGACTTCTTTTAGCATCTGTATTGGAAAGAAAATTGTTTTTTATGAGAGTTAGAAGTTATTTCTGTTTGGACAGTATATTCTGATTTGTTCTTAAATTTGGGGGTAGAGGGTGTAGAGAAGATCTAATACTTTGTTTCCACCCTAAGCCACCAATATGACAAGAAACTAGTGAGAAGGAAAATGGAAGTCATATGCACCAATTTTTTCCTCAATCACTTCTAGTTTGAGCAATAAAGTATGCGGTTCAGCAGTTCCAGCGTGGGGCAGATGGCTCTGACATTTCTAGATGTGTGTCTGTGAATGACTTGGTTCCACAGTTTCTGCACTTGGAGAGTTGGGATGCTACTACTTGCTTATCTCAAAGATGTCAATTTAATCTACAAATCCTTGGATTACCCAGAAATCCTTGGATTACCCAGTTTTGTGGGCTGTAGTAGTAAAATTATTGCTTCTGAACCCTGTAAAAATTTTTCAGGTGTAAACTCTGCCAAAGGTGTTTTTGTAATAAAGGTGGTTCTACCCTGTGTATCAGCTGATAATTACCTTTGGAAGGCTGCCCTGTTCTAGAAAGCAACGACTGTTGCTGACAGATTGCATGTCAGTAAGTCATCAAGCAAGGACTCCAAACTCTCTTGTTTTAAACCCTGGAACTTTAAAAGAAAAAACAAAAATTAATTTCGTGGTTGAGATAAGATTTGTTAGCTGTAGTGTCCAAGTTGTATAGATGTTCTGGTGAAAAGAAGTGCTAATGGTTCTCCTAATTGAAACTCTTGATTCCTTGTTAATGGTCAAGTCTAGTAACTTGCCACAAACAAAACAAAACCAAAAAACTTTACTAGTACCTTATCTTTTAGTGAGGAAAGAGTGTGAGGTTAAATTTTTAATGCTAACCCAAAAAGAGAACGACGGTTGCCAAGTCCTTTTCCTACAAGTTTGATGGTTTTAAGATCAGATAACTTAAAGTGAGAGAGCATGCATTGTGGTTACTTCTTCACAAGCCCAAACTCAGTGCCATTTGGTATCATCAGCCGCAGGCTGCCTTTTAGTGATCCAAGTGGAAGTATGGACTTGGGAGGAAAGGGTTACTTTTAACTGCCCACTGAAAAAAAAAAAAACACATTTGAGTTTTAAAAATTTACAGTTTAATAAAGCTTCCACATATTTTCTTCTCTGGAGACTCTGTTCTACTGATTAAAAAAACATAATATAAACTCTAACCTGTTCTGCTGGTTTTTTTCCCTCCTCCTTAAGCTACTATTTTCTACTTACTGACTAAATGCTTTACATGGGATTAATCTGAAGTTCAAAAAGAGGCTCAGGCCCCTTGAAAAAATCTGTATGCAGTTACTGATGCTGTACTGGATTTTAGACTGTTGATATAATAGAGCAGTAACTGGATTGGACACAAGTCACTTTCTCATCCTGCTGGAAGATTTAAAGTAATTGATTACATACAATAAGAGGTCAGGTTAATGAGTAATTATGAAGTTGCAGGGTAGAACCCAGCCTTAGAGATGCTGTAAAAGGGAGGATGCTTAAATTCCTAACTCAGAGAGATTTATTAGGTTCCTTTAGTTTTGCTAGTAAAGGCTGCCATGCTCAGAGGTGCTTTGCATCATCTATACCTGGAAAGGCTTAACTAAGTTACCTTTATCTTTCTGGCAGCCTTGGTATGACCGAACTGTACCATCCTGTACCTGTGAGGGGTTTTTTTCTAGATGCTAAAACTGATTAGCACAGTGTATGCTCCACTCTCTTCTTCCGTTCCTCCTCCTTCCCCTGAACAGCCATCACACAGGGGGCGAGCGATGTGCTTGCAGTTCTCTGCATCCCCAGCATAGACCAGGTGTCAGAGTTACCACCAAGATTTTAATTACCAGAAATGGAACTGTGGACTGAAGGGCAAGGGCAACACTGCGATGTGAATACTGTTAGAGATGGAAAGATCCAGGTCCACATCCATCTCGCCTCCTAGCTCTAGGCAGCCCCTTCTGTCAAGGACTGCTGCAGACAACTGAGCTCCTGTGAAACCGGCGCGTGGTCGTATCCAGCAGCAATCCCTACTGCCCTCTACTCCTCCTCCCTTTAGCTCTGAGACTAAACAGGGCTAGTGTGGGAAGGGTTTAAAGAGAAAGTTTGAGTATTAATCAAGAAATAAGATAAAACTATACTTCAGTTGCATTGCTGATTATTTTCAATTCCAAGGGTGCTGTACGGTCTATAAGAGTGCTGAATGTTTTTCCTGCTACGATTCTCTGCTGCTGGCAGGGAGGGTTTCAAAGCAGCTCTTGGACCCCCAGGATTTTATACAGACCATGTACAAATTAAAAGAATATAGAAAACCACCTCTTTCTCCTTAGAGACAAAGTTGATACATTTAAATATGATTATTTCTAAAAGCGTTAGTGCCTTAAACATGATGAAATATTTCTACTACCCAATTACAGTTTGTATGAACTATTGTTTGTGAGAGTCAGCAGCTGATTTCCTTCTGAATAGCTAATTCAAAAGAAGGCCATGGGAAGCTGTGGCTTTCCCCTTCCTCAAAGCTGTGATAAAGGAGACATCCTGCAACGGTTTGTGGCAACATTTAATGACTTGACTTGCTAAATTTATGCAACTCTGCAATGCTCACACAGGACATACTCATTTAGGGGAAGTTCTTAACACTTAAGCTAGCATGGAAATTTAGAAGGGAATGGGGGAAGTTTGTAACACTGCTTCCCAGCAGCAGACTGACGTTTCATTGTGGTGACAGGCTCCATAAAGGAACCCTCAACACTGGCTAGAGAAACCTTAAACCATCCACCCCTCTGGGTTTACGTGCTCTTTGTCTATTAGCACCAAGGAAACAGTTCCAGAATGGAGCTGATTTCAGCTAACTCCAGGTCCAAACCACTTGTTTCGGGGGGAAGTTTAACTTGCTATAACTTGGAAAGAATGTACTGCCTATGAAAATAAACCAGCAACATCACGGACCTCCAAGGATCAGACCACGTGTTTGCTTTCATGTGCATGGTACCACCTTTTATTGCAAAAACACAGTAATAGAGATTTATTAACTTAAAATGATTCAGATTATGATTTCATTATGGTAAGGCCATCCATTTGCAGTGCTGCCAATACTGCTACTGAACTTACCCTTTTCATGTGCTTGCAATGATTTTTATAGTCTTAACATCTAATAAATACTTACGTTACCTTTACTGTAGCACAAACATGCCATTCCCTGAAAGGCATGCACCGAACCATAGGTATGGATGGTCAGGACAGCATCCATGGCTGTTATTTAAGTAGAGAAGACGATTTGGAAGCCTGTTATATTTGCATTTTACAAAACAGCAGGACTCAACAACTGCATGTTTGTTATTCTTCCCACGCACAGCTCAAGATTGTGTTGTTCCACACTTCTGAAAAAGTCACACTGCACAGCCCTTTATCTTATGATAGGCATTTCTGTGCCTTTTTGTTTGTTTTTTTTTTTTTTTTTTGAGACCACATTTATTCTAAACAGCATTCCTGTAGCTCTTTACCAAGAAAGCCTGGAAGATTTTTTTGATTAAAGAAACTGTATTACCATTGTTGGTAACAGATAGCTGTTACTTCCATATACAGCAGCAAGGTGAGAAACAAGAAGTCTTTCATATAAGAACTTTGACCTAAAATTCTATCATACTTCTAGTTATTTTTAATAGAGGCAAACACTAAGCGGAGTACAAGAAATATTTTGGTTGCATGTAAGACCATTGTCCCCCAGTCATCCCCCCACGATTCAAGTTTTTCCCAGAAGTGTTTTTAAAAGAAGCAAGGCACTCGATGCTTGATAGCACTATAGCAAAGTTATATTTCAACACTTCCAAACAGGAAGAAACAAAGAAAACATTTGACATCTCAAAGTATGCTTCACAAGTCAACAATGATAGACAAAATCATGCAAGCTTCTCAGTTTCCAAGTTTAAGTTACAAGTGGTACACAGTGTGCTCCAATCCACTTTCCAATAAACTTGTTCAGGCATCATAAAAAGTATCAGGTACGCAGAAACCAAATCCCACATCCTGCCCAACCAAAAAGGTAGTCTGAAAAATTTCACATCACTTCAGAGAAAAAGTTTATATTTCTCCCCAGTGGCATCATATGTGCTTTCAATTTAATTAAGCATACACCCAACAACTTAAAACAGTGTTTAACACTGGGTAGGCAAATATCCTAACAAGGTAACTACCCACGAGCTACCTGCAAATACACATCAACAATAAAGGAAACGTGTTTAATCCTAAACTGAAATACCCAAATGCTGAAAGATTCTCTGCAGCTTTCTATCAGGTTTCATTTTACCCTCCTCACAGAAGGGCCTTACAGTGCAGTACAGAACAACGACATCACGTTTGTGTTTCCAATCTATTTTGAATATTATTGTTACCAAACCCTTTGTTAGGGGAAACCTACCGCGCTTCCCTCATTCCATGTTTGGGCAGGTAAGCCTAAATCCCAAGATGACTGAACAGCGCTGACCAACTTTGCCCCCTCCTTAAAATCAAGGGTCACTTTGGCTGATGATGGAACTACACCTGTCACAGTTTAAAAAGTGGAGGTTTAATGAACACCTCTGAGTTTACAATCCAGTTATTTTTACATCTGCCATAAGCATTGCTACAAAATTACCGCAATAAGAATTTCTATTAAAGCAGAATGTTCCAAAGTGTGTAACTGAAGTAGCTGCAGGTAAGGATTATAGCATCTTCAATTTTCACTATTATTCCGTTAACCAAGCCTGTAGATCTTTCTTTAAACACACACTAAGTTCATGCTACAATTCATTTTTAAATTGCAAATAAGCAAGAAAAGGTGGCCTGAACACATCAATTTGTATCTGACATCCACTTTGGGGAAGGTAGCTAGAGAAGTGACTACTAACCATGTAGAGGTTTAGGTTTTCTACTCAGACTTCCCCAGCCTCTCTAGAAACTACGGTGAACATCATTACTGCTTTCATCTTTCAGCTTGAAAAGCCCCTGCAGCATTCTGTTTCAGCTGGCATCAGCAAAATAAGACACACCTAATGGTCAGCTCCACTAAGAATCAGCTTTACAGTGTCAGGCACACCTAACCCAGACATTTTCCTTCAGTGTTTTCTTAAGAAAATGGCAATGTAGGAAAACAGGACAGTACACGGAACAGTAACAGCAGAGTTACAGAGATGAGTCAGATTGTTACACATATCCCCCAAATTAAGGGACTGTCCTCCAACAGATCTGCTAGTCTCTTGCCTTCCTAAAGCTACTATTACAACTAGACTTCCAGCATATACCTTAACTTGGGAGTATTTCATGGCCTTCCCTCTCAAGCATTCACTGCACCTAGCTGGGGTCTCTAAAAACTTCCCACCTCTGTTTGCAAGCCAGCTTAATGCTAAGCAAGCGTCCCCGCCGTCACGGAGCGATCTGACAGCTTGCCTCTGACGCAGCCAGCGCCAGGCAGCCCGCAGTGTGGCACCGCAGAGCCATCGCTGAGGCAGCCAGAAACGAGCTCACCTCTGAACTCTCCTACATGTCACTCATGAAAGCCTGGAATTAAGCTCAGCGAAACGAGTTCTGCGCTTCAGTTAGTCAGCTTGTTGCAGCTCCTTGCAAGGGCTGGAGCAAACCTCCCGACTGCAGCGTCAGGCTGACCCGCACCATTAGTTTGGCAGCTCAAGTCCAAGGGCAAGACAGACGTTCCCATCTTTGCCCTCTGCTGGGTGCTGGGGATAAAGCAATAAATCGCACTTACCGAAATACCAGTCTCAGTATTTGTGTGAATTTTGAGTTTCTTTTCCTTCGGGCATTGTACTCAGAAGCAAAGTGCAGAGGAATTCTAACCCACACAGGGAGGGGAAAAAGGTACAGCTTTTAAACAAATCTGACAACTAGACAACTTTTCTCACTTCATACCATGTTTTTCATACAACCCTTGGTCAGCAGCTGCTCATCTAACATTCAAATGAGCTCAGCAAATAAAACATAACTACAATAGCAGTAAGATTTATTGCCACACACACACACAAAATCAAAGTAATATATAGTTCTGTTGACTCAGAATTAATAATTTTTCCTAACAGAGACTTTCCTCTGGAAGAACAAACTCCAGTCTTATGCCTTT
Organism: Tyto alba; assembly: GCF_018691265.1. Classification (NCBI taxonomy): domain Eukaryota; kingdom Metazoa; phylum Chordata; class Aves; order Strigiformes; family Tytonidae; genus Tyto; species Tyto alba. The sequence goes on along the minus strand of NW_024881316.1, from coordinate 44,464,681 downwards.
TTTCATAATAAAGTGTGATTTTTCAGATTTAAGAGTATATATGGCTTAAGATTTATATGGCTGTTCCTCAAATTGTATGTCTAATCCTACTTATCAAATTCTAAGGTCCACTCAGACATATCAGATAAAACACAAGACAGCAAGCCAAACTCACACTAGAGAAGAGTCTCCACTAAAGGATCAGATGTTACACCCAGTGACAAGCTCAACAGCACTCTGAAACCAGCTTGTACATGTGTGTTCCTTAAATGATTCATCTGCCTTATTCTGAAAGAGCCTTTTTATCACAGAAATATGAGACTCCATTTGGATATACAGGTGTTGCAATTATATGTTGCACTTATATTAAATTCCTAGAAAATTTAGTTCAGTGTACAGGAAACGACAGAAAAAGTAAAGACCTACATCCATCTAAAATCATAAAGACCTACATTTATCTAAATTTAAAAGAAAAAAAAAATCAAAGATTTTAATGCTGACTGCCAAAGGTGCTACCTCTTAGATTCATATTTTGGGGCTACAATCAATACAGTAGTTTAAAGAAATACTCCTAACTAAACTTAAACACTTAGCACTGCATGACCTAGCTTAATAGTAAGTTTTCTGCAGGATTTAATCCACCAAGATATCTGTAATGGTGATCCATGCAAGTTTCCTTGGGCAGGGAAGAAAAAAAAACCCAGAGAAATCTAGTTACATTCAGTGACTTGTTAGAATCTGAGAGACTTAAAAAATCTCTCAAAGAAAAAAAAAAAAAAAAAAGAGGGAGTGTGGGAGATTAAATCACCATGTAATAGACCGTGAAGTGCACCTCAGTCGATATTTTCCTAAAAGCAGCTTAGAATGAGTTATTCGAGGTCTACTCTCATTACATGTCTACATACATATACAGCTTTCCAGGTCTACCTAGAATATTTTCAACCTCTGCAAGATTAAGTGGTTGTAGGGTGAAAAAAACCCCCACGCTCTTTCTCTGCATATCTAGTATGTACGTACCCCAGTGTACCAATGGATCAGCATCCGTCTCCTTTTACTCCACATATTTATGCTGATACAACTTTTTTTTTTTTTTTTTTTTTTTGTATAAGGTTATTTTAAGCATCAAACGGGAAACAGTACCAAGCATTATTAATCTTGCAACAGTGGCTGGGCAGCTTCAGTATGTCGCATTTGCCTGGTATTTGCTCGGTTGAGGATAAAATGCCTAACAAAAACTGCAATAAAAACCATAACAAGAAAGCTGCCCAGAAAGACTCCTATAACAGTGGCATAGGTGTCTGCTCCAAAGGCTACAGGAAATTCTTCAGCAAGTATATCTTTCACAGCATTGAATGAACCGTTGTTTGGCAATGGTTTAATACCAAGTAGATGGCACAATAAGGGGTACAAGTCTGTAGCATTCATGGCTTCTTTGGTAACATTCTTTCTGAAAGCAGGTCCAACTGCCAAAAAAATTGGATGCATTTCTGGTAAGATGTTGTCGTATCCGTGATTACCAACTAGAAATAAAAGACAGATAAAGGTCAATATTCTGAAGTTACAAAACAAGCACTGAAGCTTTTCTTAAAATTAGCATAATACAGAAAAGAAAGAGCCACCATTTTTTCTTGAAGAGGTTTAGAAGACTCATTTTAATCAACAGCACAAATGTCTCCTAGCAAATACCAAGACTCAGAACTACAAAGAGAAGATGCCTTAAAAAAAGAATGGAAAGGACTATTTAAGAAAAAAAAAAAAAAAAAGGTAGTCTCACATGGCAGTTACAGCACTGTCAATGTTTCCTTGATTTTCATCAAGGAAAAACTCCAATTTTGCAATTGGACCAGATCTCTTAGGAAAAAAAAAAAAAAAACAAAAAACAACAAAAAACAACAACAACAACAAAAAAAAAAAAAAAAACACAAAACATCCAGATAGAGACAGACTGTCTGACTCCTGGTAGCAGACAGAACTTAAGCACTGACTGATTTGACACTTTGTTCAATTTTGTGCACTATCTACTCATCAACAAGGAAAAAGTTTATGAATCTCACTAGTGGGTCTCCAGTGTCCTTTTTTTACAGAGGCACTCAAAACTCTGAACAAGTAAATAAATATGCAGGCACAAAAAGCTGCTCTCATCAGCTATCAACAACTGAAAAGCTTGTTAAGTCTTGCAGGTAACAGGCTCCAGCTAGATAACCAGAGGCAAAGTTTAAAAGGTTTTCAATTAAGAAACTTAAGAACTGACCATATGACATCTGTATTTTCCTTCCTAGCTCACCAAAAGTTACAGTTTACTGTCTTCATTCTACCTATAATAAATCTCAAAACTCCAAGGTGAGGAACTTAAGTGGGTTGGTTTTTTTCTTCCTTCAATCACATAGAATGCATCTTACCCTATAAGGTGAGCAAAAAAATCACTGGTGTACAATAACACAATATTCAAAGACTCCAGCAACAGAGCATCTGCAGAAGTTGAGGACTTGCAGAAAGCATTCTTGTATTTCCAACCCAACCCTTCTCCAGTAAATAAACAGTACGCCACAAACCAATGCTATTCATCCTCTACTCAACACATTCAGTTACAACTCCTCTTTTTTTTTTTTTTTTTTAATCTCTCAGGAAGTGCTTGTCAGTTTGCTAGATCTTACAGGAAGACCTCAAGTATGTGGCCACTAAAACATGTGAACGATCTTATCTCAGTAAGTTTAATTTTTAGAACCATAAAATCCAGTTCCCCCTCCTATTCCCATCCCATCCAGAAAAAAAAAAATGTAAATTCTACACACTTAGCTTCAGAGTTTTCCCTCCTAGTCTTAAAATAAACATGAAATAAAAACATTAGTTGAGATTGGGAAAGTACTGTGTAAGGTCTGACTAGGAAGATACAGAAAAGCACTGTAAAGACAGAATACTTACATTGAAAACCTTCAGACTTACTGTATACAATTTCCCATCCTTTATCAGCCACTGCTAAAATTGGCTGAATTCTACTGTTGTGCTTGTAATGTAATCTATCTGGAATCTGCTCCTTTTTATAGACAGTCATGTTGGGATGAGCATGGGCCAAAGCTTCATATACTTCATCCAGTTTCCCTACAAACAAACAAAAGAAACAAAAGACAAAACTTAAACATACCAATATGTGTACTGAATTCATTAGTAGTTCAAATACAACTGAAAGAGAGCAAAATGAACTTCACCAAAGCTAATTATAGCTGTAAGAGACAACAGCAGATTACAATGTGCACAGAAGTTACTGTGAGAAATCCAGAGCCTCAGTCACAGTAAAATCACACCTGGCATCAGACTTCACAGCCTATACCTAAGCAGTAAGTGCCTTGCCAATTTTAGAAAAATCCCTCATTTCACAGCTATCAGAAGGTAAGTTCCTTACAAGAATGAGTTAGAAGGCATTCAATTAAGTCTTGAGGAAAAGAAACCAGCTCCTCCTAGCTCCGTGCAAAGCTTGAAGCAAGAAGACATCTCCTAACCCTGCCTAGGAGGAAATGTGCGCGTTAAGGCATATTCTGTCTTTCCCCCCATTGGCTATGATGACAAGTGACACCTCTCATTTATTTTAAAGCAGTTTAATTGCTAGTTTGGCCTTCAAAAGGCCAAGTAGAGCAGCCACTTTGTTCCTTGGCACCTCTGAAAACTTTTTTCTGAGTGAACACAACTGTTAACTTCTCCTTCTACAAGATGCTCCAATAAACAGCTACGTATTTGACCTCATTCGATTCCCAGTTTTGACCTTCTACCATTTCGGTGACAAGTTTAGCCAACTTAGAAAGAGTACCTAGTTTGCTGCTGTGCACCATGTAACACCATACTATTAGTAATTAATTGTCGAGGGATAAGCAAAATTAGCTTGCATTCATCTTCCACAGGAAGCCCTCAGGTCACAGTCCCGATGCCACCATCACATGAGGAGCTGTACAAAGATTGCAGAGGCCTAAGCAGGGACCATGCAGCAAATGTACGAAGGGACAGGCTGGACTGGCAGATGGAGATGGCACTTTTGGTCTAGAGCTGTCAGCCACTCTGTATTCAGTAACAGCTAACAGCATTACGTACGCCTTTGCATTCTTGGTGCCCACTCCTTTCCCTTCCCTAGGCATTTTCCACCCCAACAATTCTTCATTTGCTTATTTCTACTTTCTAAGCTTTCCTCTCCAGTAAAAGTCACTGAACAGCCAGGAAGCAGCTGGACAGGCTGGAACACCAGCGCACAGAAAAGAGGAACCAGGACACACAGACAGGGACACAAAAGCAAGTTCAGGAATCTACGTCTGAGCAAGTTTCTTCAATCCCCCCTCCTTTCCATTTAAGCACAGATTCATACTGAGGGCCATGCAGGGTATATAACAGACTTCTGCTACATACCAAATAACTCCACTCCATGACTTAAATAAGTACTTTGTGCTACACACATGCACAATTCAGGCAGGCAGCGGACTCACAGCTAGTCCCTGCAGCCCCATTTCAGCACTCCAAGTTCTGAAGTACAGTTGGAAGATGTTTGCATTTTTTTTTTTTTGTGGCCAACACTGCCAGTTTTAGCAGACGAGTGGGATTTAAGCACATCCTGTCATTTTAACTTATCATTTCTGACTGGTTCTGCCTTCACAAGAAGCTGCACATCCTGCAGCGGGTATTCCTGCGAGTGAGCTCTTCTCTGACTGTCCACCCCAAGAAATGATCGCCTTCATCACCACAAGAACTAGGGCTTGGTTTGACCCAAGGCACAGCCTGAAGGAAACCAAGGATTAAAATCTGGTCTACCATTTACAGCATGAGTGGAGTTTTAAATATATATCAGAAAAAGAGAAGTTCGGGAGGAGGTGCCCAATGTCTTTAAAGAAACCACTTTTGTTTTCCCCCATCAGTTCCTAGCATCTGGTATAGAAAATCTGGAGGAAAACTGAAAATAGATTAATGTATAATGTTTCTTATCTCAAACTGCATAAAAAAAAAGAATCGTTAAACTTAAGAAACACAAGATGAGACAACAAAAGTCTAGATATGGTATCGTTACAGTGACAAGAAAAGGGACTCTAATCTAGCATTTTTAGGACTGTATTAGTAACAAAATTAATTTTGTTAAGCCACTTTTCTAGATGGGATAGTAGGAAGGAGAAGCCCCAAATACAACAAACTATGATTTTACACTAAATTAATTATTTGAATATATTTATATTAAATGCAAGAAAAAGGCCCGCATCATCAGCTGTGCTCCAGGTACCATCTTCATGAACATATAATTAATTCCACACACACTGGCATGGTTAAATAATGGCTTTAATCGATCTCTTAGGGAAGAAATATGCAGCCAAACAGGTAAAGTAGCAGAAATCACTGCATTTTTAAGCATCTGAGATTTTTCTTAATGTCTCACTAAGTTTTACCATTCCCTTGGTTTAAGAAAGACAAATGCAACACTTGTTGAAGAATCAGTCTTAGGTACTTAAGTATATATTATTTCACAGCTAAACAGAGAATGAAGCTCAATGTTTTATAATAAAGATTGCAGCTGGTAACACGGAAGGAAGGAATTTTAGCTGTGCTCAAAACCAATTCCTGTTTATTGGTAGTGTAATAAATACCCGAACCTCTGGGCAAAACCAAATCCAAGCTATTTCTGAAATCCATTGAAATGGCTTTTTTACTCTTCTGTCATCTAATTGCTGCAGAGATACTCTTCAGTATTTGGCAGACAGGAGAATCAGGTTACACATCTTCAAGCTCTTATTTACTGCATTAGGAAAGTTTCAGCACTAGAACTTACAACTCCTTCATTTGGTAACGAGAACACCCTGGTCAACCATGTTTGTCTTCATTAAGATGGGGCTCCCAAACTTGGCTCTTCTATCACCACTGAAAGAAACAGCACCCAGCTCCAAGCACCTGAGTGAGCTCAGGCAGCAAATGATCTTGGTTTGGACATACTAACATTTTAGTCTGGAATATTCTTCAAACTAAAAATGACATGAGACATTTGTTTACACATTTAAAGGTCACTTAAGTCTGCAAAATACCCTCCCTGAGGGGGCATTAAATACAGAGTGCTATCCATCAGCAAGCCAAACGTTACAGAAATCTTACAAAACACCTTTTCAGAAGGCCACCTTAAAACCCAACTTTCAAATTATCACCCCTGCCCACATAAAAAATGCTATTATCCAGGTTAACACATTCACACCAATCACTTATAGCTTCTGATAATCAAAATGAAGAGCAGCACCTCTACATCAGTGACACTAAACATACACCTGACACTTAAGCAACTGTTCAATGACTGCAACCAGACTTCAGATTTCAATTCCAGCAGTATTCTTGCCCATCATTAGCACAATAAAAATGGTATGAACATAACAGGCTGGCTGTTCAGCATGATGAGGGAAAAAAAACTAAAGTGAACTACAGTAGCTGGCAGCTAATCAAACAGCCAACACAAGCTTTCTTTTTATCAAAGGTCTCGATCTGGTTTCAGTTTATTGTTTGACTTAGAAATCTAATTCTTCCACTATGGCTTTATCATCTTGATGAAAGGCAAGATACGTAACATTCAGTCGTTATCTATCTAGAACACCATTCATCCTTGACAATGCCATTAGATTGTCTTACTTCCCATAAAGACTAAAGGATATTTGTCAATATTAGTCAACAACAGACAGATTTGCTCACTTGCCATTTCAAAGTTAATCCAGGCTTTTGACAGAGCTAGAAAAAAGGACAAAGAGGTGATCCTGCAAGTACTCCTTGTTCAAGGCTGATATCCTACTGGTATCAGTGCTGCTACCACCATTTCACCTAAGGAACAAAGTCTATAAAATTTCAATATTCAAGTATTTTCTTCAGATAATTTTACTATTATAGCTCCTACCTTCTTTTGGCAAAATAGCCACTGCAGGAGAATGGTCAATGCTTTTATAGAGCTCTCTATTCACATACTGATCAAGCTCAATGAGCCTTTGTGAGGAGGATTGTGACATTCCATGATCACTTGTAATTATGACATTTATCACACCCCATAGCTTCGCTTTCTTCAGTTCAGACATCAGATATCCCAGCTTTTTGTCAATATCACTAATTATTGGTCCCATAAGTGGGTTTTCTGGGCCCAGAATATGGCCCATCTCATCAGGCTGTTCCCAGTATAGGAGACCAAAGTTTATGGGTTCTTTTGATGTAAACCACTGAATAAGCCTTGCAACTCTATCTTCAAAGGAAACTGATTCATTGTAGGGCATATAGTATGTAGGAAAGACTCCATGTATTTTCACATCTGTTCCAGGCCACATAGCTGCGCCGGTTTTATGTCCTTCCCTCTGGTTTGTTACCCATATTGGGCTGGCTTCTTCCCAGAACTTGGAGTTATAGATGTGCATTTTATTCAGAGAGAACGTTTCATTCAGAATAGGATCATACATCTCATTAGCAACTATACCATGGCTTTCTGCATAGAGACCAGTCACCATTGTATAATGATTAGGATACGTTTTCGTTAGAAACACATTAGTGACTTGTTTGACATGCACACCATTCCCCATGGCATAATGAAAATTGGGGGTTGAGACTTTATAGATGTAATCCCATCGAAATCCATCAAAAGATACTAGCAATACTCTGGGCTGGGCTGGCTGCAAAGACAATGTGCTTTGAAGAAATAGTGAGAAAATCGTCAGGACTTTCCAATAACAGTTCATGGCTATTCTGGAATGAATTCTTCCCCTCTTCTGAGGCAACATGGCATCTGTGGAGCAGAGACAGAAGAGTTGTTTGTGTTAACCTGTTTGCCAAAGTCCTAACAGCTACTCATTAACAACGAGTAGCTAAAATATTGCTTATGTATTTATACAGCTTGCCTTACTAACACTGAGCTCTCCAAACACAGGCAAAAGGTCTCATTTCTATCAGACTGATAGCTCAATTTCTGAGATGGGTAGTGAGACACTACAACTTGTTGAATGAAACAGTTCACAAAGCAACTTCTTTAGCCAACACCAGTGCCCTACCTCTTCCTTTTTTCTTCCTGCTCCCAATACACAGGAACTCCTGATCTTGCAATCTGACAAGTTTTCAAGTATCTTCAGTACTCAAAGTTGTAAGAAACTGTCCTGTGAGAAAGCTTCTGTGTGTTGAGAGTTAAGACGTAAACAGGGGGAGTTCTCACCTTGAGAATAACAAGGTCCATCTCCACCAGAACTTTATAACCCTCATTAAAATCTCTGGAGCGTTACTTCTCTTCTGCGCATGTGTGGCACAGACACACCAGCATCACGCGGCAGAGCAGCAGGTGGGAGCAGGGAGCACACACCAGAACTGGAGACTCTGTGCCTGCACAGCTCCCACCAGAGAGGGGGGACCAGCTAGAAACCATCACAGCTTCTCAGCCCCGACACTTGGTATGGGATTACTAAATGTACCAAGCACAGTTTCTAGCAGAGAAACTAGCAAATAAGCTTTGAATTTCAGGTACAGCAGAGTATCCATTCAAAGGTTTTGCTGCTGAAAAGGTGTCAGATCAAGAGTTAGATGAACAGAGAATGGGAACATTGGCTTCCCAACATTTCGTCACATCTCTAACCTGGTCATATCTTCCTTACGTAACTGAGCTCTTATTGATCAACTAATTCTGATACTTGCTACCAAAGGTCACTTCTCATGTACAGACAGCTTTACAAACAAGAATATATATGAGCCATGTAAGTCGGTGTGCAGTTTAAGTTCTTCTAACTGACCACTCATGTCTGAACAGATTGGAAAGAGGTGCTTGAAAGATTCAGCAGTACAGTTGTGAGTCACTGGAAATACTACATCTTTCAAGCAAACACCATCTCTCCTTTCCAGTCAAATACCACTGCTGAGTGCACACAGCACAGAGTATGCAAGACACAAGACAGAATGCGAATCCTGCCCGTGAAACTGCATGAGATAGTGACTATTACACACTGTTCCCTGAAGCATTTACTCCCTAAATAAACATTCAGCTCAAATTCTGATCATATGACTCAAATATATTGACTGTTCCTAGCTATGATTTGCATTCCTTATCTAACAGCATGACACAATATGACATATAAAGGGGGGCAACAAGAAAGCTGGAGAGGGACTTTTTACAAGGACATGCAGTGATAGGACAAGCGGTAATGGTTTTAAACAGAAAGAGGGTAGATTTAGATTAGATATAAGGAGAAAGTCCTTCCCTGTGAGGATGGTGAGGTGCTGGCCCAGGGTGCCCAGAGCAGCTGTGGGTGCCCCCTCCCTGGAAGGGTTCAAGGCCAGGTTGGACGGGGCTGGGAGCAACCTGGTCTAGTGGAAGGTGTTCCTGCCAATGTCAGGGGGATGGGACAGGATGATCTTTAAGATCTCCTCCAAACCATTCTGTGATTCTATGATAATTTCATATAGCATTGGATTGTACTCCCCTGCTCCAGTTTCCCTCTGCCCTTCCCAAACACTTTCTTGTTCAAAACTTAGTTATCCACCTCAACAATCCCTGTAAGAATCCTTACACAGGATCTCCCTATCTGTAACTGACCTAAAATTTCATGCTAACATTCCCCACTTCTTGCTCAACTGCACCATTTAACCACAAGACAAGATACTGTTCAATCTAATCCTCCATGTGGACTGTACTGATACTTCACACAGTTCCCTTTAGGTTCCCATTTTTCAGCAATCCTCTGGAACAAGTCATTACTGAAATTCAGCTGGAGAACAGTGACTGCGTAACCAATAAATCCATACTAATCTTTGAAGCACAAAAATATCCTAGTTAATACAAAAGGTTATAGCATAGCAGGTATCTGAATTCCACTGCAATGATCAAACAGGATTTGTCAGTTTGCTAGAATACAAGACATCTTCCACTGGAAATTTGTCTACTCCATTTTCCCAGCTAAATCTCTCATATATATAATTACACTGGAGAACAGCATAGGCACTGGTGACTTGCACATAGTGTGATGCTACACCAAACTTGCACGTCTCCCAGAATTAAAATCCAGGCCTAGACTCCTGTTAATGAACTCACACTGCAGAGACACAATTGCCCCTTCCAGAAAACCCACAGACCCAAAGGCTGCACCAGCACTCAGCTTCCCCTGATACTGGAATTTCTTTCAGCTGAATCTGAAGGAAGAAAGGGAGAACACAGTTTCGTTGTGTCCATCCACCAGGCCCACAGCCGAGTCATAAATTCTCCCTTCTGCAGAGAGGCAGGTATGCGTTTACATCCTCTCAAGCGAAATCAGGTCCATCCTACTGCATTCTACACAGTTAATGATGTCAACGTCATCAAATCCTTTAGTTAATTAATTCTGATCAATAACTTTTTTTTTTTTTTTTTTCTTTCCCCGCCCCCAAGGCCTTCCTATACTGGTCTTCACTGGGTACAACCTGAGTGCGTCCACCGGCCTCAGACTCTCCCGAAACCCAGCACCAGGGTTCCTGAAGAGGCTCTGGTGGGACGGAGGCAGCCCACAGCCCCGGGCAGGGAGCTGCCGGACAGACAGACGGACGGACAGACAGACAGACCGAGAGCCAGGGAAGCGCCCAAGGCCCCGTTCAGCAGCCGGAGCGGCTCGGCACAGCGACCAGCAGCAAGGGCCGGCCGGCGCTCAACCCACCCCGGCGGGCCCACCGCGCCCCGCGAAACCCACGCGGGACACCCCCCACTCGGGCCTGAGGAAACGCGCACACCCCCACCCCCACGGAGCCCTCCCGGCCCCGGCGCCCCCCGGCCCCCCCTCACCGGCCGGCGGCCCCCGGAGCGCAGGCGGGGCAGCACCGCCCCCGCCGCGCGTCACGGCCGCCCGCCCCGCTGGGAGTGGCCGGCGGCGCTGTCAGTCAGCGCCGGGTAACGGTGAGGGCGGGGGCTGCAGGTGGCGGGCGGGGTTGGCGTCGGTTGAGGGGGCCGCTGCGGGTTTAACGCCTGTGTCGGCGACACCGACAGCGGGATCGCGCGCGCCCGCAGCGACTTCGCCGACGACAACAACGAGCGGTGCGGTGGGGACAGGGGTGACGTCCCGAGGGACCTGGGCGGGCTGGAGAGGTGGGGCTGTGCGAACCTCAGGGAGTTCAGCAAGGCCCAGGGCAAGGCCCTGCCCATGGGCCGGGGCAATCCCAGCACAAATCCGGGCTGGGCGAGGAGCGGCTGGAGAGCAGCCCTGCGGAGAGGGACTGGGGGGTATTAGTGAATGGAAAACTGACTGTGAGCCAGCGACGTGCACTCACAGCCCAGAAACCCAACCGTGTCCAGGGCTGCAGCCAGAGCAGTGTGGCCAGCAGGTCAAGAGAGGGGATCCTCCCCCTCTGCTCCACTATCGTGAGACCCCCCTGCAGTGCTGGGGCCAGCTCGGGGGCCCCAACAGCAGAAGGACCCGGAGCTGCTCGAGCGGGGCCAGAGGAGGCCACGGAGATGCTGGGGGGGCTGGAGCAGCTCCCCTGGGAGGCCGGGCTGAGAGAGTTGGGGGGTTCAGCCTGGAGAAGAGAAGGCTCCGGGGAGCCCTTCGAGCGGCCTCCCAGGGCTTAAAGGGGGGACAGGAAAGGTGGGGAGGGACTCTGGGTCAGGGAGTGTAGGGGTAGGATGAGGTGTAACGGTTTTAAACTAAAAGAGGGTAGGTTTAGATTAGATGTAAGGAATAAATTCTTTGCTGTGAGGGAGGTGAGACACTGGCCCAGGGTGCCCAGAGCAGCTGTGGGTGCCCCCTCCCTGGAAGGGTTCAAGGCCAGGTTGGACGGGGCTGGGAGCCCCCTGGGCTGGGGGAAGGGGGCCCTGCCCATGGCAGGGGGGCTGGAACTGGATGATCTCTAAGGTCCCTTCCAACACAAACCATTCTGTGATCCTATGATTTTCAGGTGTCCTTGAGAAGGGACCAGGTGAGGAGGCAGCTCCTGGGGGGCACTGGGCCTCTCCTGCATGGGAAGCAGCCCCGTGTGAGGCGGCCTGGGCAGGCAGCACAGGGGGGAGCTGCCTTGGGGGGCATTTTCTCCCACTTTGAGGAGCATAGTGGTTTGGTGAGAGCAGGGCCTTGCCAGTATGGCATTTGTGCAGGTCTAAAGCCAGGCAAGTTGTAAGGGTGTTGCTGCATGTCATGGAATTGCTTAAAATATACAAGAAGTAGGGCACAGACTGGGATGGTTGTGCTTTGACCTGCCTGTAAAGGCAAGGAGAAAATTCACTTTCTGGATATCTGCAAGTTCTTCTTCAGTTTATAAAAACAAACAAACAAACAAAAAACCCCAATTATTTTGATTCAGATGTTTTCCTATCTGATTTTTTCCTCCTCTTGTGTTCTTAGGCTCTAAGTTTTCAAATTTTTTCATGGCGGATATTTTTTCCCATGTTGCGATGTTCAAGACCCACAGCCATGCCCCGGAATGAAGAGGAAAATCAGTTTATCCCCCCTCATCTCACTAGAAACTGAATGGCTGAAGGGGACAGAAGTCCAAGCTGGGTTTCCCGTCTTTACTGGTTGAGGATCTGTGCTACATGTAGGTCCAAAGCCCGTGCCTTGTGTGTGTACACAAAACTTAGCCCACTTTGTGACAGTGTGGAAAACCATTATACTTTTACTGGTACATAGGAACAGGATACTTATTAATCACTTTATAGATGGCACTTCCTAAATTCCATGTCCTTCTGCTGTAAAAAAGCATTATGATGCAAAGAAAGCAAAACTTGTGGGTTTTGGATTTGAGTTTGTTCTTGTTTGTTTGTTTGTTTTCCTAATCCATACAGGAGAAACCTGCTATCTTGTTGATGTAACCTACTGGAGGCCTCACATCTCTGACATAGTACATTATTAGTAAGTAGGTAGAAAAGGGTTACATATAACCCATGTACGGGCTGTAATCCAGTTAATATTCTGGTTCCCTCACCTCCTTTTTGTGTAGAGTTTCAACTGGGCTTCAGGATCTCAAGATCACTGAGCTGGCCAGGCTCATGCAGGAAGGGACTCGCTCAATCCTGGGGCAGTGGCAAAGTGGTCATCATATCTAAATTTTTTAAGCAAGAGTGATACCTTCCTCCGCCTCCCTCACCCCACCTCTAGGAACTGTAGTAGGGGACAAAGGCTTCCTTAATTGTTTTCTTAATACCTTTTTTTTTTTTTTTTTTGTCCCCTTCATTACTGTTCTGTTAGAGGAACGAGACTGAGACGAGTACAAAACTGGAAATATATATTGCTGCTGCAATTGGTAGAAGCTGTGTGGACGTGGCTTTTGTACACAGGAAACAACTAGACCACACGTGTAGCACCAGCTTCATGATCTGATTCCTGACAGTGACCCATACCAGAAGCTTTGGCGAAAGGGTTAAAAATAAAAAAGCCATTATAAAGTTCCACCAGTGTGCACTGAAATCTCTGTTTGGGTGCCTTTCAACAGCAATGTGCTGTCTCATGCTAATAGTAACTCTCATTAGCTAGGAAAAATAGTACTCACATTTACTGTTGGTTCAGCTTTAATTTTGGCCTCTCATCACTTAGATCCAGAGGTCTGGGGAACTGCAGTAGTGACCCTCACGCTTCTGCAGTGGCTGGAATTAGTCACTAGAGGGTACAGGTGTATATGGATTTAAGGCAGTCTTCTAAATAGCTGGGAATGATAATATTTGTCTTGGATGTAAGAAATGGCTCAGCTGCTTAGAACTGTTATAAAATGAAAACAAGGCATGGACAAGGAGTTTGCTAATTCCACGAAAATGTTTAATACCATAATAGATTTTCACTGAAATACAGAGCTAATGTGAATATTTGTACAAAATACGTGGTTAAAAATAGTATTGATTTATAATATATACAGATATGTCACATCTGTGTCAGAAATGCAGACACCTGAATGAAAACATGAGTAATGTTTTTAAATCTACAACATACATGAAATATTTCTGCAGCTACCCACAGTAGGACAACTTGCCAAATTGACACCGAAGGATTCGTCAGTCATTACAGATGGCATTTCTTTCAGAAGTTTCTGAACAAGAACTCTGCTCTAAAATGGATTCAAAACATTTACCTTCATTAACCAAATAGTGAAGAGAACACATTTGTGTGACACTAACGTAGACACAACTTTCTCATACTAGATAAATGATCAGTTGCAATAATTTGTTAAAACAAGGCTGATTTTCAGGTGTAGAATAATAGAGAAGTTTAATCCTTCTTGCTGGGATATTCTTATTCAGGTGTGTGAAGAAGCTCCTGACTCAGGGACAGCAAATGGGCCCTTTTTAATACAGCTCTCAATTACGTGGATTTAAATCCTCAAATCTGTCTTAAGGTTCTGACTATCTTAGTTTTTCATTAACTGTGAGGCTGCTCACACTTTACAGCTTTCCCACTAACATGTCCCCACTTCTAGGCTTTGCAGCTATTGCATCAGTACACAATCCTATATTGAAAGGATCCGTGGATGACTCTTACTGTAGCCCCAGAATCTCTGTGTAGCGACTGAACAAACTGACAAAAGGGAAGAAACAGATCAAGGCTATTTTTTAATGCTTTCTGAGCATCTCTGCAGTGGAGGCATTCAAGGTTCTTGACCTTCTGTTGGGAGTGCTGCTGCTGTTCCACCTCTAACAGTGCAAGCTTCCCCCCCCTCCAAGCCAAAGCAAATATACTCGACACTTCAAATAGACATGTGGGAAAGAGCTTTTACAACATTTCCTCCCTTGTAATTTTACCCCTGAATGCCACAGTCTACATGTATTTTAAAAAAAAAGCACAGCTCACGTTAGAAGAAACATCTTTTAAGAGGAGCCTAGAATATTCGAAAGCTGCTGTACTCCCCCCAGAAGATATAATAAAACAGGAAAAATAGTGTTTGGTTTTGGGGATATTTTTTTATTTATTTTGTTTTGCTAGCATAACTAGTTATTCAAGAGCACTGCATGAGGATGAGTATAAAAGAGGGTCTGTCTGGCATTTTAATCCATACCTGCTTTTGTTTTTGGTAAAACAGAACTACATATGATTTCTTAGGCAGAGGGGAATCAAGGAAATGCAAAGGTCTTTGTGGTACAATGTTTACCACTAAAGAAGGAACAAAAATAAATTTAGTAAAGGTTCTTTAGAGGATGTGATCTGAAAGCACTGTGACTTTAATCAGGATATCCACAATAACCTCTTAAATCCACTCATCCATAGAAAGCTTGTCCCAGCTCCCCAGATCCGTGACAGACACTGCCTTCACTTCAAGCAAGCTGTTCCAGTACGTCTATCTGTAACACCACCAAACTGGCTACAGATCTCATCACTGGGCACTGGGACACTGGAGGACCCGACTCCTGTGAGGTGCTGGATCCATCTGAAGAAGCTGGGCCAGTCATCAGGGAGTGTTGGTAACTACAGACCCAGTTGCAGAGCTGGAGTCTGCTCTGCACTTTCCCACACGTCCATCTTAAATCACTGCTTCTCTGCTTTGATTGTAACTCTTTAGGACAAAAAAAAAAAAACAATAAAAGAGGCTGTGCAAGGAACAGCAACAGCCAGACTATCAAAGAGCTTCAGCTGTCAGTAAAGGCAAGCACCACAGAAGCCTCAGGCCCCTGCTGCAGCTGGAGGAAATACTTTTAACTCCCATTATTCAGTATCAAGCAGGGTTAGGTTGCACATTATCACTTGCATGCACCAGTGCCCAGTATAAATAAATATTACCTATTTGTGTGTATGAATTAAGTGTGTACTGAGGTTATACGCATACAGAGGGCCGTGCCCTCTACCACAGACCAGTCTGAGATCCTCTGGGCCACACAGCAATCTACCAGCCACAACTGAAGCCTCGAAGCTCGTTTTCCAGTGCTGTGTCCAAGAGCCACAGTCAGCTGTAGGTAATGCCACAGGTGAAGGACCTTACTGTAGTTGGAGGAAGCTCATTTACTGCTCAACAGTGAAGAATAAATCAGGACTCCTATAGTGCATTTTAACCTCCAAAGTGCTCTGTAAGAAGATGACTATTACTATTTTTTCTAATCAAAACACAGATGCTAAGGCCCGTCTTTTCAGAAGGAATCAGTGAGCTCAGAACTTACACTTCCAACGAGACTTCTTAAGCGGATCTGATTTTCAGAATCATGAACAATCAATCATCCTTTGAGAAATGAAGTCTTTTATGCCAGGCACCCAGAAAAAAAAAAAAAAAATTTCCAAATGCAGATCTGAATGATCAAATATCAGAATTTCACAAGACAGTTAATCAGCAAACTCATCTCCTGGTTTCCAATCCTTTGCAAGATCCAGTGAAAATTGACACAAGAGACTACAAACAGTTTCAATGTTTGTAATAATTACCATCAATAGAACTTCTCCCCCAGCCTGGATGGCAGCTGGATGCCATGTTCCTTACTCAGGCACTCATGCCCACTTCATTTACCCATTATAAAAGCACAGTAAGAACCACATCAGCTGTCAGGGATGAGCTTTTGCAACCAGAGATTGCACTCGATTCTTTTTTGCATACACTGAGCCAAAGCCACGGCAAACCCGTGCACGTTCACGTCACTGTGAAACTACAGCAGTTTAAGATGGATCACGGCGTACCCTGCCAATGAGAGGACTATTTTTCCCCCCCTAATTTCTATTGAAACAGTTTGGCCTATGTCATACAATAAGCATTTTCAGTTCTACCAGTTAAGAGAGCAGTGCTATTACCACACTAGTCAGTTTATTAATATAGCTTCTCTTTAAATGTTGCTTTTCAAAATGCCAACGCAAGCAGAACACAAAAATAGTTTGCCATATTTATTTTTTAAACTAAGCTCTGAATTATACAAGTGTAAAAGTGATTAATTAGCCAATAGCTTTTTAATACTCCTATAAAATATGACAGAATATTTCAAAAATATGTACAATATAATGGAAACGCTAGCATAATCTGTCACAGTGCTCAGACATACCACTGTAATCGAGTCTTGCAAGATGGTTCAATCCGTCACTCTGTACAAAGAAGTTTCTTTTTGCAGAAAGCTTTTTTGCTGTTGCTGAATGGGAAGAAGGAGGGGGGAAAGACCAAAATAAAACCAACCCAGCCCTCCCCCCCCCAATTTAGGATCAAATAAATGTTAAACAATTTATCCACGGGGCACATTTTTATAACATAAAACACTTTACGATAAATAAGTCTGTAGTCTTGTTATGGCTGAGGAAGGGATGCTCTTGCCACGTTTTCTTGCTGAAAACAAAGTGTACTTGAGTGTGTATGTATGTTAGGAAGGGGGGGGTTGTACTACCTTGTCTTAATTACAAAAATCAAGGCCACAGAAATTCTTTGTTCTTTTGTTCTGAAAGAGCAGATTCAAAAATACCCTTTCTCTGCGCGTTGTAAATGTTTTCATGCTTTTAACTGTACTTAGGAAGTCATTAAAATTTTGATTTCATATCTGAAGAGGTCAGGAAGGACAAGCAGGCAGTGGGCAACAGAAACAGCAACTGTACTCCCCTGACTTCCTTCTTGAATTTCCGAGCAGCGCCAGGATCAATGTCCACCCAAGAGAAGGGCCCAGGGCATCGCCACCAGCCGCTCTCACGGGCTCCTGCTTTGCAAAGGAAATTAAAAGATTGTTGTCTATGTCACTGTGCATCAGAAGCTGTAGCGTAACACCGAGATTTCATTCTTATTTATAGTCTCACAACATGAGAGAATTTACTTCAGCACTGAAGCCACCCTGGGAAAAGCACACGTCAGAGGGACTGAGCTCACAGACACTACACAGAAGAAAATTCCCACTGAAGTAGGGGCTCTGCCTGTGAATTACTGAATTAAATAGGACAGTTACTCTTCCAGATGGTCAGCACTTGCTGAAAGAAGCCTTTCTTCCATGCCAGGCAAGAGCCAGCCTTTAGCAAAATACCAGGCTCTCCTTAGAGTCACAAATGCTGTTACTTTTATGTTAGGGACGTTATTCCATAATACCTGAAACATTTTTCTATGATGACCATTATTTTATCATGTAAAGGTGATATATGAGCTTTGATCAGAGTTACAAAGGGCTGCTTTGAGTTTTCAGGTTTGTAGTTGCGTTTCTATTTCTGTGCTTTAACCAATGAGCCATGTTCCATGCCCTCCTGGGTATTACTATATTGTTTTACAAAGACAAAGAATAGTATTTGAATGGGGCCTGTTTTTACATCTGTCTGAAAACGCACTTTGAGGAAAGAACATTTAAGATCCAATGCTTTAATTTGCAGTATAGTTTTACATCATTTGAGGCCAAAGGCTGTATGTAGTCTACAACCAATCTCTCCAAAAATTGAGTACATGGATACAAGGACTAGATTCAGCCTCCATCCCTTTTGCATGTAAAAAAATCCAGAGTATCAGCTTTGATCGGAGATGATCTCTGATCGCTTACATCAGTTGAGGATATGGCCAGTAATTTCCTCTGTACAGCATATATCAACAAATCTTACATGTTTAAATCTTACTCTCCCTGTTCATACTTGTCTAAAACCTACAGATCTTAGCGTTTTCAAAAAAGACAGTAGTGTTATTCCTAAAATATTGGAGGTGGCCTGTGACGGCGTTTTCAACAGGAACATCAGGTTATAGTCCTAGGGCAGTGAGTGACAATTTATTTAAACCCATTCTAAACGCATCACTGAAAAAATAAAGTGAAAACTGTAAGGAGTTACTTTACAACAACTATACACAGATATCATAAGGATACTAAAGCCCCATTTTTTGTTCAGTCTCTGCTGTATTTAATGTGCTTCTATTAGTGTAACACATGCACGATCATGTCCATAATGCAGTAAGAGGTATCACATTATAGATATATGCTAAGTAAAGTGCTACATCTCAACAGGAATATTAGGGGGCTGTGGTGGTCAGAGAACGAATTAGGAGAATGGCAAATCCTCATTCTCTGAACGGCCTCACCATGCACGCTGCGAACGGCATCTCTTCTCCTCACCAACAAGCAACATGCTTTTCTGCCTGGAAGTGCAGCAGAGCCAATACCCCAGCAAGGGGGACCTGATGCTGCTGGAGCGCGTAGCCTCACTGCTAATTGAGGGTGGAATGGTGTTAAGAAATGTTTAGCTTAAATAAGTTTTAAATAGAATGAATCGCTTAGACTGGTACTGTTGTGTGCGTTAGTCTGCTGTTCACTCACTTAGCATGAGTAGCTAGATTTGCCGAAGCTTTAGGCCACGAGCTGTAAACTTTCAGCTAGCTTTGCAGAACTTGTACTGAACTTGTATCTATTCAAGCAAGACAAGGCCTTCAGAGCCAGCGCAAACCAGATGAGGGTGCGACCCTCAACAGCAGCTACAACTGAACAAGGTAACAGCAAAGGACTCCAACACGGAGTCAGGAGGCGTGAGGCCAGAGTCACTATTGGAGCGGGAAAGGGTGGATGCGGAGTCTGTAAGGGTGTCATTGGCCAGGGATTTCTTTGTTTGGGGCTCCGGAGGCACCCAGCTCAAGCTGATCCTGCTGCTGGACCACTCTTGAATTACTTATTTTTTTATGAGATTCGATGCCAGAGGCTCTGCTTCAGGAAAGGTAGGATTCGAACTACAGAGCGGCTATCACCAGACGCCTGGCCCACACTGCGCTGCTTTAACCTTCGGATCCTCTCACCTCTAAACATCCCACTGCCAGCCTCGGGTGAGTTCACTTGGAATTTTTAGAGCAGGAGGCATCGAAGGGTGAGTGTTAAAATTCCCTGAGCAGATCTGGTGAAGATACTGCAGTGGGTTTGAGCCCCTCTCAAGCTTTTGCCAAGAAAGGTTGGACCAGATGATTCTTGAGCTCCCTTCCAACATGGTGTTCTATGATTCTCTCAGTATCAGAGTGGGTTTAAGTCCCTCTACATATTGGGGTGGGTTTGAGTCCCTCCCCTGCTGACTTATTTTTACAGGATTTGGTGTCTGAGACTCTGCTTCAGGAACCCTAGGGTTCGAGCTGCGGTGTGACTAACACTGGATGCCCGGACCGAACTGTACTTCTTTAACAATGGAACCCTCCCTCAGAAACCAGATCATTAGGTTTTATGACAAAAAATATCTTGACTACAGAACGCAAGCTGACTTCAGATCCTAGAGTGAGCTTCCAAGATGTATTTACTTATTGTAACTTTTAAAGGATTTTAAACCATGGAATCTCTCTGTGCCACTTTATAGTCACTTTTGGGAGTACAGCTGCAGCTAATTAGCTTAAAAATCCCACCGTATCTTACACATATGCTCAGTTTTCTGCAGTATGAATTTCAGTGGAACTACTCATGTGCATAAATTAAGCGCATGCTTAAATATATGCAAAATCTGAGCTCAAATGTCTAGAAAATATGTTCTCAAAATGACAAGTACGCATAGAAAAAATCATCATGGAAGGTCTGCCAGACAGGGAATCCAGTATCTGTCTGCTGTCAGCCATGATGAAAACACAGAACAATTTTTGTAACCCAGTATACATTGCAAGTGAAAGAAACATGCAGGACAGAGTTAAAAAGGGGGATTTGATCGCATGCAGTCTAATTTCAAGTGTGTAATTATGGTCCTGTTCTCTTTGGCCTAAAAAAAAAAAAAAAAAAGAGAGAAAAAAAAGAACAGCAAAAGAACCCCAACTAACGTCTCCTCACCTCCACAAACCCAAACTGCATACAGCTCAAAAAGGGCTTTAAAGCACAGGAAGTGGGGAGGGAAAAGGTCTGAGTAGTAAAGATGTATGAGTAGTTACTACCAGTTCAGGGCTAATCAACACACCACTAGGAAAGCATTCAGCCTGCATCATTACTAGATCATACAGCTATGACAGAGAGCAATGAATCCCGTCTTAAACAAGCAGTCAGCTTCCTTTTCTTCCTCAAACTCAGAGAGAAGTACCACTCATGCCTTCATGGAAGATAAAATGACAATCCATATTGATATTCTGGCTCCCTCCTCCTTAGAGAGGAGGACTGAAAAGACACCAAACCCTCCAGCAAGCTGCTGCCTCGCCCCTCAGCCCAGAGAGCTCTGTCTCACAGCCCTGCCACCATCAAGGGCCAGTGTACTCTACAGCTGTTGGTGGAAGAGGGTATTTTTCTGTTGTTCCTAAAAGTGTTGCAAAGATAGTATTCCTTACAGAAAATTCCAGGGGAATGAAAAAAATCACCAAGCTGCTAGCAGATTAAAAACAACACACATACCCTCCTCCTTAAAACAAAACAAAACAAAAAAAAAACCAAAAAAACAAAAAGGGGAAGACTAAGGTCTGCTGGGGAAGTGAGGTCAGAGGAGCAGGCTGCTTGATGAAGGGCAGTAGCAAGTATTCTGGGAGTCTGAATATCAGCCCTGATATCGGCTTAATTGCCCACCCTGAACAATCTCTCTGGTAGCGGTGTTTCAGCATGCAATTTATAGCTGTGAAAACATCCTCAGCCTGAAATCTTCCCTTGTTTCTTCAGCCTTGTTTTGTCCTTTCCAGAAAAATCTATTAGTTGGTGTGTGATATGGTTACATATACAAAGATCTTTTTCCTAGCCCTTTTATTACATAGGCTTGATTACTGTGGAGGGATTTCAATGAGTTTAATGTCCTGGTACTCAAAAGGCATTGGCTGCCTTTTGACAAAACAAAGCAAACAAAAACCAAGAGCTGTGCTGGAGGAGAGACGTGCTGCTTCTGCCGGAGAGGCTCAGTTAGATACGGGAGGTGGCAGACCAGGGCGTCGGGTTTGAATGATTTTTGGCTTTGGAGAATTCTTTGGGTCCTCGTCTTCTTCCAGGTCGCTGTCGCAGACATGCACTACCACACTGGGAGTGGACTCTGTTCCTGCATGCAGCTCATATTTTTCTCCTGGAAGCAGAGAAAAATAGTTAGATGAAAAGGTGAGAGACCTGAGTAGCAGCGCAGCCCGTAGGACTCTTGGGCTGCAGAATCCTCCGGCACCCGGATCTGGCAGATGCGTGTGTGCTGCTCCTCCAATACCAGTGAGGGCAAGTGTGGCTGGACTGCATCAGCTGTCACAACAGATTCTGGGGATCCTGCCCCTGGGGTCTGTAAGGCAAATAAAATACCCTGGTGTCTATAATGGTGTTTTGCACCAATAGCAGTGGCCAACTGCACTGAAAAAATCCCCATAAAGTATGAAGAGGAGACAGAGCACAGAAGTTCATGGTTAAGAAGAGGGACTGGAATCCAACTTCTCAAAGGTTTGGTCTGAAGTCATGTCACAACTGTTGGGTTGGGGCTATTCTTTTTTGTCTTCGTTGGTTTCTTTCAGTCTACCATGGCTCCAGTCCCATTTAAAGTCCACCAGATTCTGCAACTTGTCACCTCCAGACAGACATCAATACGTGGCCCCATTGCTCCAAAAATAAAAAAATACATATATCTGGTCCAGATGGATTTTAAGATTCAAAGCTCTTTAGCTGAGGCTGTAACAAATTCTGTCTCTACAAATGAGATTACACGGTACAATCTATAAATGCTCACTACCAGGCTAAGCACTTAAACAGTACATTGGATTTTCTAACTATGTGCATTCCTTATTTAAGTCTCCACCCAGTACTCCTGTGAGGAAGATGAATATGGCTTAGGTGGTTACCTGCAAGAGCCCACAAGCAAACAAAGGCAAATCAGGATCAGACACTGAACCTTTCTTCCTGCATCCAGTTCGCTGACACTTCATGTGTTTTGGATTATACACAGGATGTAAGTAGGTAAAGGCTACTAAATTGCAAGGAATTAAGACTGTAAATAAAAAAATGTCTCCAAGGTGACATTTCTGACAGAATGACTTGGTCTTTCAGAAGTGACAAACACCTATTTGCAGAACTAAAAACTAGAAGCCATTCCAGATGATGTGCTGTTCCCCTTTGGACTATTTGTCATCACTCTCATCTCCAAGACCCACAAGCCACAGTTAAATTAAAATAGGCTTACAGTGACCACATGTGCACCTGATCGCTTGGATATTTTTTGTTTGTTTGGTTGGTTTTTTTTGTTTGTTTGGTTTTTTTTGTTTGTTTGGGTTTTTTTGTTTGTTTGGTTTTTTTTGTTTGTTTGGGTTTTTTTGTTGTTTTTTTTTTTTTTTTTTGCATAAGACTGCTCCCGAACCACTGCATACTGCCTGCCAAATATTCTGAGATGAGGAAGGTGAGGTGCCAATGTACCCAGCTGACCTGTATTTGTGGTGCAGCAGCTCCTCGATGCCTGCATCACAGGCAGAACCCAGCAGTGCTAGGTGATGCACGATGAAAGTGAAATGGCAGTCCCTACCTCAAAGCACCTGTGGTTTGCTTGTGTTACTAATTTGGATTTTTATTTATTAGCAACTTTGTGGCAGAGTAATTCATGTGAGGAAGGGGCTGCCCGTTTGGCCCTGCATTAGCACATGCAGTTCTCGGACTGTGCTCACACGCTATTCGTGCTGACAAATTCTTGGTCCTAATAAGACTGGGTGGCTTGCGACTAGAGGACATGCTGCATTTTTGCCTAAAAAATAAGAGACAACTAGTGAATAATAGCTGTAAGTCAGGCATCTTGCTGTGAGAAATGTTTTACTGCTGTGATACCATTAATGTTGACATTTAACTGCTCTATTTTTGGCAAGCTTTCCTCTGAATCCAAATTGAGCAAAGCATTACAGGTCTTGCTGATAGGCTAAAATATAAAAAGAGAAATAGCTTGGTTGTGCTGCATTGAGAAATTATATGGTTTTTCTTTGCCTATTTTCCCTGCGGGCTTCAGCTAATTTCTCAGCTATGGGCTGACGTCAATGCTGCCAACCGGCACTGAAGGCTACATTGGTCACTGTCAGCTACAAGCAGCTCTGCAGTGCTGCACACACACAACGCTGGGCCCCCTCCTCGTACACCAGCACCATGAAGTAAATCAGATTCACTGCCCTCTTAAAAGGTAATAATCCCAGTTCAAACGCCACATTCTTTCACTGTTCAAATCCTTTCCAGAAGGACTCTGGGAAAGAGCAGTGGAAATAAGTACAGACACAGGGAAAAAAAATATTCAGATGCCTCTGGCACAAGTAACTGCAACAGCAATTAATGTCACTTTGCAAATCAAAATGGGATGCGCTCATAAATAAGGTTTTTAAGGCATACGGTTATTTCTGAGCATAAATGAGCCGCAGACTCAGTTCTGTACTCACGATTATTCATGCCTGCACAACTGTGGCTCAGACTGAAGAAAACCTTTTTATGGCTGAGCTAAGAATGAGACAGCAGCGATGGGACTTTTATATAGCTGTATCTTGTTCCTAAATGTAACTGTTGTTTGTGGAAAAATACTAAGGTAATAAGTACAAAATAAAAATCCAATAAATACAGCCAGATTACCCCTCCCCTTCTGTTTTTTTTTTTTTTTTTTGCGTTTTTTTCTTTCCTCTTAACCAATACCTCCAATGTTTAAAAAAAATTAAAAAAAGTAAAGCTACAGCAGTTAAGCTACTGGAGTAATGGTTGAATCACTGCAATCAAGTTGTGTTTACAAAATATAGGTTGTCCCAAGCTAAGAGTAGCAAGTTGAGTTAGTATAGTGAAGACTCACCAGCTTCTTAGTAGTTAATATCAGTCAGGCATTTCCCCAGTGAGCTCATGCAGTTCCCTCTGATGCTGCCTCCTTTGCATTCTCAGGCCCTACATTGCCCCAAGCTCCTGCTTCCCCCACTTGCCTGGAGCCCTCTAACAGGCTAAGCCAAGAGATTCTTGAAGAGAGGTATCTTTCTCCTCCAGCAGTCTTTGGGCTATCTCTATCCCTTAATAATAAATTGTTTAAATATTCACATAAGCTGAGATAACAGTGGAAGCTCACATAAATTTACTCAGAAAAATATTAAAAAATTTATTAAATATGCTCAAACATCTGCCTTCAGGACATAATGCAAAGAAGAATTTAGCCGTGGCACCTCCACCACATAGGTTCATCAGAAAACGTTCCTAATAAACCCTTGAAAATAGCAGTGAAGTCCCTCTTTTCATTTGCTTTGCATAAAAAAAAACCCAGGAATTTTAAGTTTCACCATTCAGCAATAGGCCTAGCTGCTTTTATGTCAATTGGCACTAACTTTTGTGACCACATTAACCACAAGCAAACCCACAGCCTCAGGTGATGCAAGAAAGATGACCCCAAGAACAGCCCAAAAGCAACTTATGATATTTCAAGAATTGAAAGTAACACCATGTGATTTTCTATCCCTGTGTGAATCGGTACTATGACGTTTCGTTGATGGTGCATCTCTTGTCTAATGAGGCACTTTTGTCCAGCAAAGCATATGTTCATATGCTAAATTAATAATGAAGAAATGGCAATAATACTGTGCAGCCACCTCCTCCCTGATTCTGACTCACGATGAAAGGTTAATGGGTTCAGAGCTGTCCATTCCATGTTAAATATGTCATTAGCATCATAGAAAGACCTTCCACTTACCGTCCCTTCATCCAAGTGCTTTTCAAATAATATATTGCAAGTAACGGGTGGCACATGTTTGTGCCAGAAGAGATACAACCCGTCCCATCCAATATCTCTACTGCATGGATCTGCCATATGCAAAATGGAGGAGTTGCTTTCTGGAAGTCCATTACTGATGTTGCAGGAGAAGGGCACCCTCCTCTCCTGGCTGGCAGAACACGGCAGAGGGAAAGCTTCCTACCCCCAGCAGCTCTCCTGTACCTTGCCCCACGTCAGGGGCGGGAAGGGCAGAAGCAGCCACAGAACAGAGGGGAGAGGAAGGACAGAGATGAAAAATTTTATGTGTCACCCATCTGCCTGCCCTTCCACCCCATTTTAATGCTCTCTGGAAGTCATATGAAATTTTTAGTATTTCCTTTGAGTCAGCAAGAACAAACATGAGTTTGAAAACACCTGGAAATAGAAAAGTTGCTGTGCAAGACATGGTTTGAAATCCCTGTGTGCAGCATTTACTGGACAGGGTCCTGCTCTTCGCCCTTTTTCCCCTTCCCTGTGCACGGGTGAGCCAAACCCAGGGCAGAGCAGGGGCAAGAGCTGTGCATCCTCCTCAAGAAGCCTGGCTAGAGCATGGCAGGAACAGCTACATCTTAATTGCTCAGGGACAAAAATGAAACCCCGACCCAGCCCCTCCTCTGACCACTAATCGTTCACTGAGCCAGCACCAAGTGGCACAGACTGCTGCAGGCTCTCCTTTGTGTCCCAAGAGTTTCCACTGCAGACCCAAAAGCCATCACGTGTGACACTTCAGAATGGTGCTTTCCTAATGTGAAAAATGTATTTCACATGACCTGGAGTGTCGCCTGAGGGCATTTAGGAGGTGCAAAGCCTGCTGGAATGCTGATGAAGGACTAGGAA
Organism: Tyto alba; assembly: GCF_018691265.1. NCBI lineage: Eukaryota > Metazoa > Chordata > Aves > Strigiformes > Tytonidae > Tyto > Tyto alba. The sequence continues at coordinate 44,438,423 of NW_024881316.1, read as the reverse complement.
GTGTGGAGAGAACTGAAATGGGTACAAATTTGTCTATATGGGCTACTGGAGATGGTGCCCAACCTGCGCCGGTTTTCAAATAGTGCCTGAAATTGTGGAGGCAAGTGCTAACTGATGGAGGGAAAAATTGCACACGGAGCAGTTAAGCACTCAGGACCCTGACCTATATTGTGTGTTTCTGTACAGTGCAGATCTCATGATCTGTGAATCAAAGCCATGGGAGAAAGGCAACTGCTGAGTGGGCAACAGGCGGGGGCTGAGATTGGCAAGGGGAGGCAGGGTGGCCCCTGGGATCCTGGGGAGAGGCACTCTGAGGAGGGCAGACTTAGACAGTGAGGGAGTACAGAGCGGCCTGCTGAGAAGAAATTAGGGTAACAGGTTTGAAAGAGGGAATGGAAGAAGGAGAGAAGAAAATGCAGGCTGGGCGTAGAGATAGGGAGGGGGTAGAACTGCTTTCCAGAAAAGTAAGGACTTCCTCTAGTGCCAGGAAGATGGTGATGGTTTGTAAACTGCTGCACTTTAAAAATGGCAGAGCAAACATAGCTGCCTTTTCTTTGAGAGGAGCAGCTCTCCTGTATATACCTAGCCTAGATCTGGAGATTCCCCCTCTCCCCCTTACAAACATTTCTCATATAAAATTATTTCCTGTATTGCTCAGTGGGATGAAACTAAGACCTTATAAAAAGTTATGCAAAAGACATGAGGGCCTAGACTAGACAACAGTTTGGTACGTCGCAAGAGTTCCTGTAGGAGTTAGGTCCAGAGATTAATGATCACACTTCTTTATTTGCAATATATTGAAAAAACTGTAGGCTGGTGGTCAGAATCAGGCAGAGTCACAGCTGCTGGCTCTGACTGGTCTACAGCATTCTGTTCATGCCTCATTTAAAGCTCAATTTCTGCATCTGCAGCAAGTGAGACTATACATCAATCAACCAGAAACTTACTTAAACATGCCATGGTCTTCTCTAAGAAGTAAATGCACACTTCCTGATCACAGTTTAATGTCAAAGGACCAAAAGCCAGCTTCTTTTTGCGCACAGCAAAAAAGAAATTTTTTCTGTTAGGTATCTGAGATGCCAGACAGTCACTGCTGTAGCCACAAAGCTTAAAAAAAACCCAAACAAACAAACGAAAAAAAAACCACCCAAAAAAACAACAATCAAACAAACAAAAAAACACCCCAAAACACAAAAACCAAAACCCTAACCCAAAACTGAGCTTGGAAAAAGAAAACACACAGCAAAAGTTAACTAGCTTCTGGTTTGTTCATTTTACTCTGGAGCAAATCTGCCAGCCATTGTGTTTAGGGACAGTTTCAGTCTCTAATTTTGTGGCTATGATGATTATGGCAGTGAACTCTGAAAGGAGATGACCTGTATCCATGGAATGGGAAAGTAGCGTGGGTCTGTGTCCAAGTGGTGTATCTTACATTCCCAGTGAAGTAGGTCAGTAAAACTCATCTTGTACTGAGGACATACAAAAAATCCTGTTCACAATTTACATGTTCAAATAAGTTTTCCTGGTCCTCAGATATTAATATTAATATTACCAAATTAGAGTATTTAATAAGCAAAGATTCCTCACGAGTTAAAGACATAGAAGTCAGGCTCTCACATTCAGAATTCTGTAAACAACTGTGCCAGTGAGTATTTTTTGATAGCTGATAAGGCATAGTTACAGTTTTTAATTGTGTTTTTTGAATGAAAAAAATATCTAACTTCGCTGAGGTTAACAGTGTTAATTGATGTACAGCAGTATGCTTTACTGATGTGATACACCAAGAAATGAGTTTTGGTGGGATTTGTTTCTCAATGAAATTCTAAACATAGTAAATGCACAACTGAGAACTGCAACACTATTTTAAAACCTCCACTGCAGTTAACTAAAATTGATCTCTCTAACAAGTGCTAAAAATAGAAAGAAGGGAGCACACAATGACTTTTCATATTGCTCCCTGCAGGCTCCTTAAATACGGGTGAATATGACCTTCACGCAAAGCTGTCCCAGAGTGTGGGACAATGAGTGATATTTCACATTCCACTGCTCTAGAACAGGAATTGATTTATTACCCAGCTAGCTAGGGAATTCGTTTACATGTTTCCATTTATAACACTGCTGCATCAAAGGGAAAAAAGGAGTTTTTTGTTTTTCTTTTATTCAGCAGTTTAGAAGCAAAGCATCAATTCTGGAGATAATGATATGCAATACAGCACGAAGTGTTACACCTGACAGCCCTTTTCTACAGGCTTTCCTGCTGAAGGGGGATAAAACACAGGAATCTCTGATGTTCTCCTGATATTTATTTTCTCCCTGTGAGAGATCCCCTGTGAAAAAGAAATGAGATGATCCTGCAAACCTTGTGAATCACAAAGCATCTCCTCCTGCACCCCACGCACTTCAGCTCTGGGTTACTCTGGTGCCGTTACACAAAAGCCCCAGTGATAAGATGTCTGCAAATGGAAGCTAGGCTCAGAACAAGAAAGCAGCATCTTCAGTACAGCTGGGGAGAAAAACAAATTCTCTCATCCCACAAGAATTTCAAAAAGAAACTCTAATAAATTTTTATGAGCTCACCCCCCCCAACTGTTATTAAATCAGATCTGAGGTGTTTTATTTCAGTAGGAAAATAATTTAACAAGCTATTTTTCCTTATGGTTTACAAATGTAAATTAGACTTAATATCTAAAAGATACTGCTTATACCTGAAACTGGAATCTTTTCCATTTTGAAAATTTTAAAAGAAGATGCTTTAACAGCCTTGAAAGAAAACTACTTGTAAAGATGACTTGATTAAAACAAAAGTAATCCTTTCCTATGAAAAATTTTGGTTTCATTAAATGAGCATTTGCTAAGGGAAAGCATTGTTTTGAAAATCCCAGCTAGTTTCAATTCCTGGCATTGAAGATGGGAAGACAGAGAAAGTCTATCTGCATTATCTATTGACATCTATCCTATTTTGATAGAGGTTACAACTTAGCCTATTTCTTCTGCATACAGTTTTCAACAGAAAATGGGCAGTCCCAACAGAGCAATCCTGCCAGGATTGCAGAATGGTAGTTCTGTCTCAACAAACTTGTTATTGTGAGAGATTCTCCACTTTAGTGGAGATGCAGTGATGCCTAATCACTTGACAAGGTATTTTGCATCTTGGAAAGCAGTACCAAGCAGATGTGAGTTAAAGCAAAAACTCCTCAGGGTCATGGAGAAGCATTTGTCCAGTCCTCACATAAACCATCAGTTGTCTGATCTAAGCACAAACCCAAGCACAGTAAATTGTGTAAACAAGCTTTGATCTGCTATTCAATCAAATAGCACTCACGAGCTGCAGATAAGATATAATTCTGCATGTACATATGGTAAAACTTGTTCTTAAGCAAAGAACCAGCTGACGTGCAACCACTTAAATCCCAAGCTTTAATGCAACTCACAGACTTTACCCCAACTTCCCCTACAGTTATCTCTATGCTGCTATTTCTCATCTGCGTTTTCTGACACGTTTCCACACAAGGACCGCAAGCTTACCTGGTCCTAGCTTAGAAACTGCATAAAGGAGGTCGTAGTTGATGACAGGTGTTGCATCATCTATTGGTTGCCACCCTACAGGTGGGGAGGCTGGAGGCGAGATGAGAAACTGTTTTGCAGGCTGTGGTGGTGCCAAATGAAGCTTGTCTCCATCTGTCTCAGAGGTCTGAATCTTTAAAGCGTAACAAATACATTGTTTAGTACAGGAGGGGTAAATGGAATGATTACTCAAATCATACACTTCTAATACCACATGCTACCCAGGCAGGGTTTCAGCATCAGTCTCAGCAGAGAAGGCCTGGAGATGAATTTCATCTCAACCTTACAGATGGTTCCTCTACAGTAAATACACTGTGGGGTGCTGTTATATAAGCAAAGCTACAATGTTTGTTCCTATTTTATATGTTCTCTGAGGATAAATGCAAAGCCTTGGTATCCACAGCTGCTAGTTCAGAGATTTTGGAGGCTGAAAAGACATTGTTGTGATCTACTAGCTTAAACTCCTAAATAAAAACAGACATTAGACAAGAAACCAGTAATTCCTGCACCAAAGCCTTATCAGTAACTTCAGAAAGGTTTCTGAAGATTTGATTTCTTTAGCTGAAGTGATAAAGGAATCTATCATGTTCCTTAGTCATTAGCAACTATTTGTTCTCATTTTATTTCCATCTTAAATTAGATAATTTAATTCCTGCTTTTTTCCGGTACATTAAAGAAGTCTCAATATAAATGAATTATACTACAGCCATACCTGAGCAAGTTTACAACCAACTCGGGCCCAAAAGCAATAAACTGCATTTGCATGACAGCAAGCCTGAGATAGCACCCTGTTATACCACAGTGGGTTTTGCAAAGAGACAGTTTGGGTCTCTTAACTCCATGTTCCCCAGAATTTCTAGTTCTGGAAGTGCCTATTCAATCTGGCTCAGGCCCACTGTGTTCCTTCCACATATTCATTCCCCAGACATAACGAATAAGCTCTTCTAAGATATCCAAATGGTCTTGCAGGAAATCATCTTAGATATGGAGGCTAATCGCTAATATGCACATCTTTCTTTTTCTTATGTTATCCCAAGTTTCCTATCAACCTCTTCTGCAGTTAGAGTGAAATGATTCTCAGATCTGCTTAACAGCAGGTTTTGAAGCCTTTCAGAAAAAATTCAGAGCCAGATCTAGATTAAGGCATATAAAATGAGATTGAGGTAGACTGTCAACACCTAAATCCAACTGTAAGATCTTCTAAACATATCTAACCCGTTATGTGGATTGTGTTTTTCACAACTGTAATTTCCCATCTTCCTGAGGTTCTGCTTCTACCTACGCTCAAAACAGCTCCTATTCAGACCAGGGTGTAGAGGCTCAAAATTTAACTACCTCTTAGGTTTGATTGGTATCTTCAAATGAGCCTGCCCGTAACCTAAAACCTCTGAGGGACCAATGTGGAAGCTCAAAGCACACTTGCACTGCTTATAAGCACTAGTGAATATCCTATAAGCCACAGTGGCCACAGCAACTTATTAAAATCCATTCAGAAGAGGTGGTGGTCGGATTCTCAACTTCCCTCAACTTGCTATATCCTGGCTGCAGCCTCCTACTCACCCAGGCTGTGGGACATCTGGGTTCTCTCACCCTTGGCCCAGAAGAATTAAAACCCCCATCTGATACTTCCAGCAAATGGATATAATCCCCTATGACCCAAGGCTGGGGGTATTCTTCTCCCCGTACCTTCTCCCTTTCGTTTAAACTTCCTGAATTCCTTTTAGAAAATTCACATGTGTATTCAGTGAGAAAAAAAATAAAAGGCAGGAAGAAGCCTGTGGCTCAGGGTTGTGGTCAAATAAGTAATTCAGCCCTACTTTTTAAATGAGTCTATGATACTTTATCGCTCTTTTTATGGTTTAGAGAGTTACCCACAGAAAATACCCAATGTTGTAAATCAGTTCTAAACTACATAACTTCTGTGTGTTGAATAAGCAGCTTGGGTCCTAAGTGGTCCTTTAAATTTACTGCAGACCCATTGGGCAGGTACAGTTTAGGCAACATAAGGACGTTTGAGTAATCTTTTAGCAGAGAGATTGGGCAGGGGAGAACCTGCTTTTATTCAGTGTTACTGCGCAATATTTCTGTAAAAGCTCTGCACTAACATAGAAGTAGATACCGGATTTCATTACCTGTGCAAAATACAACTTTAACTTCTTCCCTCTGAACTGTGTTTCATGCAGCTCTATTCTGGCACGAGCAGCTGATTTGGGACTACTAAAATTTATCCGCACACGCCTGAAGCTTTTAAACAGCTGGAATGTCACGCAGTCGTCATAGGCACGGAACAAGCCTTCAAATTTTTCCTGCAAATGAAAAAGAAATAATGCTGAAGATTAACTTTGTGCTCTGTCACATCAGTCTGTCAAAGGATAAACTGAAACTTGACAACTGTTTAACCAGGAGGCTTCAGCCTGTGGCCTTTGGGGGTAAGTGTCCATAGACTAATAAAGGCTCTGTGAAAAGAAACAAAGGAAAGTGCTGGTCTGGAAGCACTGAACTCTGCAAAATGTTTGCGGGAAGGAATATTTGAATTGAGCACCCAGCAGCTATTGAACTTCTCATAAAAGTTGAGCAAAACTGTGACAGTGACATGAAATAAAGCTGAAAAGGGCATATGACTGAAAATACTAGACAACTGTGGTCTTATCTGTACAAAGGCAAACATTGTGCTGAATTACAATGGAGTCAGCAGACAAAGTCAGGCCCACTGTAATCAAGGGTTACATTCACATCAACACTGCAGAGTCATTTTGTATCGCATGTTATGTTTTTCTGGATGTCTTGTCATTTAAATAAGCACATTCCTTCAGGACTTCCTTCAGGAACACTCATTCCTTCAGAGTTCCTGTAGCAGCAGGGAAAAAAATTAGATAACTGAAAACAATGACCTGTCCCAAAGACAAATTTCAGGCTTAAAAACGTTTACCTGCAGAATTCCATGTTCAAAAGCACATGACACAAATATAGGTATTTTAACATTGTAAAAGAAAGGTGGGAAATGTACCACATCTATGGACCTAGAGATCAACAGAAATTCAATATATGTTAGCAGCCTTGGAGGATCAGACTCCCTCTGCAATTTCTCTGTATACTATGCACACAACAGAGGACTAGTTACACATCATCAGATAAAACCAAAGTCCTTAAATCAATTCTGACACACTTGCACAAGGTCTTTGCATTCACACAAGCATGGATTCATAAAACGTTAAGACTGAAAGACAGCAGTTATCATTTAGTCTAGCCTTGATCTTTACTGAGATTTCGGACTGCCACTACATAAAGTCCTAGCATTTTAACTACTTCAACCAACACTTGAAGTCACAGAAGATGGAAAATCAGTCCCTCCATTTATGAGTTCTTTATCCTGAAAAAAACCCATGTTTGAGATGATTTGTCACGCCATTTCATACACTGAGGGCTATTATGTCAGGTGTTTGTATAATTACAACAATCTAATGTTGCCTGCGATATATCTGCAAGTAAACATGTTTTCAAATATAACTTCTTCTTATCCAGGAAAACAATTTCTTATCTCGAGTGGGTAACTGGTAGAGGTTGCAGAAGATTAAATGCAAAATGCCGTTTATGTAATCTCATCAATACTTCAGTTGACAGCTGTTGGTCTTACAAGCAAGACAAAGAATCCAGAGCTACTTAGAAAAATGTATCCTGAAGCACAATGAGGCTGCATCAGGGAGCACTAATAGCACTGTGGGAGTGACTACTGTCACCATGATACATTTGTTAAAGAGTTAACTGGGAAAACAGACCAGTTTTATGGCAAAGAATATGAAACACTAACGCGCATGTACCAGATCTCCTTTCATTCCCTGCCAGCACTGTGGTCTCCTTCCCCACAACTGCCATTCCATCTCTGGCACCCTTTCAAAGCAACCTCCCTGTGGTCTATTAAGCTTTCATGATTTTCATTTCGCCTGACCTCACTCACCTCTTCCTCTCACCACAGGAGATACTTTGGAAGAGAAAGGGGGGGGAAAAAAAAAAAAAAAAAAAAAAAAATGGAAGGAGAATGCTCAGTGGTTTGGTTGAGGGTGAATAAAGGCATGCAGTAATCCCACAAACTGTGAAGTTGATAGGTTTGTACAAGCGGGTCCAGTCATACCACCTAACGTTCGAATTGGCAATGTTTAACACCTGACTTGAGTTTTTTAACTGCTTTGCTTACAATTTTGCAAAATTCTATTTTCCTGAGCAGAAGTCTACATCCAGTGATATTTGTATAAAGGTCAGCTAAAAGCAGCCGTCATCTCAGTCCTGTCCTGCTTGGCATTTTGATGCTACAACCTTCACAATGACCAGGGGAAAAGGGCTGGGAGAAGGGAGAGAAAAGGACAGGGGACCAGCATATGTGTAAAAGTAGGACCTAACACAGCGTTCAAAAACATGCAGTACTGTGTATAATCTAAATAAAAGACAATAGGGACCAACCAATTAAAGCTTGTGTCTTTGTTACCTATATTACCTATTCCAGACTTCTTCAGTGTTTTTTTAAAAGCACCTTGAAGTAAAAAAAAAAAAAAAATACACACACATATATATGTATATGAGAGATATCAAGGTATTTATATATTTATAAATATACATACATATATATATATGAGTTGATCAAGGTAGTACAACGGAAGTCACATAAGCTAAAAATAAGCAGCAAAGTGAGCATTTGCTAGTCCCCTGTAGTAACCCTCAATTTCCATACAAGTCAACAATGAAATCATTCATCATATAGAAAAAATATTTCACCAACCACGGATGAAACCATGCATGGAGTTGTCTGGACACTGGGAAGTAAGTAACTATTACAGCTCACTACTTATTAGGAAATAGATTCTCCCTGTATCGACACAGCAGTATTGTCTTGTGTCGGCCAGCCCTGTATGCCTGCCCGCTTTGTGCACATCGTAGGTGACAACCCAGAACCTGGATCCTGGTGAGGGACACACTGCAAAGGAAGGGAGGACATGACTTCAAATGTGGGTCCAAGAAGAATGAGCACAAGGAATGTTCTGGGTACATTTCTGGACAATACTAAGACACACTCTCATTAGGCACCAAAAGGGACAGATGGGAGTATCTCTAAATAAAGCTGATTAAGTGCTGGATGCCAAATGTAATACTGGGAGAACATTAAAGCACTATGGGCTTTATTCTGCTTACTTTTCAATTTGATACTGGGGCAGCTTTAGAGATCCAGCTTTGATTAACGCTCCTAAAAATGCCAGGGGAGGAGAGAAATCAAGCCCTCTATTTGATATTAATACAGGGCAGCCTGTCCACAGTGGGGACACATCTACTGCACCAACTGGAACTGCATCTCCCATTAAAAAGATTGATATATATGAATTTTTCTACATTTTCAGCTGATAATAATAATGACCTCAGCAGAGGTCATTAATCATCAACTGCAGTTAATGGCCCTCAGCTGCGTCTTGAGCCATCCCAACTCCTCCCAGCTTGATATTAATTCCCAGGAAATGCCTTGTGCCTTAATTGCTATTGCCTGTGACTTCTATTATCTGCTGAATGTACTTATCTGGATAAAAGTCTTTCAGAGTCATTTCAATCTGTAAGAAAATGTATCATACACATTTTAAAGACCCAAGAAAATTCTCTCCCTTTCAAGTTTTGTGGATAAATTATTCAAGGCTCATAATCCTCTCAATTGAGAGCTTTTAAAGTGCTTTTAGGATTCAATATTTTCAAAATGCTTATAGAAAATGTTTCAAAACTTTCAGAATACTTTGAAAACTCCTGGGGAGAAAAAAAAAAATAAAAAAAAAAATCCAAAGTTAAACAGCAGTGCTGCTGCTCTTAAAAAGTCAAAATATAGAAAGTCATGAGTTACGCATTTATTCCTGGGATTTTGGCATATCTTCATCCATCCCAAGCATGTCTCCATGAGACCCTGCTAATGCTCTGGCAAATGTGAGTACCCTCCATTTGACCAACAGTGCAGAAGTCCTCACTTCTCCCTCGTGGGCTCCCTGACCTCTCTTCATCTCGCCATTCTTTTGCCCAACACTGGGCACTTCTCCCCAGTTCTTTCCTGTCACGTCCCATCATCCATCATTCACCACCTCTAGCAGCTTCTAGACTACATTTTTTTTTTTATTAACAAAATTAGCACAAGGAACATACTAATGAAGGCTGCTGATTACTCAAGCTTGATTGTTATCATTTACGACAGCCAAAGCAGAGCACAAGCAGAGCACCATCCAAGGAAGAAATGAGCACTAGAGTAACAGATACAAGCTAAAAGCCTCAGAGGACAAGGGCAAAGCTATGCACTCCTGGACATTTCTACTACTAAATGGGAGCTCACCTGGGAACCAAGATCCTGTAAATCACACAATAAAAGTGATCAGTGAAATGCAGCCAGAAGGAGGCAAACAAAATACTGGATGTATCTGGAAAACTATTTCCAGTAAAGCAAGGAAAGTATTAGCAACATTATATACAACAGTATTACACCTCATAAAAAATGCAGGTTTTGTTGCCTGTGTCCCGGATGGATTAAGCCAAATGGGAATAGATTCAGATAAAGGTTACAGGGAATGAACAACTCAATCAGAAATGAAAATGCTTGGCTTATTTAGAAAAACAAAGCAAAGCCTGAGAGGAGATGGGACAATCATCAAGACTTTAACAGAATGGTATAAAGACAAATTATACTGTATAAAGACTAGAAGACTACGTTGGCATAAAACAAGTGGAAACAATTGGCGTAAATAGGCTTAGGCTAGAAGTTAAAAAGGTGGTTTCAAACATCAGAATAATGATCCAGAATAACCATCCAATTACAGCAGCAGTAGCAAATGATTTATTTTTTTTTTTTTAAGATTGAATTTGGTTAGTTCATGCGAGGGACTATGACAAAGTATCGACACAACAAGCATTGTAAAACATGACTGCCTGAACTAGCAAGTGAATTGGGTTCCGACACAGCAAGTTCCTGTGATTTATTTCCAAACATTTCTTTCATGAATAGCTCCACTGGTATTGTGTTCATTCAGGACAAAAGCCAAGGCCTAATTCAAATCAATGGAAGTCTTTCCACAGACATCAGTGAGCGTTGGATTAGAGCCCTAAAACTCAGAACACAAATTACATTTTATTATTCAGTATGTTTAGGCACATTATCACCCTTGTTACACATTTGATTTAGGAGATGGTCATGATTTAAAACTTTAGTCTAATCCTTTTTCCTAGAGTTTTCCAAGCAAATAAAGCAAGCATTCTTCCCATTTTAATTTTTCCTGTTTGTTTGTATAAAAAATAATCCAAGGAACTAACTGTATACATTAGGGAAACTGAGACATAATTTACAGTTATGAGAGATGTTTTTCCTGAAATTAGTTCTGTATTGGATATAATTTTTCCTGTAAGAAATAAACTCATATCTCAGAGTTGAATGCTTTCTGTTTCCACGTGGCCATGCTGTTTGCAACACTGCAGATCTCTTGTGTGGCAGAAGGAGAAAGATGGAATTTGATAGAACATATGGAGGCTGTGCACTAAAGCGTGTAGTTAACAAAAACATTCTACCAACAGAATAATTCCCCATTCATAGCAAAGAGGGTGGGCATACTGGTTAATTCTACGGGGGATAAAAGAGTCACTAAAGTGGCACACATTTAAGAAAAAATAATAATACAGAAGCCTAGAAATTTCAGCTGGATGTATTTTCAGGATTGGGATATGTCAGTGTCACGTGAAGGGTATTGTAAAGACCTAGTCTGGATATTGTGTAAGGTTCTTCTCATCCAAGATTAAGGAAGATGGAGGCAAGCTGGAAGAACAACAGAAGAAGACTGTAAGGATGATCAGAGAAGTGGTAAGCCCATCACAGGAGATAAAGGTAGATGATATCACCTTGGGAAACAGAAACCAAGGTACGATTCCTGCTACATCTAAGTATAAGGAAATCATTCAATGCTATGAAGGGAAAGGGATTATCCAAACTAAAATAACCAACAGTGTTGGCATGAAACAAAAACTTCCCATTAAAAGATTTAGGCTCAAATTGAAGAGATTATTTAGTACTAGACCCATAAAATTTCAAAATGCCATTGGCCCAGAAGCAGCAAAAAAGCTAATTACTTTCATGAAAAGGACAGGAAGGAAGGATTATAGGACAGGACTCCTATATGCTGCAGTTCTGAAAGTTTGGGGTTTTTTTTTTAAAAAAAAGAAAAAAAAGAAAAAAAAAAAGAAAAAGGGGCTCTGATTTGTCTAATCTGAACTTTAAAGAACTAGGTTCACATCAAGCACTTTTACAATTATTTTATGAGCCACAGAAAATAAGCAAGCAGCTCGATATAACTCACATGTGAAAACTCCTTAAATGGCAAGAACTCCTGCAAGTAGCCAGTATAAACATCAGCCTAATCAACAATCAAATTCTCTGCTTCTAAAAAGGTAAAACTTACTAGGAAACTTTGGAACCACATATGAAAAAGCAATATTGATTCTCAGTTAAAATTCCAGGAGCACTGAAAAGGGAGAAAATATTTTACACAGACTACGATGATGATCAATAAAGAGCTCCCATGGTTTTGTCCTCATGCCTTTACAAAATGGCAGGAGAATAAAATACAAATTTATCATTCAGAGGTCGCATTAAGGCACAGGTCTCCAGGTCCCAGCTTTTCATTTTACCTTTCACTGAAAGTATTTGTAGCCAAGAATGTGATATCTTCCTACTCCCTCCTTACCAGTGGGGCAGGGTATTATTCGAATAAAAAATTCAGACTGAATACTACCGTCTGAACATTGGTTTGCAGAAAGCTTCTTCTGTTATCAAAGGGAATCCTTCAAACAATCCCATGGGTGGAAACGGGGACAAAAAAATGCAATAGAAAAATGTGTCCTTCCACCTGTCATTCATCAGGGTGCATTTTAAGATGGTAACATATCTACATGTGAGAAACTTTGGAAGGGGGGAAAAAAAACAGGGAACACTGGGTATTTTGTCAGGTAATCAGAATTACAAATTACTTTGCAATGGCCACCTGGTTACCATACTGTCTAAAAGTGTGTTTCTTACCTCAGAACTCAGTGCAAAGTTTTGCTTATCTCTTCCTGAAGTTACATTGGAACACAGAGATAGGAGTGAAAAGAGCTTGGGTTTATTTATTTATATTAAACACAGCACTAATTAGCCTCTTGCAGAGTTGTACAATTGTCTCAGCACACAAACAAATCGACCTGGGTTTGCTACCCCAGTTCATGCAGTTAGTTCTGTGTTTGACTTTCTGTTGTTTTTAAGGGGTGAAGGTCAGGTAAACTGTGAGCCAAAGATGAAACGGTATAAGCCAAAATAAATTTTAAGGTTAGACTTTGAGAGGGGCAGGTTAAAAAAATGCATTAAATCTTGCTCTCTTCAGTTAAATCAAGACTGGTTTGCTTGCACTACTCCAATCCTGTTAATGTTAAAGGGGGTCCTAATACCTTTAAGTTTTACTACGTAAAGAATACACGTTTTGTATTCCAGACGTGATGCTAAGTGACCTTGTTGCTCTGCTCTTTGCAGTGAACCAACAGCGGCCACAAAGCAGTCCTGCACACAGCCCTGCTCCGTGGTCACACACACTGCCGTGTTACCCACTCTCGGGCTGTTCTGGAAGCATTTGCATAGAACTTCTAGATCCTGAAACCTGCAACCAGGGTTTTGCCTTCATTTTGTGCCAAAATCATTCTGACAGCAGAAATATTTTACAGAATACTTACTGCTTACAGATTCAGTGTCTTTTTCCAGAGAGAGACAGTATAACAGACATTACACAATGTGGTATAGATGTTTATAATTCATCATCTCACAGAAACTTCTGATGACAAAAATAGGCAGGAAACTGGAAGAAGCTTGACAGTTCCAACCTCACATCGGGACTGAGGCAATAAGAGCCATCCCTCACTACCAGTGCCTCTGCATGAGGACAGTCCACCAAGGCATGATAGCACTGCAATAGCACTGCAAACCTCCTGGTGAACAAAACAAGACAGACTTGCCTCTTGAAAAAAAATCAGCTGAACTAAATAAATTTATGTTCCACTTCCAACTCATCAGCACAACAAAAGGTACAGAGATAGTATCTGCCCCAAAGCTTAATGGAAACGGCATTCACATTTCAGAAGAGGCTGACAAATGTCAGAGGCACAGAATTTTGCTGCGTTGCCTTTTCTGTTTTGAACCAGCTCACATCCCTGTTTACCTCAATGTGACGCACATTCCTCCTGCTTAGCTCCACTGATCTGGAAACCAAAGGCTCCTTCAAGATGAAATAAATTGTTCCTGTGGCAATGCCAAGGGGGTGATTTAATATAGTTTGGAGACTTCTCAATTCAATTTCACACCCAAGGATTGAGCTGAAAGAAAAATCCACACTTTACATTTCTTCTTTACATGAGTACTGCTATTTTACTGTATCACCAGCAACACCTTTTTTGAGCACTCCATATTTGAAGTACTCCAGTTCCAGATGCCATATTAGCTCCCTAAAATGCTGGAAGTGGTCTTTCAAACTGGCTGGCCAAGTGCACATTATAAGACTCGATCTATTAGTTTCACCCACAGTGTTAGGGAGTGTTCTGTAGAGACATCCCACTATGTTCTCTGAGAAGCTACTTTTGATTCCCGTGCTGGTTACCATTTTGTGCAACATCACTCGGTTCTTTCTTTTTTTCTCTTTTGCATGATATTTAGCAGTGGGGAAAAAAAAAAAAAAAAAAAAAAAGGTAAGAACAAGTTTGTGGGACATTTAAAGCAATATCTGTTTTCCAAATAGCAGCCTTACATTGTGACTTGAGAATGATAAAAATAACAAAGGCACGATGAAAAGATCCTGACTGTCCTGAAAAAAAAGCCTTTTTTGTTTATTTTAAGAATTCAAACAATAATTGAGTAGATAATGTATGTAGTGAACTCCAAGGAGCTTGACTGCATTGTATTTAAGAATGTACATAGTACAATACCAGCCATTGATTTTATCTTGTTAATGCAAACAATTAAGCCCAACAATTAATTGGTAGCACAAGGATCAAATTACTGTGTATATGTTTAACCTATTTCAATAATTCCTAAAGTCCCTATTATCTTAATTTAGCAAACAAAACTAAGGAAGAATACCAACATTAATATATTTTTACCAATAGCTGCTATGCTTATATCAACAAGGGTGTTCTAGTAGGAGCAGATCTCTACAGCAACACAGTTGGTGCAAAGGACTTTCTGATCAGGTGCCATGGACTGAATGCCCATTAGCAGTTGAAGCTTATTAGGCACACTACTGGAGTGCATCTTCTGTATTAATTTCATCTGAAAGGTATCCAGTTCATGAACTGCTCTGTGATGTGAACAAAAAGCACAGTTAATGAAGATCAACAGAAAAGTTGCCTTATGAGAATCTGCAGCTCAGACTAAAAATGCTAATGTAGGCACAGACCAGTATCTCTCATAGGAAGAATTTGCAGGCACTCCTGGAAAAGTCAAAAAATAAACCCAACCCAAACTGAAGTGCTAGGGACAATAATAAATAAGAGACTGGTAATCAAATTTGTGCAGGAAACTAGGATTAAAGTTATGCTTTAGGAGAAGTTGGGGGAAAAATATTCATACTAACTGTATAAACTTAAGGACTGTAAGAAAAGCTACATAAATATCCATCATCTCCTTACACTATTTTCCATTGATCTTTGACAACTTCAGTTTCATCTCCTCAGCCCTTCTGAGGTATAGCCCTCTCCTCTTCGGTGTGGTGACACTGAGGCAAGGACAGGCCCACTTATAGTGCCCACTTATGGGCAACCATGTGAGCAGAACCAGTGTTTCCGTAACTCATTCAGAAGCATCTTACTTCTATAAGTGTACAAAACCCCAGTCAGAGTATCTAGAAAGCTCAGCCTCTTAAAAATCTGTTACCGAGCCTGCTGAAGTGTCAGGGGACATCTCTGTTGCTGTCAGTGATGCAGAATCAGGACCTCACTGAACAGAATGCTAAACACAAGAATGAAATACAAGAGAGAACACTAAGAGCTGAGAAACTTTGTTTCATTTATACTCTTGGAGCTGTAATGTTGTAAAACAACCATAAAATACATACTATTCATTCCCTGTCTCTGTCAACCCAGTTAAACTAGAAAAATAAACAAGAAAAAGCCATGGGACAGCTTAAACAAATAAAATGCTTGCCTTGCCCATTCCTGATTTACTATTTCGCCTACAGTGATCAACATTTATAGCATTTCAGCTGTTTCTCATCACAGTCATGGGGAATGCTTTTTGCCTTCCCTCTCCCCAACAACTGCAAACTGCACTAACACGACTAAAAATACAGTTTCAGCTTGTCTGGATTTAGAAAGGACACTGCCAATTTTAAAAGTGATTATTAAAAACAAGTAAGAGAGTGGAAGATAATCTAATCTTATGGTCCTCCATAAATGTTATTTAACCGTTGAAGAGAGGTAGAAGGGAAAATTATTGACCCACCTATACACATCCTCAGAAGTTTAGTAAAAAGATCTCTGCTGAAGTATAGCTTCAGATACAATGGAAAACAGTCGATCCAGAGATAAAAATATAGAAGTCAGTTTTCATTCAAGGCGTTAGTCTTTCTTTGCCCCTCTGAATTAAAACATAAAGATCCTCTTGCTATCCTCTCTTGCCGTTCTCTCCGCCACTGCAGCCCACGATTAGTGGGCAGAATCTGCCATACTGCGACCACTGTCTAACACTCTGCTTTATTATTTGACTGTTTCTTGTTCTTGCCAGTCTGTCTCGACCATCTGTCATTTGCTGTCTTACACTTCATTTGCAAATTACTCAAGCCAATCTGTTGTCTGTACACATTTGAACAGCTCCTAGAAGCTGCAGCCTCCACGCCTGGAGTCTCTTTGTACCATAAAGATACATCAAGGACCCTAATACACTCTCTCCAGTTGAGGGCCTGAACGGAGTCTGCAGCAAACCTACACGTGAATAGCATTTCAAACTTAATGGTATATCAAAAAAGTATCAGAAATAAACATGTAAGAAAGAGGTAAAAAGAGAACTAAGAAAAAACCCAATCCTTGGGCTGGAAAAGAGCAAAGATGTACACAGAGGAAACTTTTTGCTTACAACTGTGACAAATAGATGGATATGGGAAAGTCTTATTAGGATCCATTTCAGATATATTCTGGCCTATTCTGTCTCTAATATATCCAGCTCTGTGTAGGGGATGGAACAGAAACACACCGTAACTGCACGGACGACACATGATTCAAATTTTACCTGATGGACTATGTAAGGATTTCAGGGTCCAGGGTGACATAAGAGATGTGCACAGAAGCTTTCTGCATTTTGTACATCAAATCTCTTCACATCTTGCTAAACAATAGACATCAATGTAGTTTTCTTAAAAATACATTAACTTGTTCTAGTTCCTAATTTCACTGTAAAATAGAGAAGTGGTCTAAGTGACAAAAAATGGATAATGGAAGAGGAAAATAAGGTGAAATAAAGAACCTTAAAACGTAGGTCAGAAACAATGACATCTCTCTTAAATTGAGATATCCAGAAAAAATATGTTGAGTTGCTACAATCTCTTAAGCAAAATTATTTCTAGAAAAGGCTTTTATGATTCAAGAAAGTCTCCTTCTGTAGCTTGCCAGTGAAAATTCATTTTCACCATTAATTGTTTATGTGTTTTATCACACAGAATATAGACTTTCTGCACAACAGGAACTGTGCTATCAAAAACAGAAAGACACCAGTGTGTGTGCATTTATATGTATTTAAAAAAAAAAAAAGAAGATAACAACAAGTGAAAGTCTGTTTCTCCTAACTAAAAAATGGCAGAACTTCCATAGTCTAAAATGATTATATTTATACATTGCACTGAAAGAGACAACTATAAAAGACTGCAAGTATATCATTCTCCCACATTCAATGATTTGGTGCCCTCAGATGAGCTATAATCTGCTGGGTATAATTGATCTTAATGCTGTTATCACTTTGAAAAGTTTAACTGTGAATTTGATTTTGCAGATCATGGCAGAAAACGGATGGAAACCATCTGCATAAACAGAGATGACACACTCTTCCCTTCATGCTGCTTCTATATTGTCACTGTAAAACCCATTTCAACATCGTCCTACAAAAAAATTGAAGATGCTTTCTAGCTTGAATAAAAAACACATGCTTAAAATATTTTTTTACACTTAGGGAGGCTGTTTTCTCCCCCAACAGAAGTCACAGTCTTTAGATGACTCTAGGATCCCAAGCTGCACAGATGCTGAAATATCAAAGAAATGCCATACATTACGTCTACCTGCCTAATTAAAAAAAAAAAAAATGAAACAGCATACTTTCATTTCCAATATATACCACAACATTTAATTAGCCTCTAGAACTTTACAATGTTATAGTACATAATGAAATCAGGAATTTAGCGCATGTCAGAAAAATGTGCTTGTGTAGGCCAGAAGAGAGGTTTTGGGTGTACTTGGGAAGCAGCTTCCCAGCACCCAAGAAGGGGCTACTGAGATGACAGACCCGGGCTCTGTATCAGGTACATAAGGGAAGAAAAAGAAGGAATGGTTTCTATCTGCCTCAACGGCCGCTAGTACTGTCCGCTACCAGACAGGATACAGATGAGGGAATTTCAATCTCACAGAGATATAATTGTTTTATTAGGCAGATGGAAGAAACCCCAGGGTGAAAAAGCAAATATTCCTGACCAAACTGCTCCCATGTAATTTTTCAACTAACTGGATAATTTCCAGTTGGCACAGATTTTGTTTAGAAACAAGAATTGGAAAGTAGACTAATCCTATCTTACAGCTAAAACCAGCACTGCTCTTCATCAAAATCATTTTCATTTCCTGATGTGAAAAATATATCAGTAACAGCATGGTATTAAAAAGATACTGGAGTAGCATTATGAAACTGAAGCCGCTCTTCGTAGAAGTTTGTATCCAGAGGAATCGGTAAGACAGCAACAAGCCTAGTGAGCGGCAAGCAGAGTGGTAACCAAATGTGGATTTTAGTTTTAAAAATACCTTGCTCATACAAATAATAAGTAGGACATATAAAAATAATCAGTATCCCACAGAGTCTAGTTTCTTGCCCTGTGGCACTGTATCACACAGTCTCTGCCAAAGAAAGGTACGTGCCTCGCAAATGCCATTCTCTAAGTCTATAATATGTGCATCTGCAGAGTTGGAGACAAGCGTGTAGACTCAAGGAGTTTGGCTTTGAGGTCAATGAGATTTTTCAAAGCACTAAAGTTTGGTGCAAATAGATTCTAAGTGACATGAGAAGATGGGGGACCACCAATTTTGTAGGAACTAGATAGTCAATAAAGGGAAGCAAGCTGTTCACTGCTGAGGATACATCTTAAAATGTCAGAGGGTCTCTCCCAGACCACTCAGCCTGATGCACAGACTACACCTGCATCCAGCTGCAAATCCACAAGCAGCATCAGCTGTAGCCTCAAGAATAGAATTTGCACTTTTCCATTTCAATGGAGCTGTTTACTTAATCAGTATGTGATACTAATCTTTAATTGAGAAGGACAAATTATCAACTAAAAGTGAACAAGTTCATCTTACAAGTCCCTCAGCACAGTCCACAGACTCTCTCTAAGGGATGCTCAAATCAGAAACACAGTAGGTCTGGACTTCCTACATATAAACCTCAAATTTGATGCAAAACATTTAGTGGAGGATAAATCAAAAGAGGTTGAAATAAAGAGTACCTTCCTATAAATAAGTGGTCTCAAAATAGAATAGTTCAATATATACCAATCTGCAGCCATTATCAACCACATACTTTATTTTACACAGACATATAAACTCCCATTAATTATCATTTTGCCATACCTATACCAATTACTTATTCCCAAAGTAAATTCTGCTTATCCAAGACATTTTAAACTTTTTCTTAAAGTCTATCTGCTCTGATTCTGTTTCGCTAAATTATAAAACTATACAAAATAGTTAAAGCTTAAGCAGAAATTTTAGCAAACACTGAGCCAATGACATTCAAAAATATTCTGTATTGTTTTCTAGGATGCAGAATGCATTGAATAATCTTCTGTTTCAGGACTGCTACTGTATGCCAAGCAAATGTTTTTATTCAGCAATACTTAGTGACACCAAGCTCCTTCCCCTACACCAAGAATTTGGGAGTTAAAATTGTGGGCAGATAGCTTCAATCACTACAGTTTTTAAGCAGTTTCAGTCTAGTTACCTGATACAAAAGCAATAAATAAATATTTAAAAATATTTCTTTATTCATTTAAAAAAATCAGACAAAAATGCATCAACTTCCCAAACCTCTAAAACTTTAAGTATGCCAATAATTTACTTCTGTCTAACATAAGCAGCATAGTTATTAATGTTATGGCCTAGCATTTGGCTTTGCTCCCAGCTGTCATGATTAATAAGAATTTGTTTTAGTTCAACAATTCTCAGATTATGGTTCAAGGACTAGCAGTCACCTGCAGAAAGCTGGCTGGTCACACAGTCCTGGAATTCCTCTAATATAATCAGCTGTTTCTAAAGATAAAGGTACTATATTTCACACGTCAGGAGTTTTCTTCTTAGGATCTGTAAACAAGACAGCAATATGCAATCTCATTTTTAGACAAAAAAAAAATCTGCATCTGAAAAGTCTAACCAGCCTCAAGAGACAAACAGCACACCTTCAATAGGAAGCTTACTCAAACCGAGCAGTGGCCACATTAACACAGAACCCAAACTAATAACCTACCACTCAGAATTAATGAGCTCAAGACCACCACAACAATATCCACAACTTGAGAGCTTTCAGTCAGCCTGACAAAAGAGTCAGAAAGCACCTGCCTCTTGCAAACCACTATCCAAGCACCAAGTGGCACTAGACTTTTATTCCGCAAACCCAGGCTCAGTAATAACTTCAAGAAGTGGAATAACCTCCTCTCACCAATAACTAGCTATAACAGAAGAGTGTAAATGCTGTAGTGACACTATCAGAAGGGCGGCCATCCCGGCCTCTTCACTAAGCTAAAATTCTTGCAGCTTTGCCACATGCTATCCAGTTGTCTGCATTTGCTTTAGAGTGCACTGAAAACTAGTCATGGTAGCACAGCATCAGCATACCAAAGAGAGAAAGTGATATGCACTGCCTTTGTACATCTAGAAATTACATGCAGGGAATTGTATCCTGGGCTGCATCAAAACAAGTGCAGGCAGAAGGTCGAGAGAGGGGACTGTCCCTCTCTGCTCTGCTCTCATGAGACCCCCCCCCACACACACAGTGCTGGGGCCAGCTCGGGGGCCCCCAACAGCAGAAGGACTCGGAGCTGCTCGAGCGGGGCCAGAGGAGGCCACGGAGATGCTGGGGGGGCTGGAGCAGCTCCCCTGGGAGGCCGGGCTGAGAGAGTTGGGGGGGTTCAGCCTGGAGAAGAGAAGGCTCCGGGGAGACCTTCGAGCGGCCTCCCAGGTCTTAAAGGGGGGACAGGAGAGGTGGGGAGGGACTCTGGGTCAGGGGGTGTGGGGATAGGATGAGGGGTAAGAGTTTTAAAGTGAAAGAGGGTAGATTTAGATTAGATATAAGGAAGAAATCCTCTGCTGTGAGGGTGGAGAGGCACTGGCCCAGGGTGCCCGGAGCAGCTGTGGGTGCCCCCTCCCTGGAAGGGTTCAAGGCCAGGTTGGACGGGGCTGGGAGCCCCCTGGGCTGGGGGAAGGGGGCCCTGCCCATGGCAGGGGGGTGGGACTGGGTGATCTTTAAGGTCCCTTCCAACCCAAACCATTCAGTGATTCTACATTTATTTTGATTACAGAAGTACAATACTGCTTCCTACTACTCACTGCAATTCACTAGAACTCAAGAAATTTGCACCACACAGACATGTAGACACATGAATTTCTTTATAAAGCTGTGATTTTGATTTCAGGTGTAGTCCTTTGCACTGAATTTCATACTGTTGCTTAATTAAAGGTTGTTCAGAATCTTGACCCTGCCCCAACCAGCATGGTATCACCTACACATTTACTTAAGCTTTTTCTCTGTTGACTAGTATCATTAATCTCAATCTGGTTCCAGGAATAAATGTGAGTTTATCTACTTACATGCCTTCACTCTTTGAGAATGAACCATTTCTGGTTTATACATTTTTTAGACAACATTTTTTTTGCACCCATCTTATAGAAATTATATTTAGACTGTAGGTTACTTATGAATATGACTGGAACAACATGAAAACTTTAGTCAAAATATCTACCTTCCACATCTCCTTTGTCTCACACTTCGCCAGTTGCCCTGTCAAATGAGGAAGGCATATAGGTTTGACATCATTTGCTCTAGACAACCCAGGCCTAATTAATTCCAAAGTACTTACAAACTTATTTCAAAAATTCAAGTTAGATAAAAATATCTGTAACTATCCAGGCCTTTCTCCCCTCTCCTTTTAAACACAAATGCTATTTCTTTCCATCTGCCATCCTCAGCAGTCTCTCTGTAACCTCTGAATTCTCAAAGATAATTTCAAATAATAGAAAGATTATTTCAACTATATCCTACATCTTCCTTTGGTAGATTTTCTCAGGTCCTGTACACTTGAATAACTGTCTTACCTCTGTATTTTTAGCAGTTTTTCTCTGATTTGGCCACTACTAGGGTTGTTTTTTTCTATTAATTTAGCTCATTATCTGTCAAATACTTTATATAACACACATGAAATCAGTCATATCGTAACCCTCCCCACATTGTTTGTTATGTATGTATCTTGTTGTTTATGGATTTGCACATTGTTTTCATCTTACTTTTTAGGCTATGTAAGACTTCTCTTGTTCTTATTTAAATCCTCTGCTAATCAAAATTCACTTTGTGATTTTGCACACTTGGTTTTCACTTTACATATAAATCTTTAAACTGCTGTAAAGCAAAAGGAGCATCTGATCTAGACATAACAGTCTCTTAACATACGTCCCATCTGTCTTTTGCATCAGGACAGACTATCTCCACTGTACAATCAAAAAGTGCCTCCTCAACTGCTAATTCTCATGCACTTCTCAGTCTTTCAGATAACCTTCTTAGAAGACACTGTTGACCAGCTCCATAAGGTTGCTGAAAATGACTATTTAAAAAAGTAATTTTCCTCGTTCATCTGATTTCAGACTTTATTTCAAAAGCTTACTTCAGAATAATTTTCACCAAAAAGCACTTGCCATTATTCTTCCTTAATTGCTAAGATCAAAATCAAAAATCAAATACAAATTACCTACTCCATTTGCTGAAAGAAGTCTGCCCAGAACTTTCTCAAAATTGGATATATCATGCCTTACTGTATCTCTTACTGTTTGGCTATTTTCAACAATTAGGAATTGGTTTTTATTTCTAGTATCATCTATCACGCTGGATAAAAACAGCAAGGGAAAACACACAATTCCTTCTTG
Source organism: Tyto alba (assembly GCF_018691265.1). NCBI lineage: Eukaryota > Metazoa > Chordata > Aves > Strigiformes > Tytonidae > Tyto > Tyto alba. Next base: position 44,415,419 of record NW_024881316.1, on the reverse strand, counting down.
CATTCCAGAAGTATGAAGCAGAAAGAAGGCAGAGAAGGAAGGAATAAAATATATTAAAAGAGAATAGAATTGCGGTTTGTGGGTTTTTTTTGTTTTTGTTTTTTGTTTGTTTGTTTGTTTGTTTGTTTTTTGGTTTTTTTTTTTTTTTTCTGGTAGGGTTTACAAATAATTTTCTGTCCCATGAATATATAGTTTCATCTAGCCACATTCAATCATTTAATTCCTTGTAAGACATTTAGCAGCAAAAAGTTGTGAGTTGAAGGGAGAGGGGCAACAGCCCAGAGTGACAGTTCACAAAGGATTTTGTTACCTGGGGGCAGAATGGAAGCCTGTGGAAGACGCTTTCAGGAAAGTAGAAGCTGTCAAGATTAATTTACCTAAGGTTTCAAGGATGCTAACACCTGCCTGGCAAAAGCTTTGTCACAAGGTCCTCCTGTTTTGACCATCACTGGGTTTTTTCAGCATCTTATGTCAGCTGCTCTCAGAATTCTTAATCATTCCACTACACCATGAGAAGTTGGTCATCTGTTCTTATCTTAGTCTTCCATTGATTATTCTTGTTTTCATCAGTTCTCCCTCCAACCTAACTTCTCTGCCGCTGTCACCCGCTCAATCAGAAGGCCTGCCACAACCTACCTACCTGCCCCAGCCTCCACAAGAGTTTTCTTCATTCTTGGTCTTGCACCACAGAGCCACTTCTGATGGGGGGGGGGGGGGGGGGGAAGAAAAAAAAGCCCTATCATCATACTAACTTCCCTCTCCTGAAAGCCTATGCTCCTGCTTCCTCATTTCAGCCACCTTTCTGAATAACCAACCGCTTTCCTCCTGCCTCACATTAAAACCACAGCTCACAGGACTTCCATCTATGACCTGCTCCATAAAGATACTTGCTTCTCTTAAATATTCCTCTTTGAGTCAGAAAAGCATTTCTGACAGTGGGTTGTTTTGGGGGTTGATTTTTTAATCAGCACTAGCAAATAAAATAATAATCTCCACAAACAAAACAAAACACCACCACTACCCCCCCGCCAAAAAAAAAAAAAACCAAACCAAAAACAAAACAGAAACAAAACTAAAAAGAAGTCACACCAAATCAACACCTACAGAGAAGTGGTGGTTAAAACAAATTTCCCAGTGCAGTTCTAATTATTTAGACAATGTATAAGTTTGTATACTTCATGGTCTAGTTGCTAGTTTTTTCTGAGAAACACGGGAAAGTAACCAAAACTGAATGAACCTTGTCATCAGTGAAGAGAATACTCTGCAAAGGATAATGAAACTTGAGGTTGGTAAACTTGGAGTACGACTTATACAGCGAACAAAACAATCTTATCTCCTCCATAAATGGAATTTAATTTCTTGAGAGTATTAGCAGTTTTTTTACCATAATTTGTTCATCTGCCTGCACATCTGACTTACATGAGTAAAAGGACAAGTGAGATATCTGCAAGGTTACGACTCCTCTGGCCATGACATGGGTATAACACAGCAGAACTCATGTAGCATGATTCAGCTGTCTGAACGCCTCCACCATTTACAGCCAACATATCAGGATTACTCACTGCAATATATGAAGCAGACAGATACTTCTGCTAGTGACAAATTGAGCTGAAGAAACTATCATGTACAGCTGCCTGCTGATACTGCTCTGAGCACAATAGGTTCATTGTGTTTCTTAGCTCAGTGACTATTATTTCAACAGATAGGACTACCTGGCACTGCAAAACAGGAGGCTCTTCCATGCTGCAGTACATTACTCCTGCTAAATATGAACCCATCCTGCAAGCTAAAGTCCATGTCTCTACCCAGATGCTGCCAGAATCTTAGGCAGATTCTGAAAGGTAGGCAGTCTGCGCTAATTCAAAACAAAACAAAACAAAAATATCAAAAAAACAACTAGTAACTAAGCAAAGCTCCTTGCTCTCCAGAAAACACCTAGAGCTCAAACAGCATTTGAGATTGAACATCTACAGAACCTGATTATTAATTACACCAGATCTGATACATTTCAATCCAGTGTCCTAATCAGAAAACTTATTTCCTGGTTCCTTAGTTCTCCATCTGCAAACCAAAACACTTGGAACTTCTTATCTATAGCACCATTTTGAAGTTTTTTAGCAACTCTAGGAGTACAGAATAGACACACTGCCATGGAGATGCTGTTGCAGCACCCAGCTCTGCCCAGGCCCATCCAGCTGGTTTCCTATTGCAGTTTGCTGTGCCAACGTCCTGCAAAGGCAGGCAGGGGCTGGTTAGTCCACCAGAGCTGCTACAGCCAAAGGCTTCTTGATTCAGCACCAACAGAAAAAACGGGGGCAGTTAAATGCATCACAAGAACACTGATGGTGTGGGAAGATGATCTGTGCTTTTAGGGATTCACATGAAGAAAGCAGAAATCAACCTGAATTCTAGATGGAAAGCATAGGCTGGAGACAAACTTGGTGGCTGCATGTGCATTTTAGAAACATTGTCAATGAGAAGAAAAAAAAAGTTTACTATTTGACCAGAAAACAATAAGTGTAGAATATCCTATACTTCAGTTTTTAGTGCAGAGAGCAGCTAAGCTGCCATGCCTCAAGCTAGCAGCAATTGGGGCTCAATTGTATGATCTACACCAAAGAAGAGCCACAACTCAACACTAGGAAGTCAATAAATACAGTTACTTCAAGGAGAGTTATACAGTACAGTTTCCAAAGTTTCCCATGAGGAAAATTTTAATTCTGTTGGCATTTAGAAGGAGAAGGTGATTATTGACACTTAGCCATACTAATGGGGAAAATTTTCAGGAAAAGCCCATGCACAGAGTCCTGGCACTACTATAAATATGTGGATAGAAAATACAAAATCCTGCAGCAAGTGAGCACTGACTGGAGGCTTAGCTTGGCCAGTTCCTGGACCTTGGCAGATTGTGTGTTAGCCAAGTGTTTGATAAACTGTGGTACTCTCCTTGTTCAGCATCTCTTCACCAAGGAAAAATTCACTGCTCAAGTCCACACTGTCACAGCTGTTTGTATTCTAGCATATGATTAGATAATATCTTCAAAAGCAAATATTCTGGTTAGCACATGAATGATCAAAACTAAGCAGATTATTTAACACCTTTGGTAGAATCACCCCTAGAAAATATTAAAGGAAGAACTGTCCAACCATAAAGCATATCCATTAGTCAATGTGCAAAAAAAATTATTGAAGAGATACACACAAGGCTGGGGTGTAGCTGCCTCAAAACCTGCAACTTCTCTCAATATCGAAGCTTAGATCATGCTAAGAAGCAGCAAATGGTATCAGCAAAGCTCAAGACAAAACAGTGCACATATACAGTAACTTCAGAGAAGAATGAGACTAGATCACTATAGACCTGAAAATAACGTGCCCTTGAAAAACTTTTTTTAGGAGAACAAAGTATTTGTATACTTCAGCTCTCTAGGTTCTTCTGGGAATTCTGACCAAAGCAATTATTTAATGAAGAATCAGTATCGCACTTGAACCTGCATTAAAGGTACCTCAATCTGTAGCTGTACTGATTAATTCTTCAAATCTGCTAAAGAAAATCATCTCTTCATTGCTGCTCACATAGGCTGGACCATTTATCAGTATAACTGCAAGGTCCATCTTATTCTATTACCTGCCTTGGATTAATGCTGCACCTTCTAGCAACACATTCTAGCTGTTATTTATTTTCATGTGACCACAAATTACTCATTGTCTCATTATCCTTATGAAGAGGAAATAACTTCCTGTGACTTCCAACAGAAAGGAGGATCAAAAAGAATACAACAACCTCTGATGTGTTCTGCTGTTCACTCGGTTAGTATTAAAAAGGTGAAGAATGAGAAACAGAAAGCATGCCACATTCACAGGTGCGTAAGCACCTGCAGCTGCCACTGACCTCCAGTGAAACAGCAGCATTCCCTTTTTCTGAGTCAAGAAAAAAGCAAACACAAATAATTGAAGGTAAGTCTATAAAGGGCACATCGTGACCCTTAGAAGCCTTACCATTGTATCACTTCTTTGGATACATCTTAAAGCTTTCAATTGCCTGGACAGGGAGGCTGTTAGAAGGACAAAAGCAAAGCTGAAACTATTTCTGGAACACAGGTTCCCTCCCGGCAGTGCCTCAGCCTGCAGCAGCACGGGGCGTGTGAGCCCCTGGTTCCCTGGCTCAGAGCCTCTCAGTGCTGACACTGAAGCCGTGCAGCAGGGTCAGCGTGCTGGAAACAGCCTACAGCTTCTGGGAAGTTTTGGAGAACAGAAAGAACAGGGCTACCATTAAATTAAAAGCAGAAGGTATCTCTGGACATCTACCTGCTTATTTAGGTACTATATATTTCTGTGGCTTTTGAAATTTTTTCATATTTACACCACAGCAACTAGTGCTTTATAAAAAAATAGATTACAAACCTCTTAAAACAAAGGTGACATCTTTCATCTAACTCCCTTATTTTGCATAAATTATATCAGTATTACAGATTTTTGAACACTGTAGAAAAAGAGGTTTCACTTTGCTCTCCAAACCAAACAGACCTATTTTAAAATCATTAATACAGATAGAGTAAATAAGCACGGAAGCTAAGTGTTTTCATTCCTCCTCTTTGTTACTTGCTCTAGATGAAGACAGACTGTAAACAGAGATTAAAAGACATACGTAACTATTTCTCAAGCAGAACTATTGGATCTTGATGATTTAACAGATGCAACGTTATTTGCAAATAGAAAGATCTATCAGGTATATTAAACGCTAGCAGAGATAGTTGTAAAGGAATCCTTTCAAGCCATCGGGGTATTTTTGGCAGTCATGCTGTTGTTGGGTTTCCTTATATCCCCAGTCTGTGGAGTCTTATGACTGTGCAATAGTCTCTTCCCACAAATCAAGCTCACATAGCTAAGGATAAGAATTTGAAAAGTGAAACCCTGAAACTCTCCCAACAAGTCATGAATTCTGCCACTGGGCAGCTGGCAGTATTCAGAGAGGCAGCAACACTCCTCCCTTTTTCTACAGCTTTCTTCACTTGACTCTGATCTTAGAGCACTTTAAAGTTTAACCTCAGAACATCTCTGCGAATGAGCTGCTTTTACAAATGGAGAATTGAAGCTGAGTGCAAAAAACACAAGAACCGAGTATGCTTTCGCCCTCTAGACCCCAGAAGCTTAGATATGATGCTGGACTGCTAGACCTCTCAAAGGCAACTGCAGGGCAATGACTGACCTCCAAACCATCCCTCCCAAACAACTAGTATCAGCAGTATGCTCACTCGAGCATTTGAACTGAATAGTGAGTTAACAAATTGACAGAGGTCCTGCTCCAGTGGGGATTAATCACCCAAAGCAATATGGCCAAAACAGTGAAACTATTTCTACCATTCCTATTGCTGCCTGGCTCATGTCCACATTATTTTTTCCCTGTTTCTATCCACATTACCCTAATCTTCAGATATGCATTCGATCAGTCTGGATTAGTATTTCTTCTCTGCTGCAGTAGTGCCTCACAGTCCCAAATCATACCTTGTTGTCTAGCAGAATGGTGAGTGTGAGCATAAGTGAAGAGAGAATATGAAGAATTAATAATATAAGAATATCTTGCTTAGAGTAAGAAGTATGAGTTTAAATTCTCTTCTACTGTTTCAGTGATATCTGGAATTTCTCTATTAGAAATAAACAAGATATTAATTAATTGCTTATGTAACAAACATCATTACATAAAATTATCATCTAGAAGAACCGGAAGAAAAATTTTAATTATCCAGGTGAGCTTCAAAGCAGAACTGCACTTCATAATTTCTGTGGTTGTCTTCTCAAGTTTCCCAATTCCTGATATACAAGCACTGTACAGTTAGTAACATCTTGATTAGCCTGACCCAGTTTTTGGATTATAAAAGACAATACAAAGCAGCAGCTGATCAAGCCCGAAAGGCCTGTTGGATGGGTACGTGGATGGTAAACCAACGGTGTCAGTGCTGTGGGCCAGCTGCCAGTTTCAGGGCATCCATACAAGCCTCCGTTTGTTGAAAAGATGAGCCACTCCAAACGCTGAAACTAAAAAGCTTTGCCGTCCTGTTCCAGAGGCCAAATGGAAAAAAAGAGTATTTCTGAGCTTGTCTGCCAGATGCTAAGAGCACAATGCCTACAGAATAAGGTTACTTCCATAGGTGGAAAAGCAGCAATAAGCCAAGCAGCTCACTCCACTCCAAGCCCTGTGCCCAGCAGCAGCACCTTTGCCTCTCTGTAAGAACGCCCCAGCACTGAAGGGCCGTTGCTCTGCAGGAGTGACAACTTCAGGAGGCATCACTGACACGTGCTGCGAGAGCTCCTGCTCTACAACCCCAACACATACCCAGCTCTTCCACTGCAGGCCTGGCAAAGCGGGCAGCTCCTGCCCACCCGCCTCTTCAGCCCACTGCCTGCCGTCAGCCTCCCGGGTGCCTCCGGCCCACGATGGCTCCGTACAGCTAGCATCCTTCTGCAAAGCCTCATTTCAGTTCTAACCCTAAACTGGAATAAAGTGAGTTATGCTGCAAGCATACCCTAAAACACAATCCTTGCTGACATTAGAGAACTACTTTCACAGGACTAATATAGCTCATTTTAAGAAAACTCATCAAGCACCACATGTATCATGAAATCTTTAATATATCCACTCTAACACTGAAGGAACATTCCCTTCACACAGCCATCAGGTTCCCTAAAAATAAATAAAATAATAATAATAATAATAATAAAATAAAAAAAAAAAATATCTTTCTGCTATGTGAAAAGCTTCAAAGCAGAAAAAAAAATTGAAAGGACAATAGCTTGGACTTCAGTTTTCAATGCTACTTGTGCCTTCCAGCTGAGCTGCAGAAGGGCTGGGCAGAGAGGTCCACACGGGAAAACAAGGGAGAGGGGATGGCAGAATTTCTGTGCTTGCTTTTGCTCTTTTACTTCAACTTCCACACCCAACTCTTGTCAGAAATATCCTCCTTCCTTTTCAACCTTAAAGCTTGATGTTCCCGTCATGATCCCAACAGTGACCAAAAAAAAAAAACCCCACCTTGAAGTGAACACCTTTTGCAGACAAAAGAAAAAAAAAAAACATTTTTTTTTTTATTATTTTTTTAAATATTTTTTTGCTGCAATTCTCCTGGGTGCAAGCAAAGAGCAGTAGGTGTCTCCACCTTTAAAATATCATCAGCGCCGAAACTTCGACAGAGAGGATGCTGCTTGCGCTGCCGGCTGCTGTGTGGAGAGACTGGGGACCAGTGCAGAGCCGGTTAGGCTGGAGCACTGGAAGCTGCCTGGCTGCTGCAGCGTGGCTCACAGCCTCCCACAACCGAGTTTGTTGACAACTAAGTGAAAATTAGTCTGCAGTGAGCTGTGGGTCGCTGAGGACAGACTGCTTCTAGCATCTAAGCCAGGCAATTTCAAAGTAGACTTACCGTTCCTACGCTGCAGTGCAGTCTGCAGTGGAGTCTCCACTGTAAATATACCCAAAGTCTTTGCACTCAACATTTTAGTTCAAACATCAGAAAAAAAATAACTGGAAAAATAAAAAAAAAATCCAGTTTTAACCAAAGCAAACAAAGTACAGAAAGTCCAAGTAACATGAAAGGCATTACAATTCCTATAATGTCTCTGTAACCCTTTTGTTCTCTTTTATCCCATGTTCCAGGGCCTCACTTTCCAGATGCTGCAGCTCAAATTAGGCTAATCTAAGTCTCACCAAAATCAACGGAAAGCTTTCTGCTGATTTTATGGAAGCCAAAATTTTGCTTTTTCATTGCTCCTGTTATCTAAATAAGGATACAAGAAGATCACTACAACTTTAATTTCTTGCATAGTCTTATGTTGAACATGGATCAGACACTAAAAGGCAGCTGCTCCAGATACAAGCTCATATCAATGCAGGTGTAATTCCTAAATTTAAAACCATATGTTCTTAAGTAAAAAAGAAGAAAAAAAGAAGAAGCAGCAGACAAACATTTTAGTACTTCAGAACACTACAAGAAACATCTCCCAATGCAAGCAAGATTGCTCAAATATTGAATTATTCAATATTCCATTTCTAAATCCAGTATTAAACTGTTAAGAAAAATCTTAAATTAACAGTCCTTTGCTGGCAACACAAAAGCATCTGTACAAAGTATACGTGGTATCACCTGCTACCGAACCAACAGGGAAATAAAAATCATAATAACCTCTTGCAATGAAAGTGGGTTTATTTCCAGGTATTTCCATTGGGTTCAATGTTTGACTCAGAATTAAACAGAACAGGTGTTCAAAATTTGGCCTCCAATTGTAAATCTTTTTTTTCCCCTGTTCAATTCTTTTAATACTAAGAATAATCAGATTAGAAACTAATGTTGTCTGTATCTTTGTCCTTTAAATAAAATGCTGAATATGACTATTACATCTATGAGCTCTTCCAGATCATCTGTGAAAAGCATACTTAAAATTCCTCTTTCAAACTTAATTTTCAGGGATTTTCTTGCAGTAATATGAGAATAAATGAAAAATACAATTTATTTTAACAGTAAGCAATTACACACAGTGACTTTTCTACAGCAGCTGTCTAATTAAGAGACTATGAGCCCAGCATATCAAGCCTTGGATTTAAGCCTTGTTTTTGGGGTATTCATATGATATGCAAGATGCACAACTTTTTGTATTCTGCTATATTGCAGATGCACCAACATACTTGCTACAAACTTTTAACCCTTCCCAAAAAATTTATACTTGTATACATGATTTAGTTCTGAAGAAATAAACAGCTACTGTTCAACTGAGTAAAAACATCTGAATATTATCAACATTGATAAATAACATTTACGGCAAGCCTGATCTAAAAAGTGACACTGGACTAAAATTCTCTTGACAAAATGAACAATTAATCACTTGTAAAGAGTATGAAACATGCATATGCACTGATGTCAGTTATATAACCCATTTCTTATATCATTAAAGAATAAAGACCAGCCTCTTCTTTCAGCTTATCAAAACACAGTAACAAGCAGGCACATTTCTCTCCCATATTTCTCTCCCCTAATTAACAGATTTTTTTAACTGCGTGTCTTTTACTACTGCAGCAGAATCTCATCTGCCTCCTCATTCTGAATCGCTACATACAAATGGCTATTGCTCCCAAAGGCTTTTCTAAGAAGCATCTGTAACAAAGAATTGTAGGTGCATACCTTAACCTCTTGGTTGGTAAAAATCTCCACATCAACCCCACAGGCAACCAGAGTGGAGACATCACAGTCCATGCTACGGGCTGGCATCCCCCCCTTTTGTACACAGAGTTAGGAAACCTCAGAGTAACAAATGATTGGAGAAAAAAAAAAAAAAAAAAAAAATCTTCAATTCAGTATTGCAATTGAACAGTCCAAAATTCTGTTTCAATGCTGATAATAACTGCAAGCTTCCGACACAAGCTCTTTGCACTTAACTGAGTTGCTCCTTGCCTTCCCCTCGTACACCCACCAACTGAGCAGGCACAGCATAGTAACAGCGCTATTCCATCTCTCATGGCAATGACATCACCACAAAGACTGACATAAGCTAAATCTATTTTTTCAACCCTTTTATCTCTAGGCAGCACAGTGGATCAAATTGAACATGATTATGTGCTAAATCTGAACTCGGACTAAATCAATTCAAGCAGCGTTCACTGGCAACTGAGTCATAGCTGTTGTTTCAGCCGAGTGCTTATGTTGGCAAAAAAGATCGCCTGACGCTGAAAGCTCCACTCCGAGTGTAAATTAACTCAGCATTTAAAGCTACTAAGCTCAAGGTAACGTTTGTTATTTTATTATACTTTAAAATCTACAGCAGAGGACTAACGAAAAAAACAAAACAAAACCCAACAAAACCCTCAGCATTCAGCTTTTAATAGCTCTAAATCTTCTTTTTTAATAAAGCACGCTATATAACCCCACACGTGAGATTAGAGAACACCTAGTCCTATCATCAGAAGTGATCAACATACTGCAAATTGGATCCCAGTACTTAGACATACAAGTTGCACTATGATTCATCTTCAGAAAGATCAGAGGCATGTCAGAGGCGTGTGTGATTTGGAAGTCAATAGCCCTTTTCAAAGAACAGAGTGCAAAAATTTCCCTTGAAATATGTTTGCACTAGGCAACCTTTATCCCATCTGCCCTTAGGGTTACTCCTTCACAAAAACGTAACAGTATTCAACCAAAAGAAATAGATTTAAGCAAAGTGAAGATGTTTTACACATGCTGAGTCAGTGGTCTGTTTATTCTTTGCAAGTTTATTTTTTAATGACAAAATATCTACAAATTTGGGACTTCTAAAGGTGATCTTTATCCCAGGCTTGCACCATTATTTTTCCGCTGATGTTTCATTCTTGTAATCCATAAGTTAATTGTTGCAGACCTAGAGATGACATACAAGGGTAAGTCAGATATTAGGCAGAATTAAAATAACTATTGACACAAACCTAGCAGCAGCACAGAGCTCAACGTAAGAGACTCTTCTGCTTAACTCTGCTTCACTGACAGATACTGCAGCTTGTACCACGTCCTGTGATGCTGCACATAGTTTCCTACTGACATTTAAACCAGGTTGTCTAAAACGATCTCAGACTGTATGCTGAACCTCAGTCAGCTCGGACTGCAGACGACCATACCCTTAGTGAAATTCAAAATTAAGACACCTGGGGAAAATAGATCAAGTTCTTTGCACCAAAACTGTGCATCCACACACCTAAAAGCAGAAGCAGCTTCAGACTAGACTCAAGCCACCCAGCTTCCCATTTAGCTGTTTTGCCAGCACCATAAATTTGTTAAACGTGGGGAATTCCAGATTGAATGGTGACAGAACAACCTCTGAGAAATCCACTCTTTACCACTGTGAGCTGGCAATAGGGTTAGATTCTGATACAGAAAAGCTGAGATCTCTTACCAGAACATTCTTTTCCAAATTCTATTAAAATATTTGGTCGCTTTTTACTTGCATTAGGTAGTAGCCCCCCTCAGCAGGGGGGCTAATTAAGATCCACAGCCAGAAAAGAAACATATCCCAGCACTAAAGATTTTACAAACCAAGACTATACCAATCAACAGAAATGGATAGGGTAGTACAGGGCAGCAAATGAATCACTATTGTTTATCATGATAATCAATTGTGTTATACATCAGTCACTTAAATCACTGTCAAGGAAAACACTTTTTAGAAAGAATTTGAAGTTAACATTTTTGTGCATGTTTAGAGGAACTTTTAGTCATATATTTGAATATCATATATATGTGATGTCATAGAAAAAAGCCATAAAGATGCCTGATTGAAGTTTTAAGCAGGCAGCAATGGAAAAATCCTGTCATCAGAAAAATGAGAAGTTAGTAAATGGTTATAAAAGAGCTGGAAGGAAACACTGAAAACAAAGACGAGTCATGTATATCTGAGCCTAATGAAAGTTTTAGCAGTAATGGACCAACAGAACAAAACCCCAAACATTTGAAAAAGGAAAAGATCAAGAATAAGATGACGCTGATCACTAAGGTCTAGAAAGGTATCCAAAGTGAAAGTGCTGCCTGGCCTGAGTGTGATTTCATGGCAGTGACAGAAAAAAGATCTTACAATACAGAGCTACGCTGGATAGATCCATAATAATTTATTTCCTTTTTTCATTTTTAAAACTGTCACCTATCAATTTCAATAGCCGATCACCTTCACCTTCTTATGAAAACTGGTACCTGGTGTGTGAACTGACCTGCTCCTATTCATGATTATTCTTGCACTGCTACAATTCATCTCCTTTCAAAACAGAATCATTGCAATTTTTCCACTCCATCCGAGTAAGGAAACCTTAGTAAGATCACAATTGCTTTAATTTCTTGTTTCTTCTTTCCCATTCCTAAGCATAACCTAGTTTTTCCACTTAAAAACCACTCTAGCTCACTAGGGTATTTTCGTGAGCTCTTTACAGAGACAACCGAGTTGGTTTTGCTTCTTGAAAATGGTAAAAGACTACCTAGCAGAACTCTACAGAGTGTTTGAGTACTTCAACTTACATCTTTTGATATATGTCATATTCTATCTGTTACTACTCACTTCTCATTTGAAATCAAGACATAATCCTATGTGAGATTTTTTTCAGGGCACTTTACAATTCCTTATAGTCTCATCTAATGTTAATAAAAAATTTCATTATTGGATAATTTAGAATTGATTAATATTGACTGCTTTCTCCAGATCAGGAGACTTGCTTTTCAATCAAATTTAAATAAAGGTTCTTTCAATTTCTTTCAAAAATATTCTTAACTCTAGCTCTAGATGGTCTTGCTCAGTTCAATCCAACAAACTGCCAATGAAAAATAAAGCATGTTTCATGCACATTTTAAACTATCATATTTAATAAACAAAAACTGATAGGCACATATGCACTTCAGCATAATCGAACAACCTACTCCTTCAGTAGGTTCTCCAGATCACAAACTGCTACTAATCACAGCTTTTGTACTACCGTGAGAACAGGAAAGCTGCTCTCTTGTTGGTGGGTGCTAAGCCAGAGGATTTGTGGATCACATATATACCTTAAAGCTTCACCTTAAAGTTAATGACCAGACAATAGATGGACTATTACTACTGACCAATACAAGCAGATTTTTTTTTTTTCCCCCCAAGTAAAACAGTTGGTGCTGAGGACCTGACATCACCAGTTTACCTACTTCAAAAGGGATTATTTTAGGTTAGCTCTAGGATGCCCTGTGGACTGGTACCCAGCAGCAGCACAGTAGAGACAGTCCTGGAGGCATCCTCTGGTTTCTGATCCTCTGGCATCATCTGAAGGGAACCCACACGCAGAGTGCTCTGCGATGTGAGTCAAAGCACAGACAGTGGAAGGCCATTTCAGGAGAAAATTAGCTGAACTAGAATGCTCTGTAAGTGCATCCAAAAGCATATAACTATACTGTCATCCCCTACCAATTGTATATTGAGCTTAAGACCATGACCACTAATTCTGAGAATGGAGAGAAAACAGAGAGTTTTGAACAGTCATTCAGAAGTTTGTCAATTCATTTCAGGCTTTGTCTGTAGTAACAATTGTGTATGTAATTAAATGGGCACTATTCACTATGCGTGAATATTTCAGGGCAATTGAGACCTACTTGTATATCTAGGCTGAGTACAGAAATACCAAATTTTTACAGTTACTTTGATAGCCATCAAGCAGGTTCTAGAACTCAGAATAACACTGATTAAACTTAACTCTGGGTGGTATTGTTCCTTCACAATAACCAAAGTAATAAGCTTCACTAGAATCTCTGATGATTACACACTTGATGATCATGTCTTATACTTGAATCAGCAATCCTCTTCAAAAAGACAAAAAGTTTCCGAAATCAGAGGAAAATAAGTTGTATTGTTTGAGCCAGAGACAATCTTGTGTTCTGGATTTGTGCTTGGGATAGCACAGTCCTAGTCTACAACCTTTACTCCCGTGTGTGGAATTTTTGTTTTTCTACAGTGTTACCATAGTTATAGCTATGTCTCAGCTTGATACGTATAAATAGTACCACAGATTTAAAGCTTTTCAAGCTCAGCTCTCAAGTCATTAAAACAACTTCTGCAAAATCTTGACCCGCCTTTTGCAAGCAAACTACTACTGATTTAACCTTAGGGAAACTTCACTGTATCTAGACCTCACAGTAACATCTGTAACCAAAAATACCAGCTAAATTCAGAAGCAAGTGTGACATTTTTTGCTCACTGGATGAAGCTCGTGCTTATTATTCTAGTAATAGAGGGATTATTTCTGTAGCAGTTCTACATGCAGGTGAAAAGCATATTAAGATGCTGTACATATCCAGAACAATAAAAAGAAACCCTACATCAATGACCCTTTGATGCTTGAATGGAACACTGTAAATAGATTCACATTATGTCTGACAAATACTTTTAATGATGTGCATCTTCATCGATCTCATTCAGCCTACTACACAAGTCAAAAAGTATTTAAACTGAGCTCCCTTACATACCTGTCACTAGGAACATACTTTGACAAATATAATCCTATTTTTTAACAGAATTATAAAATATAAATACTTTTAAAAAAACATAAATATTTAGTAATGTAAGAGACAGCCCTGAAAAAAAAGCCCAGAAAAATGACAGTTCTTCCAGTTTCTCTCCCTGCAGCAGAAGATAAGAAAGACCAACCAGATGCATTCTTGAGGAACAAAGTTAGCACCTTCAAAGAGGTCTTCCATAAAGACATTAAAAAGAATGTGCATAATTTTTTTTTTTCTTGTGACAGTGAGCATTGACCCGTGCTAAAGTAGATTACTCCTGAAAGGATGGAAGTAACAGGTAAATCCAGCCAGAGGAGCACACCAGCAATGCACCAGACCAGGGGAATCTGGGCCAAGAACTGGTAACTGAGGGGAGGAGGTGTCCTCCATCTCTAGCTACGCTGCAGTTTACGCTCTGTGTATGTTGAAGGGTGAGAGGCTGGCACTTTCAGGACACAATTCGGAGAGAGATTTCTGAAGTTAAGGGAGATGAGAAAGCAAATGAGATAAAATAACTTCCCCAATGCTATGAGCTGTCTAGCTATCACTATCCTAGATGAATTCACTGTTACCTGGAAATAATATTCCCACTCTTACTTCCCAACCAGAATGGCCATCAAATGTCACTCTGTTAAATTATGCCCCTTTCAACAATGCTGTGACGGTTTTAACTCTGGATGTATAACCTTTTCAATAGACGAAAAGCCTGAGATTCCATTAATACCCATTAGCAAACTTCTAGAACAGTCAACAGCTGAAACAAGGGTGTTAAAGCCTGAGGAAGCCTATTTGCACAAACCTACTCTTTCCTAGGTTCTAAATTACTACCAAAACTTCATGAATTTTCAGAGGCTATGGAACACAGCAGTATCGAAGACATGAAATAGAACATCTAGAGCATTTCTGAACCCCCCTCAAAGATGATAAATAGACAAATTAAACATCAAATAAAATATCTTTAAGATACAAAATTTGACTGGCATTTACAATAAATAAGGAACAATGAACTATCCAACAGCTACAAACCCACTGATTTTTCCACAGTGAGTTTGAACCCCAAGCTAAAGTTTCTATAAATTCTAAACTGGCAACAATTGTAGCAAAAAAAAAAAAAAAAAAAAAAAAAAAAAAGACGACTCTGATTCACCCCTTCTCATAACAAATAATCACTCCTGTGGTTTGAAGATTTTTAAAGACATGGAATTTTGGCCAGAGAAAAAAGAAGAAAATGAAAGTTTAGTTAAATTTAGAATAACACTAAATCCTTGTATGTGCAGAAACTCTGGACCTTGGAAGATCCCTGGCTGAACCATGCCTTGGCTGGGCCTGATTTTTGTAAAGGTAACTTTTCTGTATTATAAGTGATATTTTGCTTTTCTGTAGGTAATAACTTTGTTAGTCACATTTACAGATCTCAGAATCTGAGGGCCCAACAGTCAGAAAATAAATCATAAACATTATGAAGGATTTCTCCCTCCTTTAATAAAGATAATATCAAGCAACTCAAAGACCCACATTTGATAATGCAAGAATACTTCAGTGACTGAATAAATTACTATGCCATTTAGCCAACATCATTTTGCTGTCTCATCTAGCTATATACGAGTTTCAACTCTGAGTCAGAATTGCTCAATTACTTTTAACATGGCAATATCATTCATAGTCCTTAGCTTCCAAGTATACGCGGGTAGGTGTGAGGGGGTGGAAATCAGTGCGTGCGTCTTCTGTCTACTGGAAATGGTTACAAATCCTTCTGTGCCAGATCCACACAGGATAACAACTGTTATGGTTCCAGACTACAGAACCCTCTCTCTCATAAAATGAGCTGCCACAGTTCAGAAGTCAGGACATCCTTCATTCATTTGCTGAACATGACCACCCGCAGAATACATAACACAGACAGGAATCACTCATAACAGAAGAGGATCATAACACTGCAGTGTAAGCTACATTTATTTACAGTCTATCTACATGGTGTCATATATAAATTGCATAGGTTTCAGTTTTAAATTAAGAGCACTAAACATAGATCTATACTTCCTGATATATGCATTGCCATTACAGGCGACAGATTTGGGACTTCATTTCGTTGCTTCAGTGTGGATAGCTAGTGCAACGTGAGATGCCTTAGAGAATCCAAGATACATGCACAGGGTTGACAAAGGTGATAACGGACCTCTGGAAGACCCTTCTCTTCTGAACCATCAACCAGAGGCCCAGAGAGATTCTTTAAGATGTTTAAATTAGCACTAAACGCCTGTATTTGGACAACTGAATGCTTCCTATTCAACACACTCAATGGACTCAAGTGGGATTTTGCTGACCAGTCACTTGATGTGCAGCTTAGGATGGGATGAATTGCTCTCTAACGTCACTGATTGCTAACTAGATTTCCAGCAACTACAACAGCAACTGAAACATATAGTACATATGTATATGACATTTAAGTGTTGATCCTTAGCTGACTTATACACATAATGTTACCACTGTGCCTCAATTTCTTCAACAGCAAGATAGGAATGGTGATACTTCCTGTGTAGATGTATGACAATGTTAATGAGCCTGTATAAATCAGATTTCCCAGGCAAA